>NC_138760.1:91774727-92383286 GCF_965113315.1 Podarcis vaucheri | reverse complement strand
CACAAAGTATTTCATTGGATTAGATCTATTGCGTGCCTTGCCATGCCACTTATTCATATAATGTTAATCGTTTTGTCAACTGCAACAGTGGAAGCGCGCATATTGTGCAACTTACAGCTCTTTGCTTATCTTTGGTCATCATGTTACATGCCCAATTATTTCATGAGTGTGGGAGGTGTGTGTAAACAAGGGACTTAGCAGCTCCCTGCTGTGTACTTCAATAAATGCAATGCAGAAAAAGCAAGGAAATATTTGGCCAACACAGCAAATCATTCTGGCTCCTCTCAACCCCAAAAAGGCCAATTTAATCACAGAGAGGGATGAATTCTATGTTGATCCCTCTTTGTAGAAGCTTTCTTACAAATGGCTAAAAAAAACCTCATCTTAAAAATGATTTTCATTGCATTTTTTCAAAGGAATGGTACAGATAAACCAAACGAAAATGAAAGCATAAATTCAAAGAAGACCACAAAAATGCAATCACTCAACGTGAACATTGTCCTTAATTAAGACAAATCTTCATAGAATCAACGACCACACAAAATCCATGCAGCAGTCAAGTCCTTCCCTAAAGATCTATGCTTGCTTGAGCAATGTTGTACTGAAGAATTATTGTTTATATATGAAAGAAGCGCAAACCATCTATCAATAAACAACTCTGTGTCTGTCTTTCCGATGTCTGAATTTTTCAGTTAATTTGTTTATCAATGCTAAATCCCATATACCACCAAATAGGTATAAGAAGATTATTATTTTATCACATATGAAGACTTTCTAAATGTGCTGCCAACAGTGAAAAAGGAATGGAATGGCCTAAAGCTTAGTGATGGCACATGTAAGTTGTGTGTGTAAGGTCAAAGGCTCCCCCAGGCTGTTTGCCTGCCAGGCTAGGAAGAGTCTCTCCTTAGGATCTCAGAAAACAGCTATCACAAAGAGATAACAATCCTGGTTGAGATGGACCAATGGTTATATTGTACTTAGTACAAGGCAGCTTCACAAGCACACTTGATTCTTGCAGCTTATGAAACTAAACAAGGGATCAAATCCTGCTCAGTTACAGCAAGTACAAATTTGAAATGATTCCAGCAATGTTACTTCAGACTGGTGAAGTTCAAAATCACCAGAGCGGACATTTTTTGCCCCACGAAAACTACTGATGGTTTTGGGTTGGTTTTTTGTTTTAAACCAAGCAACTTATGGAATAGTTTAAGTCTGGGGAACTTGGAGCCGAGATAAAACAGCACGCACGCACTTGTTTTCCATGTACAATTCATTAGTACACATCCAGTGTTGAAAGTTATACGTTTAGGGAAGTTTTCCCAGGTTTTCCTTCGTCGGAAAATCTTCCACGTTTTTCTCTTCCAACTTCCTGAGGCTATTAATCTGTCCCTATTGTCTCCAGTTGGCCCTGGGGTAGCTGAGCTGGAAATTAGAGCGTTAGAGAGTATTCTGGTCTTGGGAACATAAAGAAGCTGCATGGAGCTGTTCCAAACACTGTCTGCTTCAAATGCAGAATGTAGCGCTAAGTAGACTAACAAAGACTTTTTGTTGCTAAAGCCTTTCAATGTACACTTGCAGAAGGCCAGTGCTGGATACCTTGTATTGTGTTCCACGAGGGTTTCCAGTCTCTTATTAGAGCACAAATCTTTTCAGATCCCCTTTCCCTGCTGCTTTACTCTTCTTCCTTCTCCCTTAACTGTCCGCCAATATCAGTTATACTGGATATGACAACTCAGAATGCATATTAAGGACTACAGTGTATATCCCACAAAATACATTTTTAAACACATTCCTCTTCCAGCCAAAAAAAGGGAATCCTGGTTAGTTCACAGAGCTACAATTTTCAGCACCATTAACAAATTATAGCTCTCAGGGTTTTATGGGGGGAAGGCATGGACTTTAAATGTATGGCCGTATGCAGCCATTACAGTAACACATGCACAGTCAGGATTTGAAATGCATTAATTTTTTATCTATGAAAAAGAGATGTACGAATGAAATAAGCATTATAAACATATTGTTTGGGTGTTATCGAGCACATCTCCATAGTCAGAAACTTGCTTTTAAAATAATTGTGAGTGGCACAATTTAAAAAAACCACAGCAGGGTTAGAATCAATAGTTATTTAGGCTGATTTTATCTGCCAATCACTATGTATTTTTTATCCTGGCTGATAACAAGAGCAAATTGAGACTGACATGAGTTTCAATCAGGGATGATTACAGAAGTAGATTCGGCCCTGGATTTTGGAGTTCTGCATTTCCAGCAGGCTCTCTGGATTGGAATCTGTTGAGGCATTTTAAAGTTATTGGCTTGCTTGGTTTTTTATGCTGTGAACAACCCTGAGATCTTCAGATGAAGGGTGGCATACAAACTGAATAAATAATTTCCCATAGGGAAATTCGTCTTGCGAAGTGCATTGAAAAACGGAAAACCTTGCGAGGGATTCGTCTTGCGGGGCACCACTGTAATAATAATTGTAAAACTATAAAGGAAGAAGATACCATTTTCCTTCCTGGTTTTTAAAGAAAAATGTGAAAAGGTGCAGTGCTGAAATGATTCAATGATGTAACTGTGAGATTACACACTTGATTTGAGATCATGAGAGAGGTCAGAAGGGACTGCAGCCTGAAAACACCTGGTGGGTGGCAACAAGAACCCCAGCGCTGAAGACCTTCTTTCTTGCCTCGGGAGAATGAAGAATGAAGTATCATTGAAGGGAGCAGCTGCCTTCCACAGGGAGCAAGCTCCAAGAGCATTCAATCTACCTATTTCTACCCGGTTTATCAAGTTAGACATCTGAGTGATGCTTGTGCACAAGAACGCGTTCTTTATATATTTGTGTGCGGGGTAGGGGTTGGGGATAGGAGTGTTGGTTTAGCATACCGCAAATGAGGTATGCTAAATTAGCGTGTCCAGTTTGCATATTTATAGTGTACATAACCTTTGCAGACCGGAGACCTTCTGTGTGGTCGACATCCCCTTGGAATTCTCTGTCAAAGTCTCCCTGAGCAGCCCCCCTCCTCCTTTCTGCTGATGCCAGGATAGATAGCTTCTTGAGGGAAAAGACCTCCCTTTGATCAGTGAGTGTATATTTGTGTGTGTGTGTGTGTGTGTGTAAGCTTACACCTTAGACAGGCTACATTCTCTTCCTTCCGTACCTATGTAGGAAACCACAGATGAATTAATGGAGGAAGGAGAGGTAAACAACACTCCAATTCATCATTCATGGAGCCTGTGGAATTGTGAAGGTTGAAGGGCTGTAATTTATTAGAAGAATGCACTAGCATAAAAGGGGGGGGGGATACTAGCCAATGTTGGCATCCTATCGCAATCAGGAATTCAACAAATAGCAATGGCGTTCAGCGCTTGCTCTTCCCATAAACCCGAAGGGAATCTATTAAAACTGAAACAGAGTTTTACTGGTGTAAAGCAAATATTAATGCCATTATCTTATATACCAGGATATGCCATGGGTCTCTGTCATGGGTAGGCAAACTAAGGCCCAGGGGCTGGATCCGGCCCAATCGCCTTCTAAATCCAACTCATGGACTGTCCAGGAATCAGCGTGTTTTTACATGAGTAGAATGTGTCCTTTTATTTAAAATGCATCTCTGGGTTATTTGTGGGGCATAGGAATTCATTCATTCCCCCTCCCCAAATATATAGTCTGGCCCCCCAACAAGGTCTGAGGGACAGTGGACCGGCCCCCTGCTGAAAAAGTTTGCTGACCTCTGGTCTCTGTCATATGGCCTTTTTGCTTCATTCTCGCTGTGGGATGGTTCATCAGCTCCTCAGATTATGCTCATAATCTATCTGTTAAGGATTGCTTCTCTGTGAACAATTGGAACAGTGTGATACCAAGCAGAGAGGGTGAAGGGCTGCCATCTTTGTGTTTTCCTCTCAAGATGCAAGCCAAAAAGAAGAGACTGAATCCTGAATTTCATGTCAAAGCCTCTTTTTTAAAAAGTACATAAATACATTCTTCCACTGTCATCAGAGATCTGCTCAGATGTTCACTCTAAAACTTGATTTATAATTCATTCAGTAAATTGTGACAATCCTATTCAAATATCCAGGGATTCAGCACAGATTCACTTCCCCCCCATAGCTTTTTTCTAGAAAGAATCAGTCTTGCTGAGCAAGTGGTAGTTTCTTTTTGTTAGTAATGTACTAATGTATTGATGTCCTAGTAGAGTCATCTGGAATTTGGCCGTTGGTCCACTTCCTACCCCCACCGCTTCTCCCTCGGTTGTTCAAGACATAGCTATCTGCAGAGAAAGAGAACTTCATCACTACACAGGGGGCTCATTGTACTATCTAAGAAAGGAAATTATGTAAATAGCAAAACAGGATCTGGCAAGGAGGTTGCGGGGGGGGGGGGGGAGAGAGAGTACAGACCTGAGATGTATACCTACCCTCATGAAATGAAATATCCAGAGAAACCAATTAATGAATAATTTTGTCCAGAAATGGGGCGAAGAGTGGAATTCCAGTACAGAACATGAAGCAAGTTCATCTGTTTTTACTACAGCTGGATAGACATGCATTCTTGAACAACTGGGCACTGGATTCTTTTATCACACTCGTTAGGCTCATTATAGCCTCTCCCCTTTCTTAACACAGTGTTCTTTCTGCACTGTCCATTGGCATTCTTGTTCTCACCAGCAAAACCCTATACGCCTTCCTCAGATCCTTCTCTAAAACCAATAGGAGCAAATTCAAAAGATACGCTGCTTTTTAGGAAGGAAGGAAGAAAGAAAGAAAGAAAGAAAGAAAGAAAGAAAGAAAGAAAAAGAAATAAATCAGTGGACAATGTGTGCAATTATTTCCTTGCACAACTGAGGGAAAAAATATTTCCCAGAGGGAAAATGCTTCCCAGACCTTCTGTTTAGAGATCATCAAATTTCATAACATTCTGGGAGTCCTTAGCCATAATACAATGGATCCTTCTAATAAAGTTTTGGGTTATTTTCCACCAAGATTCCAGTGGGAGCTATATTCCGTAGCAGCAATGTTAAGTGTTCAATTTGAAGATAAATTAATATCATATGGGAAGCTTGTTTTCACTTAGGACATGGAGGAATGGAAACCAGCCAGTAAGAAGTTGAAACGTCCTGTGGGGGGTATTCTGGTAACACTAAAAGGAACAGACTCATTGCATTATTTTGATTATTGCCATCACCGGTTGGTTTAGGAAAATATAAAACTCCACTATTATTGCCAGTTAAGGATAGCTTGATTCCAGCTTTTAGATTTCCATGCAAAGGGCATTTAAAATGTTTAATTTCGGATTCTGAGGATCAAGACCATGATAAATCGCACAGAGAAAAGACGTGTTGATATTTCTCAGTGTGCGGGCAATCCTAGCTCAATTACAACTTGCACAACCCCCAATAAGGCCCCTCAGAACACAACGGAGGTTGGGGATTGTTGAGGATTGCTGCAATTTTTTATTATTATTACTTGACACTGGCGGGTATTAGATGTGGCCTTCACAAAACACCCATCAGAAATGGGGACATGGACAGGAATCTGGGAGGCTACTGTGAGAACAGGATACAGGACTAGATGGGCCATTAGCCTGGTCCAGAAGGTTCTTCATTTGTTCTTATCCCGCCAGCAAGACTCCCACCCACTCGCACATTCAGCAGCCATTTTAGCCAGGAAAGCTGGGTAGAGGGACACCACCACCCAATCCAGTCCACAGCTCCAGCTTTGTATAAGTCCATACAATGCAACAACAAAATAATTCTGTTACAAGAAGAAGAGCATTTTAATTTTATTGACTTTGCTTTTATTTATAGACTTTTATTTATCAGGGAGAGCCTAGCACTGCTCGGGGATTTTCAGAAACCCAAAAATATTGCGATTTTAAAATGGACAGCTTGGACCTCTCACGCCAAAAATCAGGTAAAGTCATGTTCTGGACCACCGACTTGATACAAAATGGCGCCTGGCACCCAAAGACTGCCGCCCCCACCTCAAGAACCCTCATGCCACGTTTGGTAACCATATCCTGACAGGTGGCGAAAAATATGTCAAAAAAAGGGCAAAGTCACATTTGGGTCCACCAACTTGAATCAAAATGATGGCTAGCATCCAAACATCAGTGACGAGTGCCACACCTGTCTTGGAGACCCTCGTGCCATGTTTGGCAATAATATCTCAAAAGGTGTCCAAGCATGTTGAAAACAAGCAGACGAAGCACTTTCAAAAATATATAGTAGATAAACTGATTGGTCACTTTTTCATTTTCTGAAAAGCTCGAAGTGAGGCATAGTGCAGAAAAAGGGGGGCATAATAACCCCATAAACACTGAAAAGGAGTGGAATATATTTATGTTATCTTTTAAAGATGTTGTATCCACTTTTTGAGCATCAGAAGTCCTTGACTATTAACCTGGAATGGTTCATTTCAGTTCATCAAAACATAATTTTAGCATGGAAAGCAAAACTAGGACCAAAATGAAATATAAAGAAGGCAACACCCTGGGAAGATATCCATTGGAGTTACAGGAATATTCTCCAGACAATAAGAATCGTGAATTATTGGTACCCAGGCCTTGATGTGGAAAAGATGGAAAGAGAGATACACAAGAGTGATGGAATTTTTTTTATTTAAAAAAATGTTTTCTCATTTTCCCACAGTGTCTTAAGGCTTTTTGGTATATTTAGCACTTATTTTCTCTTTTGTCTTTGGAAAACCTGGTTCGCCCAGGCGCCTTTAGAATAGGAACAATTCCCTCATGTTAATTCACTTTGGCACAAGAAGTCCCCAAATGAAATGCCTTTTTGTTTCACTTCTCTAAACCTGAATTGCTCGCAGAGACCAGGAGTGGCAAAGGCTGACTCCAGTTAATCAGAGGCTCCTCTGTGGTTTCAAAGGCTTCTTTTCCAGATTTAGCATGCTTTCCAACATTTCCCCGTTCTCTGTTGCCGGTACAAAAATCCCTCTGCCAGGTTTGTCAGCCAGGACAAAATGCGGACAGTGGACTCCAGGCAACTTCGTCCAAAATTTGCAGGTAATTATAAAGTAATAAGTAGGCAACTTCCTCCATCCTTGGGGACATGGGATTTTTACTATCACCATTCAAAGTGGCTAGTGTTGCTGACAAAATGAAGCCAGAAACAAAAAACGAATGTCCTCATAGTGGGGAGAAAAGCATACCTCTCTTTCTAATCACCAGTGGACAGTTGGTTGCAGTGGATGCTTCTCAATAAACAGCCTAGCCACAGGCTTTGCGGTATACAGACCAGAAAATTCCCAGGGAAGTGAAGTCAATTGCATAGTGCTGTTATTATTCCCTAGGAGTGAGCAGTGACTACAAGCTGATCTTTTTAGTAATGTTTGGAAGCAGCCTGGTCTGTTTCAGATCTGCTCTGTGTTGTTGTTGTTTTTATTCAGTTCTTAATTGGGGTCCAGACCTGATGTGTTAAATCCAAAGTTCGGTTTTATTCTCATTATGAGGATTCAGATTCCCTCATAATGGAGAATCTAAAAACAGGATGTTTTACATAAGTGGATGAAATGTGCAGGCATCCAGAGTTTATTAAACCTGCCGCTATAGGTGGATCCATACAGGGATTTTCATGCAGGGAATCTTTAAAGTTTATTTCTAAAGTTTATTTTTTAATTCCCCACCCCACCTGCTAGAATTGTATGCAATTTACAGACAGCTTTCAAAATGATATGTGCAGTGCTTTTCCTGCAAACGCAGGCCTTAGCATTTGGGGGTGGGTTAAATAGAAATCATGTTCCTACCCCCTAGGATTTTTTGTGAGCCATCAGTTTGAAAACTGGCGGCATGAGGGTAAGAAACCTATTGAAGCTCAAGTGATTTTATTTTAATTCTAGAAAACTGGCAAAGTAACTGGCTCTGTGCTGCAGAGAATGGGGAACCTGTGGTCCTATCCATGTTGCTGAACGCAAACTCTCATCAGCCAAAGCTAGCAGAGTGGCTGGGAAAACCCAGCCAGATGGGCAGGGTATTTAAAAATTATTATTATTATTATTATTATTATTGTTGAATTATTATAGCATACCTAATGGTCAGAGATGATGGGAGTTGGAATCCAACATCTGGAGGACCACAGCTTCTCTATCACTGACATGGGCCTTTAAACTGAAAACAAAACTAGTGCAGGACTGCTTGCTCTCATTTTTCAGTTCTGTCTTTTTAAGAAATTAAACAATGTGCACTTCCCCTCTGTGCACTCAAGATCTTCCCTTCCTTGTGAAATTGACTAGAACAGAAGACCTTGTACTCTAGTTAAGTTAATTTCACCGCTTCAATTTACTTGAATGGGATAAGTAGAAGCAGCTGTAATTGGGAATTTGTAGTACGGCTTTCTCCCAGCAGTGTAGAGGAAACCACAACTCCCTTACGTTGCACAGTTAGCAAGCTGTCACTGCCGGATCAGGGCTAGTTCTACAATAGCAGGAAGGGAAAGTTGTTCCTGCCTTGCTTGATGCATAGCAAATCAAATAATTTGTTGAGCAGCCAGCATGTTTACATTCATTCTGAGACCCATTTGCACTGAGATCATTCTTTTCTGTTTGTATGTAAGAATGAGACAAAAAATGTGTGAGAGAGGTGCTGGAGCAGAGTTTGGCCTTCCTCTAGTGGGTTCTCTGGCTTCTAGAGAAATGTGATGGCGGATTCATACATTGTGACTGACAGACTTGGGGGAAGCGGGTAGAATTACCGTATTTTTCGCTCTATAAGACACACATTTTCCTCTCCAAAAATTAAGGGGACATGTGTGTGTGTCTTATGGAGCAAATGCAGGCTCCTTGGCTTCAGCGATAGCAACGCGAAGCCTCCGAAGCGCAATGGGAGCACACCAACCCCTCTCGCTCTCCAGGCTTCAGGGATAGCCGCCTGAAGCCTCTGGAACACAGCGGGAGGTGCCGCTGCGCTCCGGAGGCTTTGGGTTCCTTTCGCTGAAGGGTAGGTCCCCTTCAGCTAAGGCGCAGCGCCCCTTCAGCTAAGTGGGAGGAGAAATGGAAGGGGCTCCGTTTCTCCTGCTGCTTCGCTGAAGGAGCGCTGCGCAGAGAGGGGGAGAATTTTTTTCCCTTATTCTCCCCCTCTAAAATGAGGTGCGTCCTATGATCGGATGCATCCTATAAAGCGAAAAATACGGTACATGGGTAGAATTCAGTGTGGCCCTAAGTTTGTCATGACATCAGCACAAGCATCTCTACCTGCCAAACAGAATGATTTCCTCTCTTCCTCCTCCTCAAGGCAGTTCTGGGGGTTCTCTCAACCCCTGCAAGGCAATATGGGAGTGTGGGGGCACATGGGGAAGGACAGAGTCTTGTTGTGCTAGTGGGACTCGTTGTGCTGTCTCCTGCTAATGTCTGCTGTGGGGGTTTTGTTTGTTTGTCAGTTGATATTTGCTCTGATTCAGCAGTAAACAGGGGTTTTCCCAGGGAAAGCAGTGGGACAAAAGAAATGGCGATTTTGATTATTAAGCCATTCACCTCTGGGCGGTTTACAGACCCTTACAGTTCACAATACAATCCAAAATTTAAATGAAGGTAATGATGATAATAGGGACACGGGTGGTGCTGTGGATTAGACCACAGAGTCTAGGACTTGACGATCAGAAGGTCGGCGGTTCGAATCCCTGCGACAGGGTGAGCTCCCATTGCTCGGTCCCTGCTCCTGCCAACCTAGCAGTTCGAAAGCACGTCAAAGTGCAAGTAGATAAATAGGTACCGCTCCGGCGGGAAGGTAAACAGCATTTCCGTGCGCTGCTCTGGTTCTCCAGAAGCGGCTTAGTCATGCTGGCCACATGACCCGGAAGCTGTACGCCGGCTCCCTCGGCCAGTAAAGCGAGATGAGCGCCGCAACCCCAGAGTCAGCCACGACTGGATCTAATGGTCAGGGGTCCCTTTACCTTAATGATGATAATAATTTAAATAAATATTATACACGTACATTATAAAGTAATGTGGTTAAAACACATTTTACATTGAATAATAATAGTAAAATAATAATAATTTTATCTGTTTATGTCTCGTGCGTTTGCTTTCCTGTACAGTTTATCACTCATGTTGCAGGGGCCTGCCAAGGCTTCGCTCTGAAATGTTCACTGTTGGGAATGCATCCCAATCAGTGTCCTTTAAGCAGCTTCCCACTCGCCAAGCTAAATGGGCTTCTTTCTATGGCTGTTGCTGCAATGATGTCTGAAAGCAGAGTTATAGGCAGACGGCAACATTATAAAGTGGTCTGTTTTTATTTTTTTATTAAATTTGTTCCCTGCCCTTCATCCAAAGATCTCAGGGCAGTTCGCAGCATTAAAATGCAACATAAAAACACAAAGTACATACTAAGAACAAGAACAATAGCCAAGCAAAACAATAATCCCCTAGCCCTCCCACAAACACATTTAAAGGGATTTAGGATGCTAATTTGTGAAAGGCTTGGTTAAACGCCAGGTGAGCCTCCTTGGGTAGTAGAGCATTCCACAAATGGGGAGGCGCTGCAGAAAAGGCCCGTTCTTGTGTTGCCACCCTCCAGACCTCTGGGGGGGGCAGACAAAAAAGGGCCTCAAGTGGAATTTGCACAATCCACTAGAAATGGCTTGCTGAAATGCACAGGACTTCTGTGTTCTTGCGGAATCCCCATTCATTTCAGTGAAGTTTCATCTTGACATAGAAATGACTTGAGTCAGAGGTCAACTTTTCTCCCATTGCAAATAGCAGGCGCAGCAAGGAACTGTTCCGAATAGGATTATGGCAGGGGGGAAAGGTTAAAGCCCCATTTCCCATAGGCCATGGTCTCTCTCTCTCCATCCTGTTAATTGTTAAATGAAAATCAGCTTCGCAAGAGCAAACTACATGAAAAATATCACGTCTAGTTTCGTCCTCGGACTGTGGGTATTTTTTCCAGTTGGGTTCTGAACTATTCCAACTTCTTTCCCTGTTTTCAATTCCCAAGACCAATAAAAAGAAACAAAATATGAAACTTGCCAGTTATGGCAGCCAATGCAATGGATACTGGCCCTAAACCCATTTGCAGACAATTAGACACTAATGAGAAGGTGAATTTTCCAAACCTTGGAGAATTCATTTTTTAATAATTACTGGCTAGTGCTTCTGGAAAAGAACGTTTCTTTCTCCCAAAATGTTAAGTATCAAATGTTGCTTGTGATGATGCTTATAAGAGACAGCAGGTCCAGTGCTATAGTGAGGCAAGTAGTGACAATTCTCTCAGGCAGCAGCCATGGGGTCGGGAGCAGCAAACTGGAACCCCGTAGGATCCCCACTCACTTGCCTCATTATCGCTCAGCTTCCATTTTTGCCATCAGACAAAATGGCTTTCCCAGAAAGGCTGTCCACCACCTCCTCCTTGCCCCTCTCTAGTCCCAGAGGAAGGGTCAAGGGGGTTGTTCCTCAAAGTGAGACATTCTGGGTGAAGTGGCCAGACAAAAACCTGCACCACCACTGTGTTTTGACAAAGTGGCTAGAAACGCGGTTCAAATTTAGGAAACAGTTGCCGTGGCAATGGCAGCAGCGCAGGCACTCTCTCAGCCGCCTCACCCAGAATGCCTCACACTGAAGAAGGGCTCCCTTTGCCGTTCTTCAGAGTGAGCTGGGGATGAAGGTCAGAAGTGCTGGGGGCGTGTGTGTAGGCAGAATGGGGGCAGCAGCAACAGCAGCAGGGGACAAGTGGTGGAGCAGCGAGTGGATGCAGCCATGGGGGCAGGAGCAGAGAGGAAGCGATGGTGGCACAATCTCATGAGCTGGGCCTGAAGGAGAGCAAAGATCTAATGAAACAATATGCTTTATAAATAAAACCGTATCACATCTAGCATTATGTTTGCTAAAAATTCAGTCTGAAACTGAACAAAGGTTTGCTCCCCCCCCCCAAGGCATTCTGGAAAACCATCTCAACCCCATGATCAGCTAGTCAATTAAATTGTTTGCAAAATGAGATACCAAAACATCCTGGCAGGGACCTAAGAGGACCAGGATTTATGTCCTCATAAGTCAATGGTGGACTTATGGGATTTATGGGACCGCGGGTGGCGCTGTGGGTTAAACCACAGTGCCTAGGACTTGCTGATCGAAAGGTCGGTGGTTCGAATCCCCGCGCAACGGGGTGAGCTCCTGTTGTTCGGTCCCAGCTCCTGCCTACCTAGCAGTTCGAAAGCACCTCAAAGTGCAAGTAGATAAATAGGGACCACTCTCTAGGGGGAAGGTAAACGGCATTTCCGTGTACGGCACTGGTGCTGGCTCACCAGTTGCAGCTTTGTCACACTGGCCACGTGACCCGGAAGCTGTCTTTGGACAAGCGTCGGCTCCCGGCCTCTTGAACGAGATGAGTGCGCAACCCCAGAGTTGGTCATGACTGGACCTGTTGCTCAGGGGTACCTTTACCTTTACCTTTTTAAGTCAATGATGTCTTCAAGCCAGATAAAAATTTCAAATCCAATGTGTGTCTTCTCATGTGTGTTATTTCAATTATCAGCTAGGGGAAGGCAAGTGAGAGCAGGATACTCGACTAGATGGGCCATTGGCCAGCTTCTTCTCCTGTTCTTATGAGTTTTCTGATATAATTAATGCATAATATTGTGTTTGCATTGCCATGCAATTTGATCTGAAACACCAAGTTTGTTAAGAAATAACCACATCAATACTCAAACCCTACATTCCCCCCCCCAAGACAAGAATGATAATTCATATGCATGAGTAAAACTTTTATTTTAAAAAGGTTATCACAAACATTGCAGCTCCCCAAGGGAAACAGAGATTATTGGTCAGAATGGTGAGGGCTGGAAATTGCATCCCCACCCCCCACACTCCGCAGCCCAGCTGGCTGAAACTCTGGGGCAATGCCAAGAACGTTTTACATTTCCCCTTCACTCAGCTGCTGTTTCCAGCCTTGGCAGTCAATGTCTCCATTATATTTATTTGCTTGAAATGCTGGTTTCAGGCTTTGGCATTTACCAAAGTCGTTCTGCTTCTAATTCATTACACACACACAACGACAGACACATCCCTACTCTTCCAAATCACTGGCATGAGATCAGGAGAGGGATCAAAGTCTAGCTGGAAACTCCAGCTAGATAAGCACAAGTCAAAATGAGCTCAGGAAGTGAGCAGGATGATTGACAAATATCTCTCATTCAGGAGTTTCTGACTTCACTGGAGTCAGCCATGGATACTTTCCCTCTCAATGAGGCAGCATTTTCTAAGCGTTCTCCAGTTTAGTCCAGGAAGTGGCACTTCCATGGAGACAAATGGAACACTGATTTATTTCAGTGGAATTGACCACCAATCTACCTTGTCATTTTGTGTGAAGTCAAGAAGGCTTCAGTGATTCAGAGTTACAAGCCAGACTTCATAAATGTTGAATATAAACCGTGTGAAGATCACGGATCATAAAAAATATATTTGGAATGATCAATTGAAATCAGCTATTGTGACACACTTGAGAGTGTTGAACATGTCAACAACTGATGACTTCACTGTTTGTAAAATAGAAATGTCACTTGAGGCTTCTCTGACAATGTAGGCTGCATTAGCCATCTCTCCATACAGACCACCCACCTGAACTGCTGCTTGTTAGTCCTTCTTCAGTCCACTACTGATCCCAGACACCAGTTCGCCACTTCCACATCTTGACTGATGGTAAATGAGAAGGAGCAATCACACTGACTGCCATCTGTGAACTGATGACACCTTACTCCAAATGTCCCTCCAGGTAGTAACACAACCACTAAAACAGAATCCCTCAGTCTCCAATCCAGAGAGACTATTGAGAAGGTATCATGATTGATTGTATCAAAAGACACTGAGGTACCCAGGAGAATTTGCAGGGCTACACATTCCTTGTCCTCCAAGTATAGGACAACCATCCGGGTTGAAAGAGGAACCTCTGCACTGAACCCTGACCTGAAATCTGATTGAAATGGATCTAGATAGATGAACAATCTCATCCAAGAGGTCATTGGAGTGGATTTTTGAGGGGATTGGATTTCTGAGGGAGGGGTGTACTGATATTGCTTTGAAGTTAACCTTTCCAAAGCTTGATGCTAAATCCATGTTTACAACACACAATATGTTTCCAGGTCTTCTCACCAAAAAAGAAAATAGCAATCAAAATATCTCCTGAGTTTCCTGCTGCTAAAAGGAATGGGGGGTGGGGGGCGTGAGACAATACTGAGGCCAGCTTCAACTTTTGGGCACAGAGCTGCCTTGTAAAATTAGACAAGTGCTAAACATTTCAATTTTTAAAAAGCTTACTAGGTTGGAACATTCCGTGCCTCACAAACACCTAAGTTGACTTCACTATTTTGTAGGATCAGATTTGGCAAGGCTACCGAGTTGCTAACATGAACCAGGCTTCTTTGGGTGTGCTTCAAGAAACAAAATGCAGATATATTGAATTTCTTCTATGTGATAATTAGCTACTGGACATGTACTATACATGTAACACTTATTTAAGGACAATTTCTCAACATACTTACCCTTCTACTAAGAGTCTGGTGTCTCCATGGAGGAGAATGGGGTATGTTGGAAGACGGATTTAAAGTAACATTCCAAAGGGACTGTGGTATTTATTGCCAATCAAACCTCAGAAACAACTTCTTGACAAGTTTCAGATCCCTTAAAGTTTAACCTGCTGAAAGCAGAGAGTTGTTTTTTTTAAAAAAGTATGTTCTTTTCTTTCAAAGAAAACTAGTTGTTTGTGGTTTTAAAGTCAGCACAAGAATGTGGTTCAAGCTTTGATTTTGAGAAACGCTCAAACCACATTTAACCACGTTGCTGAATTTGGCAATGTGTCTTATTGTTCAGTTGTTTCTCTCTTGCCAACTTCAGTGATTTAGCTAGCCTATAGCAGTATGATCCTGAGCCAAGAGAAGCCTTGGGTCTGCTGAAAGTAATTTCACAATCTATCAGCTTTCTTAGACAGCAGCCTGATATTATTTATAGTCTTGGAAACAATGACCCGGTGAGCCAGATTTTCTCTGCCATCCACACTGGGCTTACATGCATGAGAATGTGAAAGCAAGAAGGAGTCCCTTACAGATCTACAGGCAGATGTAGACAATTTACATGAATATTGCAAGGCAAAGCAAGATTTATGGCACTTCCAAACAACAACACCCCCACCAACAGTGGTGATAGAGATAGCACAAAACAGGAAGCAATTAACTAAAGTACTTCCTGTTGATTTAGTGTTCTTGTCACAATGGTAACATCGCCACCAGTGCCAATTCTGTTAGTCCGTTTGGGCTAGCCGTGGGCAGCAAAAGCATCAACTTTCCCCCATCAACATGTGGACTGCCCATGAATGATGCTTCAGCTCACAATTCTGCTCCCCTGCAAAATGTAATGTGCAAAATAACAGAACCATCAAAAGCCCCAGTCCACAGCTTCCAGCAAATTTAGAAATTCTGGAGCAGATTTCAAGGAATAGTGATGGGTTCAAGATGGGATGTCAGGTAAGTTGGAATCGAGTCCCCAACCCTGCCTCAAATTTTGTTTCCCAATGACTTTGTGGATGGGTCTTGATCGCACTCACAGTCTGACTCATTCTATATTTAGAGTCCAGAAGGAATATTCCCAAGTTTACATTGGCCAGAATGATCCGTGGGGAGTTTTGCTGCAAGATACAGATGTAAGATACAGCTGGAACTGGATGCATGAGTCATCTGGAGCTGTTTGAGCCTTGTGCATCTTTTCACATTGCTCTTTCTCTCTTTCTGCTTTGTGCCACACTACAGTACAGAACGGACAGTGTTGGTTGCTCTATGGAATATAAGTAAATAGGTGGTCATGGGGGTTAACTAGATCAGTCCTGTGCACTTCATAACCCACAAAACTGTATACAGCTCACCAGCCAATTTGTCCTCCTGCATGCCAGAGACAGCAAACGTGAGCTCGCCAAGCCCCTTGCAAGCCACAAGGCATGACTAGCGGTCTGCATTTGGCTTGGTAAGTCTCAAGCTAAGTTAGATGGTGTATTAGTCTTGTCCAACTCTATGACCCATGGATGATTCCCCCACTGTAATTTGTTTATGACTATAGCTTGCGTTGCTTTAACATTAGTTGCTTTTGAGCGTGAGAAAGCACGCTTGGTGAAAACAAATTCGCTAGCAATATGGCTGAAAAACTGAAGGACGTTTCTTGTTCTGCTCTTCAGCTAGAACCTGATATTTGGCAAGGATGCATGGTGAACTCTGTCTTCTTGCCTTCTTACTTCACCAATGACTAGACAGCTGTGTTTACATATCTGCTATATGCTCATCACTTAGCACATATGGAAGACTTATGTGCAAGTCTTTGGATGCTATTATAGCTTGCATCTGAAGACACTTTGGATGACGAATGGTCAGGGTACAACATCAACTCAAGTAAACATCGCTTACATGTTAAATGCCTCTTCATTGGTATTGTTTATTCAACATGTCTTGCTCAATCGCTTTGATAATGGAAGACTTAATAACCTGGAACCGTGAAGAACATGGAGTGTTGCAGATGGGCTTTTCCTGGAGGCAAAGCACGACAGCAAAATGTGCATCACCACTGATCGATATCAAAAGATGCAGTAATTATAAAAGTAACAGTTTAAGAAAAGCTTTCACACTTTGGCATGGAACCCTATTTATACACATGGAGCTATTCTGGGAATATATGTGTTGTGTCCAGGAGAGGCAGAATGTCCCACTCTTCATATAGCTTGGTTCTAAAGAGAAAACAAGTCAGTTTGGTGGTGGGATGCGGTTTTCTAAAAAAAACAACACAACACTGATATGTTTGCACCATGCAGGGGCAGCCCCCAGCCCCTCCTCTAAAGCCTTGCTTTCCAGGGTTGTGCAGCAATGGCTTCCAGTGACATCTCATGGAACTTGTGCAAGATCTTGTGGAGATCTCAAAAGTGTTCTGCAAGATCTCACAAGGTCTCACCAGAACCTGCCGCCACCACTCTTCCTCACTTCTCCGGTGGTAGGATACTAGAGGAAGGCCACATCCCACCACTCAAGGTAGCTAAATCAGTCTGCCTCATGGACAGGCGGGTACTGGCACCACGATAACCTCACCATCCCTTGCCCTCTACCCCCCCAGTAGGCAGCAGCAACATGACCAGAGGTCATGTGAACGCTGCCTCCTCACTGTCTGCTCCTGCCTATGTAGCTAGACTAGAACTATTTAGGGACCCTACTAGTTCTCCCATATTTAGCTCCATAAAGCCACAGTTCGCAGACCCCCTCAACTTTCCAAAGCATTAATCCTACTCAACTCTAGCCTACCTCTGAGCAGACAACATGCTTTTTGGTCAAGCAGTACGCAAGTTAAATATAGAGATGTGCTGGAAAGAACTATCCCTGTTTTTCATTCCCCCTCACAGCAGCCAAACAGCCCGGCATCATGTAAACAGTGAAGCATCTGACATTTCTATTCTTCCAAACATTTCTGAAAAAAGGGACACCTTACCCATGATTAGGTCAAACCTTGCCCCTTGTGGTACATTTTGTTAGTTTATTCATGGCATGCTTGTATTATAAATACAACATTTGGTTTTCAAAAACCAACACTTTCCTCCTCATCACCGATTCTGTGGGAAAGGATCAGAGAAGTGTGGACTTCCTTAAGCAAATATTTTTTAACCTCGCTAGGCTTTCTTTCTCCAGGGGAGTTTTGTGCCTCCCCACACCCTTCCAAATTGAACCTCCTTCTCCTTCTGTACTTTGTTAAAATAGTGGACTGCCGTTTTGGCTGAAGAAAGCCAAGCATTGGGTTAACATTTAGCACATTTGAGTAGCACAGAGATTGCTCTTCTGTGAAAGACAGGATTGTATTATGTAACAGCCGCACTGCCAAATCCTTATGCTGGCATCACTCAGCTTTCTATGCACCATTGACATGAAGACCAGGCAAGATTTGATCCAGAGACAGGATCTGAAAGAACGTCTTGTGTTTTTCCCCCCCGCAGCCTTCGATCTTTACAAACAGAACTCTCTCTTTTTAAAAAAAATTAAAAAGCATAAAGAAGATAGTCTTGTTTGATAAATGAGGGGGAAAATTAGTGGTTTTTCTCCCAAGTTTTGGCTGTTTATTTCTTTAAGAGCAATTGCTTAGAACAAACAGTTTCTATTTACAGTGTTTATCGCATCATCTAACTTTGCAGGAGGGACTGAGCCAGCAATGGAGTCAATGCCTGCGTGTGTTCTGGATTTCATGACAGCTCACCTTACGAGTACGGATTCCTCACATGCATAATGGCATTTTACATCTTATATACACACAGAACAGATATTAACTGTCTCACAGCAACAAGATGACTAGCCACCTTGTAAGAGCATTTAAGAACATAGGATAAAACCCAGTGATGAAATCAAGGCCCTATACAGCTCAGGACTGGGTTACAGACGCTTCAGGTTACAGACTCTGCTAACCCAGAAATAGTACCTCGGGTTAAGAACTTTACCCCAGGATGAGAACAGAAATTGCACGGTGGCAGCAGGAGGCCCCATTAGCTAAAGTGGTACCTCAGGTTAAGAAAAGTTTCAGGTTAAGAACGGACCTCCAGAACGAATTAAATTCTTAACCCAAGGTACCACTGTACTTGAGAGACCAATGTATCCCTTATACACCCAATAGATCATTGCGGTCTCAGGAGCCTGGTCTGCAGAAACTCAGAGCAGGGCTTTAAATGTGGGTGACCCTGTTCAGTGGAATAGCAGTATTTTCTATACTTTCCAGAAACAATTGAAGTCAATCTTTTGTTTCCAACAGACTTTCCCAGCTGGCTAAATAGGTCTTTACCACAAGCGCCTCCTTTTTAATATTCAAATCTTGTTTTAAATGTATTTGGTTTTGTGTTTTTAACTGTTATTATTTCTTATGTAAATTGTAATGAGACAGTGGTTTAGAAGGCAATTAATAAATCAAGGTTAAAAACAATAAATAATAATAATAATAATAATAATAATAATAATAATAATAATGCAGGTAAGTCCATTAATTTCAATGCATCCACACTGAATATATCTTAGGTGGATATTACTCATTGTTTGACATGAGTTAAGCAAACCTTTCAGTGCCTCACATCTGGAATGGTTTCTCTAGAAAAATTATATGAACAAAGATTCGTGTCTGAGCAAACTGCAACTTGATTAGCTTCAGTGGTCAGATCAAGTTAAGGAGAGAGTTCAGATCTGATGTCCGACTAATAGGACTGGGTGGGGGAATTGTTGCTGTTATTTCCCTGGGCTCATTTGGAAGAAAGGTCTGGATATAAATTTAATAATAAATGACATAAATATAACACAATAGCAACTTCTCATCTTCACTGCTGGGCATCTTTGTTACAAGAACAGTTAATCCTTATGCTGGCTTCTATTCCAATGACAATTTTATTACACCTTAGTGCCTTTTCCAGAAAAAATAATTATTCAAGAACTTATGCTGGATCAGACCAAGGTCTCTTTAATCCAGCACTCTTTTTCCAGCAGTAACCAACCAGATGTATCTGAAAGCTCATAAACAGGGTATGAAGGTAATGGTCACCTCCAGTTTCTGGTAATCACAGATATATTCCTTTAAAACATGGAGCTTCCAGTTAATTATATCCTTGTCCACTGTCAAAAAACAATTGACATATCCACCATCTGCCTAACTCCGGCCTCTTCTGAACCACATTTTGATAAATGGCTGAGGGAATTAATGCAAATATCAGCATGCATTCCTTAAAGCAACTCAGGCTGCAATCCTTTCCTCACTTACCTGAGTAAATCCCATTGAATTTAGCAGGAATTACTTCTAGGTAGAAATGTCTAAGATGGTGCTGTCTAATAGTAGAACATCTTTTATTAACTGACAAAAAGTGAATTAGTTATGGAAATAAAAGACAGGCCCTGAGTACAAACCTTTGCGGTGGGGCCCCTCAGCACCCACTAATCGTAATGTCAGGAATTCCTCATCAATCCAGCCCACAAAGGGCCACGTGCTATTGAACATCTAGTAAAACATCCTTCACTTTGCTTATTATTTTTACAGTACAATAGTATTCAAAAAAATCACCACCATTTATCAAGCTGCTTTGACCACCTCACCTGTTTCTTTCACATTCATCTCTCTTCCCAAGACAACTCCAAGCATCCCCCAAAAAGCAGCATGGTGCCAAACAGCTGCTTCAAAATGCAATTTTTAAAAGTTATCCTGTTTCCCAAGGTTTCCCTTCTTGGAGTCCACCCATGGATCAGGCACAGCCTTTCATGAAGATTACAAACATCCAGGTTTACCTTGGGATCCTGAGTAGCTTTAGGCTTCTGGTGTCCTGACATACTGGGTTTTTCATCTGTGGTGATATCACAGGCCTGGCATTAGCGCACAGAACACTTGGGCAAATGCCAGGCCCCTCTTTCTGGACTCAGCAAGACCCACTGCTGGCAGTGCCTACTTGTATACTGGGCTAGAGGGGTGTTATTAAACTTTTCCCCTTGTCACTCACCAGGAACTGTGCAGCTGCCATGAGAGAGTGAGGGAGCTGCCATCTTAAACCCCCTGCAATGTCTTCAGCCCCACAAATCTTCCAGTCATGGTGCTGGAATCACATTCACACAATACATCTAATATGTTGTGATGCTACTTCAAACAGTGATGGATTCCCTCAAAGAATTATGGCAGACCCTCTAAGGATCCCTATTTTCCAGGGATTTAGAGAAGCTGTCCCAGTTTCTGATTTGATCCTGGAATGTCCCGCTTTTCCTTAGGATGTCCCCATTTTCATTAAAGAAATGTTGGAGGGTATGGAGTTATCTGACTCCAGAGCCGTCTGAAGGTAATTCTGTATATAAGTTTTTTAAAAAATGTTTTATGTTTTATTATGTTTTGATATATGTTGGAAGCTGTCCGGAGTGTTGGGGCAACCCAATAAGATGTGTAAGTATAAATATCAAAATTGTCATTATGGAATGGGACATCCCTATTTTCATCAGAGAAATGTTGGAGGGTATGTTATGGGAGTTGGGGTTTGTTAAGGGTGCTTCATGTTGTTAGGAGACCCCCTGTCCCCCTCCCAGAGCTATAATTCCTGGAGTTCTCTATGAAACAAGACTGATCGTTAAATGACTCTAAGTTGGAGAAACCATGACAGTGTTGTTGTTTTTTTAAAAAAATAATATTTATTGAGTTTCCAAAAACTTAAACACTACAAACAAAAAAGAATAAAGAAAAAAGAAACAAAAAACAACACAATACAATACAAAAACACTACAAAACACTAACACATAAGACAAATAAAACAAAACAAAGACCATTTAAAGCACATTAAACAATTTCAATGTCATATCTTTCGTTCGCTTATTTCCACGACTTCCTCACACCTCCCTTTTTGTATTCCACATCAATTAATTATTTCAGCAATTCCTTTCCGTCTTCCTCTGTTTTCTATCCTATAATTATCTTAACACATTCTAACCTTATTTTGTTCCCTTTAATGCTCTATTAATCTATTTATACTTAATTCCTTATAACATTTCTGTTAAAGCCATATAACTTCATTCCAACTTTGTTCTAACATTCATTAATTTTGCAATATTTCTATAAATAGTCTTTAAACTTCCAGTCTTCTTCCACCAGCTCTTCTCCCTGGTCTCGGATTTTGCCGATTCTCTCAGCCAGCAAAAAGCAGACAATTCACAACAAAATTTAGGGGTCTGGCAGGGCAAGTCCACCTTCTTCTTTAGCATCCGTTAATATCTTAAATTTTACTCGAAGCTTCCTGCCCTGCCAACCAAATCTAGAGACGTCCCTCTGCCACCTCCTGAGACAATCCGTCCCATCCAAAGCTTGCAATGTTTGAAACAAAAGCAACATCCCCGACATCACAGCAACCCTCGTCCCCCCCACAGCAACTCGGCCCAACAATAACAACTTCCAATTTAACCCTATTTCCAAATCCCCCTTCTCTTCAAGCCAACGTCCTTCACAGTTGCCCTTGAATAGATTCACATTTCTGGAGGTCATACTAACCCCCAAATACCTCTCTTTCTCAACCAATGTTAGTCCTATCTCCTCCTGAAACTCTATCAAGCTTTTCTTTTCCTCAGGTAGGGCTCTGATCCTCAATTTCATCTGTTTCTCTTTAAGTTCAGTCATAACAAGTGTCATCTTGTATTCATCAAGTTGTCCTTGTATGGATGGGACTCTCTCTCTCTCCAGTTGAATTACTTTAACTTCAGCAGCAAGGGTTTCCTCCTTAACTTCATCCGCAGTTTGCCGTATCAGGGTAGATTCCTGTATCAATTTCTGGGTGGTTTCTGTATTGGTATTCACCTTTTGTCCCAGGTTATTTAAACTTTCTGCCATTAAGTCAATTTTAAAATTACAGCATGCACTTTCATATTTATCACATCCGTTTTCTTGTGAAGCTGTTCCAGCGAGTCATTTATTTTCACTAATACAACCGCTAAGGCCTCTTTCCCATCTGCCACAACACTCAATAGATTCAAGGTCAGTCTCACAGTCTCACGGTTTTTATCTTACAGCTGGAAATTTCCCAGCCCAGATCTTATATAGCCGCCAGTTTCAAGAACTCCCACTAGAGGGAAACAGTTTCTATTTGTATTGATAAATAATATCCTCTTATAGGCACAGTTCAAATGACCCAAAACTAATTTCCAGTTACTTTCACTGCTGGAGACAGTAGAAACAATGTGTCTTCTCTTATGCTAACTGTCAATGAACGATCCAAACGATGTCAATAAACGTCCCACCAAACGTCGGACCTACTAGCAGCCCGTTCCCAGGGTCCGAGCAGCGGTATTTTACCTCTCTTGGTCTCTTCCGCAGGCAAACTCAGTCCACAACTCCCCTCCCCCCTCTTCTCCTGCCTCCAAGGGGGGGGGGTTATATTCTTTACTTATGAAAATTTAGTATTTTACAAAAAGCTTTCCAAGACTTCAGCTTGCAGCCTCAATTGCTTCAGTCTATTTACAAAAGGGGAAGGCGGACTTCCTGTATTGAACCTTCCCCGTTTCGATGCCAAATTAGACGTTTTAAAAATCCAATTTTCCCGATCAAGCTCTACTCACGGGTAGTTACGTTAGAGTCAAATTGTCCACAGGAAAAAGTCAGCACTCTCCGACAACAGCTATGCGGCTTCGCTCCATGGAAGAAGCAGATGATTCGAAGCACCGCGCCGCTCACCCCACATCGCTCTGGATCCCCGAAACCGGTTTCCCCCGCGAGTGGGGGAGATGCAAAAGGTGCCCGCCGAATCCCACACTCACAGGCTTCTCCTGCCTGTGATTTTTAATGGGTCACCACCTTCGCCGTGGCGGCCAGACCCAGATTTCCACGGAGCTGATTCCTCCCGATCAGAGGAATCCAGCCATTGCCGGAGGCACCTCCCCGGAAGTCTCCGGAACCATGACAGTTAAAGTGGTGTCCATCGTGCAGAGGCAGACCCTGGTCTTTCAAATTTCAGCCACACCCTTTGCAAGCCCAAATTTCAGTACCCCCAGCCTCTCATCTTCCATTTTGCTCAACTCACTATGTCATAGTTGTGGTACCCGCTGGGCTCAGCACCCAATGTGGTAGAACCAGTCATGCTGCCCCAAATCTGCCTCTGTCCTAGTGCTTTAGATGTATGGTTATGGTGTGGCCATTGGTTAAGCTCCACTCAGCCTTTCTTGAGAGGAACATCAAAGGCACTCTGAATGCCTTGGCATACTGAATCATCCCATTGTCTCATCTAGCTCAGTACTACCCACGCAGACTGGCAGCGGCTCTCCGGGATTTCAGACAGGGGACATTCCCTGTCCTTGCTATGGATTTTGCTGCCGCCCCTACCTGGAGATACCAAGGGTTGAAAGTGGGATCCTCTGCGTGGAAAGTATCTGCTTTATCACTAAACTCCACCCAATTTTCATTGGCTGGCCAAAAATTATTGAGCCCTTTTGTTTACCAAAAGTAAACACAGGGTGAACACACATACTGTCAGCAGAAGTCCATTTTCAAAACCACCTTCTGCTCCCTAGTTGAAAATGATCATCTGTCTCGAGGCTAGAATTTTGAAGCAAGTCGGAAGAATAATGACCATCCATTTGCAAAGTGTGTCAACAATCACAACAGTTTGGTGACCCTGTTCAGGCTGTTCTATTTTTTGTCTTAGTAATGAAATTTGGAACAGATCCTTCGTCCACCTCTTGCTCTCCATGAACCTTGGTCATGGCCAAGCAGCAGAAAGTGCGATGGTGAGTGGGGATCAGTTCCAGTTCTGGAGCAAGATCTCACTAGGCTTGAAGCTCATGCCCATCTTTTGTTTGACAGGGGCAACATTCGTACACAGACTCTCAGAGTCTGTTGGGAGTGCAGCTGGTGGAGAAGGGGGGGGGGGAGAACAGTCCAGCTAACCCCCATTTGTCCTAAATGTTTTGCAACAAAGTTTCAATGTGTAGCAGATACGTCGACAGGATTCTTCCATTCTGGCTCGGACATCGCCAAACAGTGATGGAGCTGTTCAAATGTGTTATTTCTTTGTCTTCTAAAAAATACAAATACTACGAAGAAGATGAAAGTGGATATTGGCCTGAGGCTCTGGAAGCTATCAATCTTCCATGGTTCTATTTCCCCCTGACTTCCAGGATCTTTATTGATGGTGCTTTCCTGGGCTTGGAGAAATTGAAAGGGAAAGCTATCTGAATTGGCAAGGCTTTAGTGGCAAGCAGGTTTGGCTTGGAATACCAGCACATTGGCATCAAACTGTGCCCATTTTCCAGGCCAGGTTGTTTGCCTGGGTCTCTGTTTTGTTCTACCCTCTCTTTGGACACTCTGGTCCTGTCGAGAAAGCCAAAACTAACATAATGTTCATTTTTCACTGGGTTATGCTTGGCTGACATTTCCTGAAGGGAAGAGCCCCTTGATATTTATTGGGCAGGATGATAATAAAATTAAAAACTCATTCAATTTAGTAATTAAAATCTCACCGTATTTCCAAGATTCAATTGTGAGAAATATGTTTTTCAGTGTCTGAAGCCAGAGTGCCTAGGGTGGAGTATCGCAGAGGATTAAGTCTGCTAATATCAAGTGAAATACTGTTGCTCTATTTTTGGGAACAATTCGTGTTTCCATACATAAAAGTTTTATTGTGCAATACAAGGGGAAAAGAAGAGCTCCTACTGTATTGCTTAATGAGTCCAAGCTCTAGGATTTGCAGCGTAGTTTTAATGTAATTGTGATATGTGTAGTAAAGCTACTACAACTGAGATCAAACTAGCGTCTTCTGAATCTAAGCACACCAGGTGTGTGGTGTGGTGGTTAGAGTGCTGGACTAGGACCTGGGAGACCAAATATCCACTCAGTAGTGGAGCTCCCTGGGTGACCTTGGGCCAGTCTTTGCTTCTCAACCTAACCTAACTTACAGGGTTATTCTGGGGGTTGAATGAGGAGAAGGAGACCCATGTATGCCACCTTGAGCTCATTGGGATATAAATGTAAAAATAAATAAATCCTGCAAAACTGGGACTTCATGGGCAGGATTCAACTAGCAAGTCCTACTAGAAGAAGCCTGCACAAGGACTTCTGCTAGCACAGTTGAGGTTTCCCTTCTCTCCTCACCCCATGGGCATGCCAAATTGGCTTGGGGGTTAGGAGAAGCCCCAGAACAGCACAAAGAGGGGGTGGAGGGGATCATTTCATCTGGCAAACTGAAATGCTTGCTTTCCTGCTTGGCAGGGGGTTGGACTCGATGGCCCTTGTGGTCTCTTCCAACTCTATGATTCTATGATGGAACAATTGCCACAGCACATCGTTGAATTCCTTCTGGTGTGAGCTCAGGTTTTTTTCTGAAAAGGACCTGCATACATACCACTGAGCTCAAGGTTGATTCCATCCTCAGCCTTCATCTCCCAACACCACCACTTGGCTTCCATTTGAGATGGAAGATGGTATAACTGAACCAAACACCACAGTTGGATCACTGTTCAACTTACGTACATCTGTACATACACTGCTGCTGGCTCAATAACACTCTTATACTCCACCAATGCTAAGAGTAGTGATTTTTACTACTTACTAGCAGGAAAGAGACACAGAATGATATTCATTGTGGCCAGTAAACGTTCCTGAACTGTATGATCAATGATGTAATTAGGGAGTGTAGTCAGACTCCCAAAACCTGCTAACACAGAGCAATAGTCTGTCTAGAACCAGGGAAACTTAGTCAAGGAGAACTCTATAATATACTGAGTTGGGAGGGCAAAGTCACAGCTAGAAAGAAACATGGGATACACAATCTAGAGGACTGTTCACATTATATTCTGTGACTTTGTGAAGGACTCTGATCAAATTGGTGCTTTTAAATGTTCTTTTCATTCTGCACTGAGAAGGGTTGGGTTGTACACCCAGACAGTAGCAGATGACATCGTGGATAGGCAGTACTTAAACACTGTAAAGTCCTTTGGCTATGTACAATAAAGTTGACTGATCTGCCTATCTGACCTCCTGACAGCTGAGTTGCTGGAGGGGCACGGCAGCAGGGAGGTAAGCAAGGTGCAAACATATTGGCATGCGTGCCAGACTGGCTTTGCTGGGGCATTTGCACCATGCCAGCCTCCCTGCCAACAGGAGGTCCGGTAACCACCGCCAGCCCACCATGCTGTCTGCTACAGCATCCAGTGGTTAAAGCTAGGTTTGAACCTCAGAGCAAAAGTCCAGGATCCCTCAAATGACCACACAGAGAGCAGCAGATTATGGTAACTGCAAAAAGACCCAGTGTCAGCATCTGGGCTGGCATGGGCCAATGGAGCTGTCGCTGATCACTGGCACTGGAAAAGACAGCATTTGGTTGACAGCCACCAGGTGAGGCTCCCTGGAGAGGGAATTCCACCAGAGTGGCACGGCCAAGAACTCCCCCTTTTCCAGTGCCACCCAGTTTCCTTCAGGGCACCTAGAGGAAAATGACATGGGCAGGCTGAGAATAGGGAGGGGCAGAAATTCGGTTTTCTTTGCATCTTCATCAGAAACTGTGATTTGCACTCCTCACACCAATGCAATCAAAACACAGTTATCCTCTGAAATTTGTACCTACTCAAAGTTTGCAATGTCTACAATAATGTACACATGAAAGGGAAGTGCATGTGAACATGTGCACATTTGTGAAAATAACACACAAAACCAGATCCTGCAAGGGGGGGTGCTTGTAAAAATGTGTGTATTCAGAAAAATCTGCACTCAAACGCTGATGGGTTTTCATAAGCAATAATAATTTTAAAATATGTTTGTTTGTTTGTTTGTTTGTTTGTTTGTTTGTTTAAAAAATATCCCAATTGCTGTGGAAATAGGTAAAGGTAAAGGACTCCTGGACGGTTAAGTCCAGTCAAAGGTGACTATGGGGTTGCGGCACTCATCTCGCTTTCAGGCCAAGGGAGCCAGCGTTTGTCAACAGATACCTTTCCGGGTCATGTGGCCAGAATGACTAAACCACTTCTGGCGCAACAAAACACTGTGACAAGTGCCGGAGCACACAGAAAGGTAATCTACCTTCTCACCACTGTGGTACTTATCATTCATTCATTCATTCATTTATTATTGGTTTTATATACTGCCATATACCCAGAGGTCTCTATTTATCTACTTTCACTGGTGTGCTTTCAAACTGCTAGGTTGACAGAAGCTGGGACAGAGCAACAGGAGCTCACCCCGTCACACAGATTTGAACTGCCAACCTTCTGATCGGCAATCCCAAGAGGCTTAGTGGTTTAGACCACAGCGCCACCCATGCCCCTGCTGCTGTGGAAATATGGAGAACTGAATATAAGATTGACAAGATGAGAAAGTGAGAGAAATCAAAATGGACACATTTATTCTAGTTGATCTGGGAGTGGGAGCTCCTTCAGATACCTGGGTCTTGCTGGGTTTTCCTGCTGTTTAAGAGCACAAGCAGAAACACACACACACACACACACACACACACACACGAGTCACCCCTTTCTTTTCTACCTGCTATTCAGGTATTTGCTGTTTTTCATTTCTGCTTTGGTTTTTGGCAGGCTCCTACTGACATAGACTTACTACTCATGGCTTTACACCTATGAACCATGGATTATTGAACTCCCTGCCCCATTTAATATTTGTTCACCACTTTAGAATCTTTTTTCTTTTTTGAGAAAGGGAAAGAAAGAAAGAAAGAAAGAGAGAGAGAGAGAGAGAGAGAGAGAGAGAGAGAGAAAGCAGGCAGGCAAGCAGGCACTGAATGTATACGATTCACAAGGAAAAACTGACCACTTGCTGTATAGTGTCTACCATGGGTGGGGGAACCACTAGGTGCAGAGCATCTATGGGGGTGAGGAGGACCGTTAGGCTCACAGCAGCCATGGACAAAAATGGCCAATGGGTGGTGCATGGCAGCTGCTATTGAATAAACACTGTTAGAATGAGTTTTCTGCGTAAACTGCCATACTGTCCGCCACCCAACTGCCTTACAAACATGTAATTGATAATCACTTAACACCCAAATGAAACAGACGCACTCCATATGGCTAATCCCATAAACTGCCAGGGCTTGGAATTGCAGCGCCCAGAGCCCTACAACTCCCGATATCTCTACTGCGAGAGTCAGTAAATTGCAAACACTTGGCAACAGCCGAAGTTATTCCCCCTAGAAGATATAGCTGGCATCATATTCCCTGGCTAGAGAGAACATCTAATGGAGTGCAGATGATGTGAACTAATCTTTTGAATAAGAGCTTAATTTACTGGCCAAGTTCTGATTACTGGATTTTGTGTTTTGGGGGGATGTGGGGAGGTTTAGTATTCTCTAAATGAACATAAAAAGATTACAAAAATTGTGAATGCAATCAGTCTCCTGGAAATCCTGGCGGTTGGCTAAACATTGGCTTCTCTTGGTGTTAGGTAATTAAAAACACAGGGGCGAAGAATTCGGGCTATCCAACTGGAACTTGCCCAGGCTGAATCTCAGAACTGCATCAGCAGCACCTTGTGACACTTGCCTCGAATGAAGAGGGAAAAGGACACCATAAAGACATTTCTTCTGAAAATTTAAACAGTTTTCCCCGAAATGAGCAGTGGGGCTGGCTCCCTTGCAAACGAGCAGATTTAGCTCCCTGACGTATACTCTAATTAAATTAATCTCTCATCATGGGAATACCAGTTCTCATTAGGCACCAGAAAGAGCACAATTCATCGCAGTAGAATTGGACAAATCAAAACCACTCATAGGACATCCAAATGGCTCGGATTCATGCTTAATTGGAGAATTCATTTTTAAAAAACCGAAAAAACACCTTTGTGGGGGACTGTGCTCTGCAACGGGAATCTTGCTCGGGTCCTCATCCCTTACCCAGACCCACACACACACAAAGCACATGCTCTGCATGTGTCTTAACATTTCTCCCAGTGCTTGACTTTGGGCAGAAAACAACCTAAGACACACACAGACACACACACACACACACACACAAACTCAGACGCTTGAGTGTTGGCAGGAACAGTGTCAAAACAGGGCTACCGAGGCTATGTATGCACCATGCACTAAAAGCACGTAGCTTCCCCCAAAGAGTCATGGGAACTGTAGTTTATTACTACTCACTGGGGTACAATTCCCAGCACCCTTAACAAGCTATGGTTCCCAGCAATATTTGGGGCCAAGCCGTGCACTTTAAAGTGATGGTATGCAGCTTGAAGAAACAAAGAGGAAATACTGGCATGCTGGGGTGAACATATGCAAAACTGCCAAGCGTTGGGGGAAAAAACAAGAAGGGTGAAACACACACACACACACACACACACACAAAACATGCAGATCCAGTCCACGTATGCTCAGTGGCCTCCAGAGTTTGCAGAATGTTGTAAGACCATGCAGAATATCAATTGGAAAAGTGGAAACAGAAAACTTTCAGTTAACAGAGGGAATGGGGGACCTGGGGACCTCCAGATGTAGCTGGACTCCAATATCCATCAGCCCCAGCTGGCACGGCCAATGGTCAGTCATGGTTCAGCAACATCTGGAGGCTCATGCTTACTGGAGCTAATGGGAGGTGTAGCTCAGCAACCGCTGGCTAGTTAGACCATGGATGAAGAAGCAGCGAAGGCTGGTCCATGAGGGTGAACAGGTCACTGCCCCATCAACCTCAGTCTACCCCCCAGACAACCCCACTAGCATGCCTTTCTTACAACCAGCCAGGATGTGGCTCCACCTGCCATTGGCTCTGGGTCCACCTATCAATGGCCTCCCAGCCTTGCACCCAAATGGTCCCCTCCCCACGACCACCAGGAAACCTCCTCTTCTGTTCTTAACCACCACAGCTGCATATTATGAGTGAATCTCCAACCCTGAATGCATCTCTATATGAAATGACTCCAAATCAGAAAACAAAATGGCCGCTACATCAACTTGTGAAATTTCTACACCTAAACAGTACAATTTATTTGCCTTAGGCTAGGGTTGCTGTAAAGTAAAACATGTTGAGCTTTCTTGGGCCAAGTTGATTCCCCTCCTCCCAAATCTCAAAAACATTTCAGTTTCTGAGAGATTTTTAAGGAAATTAGCCAAAATCTAGACTTCTGACATAGGTTGCCATATGTCCAGATTTTCCAAGACATTTCAGCGGTTTCTGCCCAGACACTGTTTCCGACAACCATATTCCGGCTATGTCCAGGAAATTCAGGACGTATGGCAGCCCTACATTAGGCCAGAAATGTGTTATCTCAAATCCCAGCATAATAAAAAGTTCACATTAAAATATTACATGTTTGCACTCAAATATTTCCACAGGGACACACATGTAGCTTAGGAACAAACCACCCTGGGTTACTGAATCTTCTCTGGCCTTAACATTTCGGGCTTACATCAGAGAGCTTCTTGCCTGCTTCAAATTTCTCATTCAGACTTTAAAATCAAACCAAAACCAGCTTGTGGATCTTGGAACCTATGTGAGGTATCCTGTTACAGTTTTCCCTCTTATATAGCATGCATTCAAATTAATGATGAAATGGTGTCCACAGAAAAAAGAAAGGTTGCCAAATCAACATCTGGGCTGCTACGTGGATAGCAAAGGCGATAAATGGATGATGGATATTTATTTATTTTTTAAAAAATAAAACTCTATTTGTATGTGGCCTGGTTTTTAGAGGCAGATGTTCAGTGTTCACAGTTCCTCTTGGCCTGGAGGAGAACTTGTTTAGCTTTGGCATATGAAAATCAGATAATCTGCTTTCTTCATCAGTGTATCTTCTGTGTATCCCTCTGTAGAATAGTCTTCCCAAAGGGTGTATAAAACATTCCTATAGTCTGAGGACCATTTCAGAGACCACTTTTTCAGAAAAAGTTAAGCATTCATCAGCATGAAGAATTGGGTGCTATTAAGTCAGAGATCACATATTAAATACACAATTGGACAACATTTTATTAGGACCAACCAATATATTACAAGATAGTAGCAGGCTTTTGAGTTCCCTGGAACTTTTCAGGCTCCTCCAGATGATCTATTTATTGAGCATGATTTTCTTGCATAATGCTTGAAATTATACCCAGTCTTTAACCAGCATTTGTTCTGAATTGTTTGTGGGGAGCTTGTATGACAATAAGCATTCATCTTGATTTACTTGCAGAGCGTTTATAGGTCTTCCCGTTAATCAGTTGTTCATTCCATGGTTTTCAATGCATTTCATCATCACTTTCCTAACTGCAAACAGGGTTTTTTGTAAGTGGATTCTTTTGCACTTGAATCCTACTTACAAAAAACTGATTAACATAAAATAGCTCCCTTAAATTAACAAGTAGGATTCAAGTGCAAAAAAAATAGCTCCCTTGAATCAGGCTGATGACCCATCCAGTCCATCATCCCTGTTCTCACAGTGGCCAGCCAGATGCCTGTAGGAAACCCACAAGCAGGACCCAAGCACAAGAGTTTTCTCTCCTCCTGTGTTTTCCAGCAAAGCCTAGGAGGAGGATGGCACAAGGAGAAACTGTTAAGTTGTGGGTGAACATATCAGACGACACAGCGATTCTTCAAACAGCTCTTGTTTATTCACAGGCCAGAACAGAACTGAGCTGAAGGGTTCAGCCAGCCTGCTTATATAGAGCTCCACTACAATGCAACAGTAACCACTTTCTGTAACTATCCAATCACTGAACGTCACTTTCAATCCCTTATTTGCATATGTGGACCTGAGCGAAAACTATCTACAGTATCCCCTTGCTGGTTCAGGGTGAGAACTTCAGTACATAACAGAAACAAAACACACACACACACACACACACAGAGAGAGAGAGAGAGAGAGAGAGAGAGAGAGAGAGAGAGAGTGTTGGGCTAGTTGTTTTAGTCATAGTCAGCTTTTAGACTGCTGGCTGATTAAATCTAGATGGTACAGGTATCAGGCTACAAACTTAGGGTTTGAGGCTAAAGAAACAATGGCTGCTCCCCATGTATAAAATTATAAAGCTCAAATCTTATACAGATCTGTGGCATACCTTAATGAAAACACATGTTCCCAGTTAGGCAAAAAGCAACAATAAAGAGAAACATGGCAGTCTCTATATTAGCATAGCAGAATAATGATTCTGTTGAAATACAGAATTTCTGTAATGCTTGGGGCTCCTTTGGGTTTTACTCCTAAATTAATCTTGTTCAATCCGACTGAGGTTAACAGTTCTATGGATTTGAAATTATTGGTTTCAATTTCATTGATAAAAGCAAAAATAAAATAAAAAAATTCTTGGCAAAGAAATGCCAACAAATCCCAATGGACTGGGAACATTTATTGAAAAGCCTTGAATTAGCAGAGTGGATAAACTAGCCATATTGGTCCAAAGGAGGAAAGGAAGATTACGGGAGAATAATTTGGCCAGCGATGGACTTGTTTTGTTAATTAGTGAAATGCAAGATAAGGTAATGTAAGAATGGCAAGGAATCTTTTTCTGGAATGTTGAAGGAGGATTAATAAAATGAAATTGGGGTGAATATTGATTTTTCTTTTACAATTTTAAGCAGAGATGCCCTCTTTGTGTCCATGTCCAGTATTTTACCTTGGGCCAGTCACTGCTTCTCAGACTAACCACATTCACAGAGGGTTGTTGTGGGAATTAAATGAGGCAGGGGAGAATCGTTCATACCACTTGGAGCTCCTTAGAGATTTGTGGGGTAAAAAGGCAATAAATTAATAAAATAAAGCCCAAACAAGCTCCGGTTCTGGAACGGTAATAAAAAAGACAAGAGAAATGAAGAAGTGGCTCTTTAAAAATGTAGAATAAAAATGTGCATTCGGTATATAAAAGGTCAGGGTGTACATTTGGGACAGCGACACCTCTGGGTCAAGAACAGCAGTGTCAATATGGGAGCAAGTTAAGGTGCTGGATGCGCTCTGCAAGCTGCCAGTTTCCTCTACCTAATTCTAAAGAGCAATAAACCTCTCTGGGTATCTTCAAAAACATCAGCTGAACTGAAATACAATAACAGTCATCATAATGAGTTAATTACTTGACTTCCTTGATTTAAATGCAAGGAAGCCAATTCCATTAGTGAATCTCCGAGGTAACTATTAATAAGCTACTTTTGCAAAACAAATTTTAGCTGTCCAAAAAACAAAAACAAAGCAGACGGGTCTCTGCCCTGAGTCTAGATGTAGACTAGGGGTGAAGTAGCTATGATCTTCAAGATAGTGCTGGACTACAGCTCTGACCCTCCCTGAACACTGGTCAAACTGACTGGGGCTTATGGGAGTCCAACCACATCTGGAGGGCCACTTCTCTGATTTAAGCAGTACAGGAGACACCAGAAGGAGGGAATGGCTTGTGTGATGTCACTATACCTGTGAGTATCAATCCAGAAATTGCACTGGTCAAAAGGGCAACTACCAGAGTGCTTACACCAGTTTGCCATTTCATCATTACATGAAGACTGTAATGCAGTTGCCCCATCAAAGTTACATATGAATATATATATATAAGTTTTCAGAAATCTACTGAGCAGTGTTAAGACTGCTGATTTGCACAATCACAAAAAAGAAACCAAATACGAGTGAGTGGTTCCAAGTTAACCCTGATTTTAAACATGAGGTAGAATAATTACGTTCTCATTCCTGCAAGGTGATGTCATAGAAAGAGGTCAGCATTCCTGTATAAATCGGTGACGCACGCAGCTTCTTAAGGTGGTTCCCAAATTAGCAAGCCCTCCGTCATAAAATCATTATGTCATTTTTGTCCAAATATGTACAGTCTGCAACAAGGCTTCTGGAGCTTGCTCTGGGTCTGTTATTTATCTTGAGCGATGTCAGTTTATAAAATGGTTTCGGCAATTTCCATTCCAGTATCAAATCCTCCATGTGGGGGTGGGGGGTGAGGAGGGAGCCACTGGATTATAAATATAAACATTTCCAAGTTTAAAAATGTTAATATTGAAAATCCATGATCTCTCCCTCCTTGTAGCGATCTCATGCACGATCAGCAAGAGAAAGAAGCTGGTAACTTTTTCTCTCTCTAAAGTGTGTACCTTGTGTATGATTCAGCCAAGATTTAATATAATTTCCTGCTTCTTTTTTCATATTTAGAAACAGTGGATGCAACTGTTTCTGCACAAACACACATTACTTTCTCCAGATATAGGTCAGCTTTCTAAAGGGCTGGCTGTGCATTTAAGATTAGTGTTCCATGAGTGTCTTGCTTTTTGCAGCACCCCATGTAATGAGTCTGAGAGATGAGTTGTGCCTCGTTCTTTGCGCTATTCTGTGGACTTCAGAGCGTTGCCTGCACCAGGAATGTATTTAAAAGCCTGCTTTGAGTCATATGTTTAGGGAAAGATGGGGGTGATTAACTGTGTGCAAATGACACAATTTGAGCCACGATTGTGCCTGTAAAGTCTTATTCATACGAGCCGGTTATAAAATCATGAAAAATGTTAGGGGCTTGGAGGTGCATTAAAACAACACCCTGTCCATCCTTGGCCTCAAAGAAGGAATAACTGTGCCCAAATTATTTCTGAGACAGTTGTTGTTGAAACACAGTTATTCTGAAAGGCTTGCTGCAGTGGCGGCCTGTCCTGTTTCACCACGTGAGGTGAAGCGGGAATTGCCGTCTCCTGCACCAACCCCACTCCAGCTGCCGTGCGCCCCAGAGCCTTGCTGAACTCAGCGGGAGCCAGAGAGCTTGTCCAAGCATTGCCAATTGGCTTCTCCACCAGGGACAGGGAAATTGAGAAGCAATGCCATGTGCCTGAGTGCCTCCCTTACAGTAGGATAGTCTCTACAAACACTTGAACTCTGATAACGCCTTTTATTTTCCTGGATGGAAGATAGAGAAAGATGCCCGGGGAAAACATTGCAGCCAAGGATGGTGTGAAGCAGAACCACAGAGGGCCGTGATCTGGGGAGAGTGGGGCGGCTGGGGATGAGGTGGGGTAGCCAGATAAAGAGAATGAGATTGAGAATGAGATTGGCATGCCCTGAAACCAAACACAGGAACTATAGATAAGTTCCTTATAATATTTGTGGTTTTGGAAACAAAGCCTGATTTCCTTTCAGAAATCCACATTCTTCCCAAAGATGAATCTCTTTCTAACAGCAATAAGCTTTGGGGGTGGGGGAGATTGTGATTTTCAGTGTGTCAAGATGATGCGTTCAGCACTCAAAATTCAAAACAGCTTCTATACAGTCCCCCAACAGCTGAGCCTTTGTCTCATTCTACTCCGTATAAGCCAAAGTTATATGACTAAATGCAAGAGAACAGGCTGTACCTAGAGTCGATTGCTATACTTGAACAGTTCTTGCCAAATGGGAATCATTTTCTGCTGTACTATCCAAAAGAGTGGAGTTTGTTTTGTCGTTGTTCCCCGCTCCCCCCCCACCGAAACTCTCCAATGACTTCTGGAGATTTGCAGGCCTCTTGTCTGAGATGACAATAAAATCACAAGTGACTCTTCACTCTGTTTACCCTGCATCATTCTAACGTTTGATTGAGTGGTCAGTGAATATTGTCTCATCACCTCAGGCAGTTATCCAAAGCGTGTTCTCCCTAACAGAGAGCACGTGTTGCGGTTGGGGGAACAAGCCACCCTGCCGTTACTGGGCAGATTTGGTGAGGAACCCAAGCCTTTAAGTGGTTAAGATTGGGTTGCTGGGGAGTTTTGATTGTTGCCAATTTGGAGGAGGGGTCAGAGTCTTTAAATACAGGGGCCAGACGTTGGATGTCCTCTTGGCCGTTTTGCACCGGATCACCCGCCCTCCCTTCCTTTAGTAGGGTGGTTTTTTCTTGATCGCTTGACCTTGCTATGCCTGTCATGGGGTCGTCCACCTTGGAGCGGGGGCCTGGTAGGAATTTTGCCATCTGGCTGATTGGCTGGTGCCATTTGGTTTTTGCCTACTGCGTAGCAAATCGTCACAACTTGTAAGGCTGGCGGTTAGGCATTGGTTAAATTGGTGCTTGGAGGGGTAAGTGCCTACCCCTCCAAATGATGCGGAAAGGGAATTCCGTTAAAGGAATCCAGGGGCTTGCCATTCTTTTCGTCCTTGTCCCTGGCATCGGACTTGGGCCGTGCAAGCCCCACAGGAACATGAGGGTGAGAAGTGAGGGACTGATGCCCAGCTTCATTTTCTCACCCAATACTTGTTTCCTACGCTGGCTTCCGGTGGTGTCCGGAAGGGGCCAGCTCTGTCCCTGAGGGCAAGGACAGATAGTCATAACCAATGCCTAAGCAACCACTCACATTTTTTGTATTTTGAATAAAGTTGTGGCCAAAATTATGCCAAAAACCTTAACCAAAAATTGATGTGTGAAGTGTGAAATTTTTGGGGGGGTGGCATTGTGGGACTCAACACGCAACCAGCAGAAGCTAGATCACTGGGGCCCAGGGCTCCCCCTGAAAATGTCAAGCAATTCTTAAAAAATTCATCTTCAACATTTCAAAGCCTCACACTCTTTCCTGTCTCACACGTATTTTATACAGTGGTACCTTGGTTCTCAAATGGCTTGGCTCCTGAACAAATCGGCTTCTGAATGCCACAAACCTGGAAGTAACTGTTCTGATTTGCGAACATTTTTTGGAAGCCAAACGTCCGACGCGGCTTCCGCTTGACTGCAGGAAGCTCCTGCAGCCAATCGGAAGCTGCGCCTTGGTTTTCGAACAGTTTCAGGAGTCGAACGGACTCCTGGAATGGGTTAAGTTCCACAACCAAGGTACCACTGTACTTCCTTGAACTTACAGAGGCACTGACCACTGGGATGATGGGAGTTGTAGTCCAAAAACAGCTGGAGACCCAAATTTGGGGAAACCTGCTCTACACAATGTGTACTCAAAAGTAAACCTCGTTCAAAGGACACTTACACCCAGGAAAATGCATTTAGGATTGCAGCCTAAGCTTTCAGGGATCCACACAGTCCCAGCGTAAGCAGACTGGAAAAAATCCAACATCTGCCATCCTCCCTGCTCCGACAGAGTCTGTGGATCTTTTAATCTCCCATTTCTTCCCTGGAGTTCTGCCGTTGCTGCAGCATGCCTTTGTGAAACACATCTCCCCGTTCAAGCAGCAGCAGCTTTTCATTTGCGTTTTATCTTTTTGCTGGGGAATGTGGAGCTATACAATCAGGGGCGAAATTCGCCGTGAAAAGCCCTGAAAAGCAAAGGGGGTCAAGGATCTGAAGTTACTCACCATATTAATGACAAGCCAGCAGCTGCACCATGGCAACCTGGGAGAAGGCTGCTCAGCGTGGAAGCCATGAGCGGTGGATGGAAGGGCTGTGAGAGAACACTAGAGGGAAGTGAATGGAAATAACATGATGTTCCCGTTCTTCTCTGCCAGGACAGACATGTGCAGCTTAATCCCCTGGAGGCTGAGACAGCCCAGGATTGCCAAGAAAGGTCCGGAGGAAGCAGATGAGGAAAATAAAGGTGAGCGGGGAGCAACAGTCTTGAACCCATGCAGTCAGTGGTATGATAAAGGGTTCCATATTCCTTTTACACATCACTTGGGAAGACAGGCGAACTAATGCCAGTGTACTGGAAGAAGCAAAGATCACCAGTGTCAAAGCAATGATTCTTCAACATCAACTTCGTTGGACTGGTCATGTTGTGCGGATGCCTGATGATCATCTTCCAAAGCAATGACTCTATTCCGAACTTTAAAATGGAAAGTGTAATGCTGGTGGTCAACAAAAGAGGTTTAAAGACTCTCTCAAGGCAAAACTTTTTTATTTTTTATAAACACCGACAACTGGGAAACACTGGTCTGCACGCACTCCAGTTGGAGAACAGCTATTACCAAAGGTGTCATGGGCTTTGAAGACACTCAAACTCAGGATGCAAGGGAGAAACATGCTAAGAGAAAGGCACGCTTGGCAAATCCACACCGTGATCAACTCCTGCCAGGAAACCAATGTCCCCACTGTGGAAGGACATGTGGGTCCAGAATTGGCCTCCACAGTCACTTACAGACTCACTGTTAAAACCGTGTTTATGGAAGACAATCTTACTCGGCCGAAGAAGATAAAGGGTTCTATATTCAGTGGTATCACTTGGCTTGGATTCTGCTCCTGGGAAGAGAAAGAGATAGAGCTTGCTGGGCGATATCAGAAAAAGGCCTCCTCCTCCTACTGACCATTCTGTTTTTCTTTGTTGCTGCTTGTGCTCTGCAGAGTGCCACTGAAGCAATAATAGTGCATTAGTGATGGATTTTTTCTGGACTGTCCACACATCGTTCTACTGATGTTATTGCATTCTTGCCATCTAGAGGGGTAACAAAACTGGGACAAAAAGTAAAAAAATAAACAACATTTGTGTTCAGCAGGAAGTTGGCAGGTTTTAAAACTCTTAAGTGGGCTCATTGGGGTGGAAGGGCTCTCTCAAATAAGGCCCAGACCACATAAGTCTTTAAAGATCCAAACCTGCACCTTGAATTCAGCTTGGAAAAACAAACTGGTAACCCATGCAGATATTTCAGTACAGGTGTGGTGCATTCTTTGCCAACTCTATTCCTAGCATATAGCTGAGAATCTTAAATTAACTCTTTGCACATTTTTGTAATACCCATGTGTTGCCGCTGGGATGCCAGACACCTCATGGGAATAGTAAGCAGAAGAGGCATAAACGGAAGGACACAAGGCCCCAAGACTTACAAAAGTTTAGAGAAGGAGAGGGGTAAATCAGTGGTGTGATTTTCCTCTGCATATTTTGCTTACCAGCTTTAAAGCAAGGAGAAGCAATCAGGAAAGGGAAAATGGGAAAATCAAACAACAAGTTTGGGTTCTCTTTTCTATACTGTGTTGAGGTTTGAGTAAATAAATGCTGTTAAATAAATGGTGATGAAGAAATAAAACTAAGTTGTCAAATAGCCCTGCCATGTTAGAGGTGTATCTGCAGCTTGCCTTCCTCCTGTTGACAGGAGCAACTTACCGTATTTTGCGCCCCATAGGATGCACCGGCCCATAGGACGCACCTAGTTTTTTGGGTGGGAAATAAAGAAAAAAATATTATTTCCTCCCCAGGTGCGGGACTGGAAGAACCAGGTCGGGGAACAGCGGAAAGGCGCGCTCCGCCTCCCCGCTGTCCCCCGAGCTTGTGGGGCTGGCGATGGGGAGAAGTGCGCTGAGCCCGGGACTGGAGGCAGCTCTGCGCAGCCATCGGGAGCCGGGCAGGACTTCGCGCCCCGCTCCCGATGGCTGCGCAGAGCTGCGCTGAGCCCGGGACTGCAGGCAGCTCTGTGCAGCCCTCGGAGCCAGTCTCCCAAGAGTTGCGCAGAGCTTCCTGAAGCCTGGAGAGCGAGAGGGGTCGGTGCGCACCGACCCCCCTCGCTCTCCAGGCTTCAGCGAAAGCCTGCATTCACCCCATAGGACGCACACACATTTCCCCTTCATTTTTGGAGGGGAAAATGTGCGTCCTATAGGGCGAAAAATACGGTATGCCAGACTCTCAAATGCTACATTTTGGAGAGTTTGGGCCCATCCACACACTTCCATTCAGTCTGCCACTTTCCCCTGAGATAAACTGCTGTTCAGCAGTGAACAAACAATTATCAGGTTTTCCATGAATAGCCATTTGTTCCGAGTTAGCACAAAAGAGCAGGTTTTTCATGGGAAAGTGGCAGGGCAAAAAGAAAAGTGCAAGGCTCTGTCCTTTCTAGGCACGGGACAAGCGGAAGTGTGGGAAAGCCCTTAGTTTTTACCACAACCATGGACTCAGCTACAGTAGTAAAAAAAAGATGACGCTTTGAATGTGTTATAAACATGCAACACCAGATGGAGCCAGAGAGCAAATAAATTTTCTATGTTAGTTTTACATAGGGTTCTTTCTTTATTTCGTTATAACGATTTAATTTCTGACTTATTTATAGCATCTCCCCCCCCCCGTTTGCAGATCCACCCCATTTCAGCAGTGAGATCTGGTGGTTGCCACATGAAGATTGATCTCGTGGCAAATTGCCAGCATTTGTGAGAGACAAAGTGTACTATATGCAAAAGAGAGGAGGTAATTAATATTAAAAACATTTGGTTACATAAGAAATAAGCCTGAGAAGTTGGCCTTGAATTCCTGTGAGAGAAGACAGGAGTCCTGTTCAGGCATTTAGAGACATGTGATGGAGAGATCACATGAGGGAAGAGAGCTGTGTACATAATTGCAATTTACTTGGGCCCTTATATTAGTAGCTGCTGCATCCGCAACCCTGGCCCTGTTCAGGCATACATGTGATGCAGCAAGAATGGAGAACCTGTTTCTCTCCAAATATTGCTGGACTGCAACTCCCATCAGCCACAGCCAGGATGGCAAATGGCCAGCTTTGATGGGAATTGTAGCCCAGGAACATCTGCAGGGTTGCATGTCTCACAACACTGTGATGGAAAATGCACGAGGGGAGAAGCAAGGCTGAGTCCATTGGTTTTGCCCCTTCACTGTGTCACTTAACCCAGTTCTGCAGCCCTTCTGCTGTTGCAGAGCAAGCATCTGCAGCAGACAGAACGCAGTAGAAGTTGTGCTGCAGGCCAGGGTGGCCAAACTGCGTGGCTCTCCAGATTTTGTTGAACTAAAACTCCCAGCAGCCCCAGCCAGCCCTGCCAAATGATCACAGATTATGAGAGTCAGTGGCGTAGCAAGGTCAGGTGGTGCCCAGTATGGAAAAGTTCTTGTCTCTCTCTCTCTCTCTCTCTCTCTCTCTCTCTCTCTCTCTCTCACACACACACACACACACACACACACACACACCCCACATTGAAATCTAGTTGGACTCCCAAGAGACTGCGATCTACTCCCAGTATGAAAAGACTGCCTGTGATCTACCAGTTAAATAGTGGGTAGACATAGCAGACGACACAGCGATTTCTCCAAAGCAGCTCTTTATTTGTAAGCTGTCACATAACTGAACAGCAAACAGCTCAGCCGGCCTGCTTTTATAGGCAGCCGGCTGTCAACATTGTAGCAACAACAACCCAGGGTTTCCCGCCTAAAATAACTGACGTGGACCTGAGTGAAAACTACATACACAATACTCCTGGTGGCCAGGGTGAGAACTTCAGTACATAACACTACCCATTGTCATTGCTAGGAGTTGTTGAGCTTTTTGTAGGGGAGGGTTGGCACCAAATGTCACCCCCCCCCAGATGACACCCGGGGCGGTCCACGCCCACCATACCCGCCTTGCTACGCCCCTGATAAAGTTACGGTTTGGCAACATTGGGAAGACCTCCTGTTCGCCACCTCAGCGGAAGCTCTTGGCAAAGCTTAGAACTCTGCCTAATCAGGGTTCTAAATTGCACAATGAGCCTACGCAAGCTTGGCGGGTTCTCTGCTGCAGAAGTTCATTTTGCACAAAGCCAGGAAGGCCTCAGACCTGTGTAAGGAGATGCAGCAGAGAGGCTGGGACTAATGGGTTCATCCGCCGCTCCCTCCACTCACAAAATCTCTTACTTGCCTTTAAATGCCTGAACAGGGTGAGGTTTTGCACTGCAGTTCCCATCTGCAAAAATACCAGAAGCTTATCAAAGACACACTCATATGAGAGTTCTGCTAAGATGCAAGTTTTCTGAGTATTTGGTCAGGCACAAAACTGGGATGATTAGAGCTTGTTTCCTGTTCCATCAACTTGGCTTTTAGCTGAATATTTTGTAACCCAGTACAGGACGGGATTGGGGATTATTGGTTTGTGTTTGTTTCATATTTTTAATATGTATGCTGTGCTTTTTCATACTGTGTTTTTATGTTGTGAAGGGCGGTATACAAATTTAATAAATACAAATAAATAAAATAAATAAATTTGCATGAAGCACTGCTCGGTTCTACTCCATTTTCCAGATGAAACCCAACATGTTGCCTCAAGTGGAACCAAATTTATGACATTTATTGCCCAGGATTGATTACCAGGCTGCATTTTTATCAGACACAGCAAATTCCAAATGGCCTTGACAGCTGTTTCTTGTAGGGAAAAGCAGCTGGGGCAGGGGGTTATTTTTTTTTAGCACAGTAGCAGCTGGTGTGAGGGGAGTGTTTAATTCAGCCTTCCCAACCTGGTGCTTTCCACCTGTTTTGGACTACAACTCCCATAATTCCTGACCATTGGCTACACCAGATGGGAACTGCAGTGCAAAACCATGTTGGGAAAGACTAACTTACCCCTTCCCCTGCTTGCTACTTTTCTGTTGAAAATTAAATTTAACATCCCCTGGACTTCACCTGGTTGCTTTCCCCTTGCAAGGCTCCATAGAGAGCTTTACAATAGGTACTGAACTTCACAGGGAAAGAAACGGCAGGTAGGTGCCAAATCACTTCCTTCCGAAACATTTAGGGTCAAAATGCACAATCCTTGCCCTTAAGGCTCAGTATTTCACTCCTTTGCCCTTTGATTTCCTTCTATAGAAATCACTGGGGGGGGGGGCGTTCTGCACAGGATAATTCAGGTGACAGGGAGTGCTACTGTAATGTCAAGCAAGACCAAATATAGATTGAGAAGATGCAGAAAACAGTAAGGTAAATCACTTCCCTTGCTTTCCTGATGAGTGGTAATCGCAGCCCCCCTCTGGCGTCAAACGCTTAGGAACAGATCTCCAGGACTTTGGGGACTAGGGCACATGACAGATTATTTACAGATTGGCCCACCTTCCTGGGGCAGCTTGTTCCTGAATTTCCATTGCCAGCTTTGGAAATGTCGCTGGCCTCGCGCAACGCTTTCTGGTCCAGTTCTGCAAACAGAACGGTCGTATATGTATGTGAAAACAGCAAGCGCAGAATTTTTAAGATGACAAAATAACGGGGCATATGGTTTTTAATCCGAATCTTTCCAGATAATCTAAAACTAAATAACATGTGAAAAGGCACACACACACACACACACACACACACACACACAGTGGTACAAATGCTGTAATAAATCCTCTGATGCTGTTTACACCAAGATGACATTTTGGTTCCCGGCCAGGAAAACATCGCTGCATTAGTGACAGCATGGAGATAGAGTTTCCTTACCTTTGTGTCACTATGCAGAACAGGCAAGGCATCTCCATGTGATGCTTCTCTTGGAGCGAACTGGCGTCTTCTTGATATTTCTCCCACTGTAATTACAGATGAGGGCGTACAAAAACACATCCAGAGCCTAGTGCAGAGAAAGAAACCTGGGATTATCCATCCCATAGGCTAGCAAAGCCATCCCCCCACAGTCAGAGCAGCCCATACAGAGGAGACAGAAGTGGAGAATACAGCCTTAGTTTTGTCTCTCTTGAAAGGATCTGTCAGATCAGAACTTTGAATTCAGCAATTTGAGTAACTGCATTTGCCAAAATCTTACTTCAACAAGAACCATGCATGCCACAGACGTTTTCCTTTTTCCAGCGTTTCAATGTCATTTCCAGTGGTTAACTGGCATAAGAAGAGCTCTTTTGGACCAAGTCAATGATCCATCTTGCTGTTCTCAAAGTAGCCAACTTTGCAAGATCACTTCCCCCACTTGTGATTCCCAGCAGCTGATATTGAGATTTATGCATGTAAAGCAGAGATCAGATTAGCACTTGCAGTCTGGTTGTTATCTACAGTGCTAATAATTCCCCCCACTGTTTGTCTCAGTGAATTCATCTCAGAGTATTGGAGAAATGATGAGTCACAGCGCTTTCCACCTAAAATGAAGATGCTCCATAATCAGCTGCCCCCAGGGCCGGATTTAGGTTTGATGAGACCCTAAGCTGCTGAAGGTAATGGGGCCCTTTATATGCCTAGCTGTTCTTTGTCAACAACAAATTGTCACTGTTTTTTGTGATGAATATATGCTATATTGTTAAGTTGTGGGTGAACAAATCAGACGACACAGCGATTCTTCAAACAGCTCTTGTTTATTCAGAGGCCAGAACTGAACTGAACTGAAGAGCTCAGTCAGCCTGCTTATATAGAGCTCCAGAACAACGTAACTGTAGCAACTTTCTAAAACTATCCAATCACTGAACATCACTTTCAATCCTTCATTTGCATACAAACTATCCAATCACTGAACGCCACTTTCGATCCTTCATTTGCATAACCATCTACAGTATCCCCCTGCTGGCCCAGCGTGAGAACTTCAGTACATAACATATATAGTAATTTATGGACCTAATAGGAGCCTACACAACACAAAACACTGTTGTATGTAGGTTTTAATTTATTTCTTTTTTATCTTATACAGTGGTACCTCGAGTTACATACGCTTCAGGTTACATACGCTTCAGGTTACAGACTCCGCTAACCCAGAAATAGTGCTTCAGGTTAAGAACTTTACTTCAGGATGATTACAGAAATCGTGCTCCGGCGGCGCAGCGGCAGCAGGAGGCCCCGTTAGCTAAAGTGGTGCTTGAGGTTAAGAATAGTTTCAGGTTAAGTACGGACCTCCAGAACGAATTAAGTACTTAACCCGAGGTACCACTGTATTTTGGAAATGTACATCCAGATTCCACCCCCCTAAACTATAGCTTGTTTAGCTTATACGTAAATCTGGAACTAGCTGCCCCTTACCACTTGTCCTGATTCCCAGGTGAAGTGTGGCGCTGTTTCCTTGCCACATGGTTTTACAAAGGCCTCTGTCAGAGGATGCAGCACGGCAAGCACCGATTCCATTAGCAGAAGGAATAACTGTGTTATGTAACTTGCAGTATTAAACCATTTCACAGATTGAGTCTAAACATTGTTCCCGGGAGGAAAGTACCGGCTGGCATAGTTTACATTTTTTAGCTTGATGGAAAGTCAAAGCACACGCGGATCCACAAGATTTAGTGATTATTAGCTGAAAGCTTTTCAGCAAAGTGTGACGTCTCTGTTTTTCACTAAGGCTCTTTTCAGATTCAGGGCTCCCATGACCCTGTTAGAGATTTTCCAAGATGCCAAAATAAGGGATTTTATCTACTCAAGAATCTCAGGATTTGGCTGGACCGAGTTTGTTCTGAAGTCCTAGTGACTGAGGAGGAAAGTAGAGAATTATTACATCATATAACTTTGAGATGCTCAATAAGCCATTAGATCCCTTCTGGATGATATGAGCCTAAGTGAGTAGAAATGCATAAAGTATAGTGGATTGGGACATAAGATGAGCCCTGCTGGATCAAACTCCCGTCATCCATTGGCCATTCTGGCAGGGGCTGATCAGAGTTGAAATCAATAGGTTTCTGTTCTACATGTTCTTTGGTTATGGCTGTACCTGAATATGAGAAGGTAGCTCCTATGATGCTACTGGGGTGATGGTAGCAGAATTCCTTTTTCAGCACAAGACGAAAGCAGATTTTGCTATTCCTTACAAGGCTGCAACTTCTAGAAATGGAAAGTTCTCAGGTATACAGAATAACGTTTGAGTACCAATTTCCACATGACTACAATAAACAGCCTATTTATGATCAGCCAAGGGCTGTTTTGGGACTACACTTCCCATCATCCCTGACCACTGATCCTGTTAGCTAGAGCTGGTGGGAGTTGTAGTCCAAAAAACAGCTGGAGGGCCAAGTTTGGCTACCACTGAGCCAAGCACTTGAAGGGTAGATCCACATGACCTTGGCTTATTCCGCCAATAATTCAGTCTCACCGTGGGTTTCTTCAGGACAAACTAAAGGAAACACTTCTCCATGCAAGACACAATCAATTCATGGGAATTCACTACCACAAGATGTTGCAGTGGCCAAAAGGCTACATGCTTGCTTTTTGTCACATTTGTTAACCCCACTCAAAGGCCTTAGGTCCATGCATGTGGTTCTCTCACCTCCTCATTTCATCCTCAAAACAACCTTCTCAGGTATATTAAGCTGAGAGGCCACCTAGCTGTGTGGAGATTTGAATCTGGGACTCTGGCTTCGTGGTGTCAGTGGTTATCAGCCACATGCCTTTAGATACCAGTTGCTAGGGATCAACCACAAGAGAGAACTGTTGCCTTCATGTCCAGCTTGTGGGATTCCCAAAAACATCTTGTTGGCCACTGTGGGAAACAGAATGTTGGATTAGAAAGGACATTTCTTAGGTTCTTTCTTTCTTGTAGTCATCTTTTGGCAGAACTCTTCACAGAACCTGTTCTTGCAAATCAGCCATCCATAATCTGGTGCCGTCCAGATGTTGTCAGACTACAAGTTCCATCTTCTCTGATCACCTGCCATGCTGGCTTGTGCTGATGGGAACTGGAGTCCAACAACATATGCAGGGCCATCCCATTGGGGAAGGTGGTTTTAAATGGCTCTATCTATCACACAGAGTGGACTATCATTAGTGAAGCTGTTTATACAGTGGATTCCACACACCCCCACGAGACACTTCATGGTAGAAGAATAAAGCCAGTGGATTGTCCTTCCAGTTCTTTTTCAGACAGCCTGGGATATTTTGTTTCGCCACTCTTCAATCCTAGAAAGACTGCACTGTGTTGTAGCTTGAGCTCTCCTGGCACTTCAGTTTTCACCGCAAATAGTCTGTAATTATCCAAGTAACAATGATTAATCATCCTTTTTTTACTCTCCCCAAGGCTTCGCTTATGATCTCAGTCGTAAATGACATTCTAGCACCCCTGCCATGCTGAATTCACCAACTTAATGCGCATTCCGATTCCTGCTGGTTTTGCCAAGCACAGCATGTTCCTTTGAGTATCACAGTGCAAACCCAAACAGTAGCTCTGTTAACTGTTCAGTTATCAGCGTAATGATCTGAGAGCTTTATGAATCGGCTGAAAAGCAGCTGCAGCAGCAGCCCAGAGGCACTTTCACACTCCAGCTGCAGAGCTGTACATCCCGTTGCTGCGCACTGACGTTTATGACGACCACAGCTATGGACTCTGAATTCTAGCACTTCTCCCTTGAGCGGCTGCTGAACACACACATACACCCCAGTTATACTGGCACAAGTCAACAGCCTTTCTCCCACCAGCTTCTTCACCCTGAATCATTCCATCTTTTTTTTTTTTTTTACATTGGCATGTCCACGCATTACACTGAGCACAGGCAAAAGCTGTCTCTATGCATGAAGAAGTGTTCGTGTGAAAGAGTGCACACGTGTTGCTTTGTAACAGCTCGACTGTTGGGTTGTGCACAGGCACACATACTTTAAACTTGTTGAATGTAATGTGTGAACATCTCTAGTATGTATATGGGGAGTAAACTTCCTATTCTGGGCAAAGGGACAGCTTCCGGGTTATGTGGCCAGCATGACTAAGCCACTTCTGGCGAATCAGAGCAGCGCACGGAAACACCGTTTACCTTCCCACCAGAGCAGTACCTATTTATCTACTTGCTTTTGAACTGCTAGGTTGGCAGGAGCAGGGACCGAACAACAGGAGTTCACCCCGTTGTGGGGATTCGAACCGCCGACCTTCTGATCGACAAGCCCTAGGCTCTGTGGTTTAGACCACAGCGCCACCCGCGTCCGCAACTTGGCAACCCCAAAATATTTTAAGCCGCAGGGCTTTTTTTCAGCTGGATCTCACCAGAACTCAGTTCCAGCACCTCTCAGGTAGGCACCATTGCCATTGTAAGAGAACAAGGTTCATGGTGGCTGGGGCTGATGAGAGGCAGTTCGAAACATCTGGAAGGCACCTGGGTACTAGATTGATTTAATTTAGGAGACACACATACCTTTTTCCAGAGAAGGCTGTGCCCCAAGTGGCTTACAACAAACATCCAAAATACAAAATGTTGTCCATTCATCCTTCCTGCCACTGAGTTCCGCACAGGGTGACATAAACATTATCAGAGTAGGAGGGTGTTTGGTGCTGGGTTAGAATAATTGCAGTTGCCTGGGGTTTCTTCAAGCCCATATATAGGAGCTTTTAAATAACACACGCTGATTAAACTGAAGAAATATTTACTCCCTCTCAGAAATAAAAGATGGGCACGAAGTCCTGTAAACAGAGAGTCACACCCAGCGTTTCTGAACAAGGCTCTTGACGGATTTCCTCCACGATTCCCCTTTCTGCAGGACGGCCTCCAAGAAAGGATCCGGGGTGTTTTTCATGTCGCTATCACTGCGAGAGTATTATTAGCGAGCTGATCACAAGATGTAACATGCTACTGCTAATCCAGATGCCTGAGGCTCCAAACAGCCAGGGCGAGCAACATGCCACAAATATGGGAAGCAGAAGAGCTGCATGCCTATTATGGTTCTTGTTACTCCCAAATGCCGGATGCCAGGGCAGCTCCCAGCAGGAAAAGTCGCTTCCATTCACAGACATTTCATTCATTTGGGGTCGAGCGTGGTGGCGTTCCCTTTGAGCCTTGCATTATTCTCCCTGCTTCGGCTCATCCATCCAATGTCCAAATGTGGAAGTGCGACTCTGCTGTCATCTTGACTCAGAGCAGGAATGCGTGCACAGATTTTTCATTTGCAAAAGCTATCTTCCATTACATTTTTTCCAGCCAAAAGCTAACACCAAAGGAGAAATTCGCACAACTTCTGCAATGGTGTTTTAGACACCCACTGAAAAGTTTTATTTCAGCAAGCCTACCCAGACATATAATTTCATTTTAAAAGTTTTTGCTGATTTCTTCCCGCTTGGTAACTATTTTATGCATATTGGATTTCTAATAGTTGTGCTTTGCCTACAATTTTATTTTGCACGCCACTTAGAGAGCTCTTAAGTTACATGATTTACAAAACAAGTAAATGTGATATATACTAACTGATACATTACATCAGTGCTATTTTTCTACATTCCTGAAATGTTGCCCATGTCAGGGATTCTAGGTGCTTTATCTCTAATAGAAATTACTTCAGGAAAGCTGCCTGGTTTGTATGTTTGCTCCCTTTTAGAGGGAAACCGAAGAATGAGAATGGAAACAACCACCGGGTCTCTGTTTGCAATTGCATAGTGGGGGTAAGGAGTCGATTGAGCAAGACCCAAAAGTCACTCTTAGAGCTGAATTAGAATCACAGAGCTTTCTTTTCATTGGCTAGCATATTGGCAGGAAGGCGAACCGTGTGATGATGTCACAATGTACACTGTTTGTGTCAGAAGTATCAAAGATGAGTTAGAGAAAAGAGGGACAGAGAAGAAGACTGTTATATCTTATGATATAACAAAACATAATCATATTTAAAAAGAGTAGTAGCTGGCTGAGGATGACATTTGGTTCAATCTGCATTTTAATGTGAACCTGTCTAGTTTGCTATTGCTGAAACAATAAGAAAACCAAAACACAGTTTTCTTTTACGATTTGCACAGTGCAGCTCTCCAACTGAAGCAAAATGTGTACAAAAATTAGGAGAAATGTATAGATGCATATTTTATTTTTTAGTGACAATAAAACGCAAAAATGCACTACATTAGAGGAAGTGGCTTGCAAGAAGAATATGCAGATTAGGAAGAAATTTAATGCAAAATGTGTCTATTAGGAAAAAATGTGCACTGAAATGCTGCCACATAATTATGATGTCTTTAAAAAAAACCAGGAACTGATTATTCATCATTGATTTGAATTGTGTTTTCTTTGCATTGAAATTAATGGGGCGGAATATGTAATTTCACCATAGCAGGCAGCTTGAGACAAATAGCATAGATTTTGGCAGAAGATGAACTGCAGTGGAACAGAAACAGAGGTGCTTGTGATATGTGACAAATACAGGGTGGGATAGAAAAATGATGCCTTCTTATATCCCAATCAGCATAAGAAAAACGGGGTGTTTGGGAGATTGGTGGAATCTGTTTTTTTGTGTTGATACGGACCTAAGCTAGAGAGGATTTGTGGAGGGGGAGTGCTTGCATCTCCTTTGAGGCGAACTTCTGAGAGTCCTGGTTTGGGTTTCATATCCAAATCAGGTTCAGTCATACTCCCATGACACCCCTCTAACAGATATACTGGGTCCAAGTAAGGTTTAAACTAGAGGCCTAGTGAATAGACTAGATGGGTGACCACAAATTCAAAATTGTAGCCGCGTACAATGTCATGGAACTTCTGTGTTCCAGACTGCTTCTGTTCCCAAGGAAAGAGAGCATAGCAATCTGCACAACTGTGATAAATGTAGAATTAATCGTGGCCAGGAGATTCCCTTAAAACTCATTAAGAACTAACAAGAAATCCTCCACGAGTTTCAAGTTTCTAGCCCTCAATGGCAAGTTAAGAAAACCTTTAAATCCCAGATACGGGCTTTTATGGCCAAACAACATACCTCTTTTAAAAATTGACACAAATATTGTCCTCAGACAATACATTAGAGATTTTCTTTATTTCTGAAATTCTTAATTACCCAGTTGTTCTATACTGGACTCATCCCACCATCACTTTTTCATTAACAAGCTCTATAGGCAAGCTGGTCTGTTTAAAACAAACGTAGTAGTACGGTAAGTCTTCTTTCACCCACCACAATGAAGCCTGAGAGAGACAAACCCACATTTGTTATGAAGTGCCTTTTGCTGGAGGGGGCAGGGAAGCAACCACCAAGCATTCGCAGCAAACAAACAAATATAACTGCAAATGAATTATAAGTGCAATGGCGCACAATTATATATACCAGCCAAATGGAGAAGAAAATGGTTGCCTGGGGGGGATGGGGAAGAAGAAGATTCTTGTGGAATTCTCACTTTGTGAGTCATTTAATGAAAACACTTTAATACTATTGCGCTCAAGGGAATAAACGGTCTAGATTTGATTCCTTTTAAGTAGGAGCCTTTTAATGTGTCAGGAAATGCTGGATGCCAACTTTATTCCTCTCGTTCGAAGGAAACAGATGCATTCCTAAATGTGTTTAGGTACTCAACATGTCAAAGTAAAATATACTATTAAAGACCAAACTAGAAACATATGAACAGTCTCCCAATCTTGTTTTATAACTGGGGAAAAATGGGGATTGGACCCTGCCAGTTTAAGCAGGGTGGGGCTGTTTAACCCCTTCCTTTCCCACCAATTTTCCAACATAAATTCACCATCCCCAAGTTGCTTTTCTCTTACAGTTGGGACAGGGGGTTAATTTTCAGCAGACAAAGGCATCAACTGAAAGGCTGAAGCAGCCCCTTCCTGTCTTCTGCTCCTGATCGTAGCCTCTGAAGCTGTTTTTGGGGAACGATCAGAACTAACCATCAGGAGACTGGTCACATGTCATCCTGTTCACATGTCCAGTTTGGCCCCAGTGAATCTGAAAAATAGTGGCAAAGGAGCTTCCTGCAACAGGAAGTTGCTGAGCCATTGCCTGGTTCATTCATGGTGGGTCAGTCAAATAGGCATCTCCCTCTTCTCCCTACTCTCACACTTGATATCACACCATGTGGACTTGATACGTTTGCTTCTCCTTATCCTCTTAACTCTCAAATTACTGGGAGAGGTCCCATTCCGCAAATTCATTTCTTTATTTTTATTTCATAAGGTTGATATACGTTGTAACTGATCAGAGCAGTTTACAAAAATAATAAAAGAAAATCAGTTAAAAGCGATATTATTTAAAACATTCAAAATATAATTAAAATAAGCATTGCAAATTGACATGTTTGGGTAGGCCTGCTTAAACAAAATTTGTTTTAAAGTGGGTGCTTGCCTGATGCCAATAGGCATAGACTTCCAAAGGGTGGGTGCAGCTTTCTTCATTAGGAGAGTGGAGAGATGCGAGCCTACCTAATCTGCACTTCCTGAAACAATAGGGGAATGGAAACACAGCTATTCTTTGAAATTTGCACTTTTTCAAGCAAAGAATGCGTATGAAAAAGTCTATATTAGGGGAAACGTGCATGAAAATCCACTTATTGGGGGAAATGATATACAAAAATGCACCCCTCCACTCCTGCTTTGCTCAAATTTCTGCTGCTGTTTAAAACAACTCCTTTTGTCCCCTTTCAGCATCACTCCTTTCTCACTGTACTCAAACTTATTCCATTCCTCAGCTGCCTCGTGTGAAAGAGATGGAGGCCTCAAACATTCCGCAGTAACTTCACTCAGCTTATTTCACTCCTGGTACCGTAGGCCATCTTCAACGTGAAGTTCCAAATTCAACATAGTAATTTACAAGAAATACTTTATTAGCAAGCAAACACCCATATATGTACAACATCCATCAACATCAATGTGATTGCTGTGTGCTGTATGCAATGGTTTGCAGCTGGGCAAATTTTAAAGAAATTGTCATGGTCTTTGGTTAATACAATAAATCATTTGATCATCGTCATCAAATGAACTTGAGTTTCTCTAAGTGAACAGAGCTAACTACGAGCTCTGGACAGTTAATTCAGACAGACAGCAAGAAAGAGAACGTCCAGGTTTCTGAATATAAGCAGAGTTTGTTTGTGGAAAATAGGTCTATTACCTGCACTTAGTAAAACTGTGTATCCCCGTTTAGAAGTAGGAGAATCATGTCACTTTCCAAGCTTGTTTTGCAAGCTTGCCTGAAATACGCAGCAGGCCATTGTTTAGATGGAGAATGCTGGAACTGGTCTGCTCAGGCAAGGTTCTTCTTATGGTCTTCATTTTTTATATACATAGAGAAAAAAATCTAGGCCTGGCTGATACAGTGGTGTGTGTGTGTGTGAAAATGCTGGCACCATAAAATGTCAGCTCTCGAAATGAAAATGTTCTCATGTTCTTTGGGACAGTTTCCTGGAAGTTCCCGTCAAGATGCAAGCACCCTTGCGCCTGTGCCCCTCCCTCGGCAAATACGAGCGGGCAAAGGCAGAGCATCTCAAACAGGGGTCATTGTTATGTGCGGAGAGCACCCTGTTCCTTAAGCACTTGGTTTCCAAGTAAACAAGCTGGGGAGGTAACTTTGCAAAAGAGGCTGATTCATTAGCAGCAAGGCAAACCAATGGGCTGGAGGGCTGCCCAAGCGCCTGGAGGGATTTGCGTAGCTCGTTGAGCTGCATGCTTTTCACTTCTTTGAACAGAGGGAGCTGTGTGACAAACACAATCTTGAACTGTACCAGAGTCATATGCTTTCTGGGCACATTGCTTATCTCATGGGTTCGCTGGGCTTCTTTTTTTCTTCTTCTTTCCCCCTTCCCTTCTCCTTTCTGTTTATTTGTATTACTGTTGTTATTATTGGCAGGCCGCCTTTGGTGTTCAGCGAGACATCTGCATTTCTTATGGCCTTCGTAGTAACAATAAACTGGGAATGTAAATCACCTCATTAGCAAGAGCCCTTTAAAAACAGAAGAAGTTCTCAGAACAGTTAAACAAAAAACACAGGGGGGAGAAAATAGACCCAGACACATACCACACAATCCCAATGCAATTTTCACTTTGTTTTCTTATTTTCATGCAGCACCGTCTATTTGCAGGACTTCCCATGAGATCAGAGAGTTTGGGGTTTTCCTGTTTTGCCTCTCTGAAAACTCTGTGAGCATCAAGAATTAGCATCAGGGGCTTGTTCTAGAACCTCTAGGCACATCTGTGGGCTGGAGCCCCCCCCCCCCATGAATGAGATGGAGAGACACCTGCAAAGAGGGGAGGATTATGGGTGGCAGGGCTATGAAAGCTGTTCCACTGCTGCTGGAGGAAGACACCCAGTGGGTGAGGACAGGGGCTGGCCCATTCATGAGGCAGACTGATGCAGCTGCCTCAGGTGGTGGAATTCCAATGGGGCGGTGCCCCCATAGATGCCCCATCTGCCCTCCCCCACCACTGGAGAAGCGAGGCGAAATGGCAGTGGGTTCCAGCAAGCTTTTGCAAGAACTCTGCAAAATCTCCCAGAACTCTTGCGAGCTCTTGAGGGGCTCTGTCCAAGATCTTGCTGCCGCCGCCGCTGCCGCTTCTCATTTTGCCATTTTGCCTCAGTCAGTGAAATTGGATGGGCCACCCCTGGTGAGGACCATTCTTTCCCATGAGCTCTCTGTCTTCCCTACTGAGTGGGCAATCTGCAGCTGGAGGAAGTGGCTGCTCAGTTCTGTCCTTCTGGTCAATGCCTAGAACAATACATTTGAGGCCCTCTTGTGCACATACTGTAAAGCAGAGGTGGAGAACCTGTGGTGCTTTCAGATGCTCTTGGAATTCAACTTCTATCAGCCCCAGCCAGCATAACCAGGGCTCAAGGATGATGGGGAGCTGTGGTCCGGCCATATCTGGAGGACTGCAGGTTCCCCATCCCTGCTTGTGAGTGAAAAACAACAACGCACTTATATAATTTATAAGCATTGTATAAGGTTGTGTTCAATTCATACAAATCACATTGACCGCCTTCATGCTTTACTGATCAAGATTACATTGTTCACCTTCATCATTGTTGTTTTGTTCATTTGTTTTTCTTCCTTTGTACTGTTTGGTGAGTTGACCTGTGAAAGCAGCAGCAGCAGCAGCAGCAGCAGCAGAAAAGACTTCTGCAGACTTTCTTAGAAGCCACCATCACACACTCTCTCTCTCTCGCTAATGCACACATGCACAATGTCAACTGTCCTGGTTGTTTTATCATTCTAGGGCACAATGGGTAAGGGGTAGAAGCTGCTGCTGAGAGGGGAAAAGGTAGAGAAAGGGGGGATGAGGGAAGAGGTATGGACAGAGGGATATGACATGCACCTGCTGAAGCAGGTAGGCCACTTCCACCATTCCTGCTCCCTTGAAGGCAGTGGGCGCAAGTCTCCTTGGCTTCAACAACTTTAGCCTTATCTAGTTGGGTGCACTTCGATTCTCATAACCTCCAACTGTTGGCCATGCAGACTGGGATGGATGGGAGCTGGAGCCCATGGGGAAAGAACTGAAAAATAATAGATGCAGGTTGGGGGGTGTGAGTGGGTGGGATCATGCAAGCCCCTCTGTAAGTAAATGATACAGCTGAACCATGGCTGAGTGCAACTCCTCTATGAGGAAAGCTTGCCGCATTTGGGGCTTTTTAGTTTAGAGAAGAAGAAAACAAGAGGAGACATGATTGACATGTATAAAGGTATGCATGGCACAGAGCAGGCATGTCCAAAGTCTGTTTCGGGTGCCTAATCTGGCCCTCTGGTCGATTTAATCTGGCCCCCACAGAAGTTTATTTCCTGGGGAAATGCATGTTCTGGCCCTCTTTGAAAAAAGTTTGGGCACCCCTGGCATAGAGGAAGTGAATAGAGAAAAGGTTCACCCCCTCCCTCATAGTACTAGAATGCATGGTTATCCAACAATGCTGGCTGTCAGGGGATTCAGGCACATAGCTAAACACAGCAGGCAGTGATGGCCTGAAATTTGCATCGTTTTGAGGATTAGACAAATTCAAGGCTTCCCACAGGCATTCGGTTGTCCACCGTAAGAACAGGATTCTGAACCAGATGAGCCATTGGCCTGATCCAACGGTCTCTTCTTGTGTCCTTGGTCATCCCAACCCAGCAGGGGTAAAGTCAGTATCTGAAAGTATTGAGCTCAGATATGTGAAGGAATGATGCCAATACACACCAAGAATGTGGCAGATGCTTAGGTAAGCAATTCACCCAGCATGCCCCAGTAAATTGAAAGGGAACTGCACAGGAAATACTTCCTGGTGGGTTTTTAACTTCTTATGTGGGACTCAACTACATTGTTGCATGTGCAGAATGCGGGCTGCTGGTGCAACAGGACCTTCTCTCTCTTCCCTCATCTTCCATTGCAACCCCTAAATCTGCTCTGAAGGGTTGGGGAAAACCCCAGAAGAGGTTTGGGGTGTCCAGAGGGGAGGAGAGAGGGGAAGTTCCATGGAGCAAGCAGCCCACATTTATAAGGCAGAGATGGGGAGCCTGTGGCCCTCCAGGTGTTGCTGGATTACATCTCTCATCATCCCTGGCCATGGACTATGCTGGCTGGGGCTGATGGGAGTTGGAGTCCAACAATATGTGAAAGCCCGCAGCTTCCCCATCCCTTAAGTCCAGACATTCCAGGCAGTTTGCTGGGCTTCCCTTCCCTTTGCGACCGGCTTTCATGAGCTTCTGCTGCCACCTACAGCTAGAATGGGGCTCTCTACATCTCTTGAAACCGCTGCTGCTGGTTGAACATCAGTGAATAAAATAATGGCATTCTAAAGCAAGAACATGTGGAGAAAAACTGGTGCTTTGGGGATACATTTGGTACGCATTGTGGCATTGGATGAAATTCGTGCTGCTCATTAAAATAAATTGCTCATTGATGTCACTGTTTCTCAAAACACCAGGTGCTGCCCTTTAGGGATTTAAAAAGAGTTTCTGGAGAAGCTGGTGTCACAGAGAAATGTCCAAATCGAGGTGTGAGAGGAGTTACCAGCTTCTCTCTAGGGAGTTGGGAGCTTCTGCTAGAGCCCTCTCCATGGTCTGTCCCCATGGAGTCAGGAGAACATTCCAGCACCCCTCTTTCCAAAAAATAACAATATGCGGCTGGCCCATGTAACTCCCTGTCCTTGAGAAAGGCACCCAGCAACCCATTACCACCTGAATTTCCCGAACCCAGACTTCAGGGTCCTCTTCCTCTGACATGTCTTGCCATTCCCACCCCTTCCCAGCTTGTACCCTGAAGAGGGGCATGACAAGGAGGGAACCTTAGGTACCCCCTCAGTAGGGACAGGCACAGCCTTCCAGGCCTCTCTATCTGGCTCCTCCCAGGCTGTGGCTCTCTCCAGCCCTGCACCATACCCTCCTCAGCTGTTTTGCCTGCCTAGAATGTGTCCTCAAACTGTGATTTTGCTTTCTCCTTGCCTGGACAGACAATGGAGGGTGTTTGTGTGTGTGTGTGGGGGGTGAACCTCTGGCTTCTGCAGACAATGAGTCACACCCATTGTTCTGCCCACTTTTGCCTCTGGCCCCGCCCACTTCTCCTCTGGCCCTGCCCACCACTGACATGTGGCATCTGGACAGTTCTCCATGAGGGAATGCAGTCCTTGTGTCGGAAAGGTTCCCCATCCCTGTTCAAGGACCTCTCGGAGGATGGACAAGTTCATTCTATAGGCTGGATGGTGCCTGCAAGTGGCCAAACTCATCTTTGTGTCCCACAGTGGAGTATCCCAGTTCTGGGGAGTTCATCCAGTCCCTGCAGATGAACAGTCACCATTAAGAAGTGACAACAGGAGCTGCTCGTATTTTATTAGCTAAAAAGTGGAAACCCCAAGAATTACCAACGATAGAAGAATGGCAGATGAAGATGATGGATTTTTCAGAGCAAGTTGACCTAACTGGAAGAGTCCACGACCAGACAGAGGAGGAGTACCAGGCAGAATGGAAAAAAATTAATGATTATTTAATTAAATATGTTAAGTTAAATTAGTTGGAAATAACTTGCAGATAACTAATTAGCTTAGGATTTTATATAAATTAAGTGATGAATCAATCTGTATAATTTCAAAATGAAAAGACTAAAAGATGTTAAAGCTAAAGGTAAATTTTATAAGAACTGTGATTTGGAAAACCGTTAAAATGGATTTGCATGGAAATTCAACCAAGGGGAAGCAAGGAAGTCATTTAACAATGTTAATAAGTATAATTTTTAATAAGATTATGATTTGTGTTTGTTTGTCTTGTTTGCTTATAATTTTGTGAAAATTAATTTTAAAAATTGGGGGGGGGGAGAGAAGTGACAACAGGAGGTGCACACTCCCCAAAATGTTTTGCGTTACCCATCATGTGGAAAATATCTTATCCATTACTTGTTTCCAGAATCAAGTTCCCAGGATCACAAACTGATCCCATGTGTGGGAGCTTTCATGTATTATAATGTCTACATGTTATTGTTGTTGTTAAGAAAACCCCAAACCAAATGGAGTCCGACTTGCTTGGTGCAGTTAAAAATTATAACCCTCCTCTCAGGACACTCACGGGTTCCTTCTATAGGCCTCTTGACTCCTCAGCGATTCACATAGTTTTACAAATTTTCTGCTCATGCAAGAAGGCATATGACGGTTAGCTCAATCAGGGCAAGGCCTCCCTGGTCTCAAAAAAAGCTGATGGGAAAAAGAGATACGTTTTCTTCAGTAAGATACCCGATTGCGCGTTAAGCCCTGTCCGCACAAAATGGAATCTGCTGCCTCTTGGATTCTTTCCTGTTCATGAAGGGGGATCCCTTACACTGCATTACGTGGGGAGAGGAAAACAGGATAAAGTGAGACTGATGGGTCCAGCGTGCTCTTCATCACCATGGAAAAGGTTGGCCAAGCAAAAGCACCCAATCTCCAAGTAATAGCATATTAGAGAAGAGCACAATTACGGCACACTGGATCAGCTCCTGATACCTGTAAACAAACAAACAAACAAACAATCAGCATGAAGTAGCACGTAGTTCTGATTAATGTGAACCTGCTCTGTCCCAGCTCTTGCTTGTTTTTTTTTTTTTTTTTGCAGGCCTTTAAAAAATAAAATAAAAAATACTGTAGTGTGCCCAAGAGCTGAAGGAATGTGTCTGTTTTGGTTTCTCTCGGTTTCTCATCTTTCTAAACTTAAATCCAGTTCTCCACATTTCAACATCAGATTGTGATTTTTTTTAAGTCCTCGTGAAAATTAATCAGCATTGTTGTGCAAATTTCTCCTAAATATGTACATACTTGTTTGCCATTCTGCCTAACATATACATCCTTGCAAAACAATGTTCCCTAATTTAATGTGTTTTTGTATACCTGTTTCCCTAAGACACAGATTTATATCCACACTATACAGTGTTATGTGCATTCGTGTGCGCATCAGTGGACTGGAGAACCACATTGCAAAATTCAGAGAAGTACAAATTTCAAAGAATGGCAGTGCTTTACTTTATGTAGTTTGGGGAGCTGCAAATTAGGTAAGGTCACTTTTAAATGCGAACCGAATCAAATCTGTCCCTCCCCACTGGTCTTTAGAGTGTCCGTATTGGCTGGCAGGTCTATGGGACTGAAGTCTCTGTGCACTAATGGGGCACCTCTACAGTTGTTTCACAGTGCTTACAATGAGCCACAGTACACACATCTTCACAGACACAGCACCCATCCTATTTATGAGCAGCTGTGCTGGCTCTTGGTAGGCAGATCCTTGACAGCTCAGAGATCAAAGAAACATGTGCCCCTCATTGTGGCAGTGATGTGACCAAGGGGCAACTGCAAGGGAACAGATGTATCTCTAGCATGGGAGATAGCTCTGTGGGAGGGCTGCAGAGGAGCATATGCAAGCAAAAGCGTCACTCAGTGAGAAAGAATACAAGGGTCTAGTTTCATGATGGCCAACATCTTTGGCCTTAATATGGAAGTTGGATGTAGTACATACACCACCAACTAGCCACAGGATCATCAGATTTTATTGTGAAAGGTGAATTTGGAAGCCCCTGCTCAAGAAAAGTATAGTTACAGGTAGGTAGCCATGATGGTCTGCTGTAGTCAAAACAAAATAAAAAAAATCCTTCCAATAGCACCTTAGAGAACAACTAAGTTTGTTATTGGTATGAGCTTTCGTGTGCATGCACACAATAACAAACTTAGTTGGTCTCTAAGGTGCTACTGGAAGGATTTTTTTTATTTTGTTTCAAGAAAAGTATGTATGGTATCATAGACAGCTGGCTGTTCAGCCCCTGCTTGCTTAAATACATTAAAAGAATGAGAGCTCATCACTTCTTGTGATGTTCCACTGTCAAAAAGCTCTATTAGGAAGTTTCTCCTAAAGTTAAGTCAAAAATTATTATTTTTTGCAATTTTCACCCTACGGTTCTAATCCTGCCTGCTGGAGCAACAGAGAGCACGTCTGCTCCATCTGCTAGGTGACAGCCCGTCAGATATGTGAAGGCAGCTTGACCTCATTTCCAGGGTAAACATTTGTAGTTCTTTCAACCGTTCCTCTTAGAACTTGATTTCCAAAGCCTCTCACCAACCTGGCCACCCTCCTCTGGACACATTTGATTGTCCACACTGTTCTTTACATGTGGTGCCAAGAGCTGGGCACATTACTCCAGATGTGGTCTAACTATCACTGGCATAAAAACCACATCTGCACTAAAGCATCAAAACACACCTCCTCCAAACCATCCACCTATTTGGCGTGAGCCAAATATTTTTCCAACACTTGTCAAAAATGAAAAGCATCCCTCTTTTTCATAATTTTTAAGGATGCCCACACTGTTTTTTAACCTGTTCATTTGCCTTGGTCTCTCTTGTCGCTCTCAATTGTCGTCTCACCTTCCTAACCTTGACTGGTTATGTAATGTTGCAATGTTATTCTGTTGACTACATGTTCCTTGATTAGCTGAGATCACCCACAGCCTTAATTTAATCAGAGCTGAGACCTCTGATTAATCCAATCTGAGGCCATAGTATTTCAGACCAAAGTATTATAAACAACCAAAAGCTTCCGGCCGGCCAATGTGATAACAGGATGCTTGACCAGATGAGTCACTGTTCTGATCCACTGTTCTGATCCAGCAGCCTGCTATTTTGTTCTTATGTTCAATTTTGTCGCTTCATTCCTGTGCCTGCATGCATATGCACTGCACATTTGGCACACTGTACACGCCAGCTAATTTGTCATTGTGACAGTAACATAAATATCAAAACAGTACACAAATTGTTTCTATGAAACCAGATTGTGAAAGAGCAACCTTATTCATCTGTGGTAGCATGTTTATGAAAACTGTTGTTGGCGCCTTGGAAATGAAGTAAATATTTTGTATGAGACTGGGATGGAACAGTTAAATAATTTTAGATGCTGGGTGTTAATTTGTCTTACTTCAAATGGTATCGTGGAGGGACCCACTCTTTAAATGATCATATGGGGCCCTGGACTTCTGCCCCAAAGTTTGACCTTGAATACATCGCTGAGCCTGAGCTAGGCCTTATCTGCTCCATACATTTAAAGCAGCATCATACCACTTTAAACACCCATGGCTTCCACCAAAGAATTATTGGATGTGTAGTTTGTTACAGGTGCTGAGAGCTGTAAAGAGAGACTCTCCCTCAATGGAGGTCTTCAAGCAGAGGCTGGGCAGCCATCTTTTGGGAATGTTCTAGCTCTGGAGCTCCTCTGCCACAGCAGGTTGAACTGGATGACAGGAGTGGCTGGTCCCTATTGGGCAGAAGGCTGGGAGGCCAACAGTAGGTAGAGCCAGAGCCAGAGCCGGACAGAGCCAACAAATTCTAGTTTTGTTCCCATCCGCCTCCCTGCCAAATTCTACAGGGGTAAAACTGAGGCCAAGGAGGAGGTTGACAAGCAGTGCCACCCCCTGCATGGATCAGAAGGCAGCAATGTGGGGACTGGATAAGAGCAGGCTAGAGTCCTAAAAGAATAGCCACCACTGCTACTCACCTGCAAGGCCATCTCCAACCCTTATGATTTTATGACTAATAACGCATCATTGTTAAACTGAGGAGGCATCAAATTAGTGATGTACTTGCACAGTCAGCTATAGGTTTCAAGTTTGCCCCCCCCCCGCACATTTCTCAAGGCACTTCTCATTTGCTTTTTGAAGCTCAGTTGAAAACTGATAGCGTAAGTCATAACAAGTCTAAAAGCATCTTGGCGAGGCCACTATTTTTAACAAAGCCAACACGTTCCTCTCTTCCATCTAAGCCTGCTCTCATAATAACTCACGTAAGCAAGGTGGAGCAACACACAACCACTGTGGTCCAGCGATTCCTCTGATGGAAAACTAAAGCTTTCCTTGCCGCAGATCACGCAGCAGGGAGCACCACTTGTGAAGATGCAAAGACACACAATTTTGCAAAGCGAGCTGAAATTTAAGCCTGGCTGGTTTCAAAACGACACCCTGAAACGATGCACAGCTCTGGGACACAGCAGCTGCAGGGTTCAGTTACTGCCACTTGCAAAATCTTGCAACTCTTTTGTAGCTGTGGAGTTGAAGCCTTAGCCTTACAGGACCATGTGAAGCACCTTTTCTGGAATTAAGAAGCGTCTTGCCTAACCACCTTATTTCCTGTGGAACAGGCAGTTGTTCCAGCTGTGACCTGGAGGTAAGGGTTCTAAATCCTGAAAACTTTAAAGAACATAAAGAGCATGGTTCCAATCAATTTAACATGAGAATGGCTGACAGAATGTTCCTTTTTCTTAACTGTTGTGATTACTAATTTTAATGCCAAACAGGCAATAATAAGGGGATAAGTATATGCACTTCCTTCTAATCGAAGGAGATACAAATGAGTTAGTATCGGATAGATCAATCATTTCCCTTTCTTGTGCAAACGATGCATGCGTTTACTGGTTGGAAATAAAAATGGTGGCTTGTAGCCACTCATGACTGCTGGGCTCCAATGCAGAGTGGGGCACTTAGGGCTATTTCCCAAATGCCCCTTTGAACTTAGGAACTGGCCTGCTTTTTTGCTGTGTCATCTTTAATAAGCGTTTGTGTGTTTTAAATTCTATGAAATAAAACAGCAGCAAAAAAGTTGATTCTATGATGCTGGGGTGACAATGTTTGCTGACTCTCTGCCTTGGAAGGGAAGAACTACAATTAATTAAAAGAGCAACAGAGAAAGCAGGACACACACAAACTGCTGTAGAAAATAAATGGGCCACCAGGCAATACCTAGTATTTATAATGGCTCATTAAAAACAAAAGTTACAGGACAGCACACGTTATTAATGAAGTGGGAATCAAGTGTGTGGTCAAATACTTTTTAAAAAAATAAATAAATCCACCTATCCTTTCAGACTTTCCTCTTGGTACATTTCCTTTCTTGTCTTTCTTTTTAATAAAGAAGCCTTGAGTTTAAACCTTGTGCTAGCACATATGGAACACAATGTTAATGATGCAGAAGAGACCATTTTTCACTGTTTCAGACTTTTACATCCATTACTCTCCTGTTTATTAAGCCCATGAGGTTCACAGTACAGAATTTATTTGCAAATCCCACTCTCCTACAACTTTTAAGCCAAAGGCATTAGGAAATAAATGGACAAAAGAAAAGAAAAGAAAAATAGGAAAGGTTATTGTTTCAAAAATCTGTATATCATTTCAGCAAAGACAAACCACAAGCCAATGCTGCTGTCAGGATTTTAAAAAAAATAATATTTATTTAATTTTCCTTTGCAGAACATACATTTGCTATGTGAGCAATAAATCTTGTATCTGGCAGATCGTTCTGTGTGGGCTACCAACCAGTATTTCAAAATCTCAATGTATTGTAAATGTAGCTCCCAACTGTGTGCTATGCAATTTAGCTGAAACACACAAATACCATGGATTTGCCCAGAAGTACCTGTAAACATCTGAGGTGGTGTTCTGCGAACAAAGGCAAATCATTTGGGGAAATTTCTTCGCAAATCTAATTTATTTTGCTTTATAAAGATGCATTTGTAGAACAGCACCTCAGATAAATGATTAAGGTGGTGTACAGGGGGAAAGCAGGTGCAATAAAGCACCATAAACCATAAAACAATGCAAAATAATTATTTAAAATGACTATCTCTTCTTGAAAAAGCCTGTTGGCATTAAAATATATCCAAGAGAGACCTGGAAGATAGCAGCGAGGATGCCTGAATCTCTGCTGGACAAGCATTCCACAGCATGGTCTGGTAGGATAGCAAAGATGTCACTCGCTGTTGCTAATCTGCCCCTATTGGCAGTTTAGTGGCTGCATTCTGCACTAGCTAGTGCAAGTAGACAGGGCCCAAGGACAGCCCTGCACAGAACACATTCCAGTGATCCAGTCTTAAGGCTAGCAATGCATGGACTAGAGTGGTCAGGCTGTCCAGATACAGCTGTAGCAGTGGCACCAGATGAAACTGGTAAAAGACACTCCTTTCAATAGCTCTGAGGTGGGTGCAAGCTCATATTACGAAGGCCGTTGCAGGGCACAAATAAGCTGTTTTCTCAGCATCAATGCTGAAACACATGCTGAAATGCGTAATTCCCCTACAAGTCACAACAGGTGGTGCTGTGGTCTAAACCAATGAACCTCTTGGGCTTGCCGATCAGGTCAGCGGTTCGAATCCCCGTGACAGGGCGAGCTCCCGTTGCTCTGTCTTAGCTCCTGCCAACCTAGCAGTTTGAAAGCACACCTGTGCAAGTAGATAGATAGGTACTGCTGTGGCGGGAAGGTAAACAGCATTTGCCTGAACTCTGGCTTCCGTCACGGTGTTCTGTTGCGCCAGAAGCAGTTTAGTCATGCTGGCCACATGATCCCAGAAAGCTGTCTGTGGACAAATGCTGGCAAAGTGGAGATGAGCACCGCACCCCATAGTCGCCTTTGATTGGACTTAACCATCCAGGGGTCCTTTACCTTTTTTTACATGTCCATTGACTGGCAGCGCCCACCATTTCTACTTGTCGTTCCCCAGCTGGACGCTGGCGTTCTCAGAGCCTCTCTGCCCTGCAGTAACGTCCCCTTGAGCATGTGCAGAGTGCTCCAAGCACTTAACCCGACCCCCCCTCCCCGAAATAAGCCTCCCCAGACAACCCTGGAAACCGACCCCCCCCCCCTCTTGTAAAACACACCAGCATATAAAACCCGCTGCGCTGCAAGCAGAGGTGCGTTGGCAACCACGGCTGGCGGCTTCAGCCCAGGGCGAGAGTCCAGAGGCGGTATGTGCTGAAGGGGCGGCCCTCTCCGCCCGTGGCCGCGCGCCCTTCCGAGCAGGCCCGCCCCTCGCCTTCGCTGCGCGGGCTTTCCGCTTCCCCCTTTCGCGGGCCGCTTCCTTTTCCGCCGCGGAGCCGCCTGGCCAAAGCTCCGCTGCCAACTGCTGCCTCCCAGCGGAGCGAGCGATGCCCGGGGCCGCGCGCTAGGAAGCCCTGGGCCCGCTCCAGGTGAGGGTGGAGCGGCGCGCCCTGCTTCGCATGCGCTCCCGATGCGCGCGATGCCCCTGTCGGGTCCCAGGGGGCGATAGACTCCGGCGGGGAAGGACAAAGGCGGCCGCCGGTAAGTTGCTGGCGAGGGGCGTGACTCTCCGCGCCTTATATGGAGGGGCGGCGGAGGGAGCGTTGCGTTATAGACCTTTGCATTCTCGCATCTTTTCAACACACACACACCCTTAAATAAAAAATAAAATCGTAGTGAGTGAGTTGGCATCCGTTTGTCTCGGGGAAACAAATGCTTACCAAATCGTAGGATTTGGAGTGGTGTTCCCTCGCCCCCAAGGCATTATAATCTAGTGTTTTCTGTGATCCAAGCTTTTTGTCGCTGGGGAAACTGAGGCTGGCTAGCGACTTGCTCCAGAAGAGGAAAGTCCTGCTGTATTAACATGATAGATGTGGATCTGTGACGCTCTTGCGCCCAGGGCAGAGTTCAGCATTGGCCTCTGGCTCACCTGGGGTCCACCACTGTCAGTTGAAGGTGCAGGAATGGCATTAATGTTACTTGGTTTTGGTCACAAAAGCACCCCCGTTGGTGTGTCCAGCAGCAGAAATAACACCAGAGCGCTTTATTTATTAGGGTTGTCAGAGATTCTGTAAGGTAAGGTATACATCCTGTACTTCAGAACGCTTACGTTCCACAGGAATTTGTTTGCTTTGAAAATTTATTCCACACCTAGCTTTCAAAAAGAAACTCAATTTGGATAATGGGTCCCAGCAGCAGTTCCTGTTAAGATCAAAATGTTAACACCAGAAACTTAAACAATAATACAGATTCCAAATCAGCCCAGCAAAATTAAAACATTGGGTATAAACCATCTGAAGGAGAAACCATCAGCCTTTTCAAACAATGGTGCTTAATGGATCCCCCCAGTTCTCAAGAGTCCCACTGAGAACTTAAGTGTAGAAATAATATTGCAAAAATGCTGTGTGTGTACCATCCCCTCACGTTTTCATGGGCATGTCAGCAGGCAAGCCAACAAAAAACTGTCGGTGGCCCTTTAATTGGACTGAGTATGACATGCCACTAGGTAAGGGTTGCACCCCTCCTGTGATGCCCCTCCTTTGATTTCTCACTTCTGGCATTAATACCAGGAGAGTGTGGAGACCAGGAGCTGCCATAACCAACAACTGGGTTTTCTCTAATGCTCTGGGCAGGAGGAAGTGAAGATAAGGTGGCTATATGGAAGAGAGGAAAAACAGCAGGAACTGTGACTGGACCAGAGTAGCCAGCTACTGTACTGGGAGAAATGTTATCAAAGCTGTCTCCTTAAACCACAAACGAATGCCCTTAGATAAATAGGGGAGCTATCCTAATGGAGAGAAGGCATATGGAGCAACATGTTTTTGCATCTACTTTGCTGTGCCAGCTCCGTGGATTGGGCCCTTTTCTAGGAGCCGGACCAGCTTTGGATCCAGTGGGCCCATCCCTGCCCTCCACTCCTGAAATGCATCATTTGGGGGCCTTACACTAGCTGCCGCTGGTGAGACCACTACTGCTAGTAGCAGGCGCTGTGCTTTCAGCAGGTGCCTCCACAGCAGCAGAGCCCATTGGAGGGACATCTCTGCCAAATCCTAACCCACACTAGCACCATGGATTGCGGATTAGGATAGTTCTGTAAGTGAATTGCATCTGGTTGATAAGTAGGTGTTTCACGCCCAAGGGGCAACACGTGAATTGATTCTCACAGACGTGCTCGTTTCTCTGGTGTTAGCCAGTTATGGAACTGGTTTAGAGATCAGCTTACAAACCAGGGTTCCTGGATATCTGCAGGCTATGCATTTTATTTAATTAGTACACTTATATGCTTCCTTGGGGGGGGGGGAGTTCTGTGCAGCTTCCAGGTCTCCCATTCAGGCAGTGTCCCATCCAGCCAATGAGCAGACTGAGAGAGCTACATTATGTACCCTGAGTCCATTCTCTAAAGGCCACCTGTGCACAAAGTTGGGTGAATTTGGTGAAATGTGTTGCCTTCCTTTGGATACACGGAGAAATGAAAGAGTGCCAACTGACTCTTCTTCTCAAAGGCATCGTGGAATGGCTCCCTCTTATTGCCTTTGTCTCTTTCTCTCTCGTTCCTTTTTCTCTCTGGTCTGGTCTCCATCTCACCCTTGCCCGAAAGGACTCCTGAACTGGAAGAGCCAACATGAAAGGTGAAGAAACTCGGCAGCGGAGAAAGGAAGGCAGGACTCGCAATGGAGAGCGGTCCAGGCACAAAGCAAAGGGCAAGGGTAAACACAAAGAGAGCAAACTTGGCAGCCAAGGGACAGAGGATGGCTCTTTGCTGCTGCCTCAGAAGCAGCCTGCTGAAGCAAAAGTGGCAATGGCAAAGCTTCAGGAGGAGTCTGCCATCGTGATTGGCCTGCAGGTGCTCCTGCCCTACATGATGGCGGGCATGGGCATGGTCCTTGCGGGGATGGTCTTGGATTACGTTCAGGTAGGAAGAACAGAAAGTTCTGTGCATTTGCTTCTTTGTGTTCTGTGACTAGAGGACAGGATCTGTGATGTTTCTCTGCTAGCTGTCAACAGCCCAGGGCAGTTAAAACCCAAGATCTCATATTGTTTTGGGAAGCTAATTCACACCCACCTTGTTGTCCATAATTGCAGAATCCCTTTGCCTGTATTTCCTTCAAGACTAAGGCTGAATTTCTGCAAACACTTTATATGGGAAGTTATGTAAGTCCTGCAAGTCTGTTGAACTTAGTAAATATGCATGGAGTAGGGGTGTACTGGTATTTTTCTTGAGTGCCTAAGTTCCTTAGTTGATTCAAGAATTAGAACACTGTGTCACTGTGTCCCTTCCTGGCCTAGGGCTGTTTAGAGATGACTTCCGTATATAACATCTACAGATTCTGCTGTTCTCTATTCCGATCTCTGCTAGCTGCTAATGTTACGTATTTATTGCTTTAATCTTGCTTTGTGTACTGTCTTAAGTGCAATAGCTGTAGATAATGTCTGAAATAAATAGTCTTAAACACAAACCTTTATTTATTTATTTCATTATTTTAAAAATTTATACACTGCTTGATTGTAAACAACAACAAAGCGTTTTGCAAAAGGATGAAACAATAAAATCAAGAAAAAAATTACAGTCCTAAACTCAGAGGTTTGTCCTACTGCTATCAATTAGGTGTGTCTACACTGGATTACAGTCTTAAACAAACAAGGGTTTAAAAGTACTAAATCAAGTGTTGATTTTTTTTTATTACTATAGACAGGTGACTCAACCCTCTGCTTTATTTTTATATTAACGTTTTCTGTATTTTCCATAAGTTAAAACTAGAATTTGAATAAGTACTTCCTAATGGGTGCTTTTTTAAGGACTGCAATCCTTTTCTCTCACTGCCTGATTTATTTAACTAGCAAGGCAGCAGGTCATGCTGCCCCTTATCTATCAGATAGGAGGATTACACTGAGACAAGGGGGGGGGCAGGGGGGCAGAGAACCTTTCCTGCATGTCCTGCCCACTTTAACAGAGCTGAAGTTAATATTTCTCCTGGATATTTAGCAAATCACTTAGGTCCCATAAGGTTAGAGGTCCCACCTATTTCCAATTGACACTGTGTTCCAGAACTCATTTTATTGTACTAGGTAATAAAGGACATACTGCACACGCTATTAAGAATCCCTGTATAAACAGACACCATATTATTGTTTTTAATATGTACCCTTTTAAGACGGTTAAATCACTACAGTCAAACCTCGGCTGTCGAACGTAATCCGTTCTGGAAGCCCTTTTGGCTTCCGAAATGTTTGACAACCGTGGCGCAGATTCTGATTGGTTGCAGGAGCTTCCGACACTGTCCAGCTTTTGAAAAACATTCAAAAACCCGAGCATTCACTTCCAGGTTTTCAGTGTCCGGGAGCCAAAACGTTCCAAAATGGAGGCGTTCGGTAGCCAAGGTTTGACTGTATTAATTATTTTTATTCATTTTTATTGGATTTTAATAGCAACAGTGCAAACAAATAAAAAAATCTAGATTCACTGTTCAAAGGAAGGACATGTTATCCTCATCCAATAAAGAGAATCGTGACACTGGGAATGGGGATCCTCTGGCCCAATCCAGCTCACCAGGCCTCACAATCTGGCCCCCAGGCCATGTCCCTGAAGAGAAGAAAGGGTCTAGTTTTCATCCCCATTGTGGCATGGCTCTAAACCCAGGACACACAGCTTTCCATTGAGGTAATGCCTGAAAAAGGTTCTCTATGTCTGTTCTGTTGTATAGCCATTGCGTCTATCAAGGTCCTCTTGATTTAGCTGTGGGGAAGTTCAGTCAACTTTGCCTATCTCTCTTTTACTTCCTAATTGACAATAACTGTGAAGTGCTTTGGAAGTCTAGAATCATAGAATCGTAGAGTTGGATCCTGTGTAGCCCAGCCCCCTGGAATACAGGAATCTCAGCTAAAGCATCCATGACAGATGGCCATCCAACCTCTGCTTAAAAACCTCCAAGGAAAGAGAGTCCACCACCTCCCGAGGGAGACTGTTCCACAATGTGCAGCAGAAGTGCAGTAGAAATGCCACATGTTGGATTTTTACCGACGTTTATGCTCTTAAATATGTTGTTGAAGTCACTTGGGTGCCTTTCTGCATAACAAGCAACTAACGAGGTCAACAGATAATTATTAATATAAAAAATGAGTATCAGAGACCAAGAACTAGATCTGTTTGTCTAGTTGGCTAGCTATCTTTGTCTAGTTATGTTTGTCTAGTTAACTAGCTATCTTTGTTTGAAAGCACTTAATCCTTGACTGGCTGACTTGGATTGTTATTTTGGTTTTGATAGCATTTCTTATTTATTTGTGTTGTGTGTAGGTGTCTTGTTTATCTCTTTAGTGCTTCGAGGTGCTGGGCACCATACGGGAGTCTTATAATGAAAAGAAAACTCCTGTTCCCAAGTGTGCACAGATACGTAAGCTTATTTATTTCTGTGCTGGCAGATGCATTCCTCTTGGCTGGAGACACCTTAACTGTGTAATAAAGGAAGAAAGAAATTGTACACTCTCAGGTCTCCTGAGCTAACTGGCGCTTTCTGAATATTGATTTGTTGCCTGTAGGCTTTTTTATGGTGCTTGCTTAATAATGGACGGAGATGGAGAGCAATAAACTCATTCACCCAAGACTGTTGAACCTTACTGAAGGCCATACTTGCTACTGCATCCCAGTAGGAACTGGAACTGCTCCCTGTGCCATGGAATTGCTGTGTGTGAGAGGGAAAGCAGCAGAGAGAGCAGGTGGTGGGAAATGGCAGAGATCGAACTGAACGCCATTTTGGAGCCCCATCACCTCTGTGGGAAATGGGCTACAAGAAGTCCCTGCTCTTTTAACTCTCAGGGTTGTAAGATTTAGCATGAAGGATGGGGGAAATGGGTTGATAAAGTAAATGAGTGGCAGTGAGGTTTGGGAGCTAGAGTCACCACCCTGCCATTTTGGAGATGTTTCTATAACATGGCCTGCCTTTAATATGTTTTCATGTATGTGTATTTTGTACATACAGCAAGGCAAGTGGCTACTAAGGAGAAGGGCTGGCTTTGGTGGCCCCTTCCCCTCACAAAAGGCTTGCCTGGTGTCCATTTTATGGTGCCTAAAAGCTATTCCCCCCCACCACCTTTTTAAAAAAAGTTGTTTTAAATAAGCCTCTCACACCATTTCGTAGAGTTGGGGTTTGAGAGAAAGACACTCTCTCTCTCTCTCTCTCTCTCTCTCTCTCTGTGTGTGTGTGTGTGTGTGTGTGTTTTAATCTAATTGTTTTACTCTGTTTCCACTAGAAAGATTTTTTTCATTGTTTTCTAAGTACAGTCGTACCTCGGAAGTTGTACGGAATCCATTCTGGAAGTCCATTTGACTTCCAAAACATTTGGAAACCAAAGCGTGGCTTCCAGTCGGAAGCCGCAAAAGCCCCGTCAGACGTTCGACTTCCAAAAATACTTCGCAAACCAAAGATAGTTACTTCTGTTACTTCTGAAGTTTAAAGACTATTTGCAAAAACATTGTAAAATGTTGGAATGTTAAAATGTTGAAAGGCTAAAATGATGCAAGATATAAAGACAATGTGGCATTAGTGATATAAGTAAAAGGAGTACGTAACAAATGTCTCAAAAGACAAGGGCGGAAAAATTAGAGTACACTGTGTCAAATGTAATCAAAAGGATATAAAGGGAAAAATTGGAGACACAATGGGTCGAAATGTATAATATAGATTAAGATCTGAAAGAGGGTAAGATATTGCTGAATATGAGTGTGTAAAAAGGAACACAGAAAAGGGAGATGTGAGGAAGTCAGGAAGAAGGGTTACGAAAACAACAAGTAAAAATTTGGATTTTTATGTCTTTTTTATGTCTTGTTTCTATGTTTTTGTTTCCCCCCCTCTCTTTTTGTTTCTTACCTTTTATATGTTTTTATTGTATTTATCTGTTTTGCTTTGAGTGTGTTGTTTCTTTTTTGGTTTGATTGGAAGGATGATTTTTTGTTTAAAATCTCAATAAATATTCTTTAAAAAACACACACACAAAGATAGTTACTTCTGGGTTTGCGGCATTCAGGAGCCAAAACCTTTGAGAACTAAGCTGTTTGTAAACCAAGGTATGCCTGTATTGCGTACTGTATTTGCTGTGTTTGCTGGTGGGCAGCCATATTTAATCAGGGAATCTCGTTCTGACCCTGTCCGTTGGCCAGAGAGACCTAAGGACAGTGTGTACCCCCTGCCTCCCAGAAAGAAAACATTATGTCAAGGGGGAGACCAGTGTGAACCTCCAACCCACCCAGCAGTCAGCTGGAGGAGAAGCAGCTCTGGGGAGCTTGCTTTCCACCCCCTCCCTTCCAGAGAGAATACTCGGCTCAAACTGCCAGTTGTTTTCAGACTCTGAAGGAAAACAGCGTGATTAAGGGGATCTGGGTGTGGGTAGCAGGTGTGAAGGGGAATCTGCAGTACCCCTCCATGCTGCCATTTCTGGAAGGGAACAAGGGACGTGAATATTGTTTTTCTGAAAGTGATGCTGTTCCATAGGAACAGGAAGCCTAAAGAGGTTTTATTTCCTCTTCCTGTGCAGCAAGGTAATGTCTAAGGACCATTCAGCTGATACTAGATGCAGATGCGTTAGGTTTAAGCCAGGCACGTGTCTAACTGAGTAGATGCCTATTCCCCGTGGCAGATATTATCACCAAAACCTTAAAAAAAAAACAAAAAACCATCCAGCTTGTGTCAGAAAGGCTTCCTTATTCGGTCCTCATGATCAACCCACTTTTAGTAATCAGAGTGAAATCTGCGGGGGTGCTTGCAGAGATAAAGTGGGCGTTAGCGTTGTGTAGCACCATTTGAATGAAAGGCTGCTTTGCGAGGATCTGTGGTACCGAAAAGTGGCACAGAACAGAACAAAAAATAAATAACAGAACAGAAAAAAATCAGGTAAGTTTGTTACCTGAAACGTCTAGTCCTCCAAATGCCTGCAAAACTTCCATTAAAAGAAAACATGACCCTCCACATCTTTAATTTGGGGGAGCTATCGCTTTTTAGAAAATTATTTAAACATTCAGATTTCTATCCATTTTTTATTATATCCCTTTTGATCCAAAACTAGACTCAAGGTGGCGCTGAATGGACAAAAACTACACCACAAACTATTTGCCATCCAATTAATGACAGCCCCCCCCCCCCCGGTCTCACTTGTAATCAAGAATGTGTACTGAGATTTTCTTCTTAAAGAATTGATCAAAGGGGATGACAACATATCTCAGACAGAAACTTCCCACATCTAAATTCCCACACAGTTGACAAAATTTGAACCACCTGGGCCAGAACTCTCCCTTCCATGAAGGGGTTGGACTGATAGAGCCCCACTGATCATTTTTACACTAGTGTGTGCCATATACCCTTTCTCTCAAGCCACCACGGACTGTGTCACTTTTTCTTCTTCTTTCGTCTTCTTTTCTTTTTTAAGCTATGCATAACAGTGCCTTGCAGACTTTTAGGACAGGAAGTAAAAACAAACAAACAAACCACATAGAACCAACCCCCCTGGAAACTTTTCCACTGACTAACAAGACTAAAGAACTACCTTAAATAAAACTTGTGCACAGACTCTTATCACAGGCCTTTGCATAGTAGCTGAAGGCTGAAGTGATGACAGCAGATAAGGGTGTTAGCCTTTGAAGCTCATTGGTTTTTGCTGTGGAATTTTTTTTCTTCTTCTGAAAGCCAGTCTTTTAGAGACAAGCAACCACATATTTCCTGAACTTTTACACCCTTAGCAAAGCTTGGGGAAACAGAGAAGAAAAGGGAGCAGAGGGACAAGAGTGCCTTTCCACTCGGTACATCTCCTAAGCTATTCCTCTTGACCTCTTCAGTGGGACCAGCCTCCTATCCCTGATGACCTTTCTTCACCTTGAGGAAACAAGAGGGAAAACAAGAGAAAACTGAAGAGTTCATTACCCTCCGCCTCCTTGACTCGGGACAGCAAGCAAGTATAGTTCAGTGTCAACACATGATGAGCTGGAAGCAGTTGTGACCGTTTCAACAGCCCAGGATTACATTTTCAACCATCGTATTTGTAACTTGAGGAGAAAGGACACCAGTGACTGAAATATTCAAGAGGGATCTGTGCACAGTCTGTTACGCTTCATGCTGATGGAACTCGGTGCCATAGCTTAAGCCGGTCTTTCTGGTTTCCATCCAGGTTGCTGAAGTCACCGAAGAAGTGGTTTTGTATGTATTTATCCGTAAACATCTTAACAATCAAATTCCTTCCTCTGGATTCTGTTTCCTTTCTGGAGTATAATGTAAAGAAGGAGCTGCCTTGAAGCATTAATGAAAGCTGCATTTATCTAAGACAAATGGAATTTAGAAAGTAGCCTTGTGGTTCTTTGGTGGAAGAGAGAAGGCTTCAAACAGAAGACACGTGGTGGCAGAACCCTGACTTAAAAAGTGCCTTAGTCTCTGGAATGTACAACTGAAAGTGAGGACCACCTCCATATCCTGGATTTCCTCCAGCCCACCTGCTTCTTGAGTATGCGTTAATGGCGCTCAGTCATGGTGGTCACGCAGCTGAAATTGGAGCTGTGCTTCCATGGGAAAAAACTCAGAGGTTTCACCTGCAGGTACATCAGATCAGTCAGTGGATTCCTTCCAGAAACATCGTTCACCATAGCATCACAGATTTTTGTGCCATTCATCCTTTCAGGTTTCGGCCTGTTATTTGCTGGATTGTTGATCGATACTATTCAAGTATGTATGGGCTTTCAAGTACGTTAGTAACACCATTGGTAAATGTTGCCTGGGTGACTTTGAGCATCACTTTTTAAATTGTGGGTACCTAGGAGCTATGAGTAGTGTTGTGTGCTTCCTTGTCTGTGGGGAAAGCACCTTCCATGGGCATGCTAGGGTCACAAAGAGGTATTTCAGAGGAAAGCTCTTGTTCATTTTCAAGGCACATGACTGTATCTGTCCGGGAGCACAGCTACTAGGATGAGTTGTATAATACTAACGAGAGAGGGGCCAACAGGGAATCCTGGGGAGCATATAAATGTTTGGGAAATCCCTCTCTAGGCAAGCTTCAGACTACTGAACTCTGAAGTTCAGTGCTAGGTGAACAGGATGCTGCTCATTTTGCTCTGAACCTGAGTGGTACAGCATAGGGGAGGGGATCATTTTCACTTCTCCTTTCCACATAGTGGAATTTGACTGGGGGTGCAACCCTTGACCCTTATTTCATTCCTACTGTGAGTGCCTCAGACAGACCAATTCCATCTCTCTTCCCCTCCCTCTCCCTCTCTCTTTCAACTGACACTCGTTTGAACTCAACATTCCATGATACCTGTCCTCCTTGGTCTGTTTTTGTGGGAGGATGTGGTGACCTTTTTCTGTTTGTAATTCCCAAATTAATGTTTTTCTTCAATATCCGGGAAGTCGGCTGAGTATGCAACAACTCTTGCCTTGTCTGTGGGTGGTTCATTTCACTGTTCCATTGAGTCCCATGGCCGTCCCTCATGCGTGTGACTTTGCTTACACCAGGAGAGAGCCATTTGCAGCTTAACCCTGTGCACAAGTCTTTGGGGATAAGCCCCGCATGCTGTTGATAGAATCATGCTGTTGATCTTTGTAACATGTGTCACTATTATATTATATTAGCCCAAATTCATTCATCCTCTCTCTCTCCCCTCCTTTCCTCTCCCTGTCATTTTTGATCCTGGTAGAAATGTCACCAGTACTCTTGCTGCCTCCCCTGAGCATCAGCTGATATACGGGGGGGGGGGAGAGAGAGACGGCCAGTTCATGCACGACATATAAGGAATGGAAATCAAACATGCACCATTAGATCTCTGGCAGCACTGACCTTGCCCCTTTTCCTGCCATGTTTTTCTTTGTCACCCTCAGGGACAAATTGCACACGATGCTTAATGAGTAGCATGATTGATTACAGGTGGAGTGAGGGAAATTCCTACCATAAATGCAGTTTATGGTATGGAGAGACTTATTTCTTTATTCTCCAGCCACAAGTGGTACAGATGTTCTGCCTTCCCCATTTGGCCAGAAGCCTGGGAGGAAGGGCATTCCCACCAGTGCCATTTGACACCCCCCCCACACACACACCTATCCCTGCAGTTATTGTTCTGATTGTGATTGGGGAGAGAAAGAGTCATGATGCCGATAATTTAATTAACGAAACTCCGGGATATAGCTGTATGCTACACATAAGGCGTCATTTTGAACACTTAGAATCAGATGCCACAAAGACAATATTGCACTGTTGAGCTCCATGTTAATGGATAGCCGTGTCATGTAGGATTTTCAGCCATATGGACCACATAATGTAAGAGCTCAGCTGACTGTACTGGATACAGACGATAAGGACAGATCCCAACCTCGTCATAACTGAGCAGAAAGTAATAAAATCATTAACTGACACTACTCACTCTGTGTACACTGTCTACTTTGTAAAAGAGCAGCCTCTGTGCAGCACCGCTTTATGAGCTCAGCAGTGTCATGAGGAAAGCAAAATTAAGAGGTGCAGACAAGGGAGGAATGAGTAACTCTTGGCTCCAGTTTGAGATGAATGCAGAGGTCACCAAGCCAGTCTATACCCTTGATGGAGCTATTGTAATTTCAGAATACTTACATTCATTTTTGAGGGTTTCTTGTAATTTGCGCTGAAGGTTGGATTTGATGTAATAAAAACAAAAACAAAAAACCCTTAAGGCTGTGAGTCACACATCATGATTCACGGAAGAATAACCGTATTCTAAAGGGGAAAGGGAAGGAATTAGAAATTGGGGGTTATTTGATTTCTCTGTTACTGCCTGTAATTGAACTACAGGTGTTGTCTTTTTAACGTGCACCTACAGGTGTTGTCTTTTTAACGTGCACATGCCTCCATGTTTAGGCTGCTTTTGTTGTCACCAAAGTGTTTGCTGTTGGGTCTACACAATCAAGTCTGGAAGATTAGCAGGCTAATTTCCAGAGTTACTTTTCTCATCTAATCAATTTTTTTTTGATCCCATATACCATGGTCCAAGATGTTAAAGCTACTAATCACTACTAATGCAACTTACACTGTATCTTTTCCTCCTGTGCGTCTTTCTTTCATATTGCACAGCTTTGTAACGACACTTTGATCCTCAGTCTCTCTCCTCCCCCCCCCCATTCTGTTCCTTTCTGCATTTCTGGTACAGTGGGACCTCGGGTTAAGAACTAAATTAGTTCTGGAGGTCTGTTCTTAACCTGAAACTGTTCTTAACCTGAGGTACCACTTTAGCTAATGGGGCCTCCCGCTGCCACCGCACAATTTCTGTTCTCATCCTGAAACAAAGTTCTTAAACTGAGGTACTATTTCTGAAGTGTCTGTAACCTGAAGCTTCTGTAACCCGAGGTACCACAGTACTCATGTAAATGCATAGCTTAGTAGTTGGAACCCATAGTAATCAATCCATATCTAATGATGCTTGGCAAGTTTTGGATTGCCTGTCCTTGCAGAAGAATGGTAGGTAGAGTCATTGCACCATCTGCTCTCTCAAAGTCCTGAAGATTAGGGTTGTTTATTACTAGTTCAGGGGAGTATCTTCAGCAGCAGAACATCATACATCCCATTTTTTTTCCTGATATGGAACTCTTCAGAAGCTACTGGCCTAGATGACTCAGGGAGGCTTTTGCTGCACTCTTGGCGAGCATCCTTCAATAGGCTGAGGAGAAGAGTGAGGGCTTGTTCCGTTGGAGAGGAGTGAAAGAGGAGGAAGATCTATGATCAGGGGCTGGGGAGAATCGAGGGAGAAGGGTGGGTTACAGGAAGGGAAATTTGGTGGGGAGGTAAGTAGGTAGGTGGTAGATTGAGGGGAGGAATGTAGGCAATTTGGGAGGAGATAGATAAATTTGCATGGAGAAGGTAGCTGCTGAGGAAAGGAAGGAATGGAGTAGCTGCAAAGAGCAAGAGATAAGCAAAAGACTGGAAGGGTAGAAAATACCCTTCTTCCTTTGCTGCTGCTCCAGCCTCCTGCAATTCCTTGCAGGCAGGTTCCTACTTGTTAATCTATAATTCAAGCTCTCCTTTGTTCAAACTTATCTTTTCATCTAACAGCACCTTCTTTGGGTCACATTCCTCCAAGGGCCATTTTCTAGCTCCTTATATACAACTGCTTTTAGCAATGAACTGCTTCTTTTTCTTTTTCTTCTTCTTCACCTCATTCCTTTTTCAAGGCCCACTGAGCCTCTGTGGTAATTTCCAGCTGATTCTGCAGACCTTCACTGGTCTTTGTCATTAGGTTTACCAGCTGGTATTGAATACCAATGTGTGGCTCTATTCTCACTTGAACTGTCTCCTGCCATGGCCCACCATGTTGTCTCTCCTGTTCCCACACCCTGGAATGAAGGCATATGGACACACATGTCATTAATGGAGAACCTCTGCCCCTTTAGAAGTTGGACTACAACAGTCAGGGATAGTCAGGGAGAGTAATATATACAATCAGACCTTTGGTTCATTGAACCCAGGGCTTTCTGCTCTGACTGACCGGCAAAAGATCCAGGAACAAAAAGTTGAGGTAATGGTTGCTCCTTAGAGCAAGTGAAGGAACCTGCCACCCTTAATGACTTTGTCTAAACGATCTCGTCACAAAATGTTCTGGGAAGGAGGAGTAAGTGATTCATTGGCATTATCCAAAAGTTCCCATGACAGAAACATAACATTATTCCATGATGAAGAGCTCTAAATGACTACTAATCTTGCATATCCCTATGCCAACAAGCAAGTGGTCACATAAAAGAAGTGGCCTCAATTTTTGTTATATATATTGTTTATGGTGGCTGATAATACTAGTTTGTTTCACTACTTTTTTGGGCGGGGAGAAGAGAATCATTTAGTCCTTTGGCAAGCAATTTCAAAGATTTCATTGCCTGGAGATCTCTCTTAGCTAGTGTTGCATCACCATGCTGCCAAGTACAATGTGTGGAAATTGTGCATCCGTGTTTGTGACTCAAGAAGACTGTGGTTGGTATAGTGGTGGATTAACATCCTCTCCTCTCCCTTTCTCTCAGCACTGGCCTGTGTTCAAGACTATCACAGAAATATTTATCCTGATTCCAGCCCTTGTCGGATTGAAGGGCAACCTTGAAATGACCTTGGCATCTAGACTTTCTACTGCTGTAAGTGTCAACTTTGGTGTTGTTTTACTTTTTAATATGCAGAGATGTGTTCATGACTTTTATTTCACAAGGACAGTTTGGAGGTGTAATCAAAGAAGTTTCCTTAGCTGCCCATCCATGAAAATCAATTGCCCATGGTGTTGCTACAGGGTATCCCAGGGACCTGAGCTCCAGAACTTTAACGCTCCAGATCTTTGGATCCCCTGCCTGTTACTCTCCTTTTTAATTTTTTAAACTTTGCTTACAGGGTACTTCTAACTGGCTGATTAAATCTGATTAAAAGGAAGGATGGATTTGCTGCAGCTAACACCAACATGCTGTGTGCCTCTTATACCAGAAACAATTAAAAGAAGCCACCTTATATTTATTCATTGCATTCATCCATTTAGCTCAGTATTGTCTACACGAGGGGTAGGGAACCTTTTTTTCAGCCTGAGGTCCACATTTTTGTGGCCAGTCTTTTGGAGGCAGATGGTCAACGGTGGACATGGCTAAGAGAAAATTGGCCTCCCCACCCCCCGCACATGCACACAGACACACATATTACCACAGAACAAAGCAGGGGCATGGATATTGTCAGGAGAAAAAGATGCCGTAGTCTCCCTGCCCCACCTCCTTGCTCAGCAGTGGCAAAGCGTGGGCTGCACCTTTGAGAAAGTGCTGCTTTGAGGTACTTCAGCAGTATTGAGGCAGCAGCCCATAGTGAAGATCGATTCCCTTGCCTGTTGGGAAAGGCAATAGATGATGGAGGTGGAGACTCCCAACAGAGCAACCTCCCCTTCTCCTTTCAAGGTGCTGCAGCCACTTTTCTCTATGTTCATGATGGAACTGCTGCTTCCAGGTCACTGGTGCGACCAAGAAACAAGGCAGGAGCAGACTTAATTCTCAATGTAAACCAATCAGCTGAGCAATGAGGAAAAGGCAGCCTGGCTTTCTAGGGCTTAGTGGGCCCTGTTTCACATGTGAAACAGATAATCCCAAAAAATTGTGTCGGATAGGGAGATTGGCCATGATAAAAATGAATACTATTGCCTAGTCAGTGGCAACCTGTTGTTCCACGCACACACAAGCCAACTATTAAATATTGTTGTTGTTGTTTAGTCATTTAGTCGTTTAGTCGTGTCCAACTCTTTGTGACGCCATGGACCAGAGCACGCCAGGCACTCCTGTCTTCCACTGCCTCCTGCAGTTTGGTCAAACTCATGTTCGTAGCTTCGAGAACACTGTCCAACCATCTCGTCCTCTGTTGTCCCCTTCTCCTTGTGCCCTCAATCTTTCCCAACATGAGGGTCTTTTCCAGGGAGTCTTCTCTTCTCATGAGGTGGCCAAAGTATTGGAGCCTCAGCTTCAGGATCTGTTCTTCCAGTGAGCACTCAGGGCTGATTTCCTTCAGAATGGATAGGTTTGATCTTCATGGGACTCTCAAGAGTCTCCTTTTGCTGAGGAACAAACCATTAGGTGCTAATGGCAAACCATCCCACAATCTAATACAGTGGAACCTCGGTTTTTGAACGTAATCCGTTCTGGAAGTCTGTTCGACTTCCCAAAAATTCAAAAACCAAAAATCAAAGGGTTGTTGGCAAAGTGAATGGTGAAAATGGAAAAAAGGACCACAGAAGCCATTCGACTTCTGAGGCGCATTCGAAAACGGAAACATTCACTTCCGGGTTTTCGGCGTTTGGCTTCTGAAACGTTCAGCAGCCAAGACATTTGAATACCAAGGTTCCACTGTAATACATTCCAATCTGCCTTCTAGATAGTTTCAGTTTTAACTAAGCATATTGTTGCAGCTGTATTTCACACCCAGGGTTTTGGTTTGCAGAGTGGGCTGAGGAATTAACTCCTAGGAACCAGCGATCATTGTTTGTGTGAGAGCCCAGGCTGGAATAGAAAAATGCCCACATTAAAATATTAGGTACCATAGGAAGCCAGGTTTGATATCATTGTAGACCTGGTCATTCCTGATCTTAGGCATATTTTTTATTATTGATTGAATGAAAAATATAATGTATATATACATTTGTCAGTACATGAACAAGCACTTAGTTACGTGTTAAGTTTTATTTACTTATTTAGTCATGACTGGCATACACATACTTACATTTTGACAGGATTTTATTATTGTGGGAGTTTTTGTTGCTGCAAGATGGAGTTACATAGGTTGCCTGTAAAGATAAATTCATCGGAGGATATGGACTACATAAGTCTTTGGTCTTGCCTAGGAGAGTTCTTTCCCGACTTTCCAACTTTTGTAAATGATTTCTCTCTGCCTCTCTTTTTCTCTTTCTCTCATTCAAAACACACATGGTTTTTAAAGTTTTTAATCCCTGGACAGAACAGATTTTTTAAAAAAGCTTTTTCCTTCTTTCATGCCTTGGTCATCAGTGTGGAATCTGCACAACCTGCAGCTGTACCTGCACACTGGGTGAACCCAGTCTGAGCCACCGTCCTTGACAATCTGGTGCCACATTGTATGCTCAGATCATGTTTGCACGGCTAACGGGAAGAAAAGAAAACCCATGCCCTGCAGGGGCCGATGTGGAATGCCCTGATACATATGGAAAGGGCGGAAACAGAAATGACTGCAACCCAGACTCCTACACCCAGACTTTGTGTGAGCCCAGGCTGGTATTCTCTCCCACCTTGTCAGCCAGCAAGTAACATTTAAGTTTTCCCTCTTCTGCCTTCCAGGCTAATACTGGAAGAATGGATGATACTCAGGCACAGTGGAAAATGGCTACTTGCAATTTGGCTCTGATTCAGGTAGGTAGATCTAAACTTTTGCTTGAGACCTCTTTATAGTATTAGTCAAACTACACACCCTGCGGACATTCTCACGGGTGCGTGGAGTGGTGTGAGCAGCAAGGCAAGGCTTAGGGTATCTGCTTTCAAAACTGTGCTTTACAATCGGTGGAGGAGGCCTCGTTTTTCTGTACAAAGTCTTGTTGACTGCACGCTTTTAAAGCCTAGCAATTGCAATCAGAGACTACCTAAGGCTTGAGCCTCACATCCACAGCAGCTTTTCTTCATTTATGACCTCACAGTGTGACCTATGTTTCATAAAGGTCAGGTTTATAAAGTTCCAGGTTTAGTGTACTGAATAGCTCATGTGGAATCTTTTTGTGTACATATGCATACCTTGGAACTTGTCTACATGGATGTCTACATATAGTCTGGGATTTTTCCCAATGTCACCATCTTTACAGGAATGTGATCCTGCATACCTGTGCCCCTTTAGGAATTAATTGGCATTCCTATGCCGTATGCTGTGATCACTCAACGTTTATCTGCGAGTTGAGGTAGAACCTCAGATTTTCTTTTTTTCAAAAGTAAATGCCTGTTCAGTTGAATATATGTTCTGAAATATATGAAAAGTATGAAAGCCAGCTATTCAGACTAGAGATATTAATAGTTTTCTAAATATTGATTAGATTATTAATTGTATCACATTATCTCTTCATATCTTCCTGGGCCTGGTTATAAACCCATATTAAGATTCCAGTCCTGAACATAATATATGAAAATAATGTCCCGTTGAATTCTGGAAGCTTACTTTACACAACATGCTTTGACTTAAATTCCTTCTATTTTCATTGCTTAAGGAAATGCCTGAAGGTGGTTGTTTAAATTCGTTTTTTCAGCCTGGTGTCCCATCAGCTGTGCCAGGTTGATTAAGGCTGGTTTAAGGATACCTTGTTCAGTACATCTTCATTTAGATACCCTAATAATAGCAATTGAACTGAGCTATTATTTGGTCACTACATTGGTCAGCTTAAAGAAGTTAATTTTCTCAACTGCCTTTTAAAGATACAAGATAATGGATTACAGTGGTATCTCGGGTTAAGTACTTAATTCATTCCGGAGGTCCATTCTTAACCTGAAACTGTTCTTAACCTGAAGCACCACTTTAGCTAATGGGGCCTCCTGCTGCCACAGCAGCGAGATTTCTGTTCTCATCCTAAAGCAAAGTTCTTAACCCAAGGTACTATTTCTGGGTTAGCGGAGTCTGTAACCTGAAGCATATGTAACCCGAAGTACCACTGTACATTTTATTGGGCCAATGTCTGTTGGTAAAGGAGTTATAAAATATTAAGTTACACAATGCTGCTTACCAGGGTTGAAATGTAACTGTGTAACTCACATGTTTTCATACTTCTTTATCAACAGAAACATCTGCTAATGGTCCTAATGAATTGGCCATATCCTCATTACATATTTAAACTCTCTTCTCAGGTTGTAGTACTGCGAAGTAAGAATAGGAATATCTAACAGGGAATTCTCAGCACCTCACAAAACAACAATTCCCAGAATTCTTTGGGAGTGGGACCCATGGCAGTTAATATGATATGAAATTGATATGTTTGTAGTGCAGAGATGCCCTGTCTGTTGAGTGCATGTAGAAATATTGGGTAGAATGTTTGTTTTCATCCACGAGGGGGCAGCAGTAAGCTTTTGTGAACAACCTAAAGATGCCTGAATTTTAATACAGTATGACACTCTGAGCGCCACATTACACATTCCTGTCTTGGAGATTTCAGACCTGCATCTTCCCTCACAAGTGTGTCCGAAACCCTGCAAAAGGGAAAACATTTGTGAGCACATGCATACGGAAAGATAGCTGGCAGGGAAAAGGTTTTGTGAGCACGTGCACACACACTGCCGCTTCATTGCTCAATGCCTCGCTACCTCGAAACGGCTTCTCCTTTTTGAAAAAAAGAAATTTTGAGTCTTTCTGGTGCTTTTGCATGTGACATGCCATTTGTTCCTGTGCTACCTTAAACCAGACGTCTGCGGGAATGCTTGCACGTTAATACCAGACGAATAATTCCTGAGACTCTCTGTCCTCCATTCTTGTTGCTCCACAGTTGCAGGCCACGGTGGTGGGGCTCCTGGCTGCAGTGGCAGCAGTCCTTCTTGGTGCCTTGAGCAAAGGCTACTTGGAGCTGAACCAAGCAGCCATCCTGTGTGCCAGCAGTTTGACGACAGCGTTCATAGCCGCCCTCTCGCTTGGTGAGTCTCTGTAAACTGCTCAACTTTAGAGTAGGATCCACTTGTCTCTGGAAGCCCCTCTCTGTACCTTGCCATAAACAGTCTCAGGTCCACTTTCTCTTTTAGGATGACTCCAGTGCTCAGGTATGCTTCCCAGTAGTTTCGTCATGACTGCCTATTCGCCTTGAGCCAGAGCTGTTAGAAAATTGATTGCTGCTTTTAGGAACCCAAGCACCCTAAGCTTTCTGGCCCTTCACCCAAACCTAATATCCCACCTTCTGCCTTTCATGGGATCCAGTTGTCCGCTTAGAGCAGGGGTCAACAAGGCTTACCGGGCGTGGGCCGGATCACTCCTGCGGAGCTCCTCCATGGGCTGGACCAGCACAGCACAACGCCAGAAATCGCGTCTGCGCATGTTTGTGGTGCTGGAAATCGCTTCTGCGCATGCCCAGATGCCAAAAATTGCGCCTGTGCAGAAGCAAATTTTGGCATCTGGGCATGCAACATAAGTGATTTCTGATGCCGTGGACATGTGCAGGCGTGATTTCCGGCATCTGCGCATGCGCAGAATCAATTTCTGGAGCCACAGAAGAGAGTCCCTGTGCTGTGCTGCACCGGTTTAGCGCAGCGCTCGGGGACTCACTGAGTGGGTGGTTCGGTTCGGAGGTGGCTCACAGGCTGGTTAAATGGCCTCCGTGGGCCACAGGTTGGGGACCCTTGACTTAGAGAAAACTCTTGAAATCTAGATGAGCAGTCTTAGGTACTAAGTGCATTCCTCTCTCATTTCTGATCTCCTAACTTAAGCCGTCGTAATATGATGGCATTCTCTGTGCTGTGGGGATTTTATGTCACTCCAGAAAGACTGTTTCATGGTGCTTTTTGCCAAATGGAGCATTGCTGCTGCTAAGAGGAGAAGCTTGCAAGTTTTCCACAAGAGAGCAGCACAAGACCTTTAAAAAAGAAGGAAGTAGATGGCGGCATCAGAAATGTTGGCACCCTAAAACACAAAGAAATGAGGGCAACATCTAGGATGATGGACTGCTCCTTCCTGTTTGAACAAGGCAAGATGGTTTAGGATGCCAGATTGCTACTCCGTTGTTTTCCTCAGTGATCTGAGTGGGTATGAAAGAGAAATATGATACTATTGACACATTCCATGGAGGAATTTATTTTGGCTCTGATTGCTAAGTGTATCTGCTATGCATTCAGGCGCTGTATTCCTCTGAACATCACTCACTAGGGATAAGGAACAGTGGATGGCCCCCTACCTTAGGAACTCAGGAAGCTGCCTTGTATCGAGTGATATCATTGGTCCATCTTAACTCAGTATTGTCTACATTGAATGGCTGCAGCTCTCCACGGTTTCAAGCAGGACGTTTCTCCATCTGTACCTGGAGATTTGGACTTGGGACCTTCTGCTGGCAAAGCAGACTCTCTGCTACTGAGCCATTGCCCTTCCCTGCCTTCGTTAGGTCTGAAAGCATTGCCAATAGGAAATGCCCAGTCCATTGTGGCTTGCCAGGGCTTTCAAGCCTTTACGAAGGTCCAATCATTCTTGCAGTTCTCAGGGATCTTAACGTTAGGACCCTCTTGTTTGGAAAGCTTTCAGGCACAGTGAAAGGGAGTCCATTTGGACTGCATATGGAATGGATATCTATGTTATACCTGGCCTCAGCTGATGTATTCCCCCCCCCCCACCTTGTACAGAAGCCCTTTTCTCCCTAGCTTATCTCCTCACCCCAACTTACTCCTGTAGTTAATGTAACTCCTTTGGCTTGTTGATTATGGTTTGGAAAATGTACATTAATACAGTGGTACCTCAGGTTACATACGCTTCAGGTTACAGGCACTTCAGGTTACAGACTCCGCTAACCCAGAAATAGTACCCCGGGTTAAGAACTTTGCTTCAGGATGAGAACAGAAATCGTGCTCCAGCGGTGTGGCAGCAACAGGAGGCCTCATTAGCTAAAGTGGTGCTTCAGGTTAAGAACAGTTTCAGGTTAAGAACGGACATCTGGAACGAATTAAGTACAGTGGTGCCTCGCAAGACGAAAAGAATCCGTTCTGTGATTCTCTTCGTCTAGCGGTTTTTTTGTCTTGCAAAGCAAGCCCATTGACGGATTAGCGCTATTAGCGCTAGTAGCGGCTTTTAGCGGCTTATCAGCTTATCAGATCAGCTGATAAGCGGCTTAGAAAAGGGGGGGTGCTTCGTTTTGCGAAGCACCTCCAAAACGGAAAACTCTTTCGTCCAGTGAGTTTTCCGTCTTGCGAGGCATTCGTCTTGCGGGGCACCACTGTACTTAACCTGAGGTACCACTGTAGAGGTTGGGAGGGACTAACTCCCCACCCTCCCCAAAAAAGAGAGACACAGGCCCTGCTGGCTTCTTTATCAGTTGCCAAAATAGCCTCCTTTGCTCCTCTCTTTTCATCTTCTCCCTTCAGCGGCTCTTGCTTCTCTTTCAGATCCAGGCCTTTCCATGCCATCCTGGGCACAAGCCCTGGGCGAATTTCAGGGCTACTGCTCCCTCTATTGGCTTTAGGAGACCTTGGCAGACAGGGAGTCTCCCTCACCTTGAACTGAACTTTCTCCAAACCACTTGTTTTTTTCTTCTTTTTCAGGTCTGGTGATGATTGGCGTGATCCTTGGTGCAAGAAAGATGGGGATAAACCCAGACAACATTGCTACGCCCTTGGCAGCAAGCCTCGGAGACCTGATAACGCTTTCCCTGCTAGCTGCCATCAGCAGCACCCTCTACAAATACATAGGTACGTTAGCAAAAGAAGCCTGGGAGCTCTGAAACCGCAGAATGGCCTCTCCCTAGACAGCTGCCCACGTTGGAAGGAAAGCAGATTCCCAGGCTGAATAGGGTCTGCAGGGCTGGACAGCTTTGTTCTTCCTGTTGAGAGAGAACCTTCAGACTCTCTGAATCTCCTAGTTCATTTAAAGTGGCACAGTGGGATCCATTTTGGTAACCAACAAGGGAAAATCGGAATTTGTGTAACAGACCCATCAAAACTCCTGCACTTGAAGCACCCTGTAAATTACCCAGTGCATTCGCTTGCTCTTAGTAAGCTGACCAGATAGAAATAGAGGATCCTGTGCCTTATTAGTGGTGTGAAAAATGAAATTTTGTAGGTTTTGGGGAGAGAAAACAACCTGAGAAGATCCCCTCTTCTACAAAGGTGTTCCTAAAAGTATGGCACCCCTGTTCTCTTTGGCCTTGATTGTCCTCTCTCTACAATAGGATACCCTCAATCTCAGTTATCCCTTGTCTGTGCTCCCTCTTCATGAAGAACCTCCCAGATAGGAAAAGATACCCCATCACCATGCAGCCTGCATATTAAGAGCTGATACCAAAGTTTCCCAATACAAGGAGGCAGTTCAAATCTGCTGTACACTTTCACTGAATTTTTAAAATTGCCAAGGCAGTTATTGGGTGACTGTCTGAGAGGAGTTTGCTGAAGGATGAGATTTTGGCTTGTGCTTTATTTTCAGTTGATTAAGGATTTTTTTTCTTGGAAGTTTGTAGTAACAGCAGTCCAAGTTAACTGGAAATTGAGAGCAGATAATGTGGGTTACTTAGTGGTTTCCTTTATGTCATTTTACATGACAGCAAATATGCTACACCCCAGCAGAGAAAGGTGGCCTAATAATTTCTTCCCATTTCAGCCCTCCTCCCCTTCAGGAAAACCAGAGAACCAATGTAGCATAATAGGGCATTAGATTGGGACCACGGAAACGTAATCATGAAGCCCACTGGTAGGGATTGGGGATGGAGTCAATTCAATTCAAAATGAACCATCCTTCGAAATTTGCAGTACAGTTCTTCAGCCAAGTAAGGTGTACAAAAATGCATATACTGAGGTAAAGTTTGCATTAAAATGCATATATACTAGAGGGACTATGCTCTGCAAAAATAGTTTGGCAAAATTGCATACAAAATGTGTATATTAAGAGAAATCAACACTGATTTGTGGAACTGATGTGGGAATGTGGAGACCTGAATTTAGAATTGGAAAATGAGAAACAGAGAAACCAAAGTGGGCAGATTCACCCATCTCTGGCTGCTGTGTAACATTGGGCCAGTGACTGCTCTTGACCTTGCTTACCTCAAAGGGTTGTTGTGAAGCTCCTGAGTGCCTACATTGTAAGAGAGAACAAATGCAAAGGGCTATGTGGCTTCTTGTGTTTCTGATAATTGTGCAGATGAAGGAATATTGACAGAGCTAGCTTTTCTGCAGCAGTCCTATGATGTAAAAAGTAGCATCTGTACAGTGGTACCTCGGGTTTCAGACGCTTCAGGTTACACACTCGGCTAACTCAGAAATAGTACCTTCAGTTAAGAACTTTGCTTCAGGATGAGAACAGAAATCGTGTGGCGGCAGCGGGAGGCCCCATTAGCTAAAGTGGTACCTCAGGTTAAGAACAGTTTCAGGTTAAGAATGGACCTCCAGAACCAACTAAGTTCTTAACCCGAGGTACCACTGTAATCCCAGTTGGACACCATTCCCTGCTAAAGGTATCCCGCTTGATAGCTATATAATTGTCTCTGAAAGCAGAGTTGCTTAGGCTCAGACACTCCCAACCTCCAGTTATAAAATCAATCAGAGAAGCCCCCACCCCTTTGCTGCTGCTGTTGTTGCTGCTGCTGCTGCACATGCTTCCTGCCCTGTATCACCTGGGGTGATGCTAAGGGCTGTGAAAATCCCATGCTCCACCCCCCAGAGAAAGGTGTGTTCCCTTTTTGGGTGACATCCTTTGTGATTTAAGACAACTTTTGTGATTAAAGGCTTTGATAACTGCATACTTGTAGCCTCAGGCTTTAACAGAATCTTGTTTTGAGAGAGGGAGAAAAAATATAAAGCACATTTCCAGAATGCTTCAACTGCTCCATTACCTGCAAAATGTGTTGCGACTGGCCCAGCTTTGCACCAGTTATGAAGAGCAGATGGAGAGAGCCCTCTAAGAACGATCATTAGCATATCAAAAGGCCTGGCACAATCCCCATTGCTTGAATGTGTTTCTGAAGCTTCCTTCCTTCTGCTTCTGAGTCATTCTTGTTTTGTCAGAGAAGCAGCATTCGCTCTCCCTCTTTCCTGACATTCGCTGCACTTCTAAAGGTCACCCCAAGGTTGACTTATTCAGAAGACAAACAGAAATAAAACAACAGGAGCTGATATAAGCCAAAGCATGGGTAGGCCCGGGGGCCGGATCTGGCCCAATCTCTTTCTAAATCCGGCCCGCGGAAGGTTCGGGAATCAGCGTGTTTTTACATGAGTAGAATGTGTCTTTTTACAGTGGTACCTTGGGTTAAGTACTTAATTCGTTCTGGAGGCCCGTTCTTAAAATGAAACTGTTCTTAACCTGAAGCACCACTTTAGCTAATGGGGCCTCCCGCTGCCGCCGCGCCACCAGAGCACGATTTCTGTTCTCATCCTGAAGCAAAGTTCTTAACCCGAGGTACTATTTCTGGGTTAGCAGAGTCTGTAACCTGAAGCGTCTGTAACCTAAAGCATATGTAACCCGAGGTACCACTGTATTTAAAATGCATCTCTGGGTTATTTGTGGGGCATAGGAATTCGTTCATTCCCCCCCCCAAGAAGCCGAAAGCACCAGCCTGAAGATGACGAGTGAGACCTCGTCGAAACGTCGCACAGACACCCCGACTCTTACACGGGAAGACACCCGAAGACACCAAAACCTGCATTCCTGTACCCGTGAAAATCTACGAAAGCATATATATATATATATATATATATATATATGTAGGTTTTGGTGTCTTCGGGTGTCTTCCCGTGTAAGAGTCGGGGTGTCTGTGCGACGTTTCGACGAGGTCTCACTCGTCATCTTCAGGCTGGTGCTTTCGGCTTCTTGTTACTGTTCCAGTAACAAGAAGCCGAAAGCACCAGCCTGAAGATGACGAGTGAGACCTCGTCGAAACGTCGCACAGACACCCCGACTCTTACACGGGAAGACACCCGAAGACACCAAAACCTACATTCCTATACCCGTGAAAATCTACGAAAGCATATATATATATATATATATAGTGTCTGGCCCCCCACAAGGTCTGAGGGGCATGGACCAGCTCCCTGCTGAAAAAGTTTGCTGACCCCTGAGCTAAAGGGACAGGGGTGGGTGGGGATGAACAGGGCAGTAATTGCTCTAGTTCCGAGTAGCTGGCATTCTAGTCCATTATCCCCTTTTTTGACAAGACAGTCTGGTAGCTTCACAAACAGTCCTGGGTGCTTCATAAAGAAGTATATAAAAGCTATATCCAGCCTGCCTGGCACAAAAGAAAGCCACCTCACAGCTAGAGATACACAGCTGGATTATACCACAATCAGTATTTTAGGTAAAAGGAAAAACCCACATAAAGAGGATAACCATCAAAATAATTCAGCAGCTCTGTGCCGTGCATTTGTTAGACTTCAAGGTTCCATGGGGTTTTTTGTTGCCTTTGCTCACGATGAGCCTCGTGGTCCCTTTCCAACGCTACAATTCTACGAGTCAACAGACCAAGACAGCTGCTCCTTTTGAAACAACATGAACGATAGCAGCATACGGTATTAGGTCTGTGTCGGCTATAAATTCTAGAGTTCTTCAGGCCAGGTCTGGAACTTTTTATACATGGTCTAACTCTTTGAAGCCTCGTCTAAACCTATTGCGAGGTCTCGGTAATTGTCAAAGGGGTGGAAGCCAGTTTTCATTACTTCATTCAGCACTTGAACTGAAATTCCTATTCTGGAGCTCTTTTTCTCAAATCGCAGCTGATCAAAATTTGGTAACGAAAGTTGACTTGTGAGGAACTGTCCTTATAAGTGTCAGAAATGCTTGGTTGTCAGGTCTTCTCCCTTGATTAAGTCTGAGCTGCATCCTTCCCTTGACTGAACTCAGAAATGCTCAGGTTTTTTCACTGGTTCAGTTAGAAGCTCTGGGGTCTGTTTTCTTTTTTTCAACAGTGTTGCTTAGTGAGCAGTGAGCAGTGACTGTTATGCAATGGAAAAGGGGCTCTAGTTCCGTTCTGGTCAGCCTGTTTACTGTTAACACACATAGTGTTCTTCATTTATTTTTACCTTTACCTTTTCTTTTACCTTTACCTTTCTTCACTTATTGCTTAGTTTACTGCTCTCCTACACCTTGCTTAAAAGCCTTTTTAAAAAAAATCAGCCGTGTGCTTTTTCCTTTTATGAAAGCTCCTTGGCTTCTTTTAGGAGGTATCCTGTTTCCTCTGTACGGATTAACAAGCTTCTTTTAAATGCCGAGTCCTGCAGTATGACAAAATCACTTCTTGGAGATGTGGTAATGAGCTTGTTCTATTACCCCACAAGAGCAGTCAGTTAGGGTTTCTTAATTTTCTACCTTTGGGTAATTCTGCTTCCTCCAACTCCATCTTGCCGACGTGATGAAGGGGCTTCTGTCTGAAGATTAGTAGCAAATCCAGTTTGTATACTCTGGTGTGATGCTTACATGGAAAACACACTGACCCTGAAGTTAGTCGTGCTGAATTAAATTCCACTTAAAGCATCAGATCCTAAGGATCACCTTCTCCCATGTGAACCTGGGCACTTGGAAGAGAAGATAACTAATGGTGGCTCCTTATGTCCTTATCCAGCTCTGTTGCTTTGTTGCTGCTGGTCCTGTAATTGTGTTACTTCATTTAGGCTTCTATATATGCTTTGGTTTTATATTGATATAAAACCCACTTGGCACATCCTTTTGGATGGAAAGTTGAGATAATAGATTAATTACAAAGAAGGTCTGCTCATGCAACAAAGCGTGCACCTTCCTCCTCGCATGCTCCCTAAATCTATTCCAGAGGGTTGGAGGGAGCCCCAGAACAGATTTAGGAGGTGCACAGGGGAAAGAGGGGAGAAAAGCCCAATTTCACAAGCACTGCATGTACCCCACCTGGCACTACATTGAACAGAGCCGTCTTTCCCATAGGGCTTAGTGGTTCATTGTGCCAGAGTGCCGGCCTCTCAGGGCACCCAGCGAGTGGGGGGAGCTGCATGGCTTTGCCAGTGGCCTCCCCTTTCCCTGCATGCCCGCCAGCTATGCCCCATCAACAATGTGGCTGGCCGGTGCGCAGCTTCCCTCCCAAGCCTCTGCGGGTTTGCTCTCCCACAGCAGCATGGGGGAGAGTTGCGCCACCCCCATGGCTGGCAGTGCGCAGCTTCGGGGGGCCCCCAACTATCCGTGGTAATTTGGGAGTGCTGGGAGGATATTTGCACCCCAGCGCCGCATCTGCTAAAGACAGCCCTGATGTTGAATTCCAACCATATAAATCAATTACATTTAAAAATAAGTGTTACTCAGTCCATTGGTTTTGAGACTTTGCACCTCTAACGTTCTCTGGAATACACCCTGCTCTCCTGCCTGCTAGAGCATGCTTACTAGTTTTGCTTTAGGTTTTCTATTGCGGCAACCAATGCATTCCCCCCCCCCCACACCAGCCTATTCTGATGGGAGCAGGCAGTGATGGAGGATTGCTGCATAAAAATCCTAGAGCAAAGAGGCTTGGACACTCGATCACTGCATCTGTTCTTTCGCTTGAGAAAGCGGAATGGTCTTCCCCACAAAGTTGTATCCTTTCAGATTTGGAGATTCAGACATATATCTTTTAAGATGTGTTGTGGAAAGGGGGATTATTGAGTTGTCATTGTCATTGTTTTTATTATGTATTTTTTGTTTGTTTCTTATATTACGATTTTATGTTGTGAACCACCCCAAGATCTATGCCTATAGGGCAGTATACAAATTTAATAAATAAAAATAAAATAATAATAAACCTTTCCTTTTCTTTGACAGAGGTGAGATACTTGTCGCCCCTGATCTGTGCCGTCTTCATTGTTATGATTCCTCTTTGGGTCGCCATTGCCAGGCAGAGTCCTCCCGTTGCTGAAGTCCTCAAGACTGGGTGGCAGCCAGTCATTGTTGCCATGGCCATTAGCAGGTAAGCATCGTGGGCTAGAGATGGACTGGAATTTGAGAGGTCTGGTCCCTGATGCTTACTGTGCAAATACGACGCTTCCAGGGACAATTTCTTTCTGTGTATTTGGTTTGTAGCTAACATGTTCTTGGAGTGTGGAGCCTTAGGTAGCCCAAACAGTGCCATACATGCACAGGACGTGTCAGCAAGCTGGGGGAATGTACAGTGTTTATAGAGGTACAATAAGGAAGAAAACTTCTTCTTATTTATTTATTTATACCTTGCCCATCTGGCTGGGTTTCCTCAGCCACTCTGGGCGGCTTCCAACAAAATATTAAAATACAGTGGTCTGTTAAACATTAAAAGCTTCCCTAAACAGGGCTGCCTTCATATATCTTCTAAAAGTCTGGTAGTTGTTCTTCTCTTTGACATCTGGTGGGAGGGTTTTCCACAGGGCGGGTGGGAGTCCCAACAGCGTGCAATGAGGACAATATTCAGTAACCACAAGATGCTGATGGACTCTTGGTATAAGCATGAACCAACCCCAAAACTGCTTATGTGTATGTGTTAAAAGAGGCAAATGAGGCCTGAAACAAAATGTTGCAGTGTGCAGGCTTCCAGCCATGTCCTTTTGCAATATAACTCTGCTTCCATTGGCCCCCACCTCTTAAAAGGAATCAGCTTGGATAACTGCATAATGAGCTGATTTGAACTGTAAACAGCATATCTCTACTTATTTCAGAATTCATTGACCAAACAACTGCTAGCTAATAAGACACAGGCTGGACACACACATATTTATGATTATCTTGGGAGGTCAGGGCATGTGGAAATGCAGCCATGTTAAAAAAACAAAAACGCAGGACCCAGCATCAGATGATGCACAGGAGGAACATACTTTGATTATTGACCTTGGCAGCGTGCCCTCTTGGTAGTTCCTCTGCCCTGAGGGTGGTGGTGGTCCAAGAGAGGGCAGTCCCTAAGTTGTGGAATTCCCTTTCCACAGAGGTGCGTATGGCACCTTCACTATACAGCTCCCTTCCAGTGCTGAAGATGTACCTCTTCACCCTGGCTTGAGATGCATATTGTTGTGTGTCACTCCAATATCCAAGCAGTGCAAGACTCCAGGGGTTCCAGGCACTGACCCAAGGTCCGTGTTTCCTTTAAGAAATGAGGCACAGTGGAGACTATGGTGTCTTTATGATATATGGTTTATTTACACATATATACAACCTGAGCATGCAAGGGAGAGGTTCACAACACTGACCCCCCCCCCGAGGGTCTTGCGTCTCCCATAGCTGCAGTTTTCAATTCAAACGCAGAAATCAGCCATCATGCTCTGACCCTCTTTCCAGCTTGCTGACTTTAACAGACTGCAACCTTTTTTCTTAGGTCCTGTCATAGCCAACTCTAAAGGCTCTTCTTCAAACTCTGCTTTGTTTCCAAAAACTAACCCTGAATAGAGCAAAAGGTCGCTTCCATTTGCCATCTGGCACAGAGCCCTCTCTAATTTTGCTTTTCTAATGGCTCCTTACCTTCCTTACCATCCTCCTAATGGCCCATCACCCCAGGTGATTTCTTGGGTCAGGAAACTGATCTGGCTTATATTTTAACATTTGCCTTGATTAAATTCTAACCCTTACTGGACCTAGGAATTTAGGGGAGTCTAGTAATCATAAACTCAAAACAATATTTTTACACCCCACCTTATTTTTGTATTTTTTAATATTAGTAATGTTTTTTAATTGTTGTAACCTGCCATGGGTCCGTAGGGTGAAGGGCAGGTAATGAATTACAAGAATAATAAGAATAATGCTGATGGTGTGCATATTGCTATGTGGAGATACCTTCCAGAGTTATAGTTCTTATCTTGAAATTTGTTCCAATCACATATGTTTATTCTTTTCAACTTTTCTTTTGCTTTTTATGCCACCTTAGTTCAGATCAGATTTCTAACAGTCATGGCATGGCTATATTCTCAAGAAAATACTCTGAAGCCGTAAATGATGATGGTTCTCATAATAAATGAAATTTATGGCCTTGTACTTGTCATATTATTTAAAATGATATGCTATAAAGTGCTACAAGTTTTGTTTTTCAATCTATTGTGCTTGGTCTGTTAGGTTCATTAAAACATTTTCCTTATTGCTTTGGTGTTGAAGACATTTCCTGAGTGTACAGGGGGGGATAGAATGTTTAATAATAATAATAATAATAATAATAATAATAATAATAATAATAATATAATTTGTATACCTCCCTTCATCCAAAAATCTTTCCTGTTGTGGGATTTCAAATACATACTATTTCCCCTCAAGTCTTCCTAGTCTGGGAACTGGGGTGAAATCTTTGTTATCTTAGTAAAGCTGTCCGCCTGAATGGCAGCAGCAAAAGTAAGGATTTCCACAGAATATTGCTGAAAAAGATCAGGATTAGAAGCAAATGTAAACAAAGAAGATACTGATTATTCTTACAGTCACTGAGTAGTGGGATACTAACAGATGAAGAATATACTCATGTTCTCTCATTTTTTAAAAACAGCATCGGGGGACTTATCTTGGACAAAACCATAACCAATCCAAACTTTGAAGGCATAGCTATTTTCACTCCTGTGATCAATGGTAGGTTGATTCTTTTCTTCTTTTTCTTTTTAAGCATGTCAGGCTGCAAGTGAAATATACGTCCCTGTTTTCAGCCTCATCGTTGTAGGACTTAGAGAATCCTCGTTTTCAGATCCGTAAGCGAGACAAATCCTGCTTGCTGCAGAAAGGCATTGTCTACCTGCAGCATTTAATTTATTAGCTTTAAGTCTGGGTTGGATAGACCAGAAACGTAAGATCAGTTGTGGAGCACATGTATTGGCTGTGCAAAAGGTCCTGCTTCAGGACCTGGTATTTCCAGATAGGGCTGGAAAAGACACCCATGACAATGCCATTTAGTGAAGACAACACTGAGATAAACAATCCATTGGTTTGACTCAGTAAAGCATCTTCCTGTGTACTTAAATGTTAAATTTCCAGTAGAAGATTAAATGCTTCAAAAGCTGTGTATAGTACTTAACACTTTTGTGCTGGCCCTGGAAATAGGCACAAGTGACTGGAGTATTGGATTTCTAGGGTGAGATCCAGTGTCAGTCATACTCAGGGTAGACCCATTGAAATGAATTGAATAGTCCTGGAATTTCCCTTTCCGCATAGCACTAACTGTGCTGCACTGCATCATGAGATACGGAAATTGGTTTGGAACAAATGTGGTTTTGAGCTTTCTTTAAATATGGATATAAATAAGGCAAATATAAAAAAGTTTTAAAGAAATAAAACACAAGAATGAAGTAGAGGATTGCTCCACTCTGAACTCAGGAACAGCATTCACGTGAACAGGATTTTACCAAGAACTGTTGTCTCCATCAATGCGCCAAAATGGGCAGCATCAGGGAGCATTCTAAGGAGTGGAAGATCCCAGACATATAAGACATTGTCAGGTTTCCACAGAACTAACCTCTATCTGCTGAACACGAAAGGCGACTTCTCCTTCCACTTCAGAAAGTTAACATTTCTCTTGCAATTTTACCAGGCATTACATACAGCTGATTCACTCACAGCTGAATCCAGTGCCTCCAGAAGAACATTGTGACAATGCTCTGCCATGCTTTGCTTTTAAAACTTAAGAGTCTTCTGGTTCTGTTTGTTTCTGAGAAAAGGGATTGAAAGCAGCTGTTGGATTTCCAGTGCTGCAGTTGCTCTGCCAGATACGTCCTTGAGACTCATTATTGCCAAAGGTTTATAGGACAATTGCTTCATATCTGAGGTGGTTGAAGACATAATGTTGCTGTAAAATAGCCCTCCAAAGGGAGACATTCACTGGGGGCTTTCTCCTTTCAATTACTTTATGGGTCCTTTCTCATAAGCTTATGGACTCAGCTATACAAGTGCAAATAGAACATTTTAAGTATGTTTTAAGCGCAATATACAATGTGACACTAGATGGTGATGGTGAGCCTTATGGAAAATTCAATGTATTTCTATAAACGCTTTTTTAAAAAAGAATTTTCAGAACAGTTTTTCACATGTGTGTAGGTTCCACCTGAGTGACAACCAGAAATTAGTAGTATTATACAGTGTGCCCCAAGAGCTGGAGCAGTAGAGCAGGAAATGGAGTCAGGCTCTAGAGCAGGAATCTGCATCCCTCAAGATGTTATTGAGCTACGACTCGAGTCCCCAGCAATAGGCCTGGGGAAAGTCTTAGTCCAACTACAATTGACAGCTTCCAGCTTCACCGTCTTTCCCCCTAGAAGCTGTTGTTAATTCAGCCTCTCTCAGTTTTATGCTGTTCAAACACTCTGCGTTGTTTACCATCCTATTGCATTTTAATTGATTGTAGTATGTTTTTCATTCTGTTTTTGTTTTCTGCTTTGAACACCTCTTCCAGGTGTTGCAGGAAGTTGCAGGATAGAAATTTTGTCGCAAGTAATAAATAAGCAAGCGTGCCGAGAGCCTGTCAGAATGCAAGGTGGCCCATATCCAGAGGAGACTAATTAGATTGATGGTGCTGAACTTTTAATTTGTCCTCTCATTCCATGGTTCCTTTCGTCAGAATAGAAATTGCTGGTACCGTAATTACCACCGTTGCAGATATACTGCAGGTGGTTTCACAGCCAGGCACTGCAGCACCTGTTAGCTGTTTGTTATAAAAGAACCTGTCTATGCACAAGAGTCAAACAAGTTGTATTACAGAGCACCTGTGTTGGGTATCTTAACTCACAAATATCCAGTATGTGATAAGGAAGGAGGGAAATCTTTCTCTCTCAGAACTGGAAGTATTTGGTTATGTATCTGGAGCAAGAGAAACAAAAGGAGAAGCCCTGTTGCAGTTCGTGCAGTGTAACCTGGCAGCAGTTTTGCAATTCCTTTTCTGGTAGTTAGAAATTTGAGGAGGCCTCTGTCCCCTGAAAGATTTGCAGTGCCTGCCGAGGCCTCAATGCAGTAAGAGCAGTTGCTGCAGCCCCTGCAGCTTCTTTCCATTTCTCTGTGTAAAACCACAGTAGAGATTGTCATTGGAAGTCTACTCAGTATCAATCCAGAGTAGATTCCAATGCATAATTAGCAGAGTAAAAACTTAAACATGTCACAGGATTTCCAAAAAATAGACCAGAGGCAATCCTATTTCATCCAGCAGAGCTTTACTGCTACTGAAGGCAAAGGAGGAGCGTAATGGTCACAAATCCAATACATTCAGGATTGGCACTGTCCATAAGAAATCCAGTTGCAGCAGACGTAAACTTACAAACTTATAGTAAGACTATAACCTTAACACTATATACTGTACACCACACCAGAAAGAAAAAGAGAGAATGAGACCTAGGCTCCTTCTGGCCTCACTATTATAGTCAGCATGACCTTGACAGAAAGAGATAACAGAACCAGTTTAAACCAGCTGTACTCAGCTTCTCAGAAGGAATAACCCAAACTTCAGTAACCTTCTGCTTGCTTCTTTCACAAAGAGAAGTTCCCAGAACCCTCTTGAATTAAGTAGAATAGGAAAGATCGCTACACCAGATCAATACTTTCAATATTAAGAAATGCAAACTGACAGAGATACAAGATCTTGGGAACTATGATTTTCCCACCCTGGCTCCTCTCTCACTTCCCCACCTCTAGCAGCTGAGCGTTGGCATTGCTGGCCGTGTTTAAAGCTCACTCAGGGCATTGTGATTTGTACAGGTGTGCTTGTGCAGCTGCCGGGCAGGTGGTAGAACTCTGGGGCAACGCCAGTAGCAACAGAAACAGTTCTTGTACGAAACATCCATAGCAGCGATCCGTTTGTTGTTCTGTCAGTATTCTGGTACTTCGCTGCTGATCAGGCGACAGCCGTGTTTCCTGCCTCACCATCCGCTCGTGAGCAATGCTCTAAAGGATACTGAGCTCTAAAGGATACTGAGCTAGAGAAGGCAATGTAAGCCAGTGGCAGTAAGGCGGTTTGATAGCTTATAGGACAGACGTCTGCTTAGCTTTCAGACCTGTGGGAGGGAATGAGTGGGTATTGACTGATTGCCATCCTCCCAGTGTCTCCCAGCTATTGAGGCTTAAAGGGTGTGTTCTGCTTTTTTTTTTTTTTTTGCTTTGCAGGCGTCGGCGGCAATCTGGTAGCTATCCAGGCCAGCCGCATCTCCACATTTCTGCACTTCTGGAGCATGCCTGGAGTCCTGCCACACAAGATGAGGCAGCACTGGCCAAATCCATGTACCACCTTCTTCAGTTCAGGTAATCTGCTTTCTAGGTACTGGTGCCTAGCTACTCTCGCATCTATACCCCCAGGGAGAACTCTACACTAGCCCAAATTATTGTTGTTAATAATAATATTAGTTGTATTTATTTGTTGCTTACTATAAAAGAAGTCCCAATGCAAACCGCATATATAGGGGATCTCCCATTTGGGACCAGCTCCTTACTAGCAGACCATTTCGTATTCGCTCAGTGTAACCAGAGTTATGATGTCATTTGCCTTTTCTCCCCTGCAGGAATAAATTCAAAGTCTGCTCGTGTCTTGATCCTGCTAGTGATCCCAGGGCACCTGCTGTTCATCTACACCATTCATTTCTTGCAGGCAGGCCATACGGCTCCCACCTTCACTTTTGTCTCCTTCTACCTGATGGCTGCTGTTCTACAGGTAACCAGAAACTTGACTTCCTCTGTTTTTAGTATAAGTTTGGGTTCTGCCATGTGTTCCAGAGTCAATTAGCCACTGTAGCTATATGAATGCACCAGGGAGAGACCCTGATTTCTACAAACCGCAGGCCACCGTCCTCATCCCAGTCCCTTTTAGATTTCTAAATTTACAGCACCCACTTGGAAGCCGCAGTATCTTTTTAGTAGAGATTTCTAGGGGAAACTGATTGAGAGATCAGTGTAAAATGCTGCAGGGTGGCAGATTAAATCCCCCCATTTCCAGCTAGAACACATTACCCTCTTTTCACATCTTCACCATGTTGCTAAGAAAAATTATCAGTCATGCACCTTCCTTTTCCCATGATATTTGAATTGTTGAGTCAAAATCTCTATAATAGCTTGAAGGGGAGTTTGGGCATTTATGCCCTGCCATTCTTCCATCCTGGAACTGATCAAGGTGGCATAGATATGTTTCTCACCTGTCCAGGCACCACTCAGACTGACAGCTGCCTAGTTAGCTTTAGGAAGGTGCTGGTTTCATACCCAGGGGCTGCCATAGGCTTCATCCGGCAGTACTTGCATTTAGAGCATTTATGCACTGACTGAAGAGCAGTGCTGTGATTTTAGCCCCATCCGCAACCCGGCAACAGTTTCCTGCAGCATATTGCCCACAATCATCTACAGAGAAATCGCTCTGCGAGCGCCTCCTTGTGTGTAGGAGTTGTGTGAGAGTGGACACCCAGTTGCACCAGTGTCTTGGTTGTGCAGGACCTCCTGTGCCACTGTTCTTCAGCTGGTGGGTCGCGGCCTGATTCAAAGTGTGTCACAACAGAAGCACTGCCCCCATGGGAAAAGTTTGAGAAATGGGTCCCCCAAGGCACGCGTGGGCTAAAAGTGGGTCTTGGGTCTGAAAAAAGTTGTAGATACCTGCTCTACACACAAGTATACCAGGACTGCTCTTCAGGCAACCCCATGCAACCTGTGGCCTGCTCTGCGTGCTACACAGAAATGCCATCCCTTGTGAGTGGCACATCATTACGGCTCCTGTGTCTTCCCTGTTGCAGCTGCCATACCTCCCCCCACCCACCCACTCCACCCACAAACCAGTAGCAGGTTGGAAGGGCATGGCAGGATGCAACGACTTCGTGTTTATCCTGAAACCAGACTGGGTGAAGGCAACGCTGCCTCCTGCCCTCTGTCTACCTGTTAGTCTGCTTGCAGAGGGAGAGGGGTGGATAGAGCACACTTCCTCTGGCCCACTTTCATTCACTACCCCCCCCCTTTGTGACCTCACCCTTCCACTTTAGCACGTGTGAATGTGGTGGCAAAACTGGGTGGAGGGGAGAATTTGACCCAGCCCTAAATATTCCTGCCCTCTGGGCTCCCGTGGTCCATGGAATCAAAGTTCCTCTGTGCCCCATTGTTGTTGCCAAGTCCGGTGCCTGAGTAACAGAAGCCCTTCCCAGCAGAATGGAACTGTGGCTGATCTGCATGCTGATGGCCATGTGGTTTCCCACCCCCTCTGCTTACAGGTGGCAATCCTGCTGTACCTGGCTGACATTCTCGTGCGGCTGTTCTGGAGAAAGGGCATGGATCCTGACAACTATTCCATCCCCTACCTCACCGCTCTGGGAGACCTCTTGGGCACTGGCTTCCTAGCCCTTTGCTTTCACTTGGTTTGGATCTGCAATGGGTTGAAGCCCATACCAAAGCACTAAAGAGGACTTCTGCTGCAGCACTGACCTGCCTACTGTTTCAGCAAGTAAAAAAAGTATATATATCGCTATGGTGCTCTTGACACGGTCCAAACAGGGTATGAAGAAGAGGATGTCCAGCTCCTTAAACAGGAATGGCTTGGATATCCCACCCCTTCCATCTCAATACCACGTAGATGTGAAGTGAGAAAGATACCTACCAATGAAACGGCATCAACGTGGACACAGCTTCCGAAGTGTCAGTAATGAATGGGTTGTGAAACGCTGCTCCTGCCTACCTTCCTCTTGGTTAAGAAGTGTTATTGAAATGATCGAGTCCGAAAAGCCCATTCACGCTAATGGGAGGCTATCCACTGATCTCAGTGGGGTTTAGATTATGTCCTAGATGAGGATGTTTCACTGTCTTTGCCAGGCATCAGCTGGCCATCAAAGATGACATTTTCACGTTTGTATTTCTTCTATATGTTCCCACACAGAGCGGGGTGGGGGAGAGAGAATTATGTCCAGGGCTAGTCACACTCTGCACCAAAAAATAAATAAATGTATATCCTACACAAGGAAACCAAAAATACTTTGCACCGCAATAGCTCAGATTCTGCCTCACAATACCTCATTGCAGCATTGTATATAGCAATTTAGGTACTTTACGTTTCTCGGTTTGCATGCTGATGCTTAATTTGAGTGCTTTGCAGAAGTTTCAGAGTGTTGACACTGCAGTAGCAGGAGTGCAATATAAGTTAAGAAGCAGGAGAAGGTGGCCGAGGATGGGGGAAATGTAGCTGAAAGGCGTAAAATAGCCAAAACTGAATACTAAAGCTTCGTATTGGCTGTTTGAATGGTTTCAAACAACTCTACCCACCCATAAAATCTTGAGAGGCTAAGCAGCTTCTCATCCCACTCTCCACGCCAGTTGTCCTGTCCAAAACTGCTTTCAGGGTTTGTGCAAGAATACTCATAGATTAAATGGCCAGCTCTGCTGATGGACTTCGTCAGTACTTCTTCGGTAACTGAGGTAGTTCCCTACAGTGTGTTCTGAAGGCTCATCTGGGGGTAGGGGTGAGCTTTCTGTATTCTGTATGGAAGTCACGGTCCTGAGGAACAAGGAGCTGATAGTACTCAGCACCTTTTAAGAGTTCTGTACCCATGGATTTCGTCAAATCACTTGTCCTTCCCCAGGCAGGAAAATCAGCCGTCTTTATCCCTGGCACAGTGCTCTTAAAAACCCAGTGAGTTATTGCTTATGGCTTGCAGCAGAGGCGGAGCATGTCTGGCCTTCCAGGTGTTGTTGGTCTCCCAACTCCCATCAGCCCCAGCCAGCATGTCAGAGATGATTGTCTTTGTAGCCCAGAAGCATCTGGAGGACCACAGGGTGCCCACGCCTGTCGGGAAGACCCAAGGGTGGATTTTCACCATGTCATCAGCATCAGTGCCAAGCGTGATAGAATTGTCATTCTCTCTCCCTCGTTTTTTGTTTTGCAGTTTCAAATCTCATGAGTTTTTATGGTTTGTAGAAACACCCACCCACATGTAAAATAAAAGTGTAAAAATGGTTCATGTTTTGAGAGTTTCATTGTGGATCCTGGTCCAGGACTACTGGAACAGTATATATGGGAAATACCTGCTTCAGGTATAGATGAGGAAGTCTTCCCTTCCAAATGAAGGATATAAGTTTGGTTTCCACATTTTAGCCATGGAAAATTATGCAAGTAAAACCTCGAAGTATATGTTTGAAGACCAAGACGTCCAATCCATTGTGTCCTCTGGTCAGTTCACAAATTGAAAATGAAAATAAAACAAGCAAACCAAAGCAATAAACAGAAAAAGCTAATATTTCAACAATAATGGTAGCACAAAACATAAAATCAATGAAAACAATAATGAAAAGCTAAAACTCAGTGGAGGGGTGGGGTGGGGACCAAAGTGTTCAAAGGAAACAGTAAATTTCAATTATTAGCCTGGAAGAGGTTAAGAAAAAAATATCCTGGCCCCCAAAAAGTCTTTATGACAAGAGTCTATGGGAAAGCATTCCACAACAGGTGCCACCAGCAAAAAAGGCCCTCTCCCTAGTATTCACATGCCTCACCTGACTTGGCAGGACTGGGAAAGTATATATGGGATATCCTTCAGATATCCTGACCCCAAACTACTTGGATCTCCCCTCCTGCAAGTCATCTTCATAACAAAATATAATGAATGAGCTCTTTCAGCATGTGAACAAAACATCTGCATCCCCTTGTGCACGAAGGCAGAATTACTTGGTTCCAGCTGTATTCAGCCACAAACCCAGATGTGTTGCAACTCTTGTGGTCCGCCGAGGAAGAATGGTTCCTTGCTCTAAAGCTGGAGTAAAGCTCCCAGTAATTGAAAGAAGGTGGTGAGAAGGCATAATAAGTTGCACAATGCTTTATATAATCTTAAAACTGGCTTATTCCTTTTGGAAAGAATTGAGGCATGGTGCGAAGAAAAAAAGGCATTCCTAAAGCAGGCCTGGAGGGGAAAGACCCCCCCCCCGTAGGGGGTGTGTGGTGGCAGTTCAAACCCTCTGCCTGCTTGGTTAGCCAGTGTGACCCAACAGTTTCGCTACTTTAGGACTTCTGTGTTTTTGACAGTGCTGTGTATCGCTGCTGCTGCTGCTCCTACTACAGGATCTGCTTTTAATTTCACTGATCCCACTTCGTCACTCAAACTAGGGCTTGAACTGTTCATTCCCCTGGAGTCGTAACAAGAAATTGTCCCCTTTTTAGTGGAGGGGAAAAAAGAGATTTTTCATTATCAGAGTCACCCTATAATTACTTAAATGATCCGGGTGCGGGGGGGGGGGGGGGACCAGGCTGTATAATAGCACGATCCTTGAAGAGTTCAATATTAGAACTTTGCATTATGGGCTGGAGTTAAGCTTCACCCCTTGGACTTTCCTTTGCCCTGCTTTTCAGTTTCAGTTGTGTTTTCTACCTAACTAGCCATAAAGAAGCCCGTTTCTCTGCCTGCTGCAAGCAGTAAGAGTTTGTTTATTCTGCATTTCTGATGATGAATAGAGCGTGATTGGGTGCTTATTGCTACGAGATGAAACAAAGAGATCTGGAAAAAGTATCTACCCTTTCATATTTTAAAGCACTCACTATACTCTGTCATAGTAGCTATTTTTCCCTTCCTTTTCTTGAGTACTTTATGGCATCCTAGAGGAACAGAAACACTGCAGAGCACATGATAGCTAGCCACCTAGGGTGCAACTCAGGAGAAATGCAGATCAGTGTCTCCCCCAACACTGTAGCATTGGCTGCCTTGAATTTCTTCTGAAAAGTAGGCAAATTTTAAAAATTAAAAAATAGTGCCTCATGCCGGTAAGCCAAGCATGCCACAAAATTTTGTAAAATAATACAAAATCACTCACTGACAAACAAACAAACAAACAAACAAACAAACAAACACATACTGCTCTAATTATTTAGGGCTTGCCTACACCTCTCTTTACCCGGCTATTTTCCCTGGGGGAAACGCTGTTCACCACTGAATCGGATCAAATGATTGTTTTCCGTGGATTGCCGTTTGGTCCAATTCAGCAGCAAAGCGTGTGTTTTCTCAGGGAAAGCTGCAGGGCAAACACAAAACCTCTTAGACCCATGGCTAGAAAGCAGAAAACCTCTCAGACCTATGCTTTCTAGGCATGGGTGGACAAGCCCTCAGTTTGCAAAACATGATATTTTAGGGCGAAGGTTAATGGTTTTACCCAACTCACTTTGGGGATGGCATCAGCTGTGGGCAAGGCCTCATCACTACCTGCTATGCACCTATTTGTGAAAAGTAAACAAGACCCATCTATTTCAGCTAACGTTTTTCCTTTTGAATTATGTGGATGTTTTGCAGGGAGGGAGCCACACCAAAATATGCCTCTGAATACCCATTTCTGAAAGGAAAGAAATGGCACTAGCCTTAGGTGGCATTCTCTGTGAAACACAAGTCTGAAACACCTGCTATAGTGCTAAGCTGTACGCCATCTTCACTTCTGCGCAACACGGACAAACATCTAGGGCATACACTAATGCCCACCCCCTCATCCCATCCTCAAGAGATATGATGCAACAGGAGGAAATAAGTTCCAATAAAAGAGGATTTCAAAGGCACATATTTAAGGTTGTTTGTCTAGTAAACCTTTTTTTAAAAAAAATATATTGCCAGGGGGCCCACACATCCCAATCTTTGCGTTCTCTAGTAGAGAGATGGGAACCATCTCATCACGAGGCAGATACACAAAAGTCCCACAGAGAATTTCAGGGCCAAATCTCAGTGCCTTTTCTGTACACGGCAGGTTTCTGCAGATAAAATCCACCTGGCCCACTTGTAACATATTTCCAGGATTTTACTAGCTTTCATGTTCCTGCGGATCTCAGATGATCTCGCATGTTCATGCTTCACTGATAAGCTGCACGGCAGCATACGGCTAGCAGGACTGTGATAGGGCACAGAGGGGAATCCTTTCTTTAAAATCACTATCTGTCTTCAGTCCATGATATTATCACTGTTGTCTCACATCCATCTTGAGAAACAAAGGACGGCAGGAGTCCCATTATTCTTGGGACTCTTATATACAAAGAACAGCACAAAACCTCTCACTACCTCTGGCAAGAAAGGAACGATTTCCCTCTCAACCAAGCAACACAACAGGCTCTTTGCCTGTAAGTATCAAACACCCAGTTTATTTAAGAAAGCAATTCTTTCCTCAATGACAGTAGGATGTAAAGAAAAATAACAGGGAAATCAATAGCTTGAACACCAAAATCATACAGCATAAATAACAACATTCAGCACTTAAAAAATGTGTTAACTCTGCCTTGTATCTCCCATGAACAATCTTTCTGTCCATCCCAGAACAAGTAGGCTCCGCCTCCCATTAACTACCCTTCAAACATGGAAATGAAGTGGAGTAAAGACTATCACTTTTTTAAAGTGGGGGGGGGGTAGAATTGAAAGTCGCCAGCCCCAGCTGCTAACTCAGACTCTGTTCTGCCTTGCTTCCTGGAACTTGGAGTCAGTACAAGGTGGTAGGTAGGTTTCTGACACTGTATTTTGTACCGAGACCATATTGGGCACAGAGACAGGGGGGCTGAATCTGCTCCCACCCCAGCACAAGGGAGACAGAGAGCCAGCCTGAGGGATATAGCCTCTACTCCAAACCCTGCTGGGCCAGCCACATCCTCCTCATTATGACCACAACTCTGAGGGAGCTCTGAAGCAGCCACTGGTGCCCTTTCCCAGAGGTTTTTATCCTCAAGATAAAATGGCAGCAGCCTTTCTGTACACCAAAGATCACTGGGACTGGTAGCTCCTGGCTCTTCCACCATCATCGCCTATCCACTTTCCAATTTTCCTGCTCTTCTAATTCTGCCACTCCAGATTTTTTTTACTACCCTAAGTAGCCAGTTAGTTTCCCTTGTGGTTAAACTGGCTCTGGATGGAGCAGCTGCCCTGTGAGGAACGGTTGCAGCATTTGAGGCTTATTAGTTTATAGAGAAAAAGCAAGTGAAGTTGACTTGATAGAAGTTTACCAAAGTATTCTTATTATTCATGGCACAGGGGTCACAGGTAGTTAGACTGTTTCCTCTCACATTAATGCTAGAACTTGTGGAGCTCTAATGAAGCTGAATGTTGGAGGAGTCAGGGCGGACAAAAGTGCATAGTTCAGCCAGGGAACTCTTTCTCCCTCTCCCTGGATTCTCACCAATATGCCTAATGGAACCACTGCTTTTTTCAAAAAAAAAAATGTTTAGGAGTACTTTCATTTTGACTCAAGAAAATCACCATTTTATAGTTCAAATTAGGAAAAATAAATACAGTAAATGGACAAAAGTACAAAGAACATGCTATTACACTGGGAAAGGAAATGAAGCTGCTGTCAGAGGTGGTAACAACCAAACTGACCATTCACCGTGCTAGATTCCAACTCCTACTTCACACATTAAACACTCGCTTCTGTCTGAGACTCAGGAAACACCATGATAGGAAATGAGGCTGCCATCAGGGGTATCAGCAGAACTGATAATTCACCGTGCTAGAGAAGAAACTATTTTTTTAAAAAAGAATATTAGTTTCTTCTCCTGTTAGATTCACAAAATGTTCAGGGGTGTGTGTACCCCTGCATCCCCCCAGAAAAAAGCACTGGGTGGAACCATTAATAGGAGCCACAACTGGAAGTAGCCAGAAATGTTTCTCCTTATAAAGCTTGGAGTGGTGGCCACCCCTAACTGCAAAAATCTGGGCTACCCAAATGACAAAAGATGCACTTCTAAATACATTGTTAAAACCTTCTAAATCCAAAATGTCTGTGTTTTCAAGAAGATGTATTTGGATGGCATGCATACTTGTGGTATGATAAGGTTAAAGCCCATAAAGCATTTAAAAATCATATTGTCAGGAAAGCTTTGTTCAACGTTTGGATAAGATATAAAGATTTGTTGGAAAATAAAACCCCAAGGTGGCTGTCACCAATGGAAGCAAAAGCTTTGAAAAAGCTCAATATGGAGGCCAAATGGCCGACATATTGTGAGATTTTGGAGCAAGAAGGAGATAAATTGAAATTGCAGAGTTTTGAAAAATTAAAGGATAAAGTGAGAGATTGGCTCCATTACTATCAGATAATGGAGGTATACAATTTGGACAAGAAAATTGGCTTCCAGGTGGAAAAGTCAAAATTAGAAACAGAACTGTTAGATCCCAAAACTAAGAATCTGTCAAGAATGTATAACTTGCTGTTGAAATGGAATACTCAGGATGAAACGGTGAAATCTGCTATGATTAAATGGGCACAAGATGTTGGACATAATATCATGTTTGCTGACTGGGAACAGTTATGGACCACAGGTATGAAGTTTATGGCATGTAATGCCTTAAGAGAGAATATTATGAAAATGATATACAGGTGGTACATGACCCCAGTCAAGCTAGCAAAAATCTATCACTTGCCCGATAATAAATGTTGGAAATGTAAGGAAACTGAAGGTACATTCTTTCACCTTTGGTGGACGTGCCCAAAGATTAAGGCTTTCTGGGAAATGATATATAATGAACTGAAAAAGGTATTTAAATATACCTTCCTGAAGAAACCAGAGGCCTTTCTCCTGGGCATTGTCGGCCAATTGGTGCCAAAGAAGGACAGAACTTTTTTAATGTATGCCACAACAGCAGCAGGAATACTAATCGCTAAGTATTGGAAGACACAAGATCTACGCACTCTGGAAGAATGGCAGATGAAGGTGATTGACTATATGGAAGTGGCTGAGATGACTGGCAGAATCCGAGACCAGGGAGAAGAGTCGGTGAAAGAAGACTGGAAGAAATTTAAGGACTATTTAAAGAAATATTGTAAAATGAATGAATGTTAGAAAGATGTTGGATAGAAACTAAGTGGTTTCCAGCTGTAATTCTTTAGGAGCCATGAAAAAAGGATTATAAATGGGTAAAAGTTTAATGGTAAGGATTTGCTGAACTAACAAATTGAACTGGAATACAAAGAAGGGAAGTATGAGGAAGTCGGAGGAAATAAGGGTATGGAAGTTATGTCATTGAAAATTAATGTGTGTTTTTAATTGTTTATTATTCTGTATGTTTATTTTTCATTTTTTTCTTATATCCAATTTTTTTTAATAAATATCTTATAAAAAAAGACAAAAGATGCACTTCTTATTCCCCACCACAGAGAGCCACTCTGCAGGCATCAGCCAGTAGTTTTCCAGCAGCAACAATTTGACAGAGATGCAAAAGTTCTCTAACGCAGAGCAAGCAAAATGCCAACAGGTCGACACTGTCAGATTTGAATAACCTCCTTTAAAAATCCCCCAGGTGCCCCAGCACAGTATATGCCTCATCCCTCTACCTGGTAAACAGTCAAAGCTGTGTTATTTAACACCAAACTCTGAAAGGAGACTTTGGTATTTGGGCATTTCACACACACACACACACACTCAAACAAACATACTCCTGATCTGGCACAAACATTCAGCTGTTGCTTATTTTGCATGGAAGGAAGCTCCATTTTCCCCCATGTAACACTAGGAGCCAATTAGATAGAGTCAACAGAGTTGCATTCTTGTTGATGAGGGTGCATTAAAAAAAAATAAATACCTCATACGCACGAATCCAGCATTAGGTAACCTATTTCAGCCCATGGATCACAGTGGCACACTGAAACCTGTTCAGGGTCAACATACACGCACACTGAGCTATGGGCCTTTGCAGGGAAGAGTTGTGGTTTGCGTGGGAAGTAGTGCTAACCAGAGCCGGCCTGCTCTCCTTGGAAATGAGAGCCAGACGTTTTCTTTCTACATAGACTATTCCGAAAAGGGGGTTAGCTTGGACCTGCAGACTTTTCTCCATCTTGCAGCAATTGGGTCAGGGTTGGGTTGTTGTTGCTTTTTAAACAAAAATCTTAGTGGGGGATAACGAAGATTTATTACCAAGTCAAAACCTTTGGCGTTATGTTGCAAAGAAATGATTAAGGCCCCTTTCCAAGAGCTCTTTGGAGGGCAGGCACACATCCTGCCGCAGAGCGAGCGAGAGAAAAGTGTGGCCGTTTGGTGGCAGCTTATTGATTAATGCAGCCAGGGAAGAGAGCAGATTTAAATCCGTTTTATGCAATGTTCTCTAATCTAATTGACAAAGATTGAATCCACATAAGATTATTCAGACTTTTCAGCAGAAGAGGGGTGATAAATGGCCTCGCTGGTTCTGCACCAAATGCGGGAGACAAAGAGGACAAGTGCCATTATTCAGCCCATGACGCACAGCAAGGCGGGTTAGCGGAGAGGGTGGGGGATGAATTCTGCAATCTGCTCTGATGCACCAGGAGGGCAGCCATACCCAGGAAGAGCCAACATGTAGAAGCAGATCCCTTAATTAACTTCAAAGACCCACATGAGGCTTCAGGTCACAGCAGCTGTGGAACTTCTGACAAAACCAAGTTTTTCTTCTTGGTAGACTGCAGGCTTTCGTAGGACAGCCAGCTGACTCCCCCCCCCCCACCTGAAACAAATCATTTATTTTTTCATCCAACAGATCCACACATGCTTCTCTTTAGAACCACAGCTGCAAGGCCCATCCATCAGCTCCTGTCACCACATCTTCATGCTGGGAAGGAAAGCTGCATCTGTTGGATTGCTGCCTGCCGCTCGCCTGTTAAAGGCACACGGATCCTTCCAGCAGTGGTGGCTGGCGCCCATTGGATCAGGGATGGGATGGGAGATCAACGGTAGGAAGAGCCAGTGACAGGCAGAATCAACTCATTGTTCATACTGAAACATTGGTCCAAAGTTCATACTGAAATATTTGCTAGCCAGTTCTCTCCTGCCCATTCTGTTACCAAAAAAACATACTGTGGAATATTTAAGTGGGGAGGGACATCCTACAGTAAATTGCTTTGATTGAAAATTTGTTTTGCTCTGTGAACACAAAAGCTCCTAAAAGGAAATGCAATTTCTACCTGCTATTCCAGAATTCAGGGGGTAGCAGAACAATGAAGGTTTTAGGGCGTGAACTCTAATTGGCTTGCCCTGTTATATAATAGTGCCTAGACCTGCTGTGTTGAAAGTAAAACTATGTCATGGAGGGGAAACCAGTACCTCCTCCCCCAAGATGTTGTTTGGAGTACAGTGGTACCTCAGGTTAAGTACTTAATTCGTTCCAGAGGTCCGTTCTTAACCTGAAACTGTTCTTAACCTGAAGCACCACTTTAGCTAATGGGGCCTCCTGCTGCTGCCACGCCACCGGAGCACAATTTCTGTTCTCATCCTGAAGCAAAGTTCTTAACCTGAAGCACTATTTCTGGGTTAGCGTAGTCTGTAACCTGAAGCGTATGTAACCCGAGGTACCACTGTACAACTATCCCATTGCCTGGCCATCAGCCAGCCTGCTAGGAGCTTGTGGAGAGTTGGAAGTCCAATAACAGATTCCCTACCCATTGTCTATGCCATAAGGCCCAATGGTGCTGAGACAGTATCTTTCTAAATTCTTTTTTAAAAGAAAATATAGCAAGCACCCTACAAAGTTCCCTTCCTGAAGTTGGTTACTATGCGATCTCTCAATAACCACCTCTGAGTCAATTTCCTAAGCAGAAAGAACACAAGAAGGGCCTGCTAGATGAGGTCAGAGGTCCATCTAGTCTAGCATCCAATTCTCAGTGGCCAACCAAGTTCCTACAGAATCATGGAAGAAGGACGTGAGCACAACAGCACCCTCCCCTCCTGCTGCTTTGGGGCTTCTTAACTTGAAATGGCATCAGAATTACCCATTTAAAAAAGCAGGAGAATGCAGAAGATAACAGACCTGCAACTGCTCCACAGAAACAACGGCATGCATGTCAAGGTGCAAGAAGAGTATCACATTCAGTTTAAATGGTTGTAGTTCACCCAATCGGCCTCGAGGTGTCCCCACAGCTCTATGTTGATTCTAGGTGCAACCAGTCTCAAGAGGCTTGCACTCTTGTATGGAAAGTTTGCATACAAACAGAGAAGTCACAGGGGCATATATGACCAGGTTTTAATAATATGAAGCACACTTTTAGGCTATTGCATAACCCGATTCAGTTTGTGGGGAGCAATTCCAAATGGCTACTCAAGTCTCTTTACCCCAAGCCCACTCAGAACAGGAAGGATAGCCCAGATGCTGGCAAATGGCAGCTCCCAGCTCTCCTGACCATTTGGCCATGCTGAGGCTGTCCACGTCATCTCGAGAGCCCCAGATGGACCATCGCTTTGCCCAAGTCACCAGATCCAGGCCTGCAGCACAGTCATCCACTTTATCAGCACAGTTAGTTAACAGAGATGATGCATTATGTACAAAGACAAAGGTAACATGGTAGAGACAAAAATGCTGCTTTATTGAAGCAAAAGTGTCCATTTGGACTTAACTGATTGTCTCTTCAAGTACAAATGCTCCAAAGCTAGGCAGACTGACCATGGCTTACAAGTGAAATTTCTCTCTCTCTCTCTCTCTCTCTCTCTCATATATCCATATCTAGGCAATATGTCTACCACTCCAAACATGTTCTTCCCCTCCAAAACCCATGTCATCACCGAATAAGGTTTCCTACCTTCCCACTTCTAGAGTGCATTCAAGTTCTTTGGGATTTCAAAGTGCTTTGCAGCAAAATAAAAATGGATATGCTGGAGGATTGACTTGGCCTATGAAACGAAGGCAGCTTTTCGGGGTGGGGGTGGGAAGCAATGATCAATATGCAAACCAGTCTATGGCAAACGGTGCATTCAGTCTTAATATAATCCAATCTTAATGTAAGGCAAATCTTCCTGGGTGTAGGATTTGTAGAGAGCAGGGCACCCCAATCAATGAACACTGCTCTCTGTCCAAACTCTTCCTGAACCAAATCCAGCTGATAAGGAGAATTTTAAGGGCGCCAACTCTTTCCAAATCCACCATCCCTTCACTCAGAATGGCACCCTGGCCCAGCTGAGGCACAACTTGCAAAAACACAAATGAGGGAGCCTCATATCCCCCAAAGCAGGGGAGGCTCCAAGTTTCAGCATTCAGCCCTTTCATTTTCTCTGCACAAGAGTTGGGAGGTTTAAAAATGCTTTTGAATGTGTGGAGTATGAATCAGAGGTAGGAGAAAAAAGGAAAGTGCCAAGCACAGATGGACCACTTGGGAGGAGAAATCCCCTCTTCCAATTAAAGGACACAGACATAAACACACACACACACACACACACACACACTTTGTTACACTCTTGTCCTAGGCCATGCATGAAAACCTGCGATCCTCCAGATATCATTGGACTACAGTTCCCATTATTCCTGACTATTGGCTATGCTGGTTTGGGCTGATGGGAGTCCCAACATCATCTGGAGGCACACAGGTTGCCCATGCCTATTCTATGGGGGGGGGGAACAGTCGAGACATTACCCTAATAAGGCAATAAATAAATATATGTAGTGAGGTTGGCATGAAGGGGAAGTGCCTTTTGTAAAAGTGTTTCCCTTAGGGAAAGTACTCCTCTTCTGTTTGAATTTCCTGGGAGGACTGGAAACAAAGGGGAAAGCAGTTGCCCTCTCTCAGGGTCAGCAAAAGAAGCACAGCTCCCACTCCAAGTATTTGTCATGATGTCACTGTTTAGTAAAATCCAGTTGGCTATATGGCATTGTGACCTCATAGGGGTCAATATGTGATCCCCATATTGGGGCTGGTAAAGCAGGAAAACAATGGCACTGAAGGAGCAAGAGAGGGTGGAACAAAAGGGTTGTGAAGAACTATAAGCAACATTTTTAAAAGCATGGTTAGGGGTTTGGAAGGGAAGGGGCATTTTTATTTCCCACTTCCAAAAGTCCAGCTTTTGCTCTGAACATTCCAGACACCTCTAATTTACAGGGCACACAGGGATTGTATTTATTCTGGAGCTGCAATTAGAAACCCGCAGCTCAGCATCTAAATACAGAATGCTGCCTGCCCCGCCTCAGAGTTACAGCCCTACATCCTCTCCTTTGTTTCAGGCTGAGAGAGTGGCTAGCTCTGAGGTGAAGGCCACTGCTAAAAATATACACTTCTTTCCCTCCTAAGAGTGATGATTGGTAAAGAGGATGCAGGCTTTCCTAGAGAGAAGATGGCAACCATCTTCCCAGGGACATTATCTCCCTCCTCTGGAAATCGCATGAGAGAAAGATGGATACCTGCAAGGGCAGGAAACTGACTAGTCCTACAAGGCATGTTCTACATGCTCCACTTGCCAAGAGAGGTCTGTGGGGTGAACAGGATCCCTTCTATGGAGTCAGACCTGGTGGGACAGTAAATGGTGTGGGGCACAAAGGCCTGGTTCACACAATATGAGAAACCAAAGGCTTGCTCTTGGTTACAACTCATAGTGAGTGAGACATCACTTAGCTACAAGCTCTGGTCCAGATGGCACCTTGGCTTAGCACAATACAGGAGCAAAAATGACTGAGGGTGGGAGAACAAAGCAGTGGCAAGCTGCTCTCTGGGAACCCAGATGCCCATGTAGTCCCCCATAAGCCATAGTTCGGCTTACTGGGTTGTGCGAACCAGATCAAAAAGCTCAATTCTAATTCAAGGTACATTTCCCCTCAGACTGGTAAAACGAAACATTGCTAGCCTTCTAATACCAAGGGTGTTCCCAACTCTGTCTCCATCTCCACCCATTTTTCAGATTAAAGAACCTGTTTCTAGAGCTTAAATTAGTTAGGCCCATGGTGAGCTAGGCCAAGGGTAGCCTATCTGGTGACTGTCAGATGATTTGGACTGCAACTCCCATCATCCTTGGCTGTTGGTCATGCTGGTTGGGGCTGATGGGAGTTATCATCCACAATATATAGAAGGTATCACGTTGGCTACTCCTGAGTGATGCACATAAAGAAAGCCACAGCAATTCCTTCATGCAATGACTGCATGTTGACTTTTTTTTTTAAAAAAAAGGATTGAAGAAAGGCATTCATTTCTGCTTTGGTTCAGGCCATTCATATGCATGAAAATGTGTGCATACCCCACCCTACTCCAATGGACAATCTATTAAGCAGCACTGCCCCAGTGCAATGTCTATTCATATAAATGGAATTTGCTTGGGAGTATAACTTGGTGGGCTTTGTGTGCAGTAAGTGCTCAGTCATATCCAACACTGGTTGAGAGAGAAAGAGCGAGGAGGGGACATGAAATAAGGCTTTGTCTCACAGAAAAATTCTAGTTCACACTAAAGACATTGTTCACAATAAGACACTTTTGGCTCACACCCCCTGCTTCTTCAATCTATGAGGAGAGAGAGAGAGGCTTTGGGGGAATATTAAACAACACATAAAATGCATATCATGTTTTATTGCTTCTCTGATTGCTCCAGGTTGATTCTCCAATCTCCTTACCAAAAAAAAAAAAAAAAGAGGCCACAATTCCTGTGTTCTTCTGGAAAAACTCTCTTTGGCTGAGGAAGGATAATCAAACAACAGTAGATTTCTTTAACTGAAATAAGGGAAAGGAAGAGACAGGAACAGTGGCTGCAGTTTTGACAAACTGGAATCCCAATGGATTGACCATCACAACAAGAGGGGAAAGGTTATCTTATGTTCACTGGCTGACAGCATAAACCAGGAAAGGCAAAGGGAGCCCCGGCTGCTTGGTCACCACCTCATCGGGTGCGCAAGTAAGTCGGGATGGAGTAGTTGAAGAGCAAGTAATCCATTTTGTATAAATTAAATAACCTCCTTTGGTAAAAGGGGCTGATGTTCTGGAAGAACTTAGCCGTCATGTCGTCGTTGGTCCTGGTGGTCTTGGAGGAGGAGGGGAACTTGACGCCTGCGTCAGCCCCAACCAGTCGCAGGATGTAATTGGAGTCCTTGGCCAATGTCTCGTACTTGCCTACCACGTCGTAGTGGATGATACAGGGGTGGCAGAGGGAGTGCACTCGCTCCCAGTGCTCATTGAAAGGCTCTTCGCGCTGAGTCTGCGGATCCAGCAAGTAGTACACAAACTCCTCGAAGCGCACGTCATGGCCGTGCTCCAGGGCCTCGTCGCTGGGGTCCTGGCGATGCCGCCGAATTATCTTGGTCCCGTAGCGCTTGTGGAAAGCTGTGTTGTAGCTGCGGGTGAACTTGTTGCGGTAGGCAGAGACCAGCCGCTCCAGAGGCTCCCGCACAAAGATGAACTTGAGGTAGTTGCGCAGGCGGTAGTTGATTTCGGGGATGCTGTACTCGGAGAGAGTGTGCAGGTTGGAAGCCACGTGCGCCTCGTTGGCTGGGATTTCCAGCGGGTCCTGGTACTTGCCCTGCCCGGTCAAGACCATCATGACCCGTTTCCAGTTAGTGCAAGCCACCTTGGGGACGTAGCAGTACAGCAGCCCATGAACATCGTCAACCACCAGGTGGCGCAAGTCGTCAGGAGTGAGGAGGCGCCGCTTGCGCGTGTAACGGTTGCACACCTTGTTCAGCAGGTCCCGCCTGTGCTGGTGCGTCGCCTGCAGGGAGGACTGCTCAAACTGAGGAGACAGAAGAGGGGAGGTGGAAAGAGTCACTGTACACTTGGCTGGTAAAGTGCATTTGGTCAGATCCCAACCTTTTCTCTGCTCAGGGCCACAAACACTTACATGTCAAGAAGATAAAGAATCTGGAGGCCTTTCTAAGGCAGTTGTCAGGAGATCACTTGCTACTGGGACAACTTCCCTTCAAAAAAACACTGTACCTACCTCTTCTCTGGCTGGCAACAGAGTTGGCAAAAGAGTAAGAGGAGGAAGGAGGGACAGTTTATTCCTGCATCGCAGGGCATTGGACTAGATGATCCTCAGGGTTTCTGCCAACTCTACAAATCTAGGGGTGGGGTTCAATTATGGTGGCGCTGTGGTCTATACCACTGAGCCTCTTGGGCTTGCTGACTGGAAGGTCGGCGGTTCAAATCGTCATGACGGGGTGAGCTCCCGTTGCTCTGTCCCAGCTTCTACCCACCTAGCAGTTCGAAAGCACACCAGTGCAAGTAGATAAATAGGTGAAGCTGTGGTGGGAAGGTAAACAGCATTTCCATGTGCTCTGGCTTCTGTCACAGTGTTCCACTGTGCCAGAAGCGGTTTAGTCATGCTGGCCACATGACCCGGAAAGCTGTCGGTGGACAAACACTGACTCCCTCGGCCTGAAAGCAAAATGAGCGCCGCAACCCCACAGTCACCTTTGACTGGACTTAACCATCCGGGGGTCCTTTACCTTTACCTCAACTATGTTGCTGCAATGAAAAAAGGCATTCACATAAGGCATATTTATACCCCAGAGAAGTCTGCAGCCACCAAGAATGTGCAGCACCCTCACCTAACTGCAATTCACAGAATTATTTGGGAGGTCAACTGGTATAGCCTATATTTTTAAAAGTCTGCATATTCTAACTCATTTTTATAAATCCTCACAGTTGTGCTGTTTTATCTATATGCACTGTAATGTTTTTATTGTTATATTTTTAATGTGTGTGTGTCTAGATACGTTTATAGAAACACAGACACACACACACAGATATGCTTTTTAACAGGTGGGGCATACATCCATTTAAAAAAAAAAAAAACCCAAACACAACCCTGATATAGCTTTGTAATGTAGATGTGCCCACATGATATGAGGCTCCTTACGACCCCTTCAGAGCTTTTAGCAACCTGAATCACAGGGGGGGGGGGTCATTTGTTTGTATTCTCTCCCTGTACATCTGCTAATTTGTTTGGGTGATAACTAAATGTCACAAGATTTAAAATGCCAGCCGGCGCATTTGGAAAGGGGGGGATGTAACCTGGCTTTGTGTACAAGAGAGTTGCAGGAGGAGGAGGAAGGTGCTGTTAAAGTGTGTCAAGTCATCACTGTTACGTGCCCAGTCTGAAGGCAAAGGAAAAGGGAGCATCAAAGCCTCCTTCATGAAAGGCCTGGCCAAGTGCTCTTGGCAGGGCAAAGTTAACTCTGGGACAGGATGACGTGAGCCGAGACTGCCTTGGGCTATTCAAACGTCCCAGCCTCCCTGCTCCTTATTGCGGTTCTTTCCTGTGCAAGCCATCTGTTAGGAAGGGGTCAGGTCAGGCCACTCCAAGGTCATGGTGCTGCCCCAGGGCTTGCTACTCTGAACAAGTTCAAGAGCTGGATTCATGACTTGGAAGGTATGCATGTGTGTTCCTCTTGCTTTCTTCTACACTTATGCCCACCAGTGTCTCTCCACCCCCCTTTTTTAAGGAAACACAAGGCAACACCAATTTACGGAAGGAGCCCACCCTGCTTCTCTCCCTCCTATTTTGTTAAAGACAGAAAGCTCTCGTTTCGGCACGTGAACTGCAGCTGTGGGTTCAGTTGCATTTATTCCTTCGGTTGCTCCTTCCACCGTCACACAAGTTCTGATGCCATGCCAAAGGCCTGCTTTTGAAGATCCCCGTACGCAAAATATTCTCTGGGGGAGGGGGGAATCAGCTACGGCATCCCACAGAGGGCTTAAAGCTCTGTTCGTGCAGTAAATCTTGGACATTTGCACAGGGCACATTCTGCATTTTGTTACACAATTAAGCAGATCCTTTGTCTTGCACCCAGAAAAGCATTCCTAGCTTTAAGCACAGAGCTTCTACTAAAAAGCATACGGCTCTGAAACCACAATCTGGCCTACACAACACAAAACCTTTTCAAGTAAGGCTCCCACTAGGTAGCAACAGCATTTTCTTCCTAGGAGGGGCTGTGCAACGTGTAGGTAGACCTTTTGCTTCCTTCACATTTGTCTTCTGAGGGTTCCTGACAGCTGTCAGGCACTGTTAGATCACAGCCCAGCAGCCTGCTTGCTCAACCTACCATGCCTGCCTCAATTTCTCACTCACCCGTTGGCATCTGCCAGGCCAAATAAGACTTGTTCACTCTCTTCAAAAGGAAGAGGGATAACATAAAAAAACACACCAACCCACTCTCTTAATGCCAGACAGAGAGATGGGTGGAGCAGGCACATCACACCTTATTGTTTTGGCCATCCAGCAAAATTGGATCTGATTGTGGTCACTTCCAAGGTGGGGAGTAAGACCAATGCTCAGACACAGTGACTTGAAAAGAAAGACAGCAGACCCACAGGGAATAAGACTACCAGTGGCTACTAGTGATGGTGGCAGTATGCTACCTCCGGGACCAGAGGCAGCATTATCCCCAATACCAGTTTCTGGGAGAGGACTATTTCTAGGGCTGCTCCTGGTCCTGCTAGAGGGCTTCCCAAGAGAGATCGCTGGCCAGCCTCTGCAGGAATCAGGATGCTGAACTAGAGAGAGGCCTTTGGCCTGGTTCAGCAGGGCTCTTATGTTCATAAGCTGACCCAGGATTTGAACTCACGTCTCCCAGAGCTGGGGCACATTTTAGATAGGAAGCTATGGTTACTGATGTCAGGGGCCATTTACTCACCCCATTTCACAAGGGCCAGGCGGCTTTTGTGTAACACAAGGGTTAAAAGTTATAGAATGCTGTGCACTTGCAATGGCTCCTCTTTAAAAACACAGTTAAAACATTAAGGCAGAAATGTTATAACACTCAAAAGCAGCCGTTCCGTTTCCTATATGGGTTCACTGGGGAGTCATCGTCGCTGCCGTGGGAGCAGTTATCTGGCTTTCATTTTCTCCTGTTTCCATTAAATTAATTGTCAAAAGGAAGGCAAGAGTAGGTGGTTACGAGGAGAAAATAAAGTGTATTCTGGCAAACTCCATTTCCAACAGCCACACACAGGGAGTATCCTGTGGTATCTGAACTGCGGAGAGTTTCCTACCTTCCTTGTTCCTAGGTTGCCCTTGCCAGGCATCAGTCTGCTAGCATAAATCACACTGCTAAATGGAGTCTGTGGCCAAGCAGTCAGGGGCATCGGATAAGGTGGGAAAACCTTTACCTGGACTGCACCATTTCAAACTGCTGGTGGGGGTCGATGTCCATGAATGATCCTCCAAACATACAAAAAAAAATCACCACAAATAGGTAACTGCCTCATCAGTGGGAAAGGTTACCAACAATTAGGTCTTTTTTAAAAAAAAAGTGTAGGGAATTGTTAAATCATGCATGCCTCCCCCTGCAACCTAAAGTGGTACAATCCAGACATAGGATTGGTTAAGTCATCCACTGTTTGTAGGGTATAAACGTTATGGGGATAAATCTCTTGCTAGACCAAATCTCTGAGCAACAGCAGGGACAGCTGCGGACCTTTGGGGAAAGCCATTGTGCAGCAGTAGAGCACATGCTTTTAACATGCAAAAGATGATAGGTTAGATCCCCAGGAGTGACAATTGAGTCTAACCTCTAAGAGAGAAATAACTCCACCCAATTTTCTAGATCTAGATATATTTGCCAGAAGCCTCCCAGAATACTTGCAGCCCAAGAGCCTGAGCTATGCAGCAGAAGCATTTGATTCCACTGATTCTAACTTCTGTAAACTATTTGGAGAGAGAAAAAGCCAACATGCCCACAGTGGAGCTAACCTTTGAGAAGACTTGCTCCTGATTTGCTTGCTGGGTGCTTTGAAAGCAGAGTGGCCAGGGCATGAGAGCAACTCAATCCCCTTTCCAGATACACAAAACCACCAAACTGGCAATTTACCTCCTCTGCCCACCACCTTTCTGTAATTATCAACGAGGCAGAATAAAATGGGTCAAAAAAATTGTGGCCTGGGTGCAAAGTTATCCTAAGAAAAAGAAGAAGAAACACACATCTCCCTCTGCAGACAGTAACATCGAAGTTGCATCATAGCAGGAGTTGTGTGTTGCCTGGACTTTGACACACAACGAGCACTTGCCAACTCTTGCCAGTTCCCTCCACACCCTTCCACCTTCCCTTTTCACGTTCACTCACCTGATCACCGTGGTAAAGAGCCTGAAGTGGACTTCGACCGGACTTTCCATGCCAACTGGACTTCAGAATCCTGTCCTCTGCAGCTGGAAAGGAAAGGGGGAAGTTTTAAAAAGTGCCACTCATGAATGAATGAATACGTGCGCGCGCGCACACACACACACACAGTGTCAGCCTTTGCCAACCTGGTGACCTCCAGCATGTGCTGGCAGGGGCTGTAGTCCAAACAGCTGGAAGGCACCCAATTGGTTGTAGTATGTGACTGAGATGCCTGGGTGGTAGGCATCTAAAAGAAGATTCTCCCTGGGAAATAGTTTTCACATGTGCTCTGTTATGCCTGAGTCAAGATGAACACCTAAGCCTGACAAAAAAACTCTCCAATGGAGTTGGGAAGCACAACAGGTCTGATAAACAGGTTGTCTCGCTTGCTCCACTTCTCACTTTTTCCTCCCACTAAAAATTATTAGAGAAAATAATATTAGGCTCTCACTTACTAGTTTAATCCCACTCTTCTGTTAGAGACACCTTCAAAGTATCCCTGTGGAATGCCCTCCCATAAGATGCCAGGGAGATAAAGAATTACACAACTTTTAGAAAACATCTGGGAAGTTTTTAATGTCTGACATTTTATTATTTTTTATATTTTGCTGGAAGCCGCCCAGAGTGGCTGGGGAAACCCAGCCAGATGGGCGGGATATAAACAATAACATTATTATTATTATTATTATTATTATTAACAAGGATTGAAGCTATCAACGCACTGAAACATTAAATGGTAAATAAAACAAGAAAGCAGTAGTAGCAAAAACACTAGCAGTAGAAAGCAAAATAAAACACGACAAATGGGCAGATGCTATTTGTGCTGTGGCACCAGTTCTCTGAAATTCTCTTCCCTTAGAAGTGAAGTAAGCCCCAGCATTGTGATGTTTTCAGCCTTTATTACAAACTTTTCTTTTCTCCCAGTTCTTCCCAAATTAGCCAATTTTTATCTCTGCCCCCTCTGTCCCCTCCCCACCTCCCTTGCCCCCTCCACAAACCTGCTCCAGAGGGTTGGGAGAACCCCTAGAACAGTCCAGGGGAGCGGGGAAGAGAATGTTCCATTTTGCAAGCAGAAGTCCTTGCACTGATGACTGAATGTTCACATAGTGCTATACCACATTTGTTGTTGTTGTTGTTGTTTAGTCATTTAGTTGTGTCTGACTCTTCATGACCCCATGGACCAGAGCACACCACATACCACATACGACCCTATGTTTCTGTGCTGCGCAATACAGAAATATTGTAAAATTAATGAATGATAGAATGATGTTGGATAGCAACTAAGGAGTTTCCAGCTGTAATGATTTAAGAGAATATAAAAAAGGGTTATAAATGGGTTAAAATCTAATGGTAAGGATTTGCTGAACCAATAAATTGAAGTGGAATACAAAAAAGGGAGGTATGAGGAGGTCCGGGAAATAAGCTAAAAGAAAATAAGTAAAAGAAAAAAATGTATGTTTTTAACTGTTTTTATTTTGTATTTTTCTTTTTTCTTTTTCATTTTTACTGTTATATTTCAAAAAATTTTAATAAATATTTTATGTTTCTGTGCTTCGCTTTTTATCCTGGTTTGTTGTTTAATTCTACTGCATTTCATATTTTTCCATTTCATTGTCCAAGACAGGGCGTAAGACAGGGAAACCAAAATTCTGTGGTTTGCCTTATTTAGTACTTCCCATTTACAGTACCTAAACCCTTCACTCGTCACTTGCAAAATAATTAGACCCCTGTGGGCACAAGGATAGACCACTTCCCGCTGGGCCAGACTCCCCAGGCAATTACCTAAGAAGTGGTGGCTGTCAGTAAACAGTCGCTGGCTTGCTCAACCCAGTGAACCCTCGGCCTGCAGCAAGGGGAAGCCATTGTGGCGCTGGGATGTGGCCTGATCAAACGCATGCCAAGCTGCCACACTCTGCTGAGCTGCTCATGTGTGAGGTTCTGAGCCTGCGCCACTGCCCGTGGCTTACCAATTAAAAAGGAGAAACCTGTCAAGGCAGATTTTAAACATTCATTCATGGCAATGACTAAGAACCCTATTGAGGCAAGGGGCCAGGATTCTGGAAAAAAGTAAGAAGGGCATGCTCATTAGTTTTGCTCCCCATAATAAGAACTAGAAGATATTTCCAGTTACAGATAGGTAGCCGTGTTGGTCTGCCATAGTCAAAATAAAAAATTCCTTCCAGTAGCACCTTAAAGACCAACTAAGTTAGTTCTTGGTATGAGCTTTCGTGTGCATGCACACTTCTTCAGATACACGTGTATCTGAAGAAGTGTGCATGCACACGAAAGCTCATACCAAGAACTAACTTAGTTGGTCTTTAAGGTGCTACTGGAAGAAATTTTTTATTTTGAAGATATTTGTTATTGTAGTAGGCTCAATGTAAGAACACAGGAAGAACTTGCCAGATCAGCCCAGTGGTCCATCTAGTCTAACGTCCTGTTCTCACAGTGGTCAACCTGCCGGAAGTTTGCAAGCAGCACCTAAGTGCAATAGCAGTCTCCCCACTTGTGATTTTCAGCAACTGGTATTCAGAAGTGTTACTGCCTCTGTCTGTGGAAGCAAAGCATGTCCTTCATTATTGGTAGCAGCCAATGACAGCCTTATCCTTTATGAATTTGCCCCAAAGCCATCCACGGCTTATAGGACGATGCCCAACCCTAGGCCTACGCTCTGTGTTCTCATTACTGCTGGGATAGCAACAAATCAGCACAGAACAGAACTGACTGGCCCAAACATCTCTTTGTAGTGCTGCTGCTCCTGCTGTAGGCGCCACAGTACATGGGTTTCAAGGTGGCATGTTTGAAATAGCAAATCTAGATCTTTTGTGGTAGAAGCATGAATATGAAGAATCAGGATGAGCATGCTAGGGGAAGGGGAGCAAGCTTTTGAACTCCAGGCTGTAAGTCATAAGTAACAGACCACTAATCTAAATGCCACTGTCCCTGTCTTGAGAAAGCAAGTACATGCATGTTCCTATACCGCTTTGTACTTTGGAAATCAACTCAGCATGCTAAGGGAAGTTGGGGGTGGGGGAGAGAAAGTAAGACTGGTCACATTCTTACACAGTGAATAACCTGATAGCTTGCAGTGGTTGTGGAAATCAGCAGGGGAGGGGGAGAATTTAATCATCCAGAAAAATATCACCAGCCCTACCACATGCTTGTCACGTGACAGAAGGGGAAGTTACTCAGTTTGGGCAAATGCAGTGCCGATATGCAAGGTTGGCAGTTGCTAAAGGGCAAGTGATCTGTGAGCTGATGCAAAAAGTCAGGACAAAGCGGCAGGTTACTGAAGAAGTGCGATGTTGCAAGTAACCACAACCCATGCCCACAAAGGTACCGTTACGGGGGTGAAAGGAAGAGCTTGTCACGAGAGCTTTGCTAGATATGGGGAACCAAGTGTTAATCTGCATTTCAGTCTTCTCTCTGCCCTGTCCTAGATTGGAAATGTTCACACCTAATCCAAACTGACAGGATTTTGGTACCGTTAGACCAAGTTCTCTTGCCTAGGAAGAGACAGAACTCAAAGCACAAAGGGAATTTCCAATGTTGGTCTCAGCGAGTGCAGCCTTTGCTCCAAGACAATGCATGACAAAACGTGCACCAAACCACATACAAAAAAAGTGGGGGAGGAAGAACTGGCATTGAATTGGACTCAGTTCTGGCTTGACAACACCTAACATGTTAGAAACTTGCTAACTAACCAGCTTTCATACATATTTGTTGTTGTTTAGTCATTTAGTCCTGTCCGACTCTTCGTGACCCCATGGACCAGAGCACGCCAGGCACTCCTGTCTTCCACTGCTTCCCGCACTTTGGTCAAACTCATGGTGGTAGCTTCGAGAACACTGTCCAACCATCTCGTCCTCTGCCGTCCCCTTCTTGTGGCAAATGAGAACTGTAGATATGTGTAACTCAAAAACTAGTTTTAACACTGCCTATACACCTCTCGTGGTGTTAAGACAACTTTGTGTTTTAGGCTTTCCTTCACTAAGTACTGGTAGCAATCTGCTCTGTGCAGTGAAGGGAATATGCCCCCTTCCTGCTGTGTGGGCTTGATCACGTGGCTTGATGAAGAGTTCTTGAGAACTCAAGAGTTTGCACACTATTTCGGCTGGCCTAATTGAAGACATGGTTCTAATATGGTTTTTGGAACCTCATTTTGGCATCTTTGCAACACCTGAAAACTAAAAAGCAACTGGGTGCAGCTAAGACTTTTTTCCTTCCTAAAACAACAGAGAGTATTGCGATGCCTTAAACACCAACAGTTTTTCATTACGGCATAAGCTTTTGTGGACTTGGGGTCATTTTGTCAGATGCAAGGAGTGTGATCCTCAGTTGTCAGATACACATTGCACATGGATGTATAAATGACCCTTTGGCGCAGTTATTTATCGAGTTGTCAGAAGTCTCTAAATCTCTCCGCCAGGTGGCTAACCTTTGGCCCTGCAGAGGTTGTTGGGAGATCAGCTCCCATCAGCCAAAACCAGCACAGGCAATGATGAGGGCATGGAAACTGTCACTCAGCAGCATCCATAGGGCCACAGGTTAGCTGTGCCTGCTCTGCGCTGATCATAAAGCAGAGATGAAAGCTTGCCTTATGAAAACACACTTAAAGAAAGGGGCAAGTAGCCTGAGGGCAGTTACATAATTCTTTATGCAGAATGCAGCAGGGTGGTATGTGGTGCAGGGCTTCCACTATAAAGAGAATGTCAACAGCCAGTTTTGGGGAAACTAAACATGAAGAGTGGGAATGGGATAAATGTTCGTAGCCCACCAAGTACAGGCAAAGTTGGGATGTGAGATATCTTGTTTCAGAGAGTGTGCATGTAAGCTATCAAGGGAACCATCAGCGTAGGATATTTACTGATTGTGCTATCAGCCATGGCAGGCCCCACTCATGCACTGTGGTTATGGACAATACAGTGACCTGAATAGAAAATTGCTTGGCTCTGTGACCCAGTTATCAAGCCACTCTATCATCTGTCTATCTTCACGTAAGTGCAGAATGCACCCATATATATGGCAGATAAGAGAAATGGAAGCAGTACGGTGGGCAGTACATGAGGCTCATTTGCTGTTCCTCACCACCACCTCCAGTGGACTAGCCGATAGCTATGATACCGCTCTCCTCCCTCTGACACTGTTCTGGGGCTTCTCAGATTCCCAAGCTAATTTCAAGGAGGGACACGGGGGGGGGGGAGTGGAGAGCTCCCTCACACAAGCAGAAGTCCTTGTGGACGGCTTTGGCTGCCAGGCTCACTAGGTGAATCCTGACCTTATCTTATCACAAAATCTATACTGAGATGTAGTTACAGGTAGGCAGCCGTGTTGGTCTGCTGTAGTCGAAACAAAATAAAAAAATTCCTTCCAGTAGCACCTTAGAGACCAACTAAGTTGGTTATTGGTATGAGCTTTCATGTGCATGCACACTTCTTCAGATACACCTGAAGTGCATGCACACGAAAGCTCATACCAATAACCAACTTAGTTGGTCTCTAAGGTGCTACTGGAAGGAATTTTTTTTATTTTGTTTATCCTGAGATGCTTATTCTGTCTCAATGTAAGCTTCTCTAGATGTATTTTAAAGGCTGTTTGGTGTGGGTTTTAATGCCAAGAGCTCTACTGCAGAATTCTGAGAAGTGTGAAATCTAATGAATAACTGCATCCTAATCTTCACAGTGGAAGTGAGGAACAGGTTTAAGGATTTAGATTTGGTGGACAGAGTGCCTGAAGAGCTATGGATGGAGGCTCGTAACATTATACAGGAGGCAGCAACTAAAACCATCCCAATGAAAAGGAAATGCAAGAAAGCAAAGTGGCTGTCCAACGAGGCCTTACAAATAGCGGGGAAGAGAAGGCAAGCAAAATGCGAGGGAGATAGTGAAAGATACAGGAAATTGAATGCAGATTTCCAAAATATAGCAAGGAGAGACAAGAAGGCCTTCTTAAATGAGTAATGCAAAGAAATAGAGGAAAACAATAGAATGGGAAAAACCAGAGATCTGTTCAAGAAAATTGGAGATATGAAAGGAACATTTCGTACAAAGATTACCATAATAAAAGACAAAAGTGGAAAGGACCTAACAGAAGCAGAAGACATCAAGAAAAGGTGGCAAGAATACACAGAGGAACTATACCAGAAAGAAATGGATGTCTCGTACACCCCAGGTAGTGTGGTTGCTGACCTTGAGCCAGACATCCTGGAGAGTGAAGTCAAATGGGCCTTAGAAAGCACTGCTAATAACAAGGCCAGTGGAAGTGATGATATTCCAGTTGAACTATTTAAAATTTTAAACGATGATGCTGTCAAGGTGCTACACTCAATATGCCAGCAAATTTGGAAAACTCAGCAGTGGCCAGAGGATTGGAGAAGATCAGTCTACATCCCAATCCCAAAGAAGGGCAGTGCCAAAGAATGCTCCAACTACCGCACAATTGCACTCATTTCACATGCTAGCAAGGTTATGCTTAAAATTCTACAAGGCAGGCTTAAGCAGTATGTGGAACGAGAGCTCCCAGAAGTGCAAGCTGGATTTCGAAGGGGCAGAGGAACCAGAGACCAAATTGCAAACATGCGCTGGATTATGGAGAAAGCTAGAGAGTTCCAGAAAGACATCTACTTCTGCTTCATTGACTGTGCAAAAGCCTTTGACTGTGTCGACCACAGCAAACTATGGCAAGTTCTTAAAGAAATGGGAGTGCCTGATCACCTCATCTGTCTCCTGAGAAATCTCTATGTGGGACAAGAAGCTACAGTTAGAACTGGATATGGAACAACTGATTGGTTCAAAATTGGGAAAGGAGTACGGCAAGGCTGTATATTGTCTCCCTGGTTATTTAACTTATACGCAGAATTCATCATGCGAAAGGCTGGACTGGATGAATCCCAAGCCGGAATTAAGATCGCCGGAAGAAATATCAACAACCTCAGATATGCAGATGACACAACCTTGATGGCAGAAAGTGAGGAGGACTTAAAGAACCTTTTAATGAGGGTGAAAGAGGAGAGCACAAAATATGGTCTGAAGCTCAACATCAAAAAAACAAAGATCATGGCCACTAGTCCCATCACCTCCTGGCAAATAGAAGGGGAAGAAATGGAGGCAGTGAGAGATTTTACTTTCTTGGGCTCCATGATCACTGCAGATGGTGACAGCAGTCACGAAATTAAAAGACGCCTGCTCCTTGGGAGAAAGGCGATTGCAAACCTAGACAGCATCTTAAAAAGCAGAGACATCACCTTGCCAACAAAGGTCCGTATAGTTAAAGCCATGGTTTTCCCAGTAGTGATGTATGGAAGTGAGAGCTGGACCATAAAGAAGGCTGATTGCCGAAGAATTGATGCTTTTGAATTATGGTGTTGGAGGAGACTCTTGAGAGTCCCATGGACTGCAAGAAGATCAAACGTATCCTTTCTTAAGGAAATCAGCCCTGAGTGCTCACTGGAAGGACAGATCGTGAAGTTGAGGCTCCAATACTTTGGCCACCTCATGAGAAGAGAAGACTTCCTGGAAAAGACCCTGATATTGGGAAAGATGGAGGGCACAAGGAGAAGGGGACGACAGAGGACAAGATGGTTGGACAGTGTTCTCGAAGCTACAAACATGAGCCTGACCAAACTGCGGGAGGCAGTGGAAGACAGGAGTGCCTGGCGTGCCCTGGTCCAGGGTGTCACGAAGAGTCAGACACGACTAAACAACAACAATCTTCACATCAGTCCGGGAGGTGTGGATCAGGTCAGTTTACCTGGGAAGTCAAAAAAGGGAGGGGATTTGTTGAGTAATGGAATAGCTGTGCTCTGGGGGTGGGGCACCTCAGGTCTGGGGTCAAATGCAGCTCTCCAAGCCTCTCTGTCTGGCTCTTGGGACCCTACCCAGGCCACATAACCCAACCATGCTCCTTACCACCCCTGCTTTGCACCCACCTAGAGTGCTTTTGGCTGGCTGCAATATGCCCCTGAACTCTGATCATGGCTTTTGCTTGTGTGGGTGGAGAATAAAAAGGAGTGCATGATGTTCCAGACCCCTCTTGGCACCACTAGGCTGGGCTTCAACCAAGGACCAAAACATTGCCTTTCAGGAGACAGCAACCAAATACCGGTATATGCAGGAACCATTCATGAATGTCTGCAATACTCAGCAGAACATTTGGTCTGCTTGGCAAAAGGGGAAGAGAAGGCTATGTAATCTTTATTCTTTTAGAAAAAAAGTAGCTGCTAACTTATTGGTGAAAGAACGTTGAAGCTCTCGCCTGGAAATGGGCAGCAGCCAAGCTTCTTCATTCCACAGGACCTGGCAGTTGTGGTGTTAAAATAAAAGATTACGCCATCTCTTTTGTCTGTATGCTTTTCAAATTTCATGGCTTGGGTCAGAAGTGACGGCAGATTTCACAAACACTTGTGCATCAGTAAGTGCCTTAATCCATAATACTTCTGTTTACTTTATACTCAGCTATTCCCAATATTAAACTACTGCAGCCTATCTCAGTTAGAACTAGGGATGGGGGGACCTGTTAATTTTGATTTCTCAGTTTTCCAACCATAAGCTCAGTTTCCCAAATTTCCACATCAGCTTCTGATTAGTATTATTTTAAAAAGCCCTCGTGAAAATTCATCAGAATTTGAGGGCTAATTTCTTTTAAGACACTTTTCTGCAAAGTATTTTTTCCCTAGTAAAATGCATTTTCACTAATATATGCATCTTATGCACACTTTATCCCAGAGCCTGCATTCTGGTGCATGTTACTTGGCTGGAGAACTGCAATGCAAAATTCAAGGAAGCGCAAAATTTGAAGAATGGCTGCTTCAGTTCGTGCATTGTTTCAGAAACTGCCAAATAGGTAGGTTCACCTTTAAATGTGAACTGAATCATATTTTCTATTCATAACAGTGAACAGTTTTATCTGGAACTGGAGAACACCTTACAGTCAGAAATATTATTTTCTGAATGTTAGTGCAGTAGAGAAAACAGGAGGCAGCTGTTGTAAAAACTGAATGCCCACTCTGCTCAGTGTAGCATTTTCAATTTGCAGAATGTGGAAAAACCTAAAAACATGATTTAAGCATCACTTATAAAAATGGCCCCAAGGGAGCCACAAATGGCTCAGCTACATCAGGGCAGCAGTCCAACTGTGAAGGAAGAATTCTTCCTTTGCCAATGCCACTGCAAGTAGCAGCAAAAGGAGGAAGGGAAGAGAAGATCCGCTACAGCCCTGCTTCTAAAGATAAGCCACCACCCTCCAAATGGTGGCTGATTCAGATGCACACCACCACACACACACACACACACATAAATAAGAGAAATGACATGCGGTTTCAAGGCTGGGAAATTCAGCACAATTTCATTTCACTCTTAATGTGGGAACTTCTGCATGCATAGCATGTGATCTACCACTGACCTATAGTTGCTCCTGAAGGGCAAGATCTGATTCTTAGTCACCACTAGAAGTCGGGATTACAGCCATCAGCACAGCAGGATTCCCCATCACAAAAGCCTTTCCGATATTGCAATGTCTTGGAACGAAACCACCTGACTTTACGATGCATCAGGTGCTGTTTGTGACATCCTTCGTATGCAAAGGCCCTTGAAAGGTTTAGCAGAGACATAGCTGAGTAGCTCCAGGAGTGAGTGTGATACAGCCAAATATAGCCAGCCCCTGAAAGCCCCTCAATCCTGTTCTGTTTAAGTCATCTTCTTCCAGATGTCAAACTCTGATCTAATAAAGAGCTCTATGTAATAGAATATACTGATGTGTATTTTTGGAAGAGTCTCCAAACCAGTTCAATTCAAACTCTTAGGGCAGAGGTGGACCTCCAGGTGTTGTTCAGGTCCTAATTCCCAGGTTATAAGGAACCACAAAGGTCATCTATAGTTCTGTCAGAGCAGGAAATCCACCTCTATAACATCCCTGATTAATTCTTTAAATTTCTAGGAGTGTGCTAACATGAGCATTACAAAATGAATCTAATGTGTGAAATGCCCCCGCTATCATCTCTGCAATCTGCAAAGTGGCCCTGGACAGAATCTCCTCTGTTCCCAATACCCAACATGCATTAGGAAGTGCAGCAACATAATTAACTGATACTTAATAACGCTGATTGATCCAACTGCATTAAGGCCTTTCCATGTATGAAGAATGACTTCGTGGAGTTCACCACCACTGCCATCAATCTTGCCTGTAGGGCTGAGGAAAAGGAAAATACCACTCCAAATTGGAAGTAATATTCTACTAAACAGTGATGCTATTATTCTCCAGCAGTTTGATGGCAATAATAGCCAGGGCCCTGTAATGACTTGCCAGCTGGTTCCCATCACTCTTTTTCAGAAACAGAAAGGAAATCAATCTGAAGCTAAGCCTGTTTGGTTTATTATACTAATTGAGTGGGCAGAGGATAAAGAGTGAATGTTCCTCGGAACCTTTTGAGAACATACAGCTTAGAGAACAGCCCTGCTGCTTTTGACGATCAGAAATCAGATCTTTATCCCATGCTGACCTGGAAACGATCCCAATGGTGCCCTTTGGCATTTCCATTGGAAATTATGGCAAGTGCAACCCGGCAGTTTCAAAAGTTGGCTGTCAAACTCTTTGCTTTTCCTGGATCAATCTGTACCCCCTAGAACCTAAAATCATTTCTGAAATTTGGTGCCAAAAGGGCAAGATTTTGACACTCATGTATTCGTTCATTGTTTACCTTGTCTTTTTCTAACTCTAATAGCCCCATGAAGAAGAAAAGTGTCTACAAATCAAAGAATGGACCTTTTTTGAGGGCCACACTATTTAGTATTTAAGCATTTAGTACCCAATTTAGTTTGTATTGACTTTCCCTCCATGTATATCTCTTAAAATTAGTCTCCAGCTTTGTTAAAACTTCCCAGTTCCAGCTTGATTTTGGATGCTACTTACTAAGGAACCTGTGTGTTTCACCCAAGGATGGAGACAGATGGGGAATTTTTTTTTTTATTTCAAAAATTGGGATCTGTGTGAACCATTGTAAGCTGCTTGGAGCCAGCAACCCTTGAGGCAGCCCTAGATGCAACTTGAAAACTTCTTAGAATCTAGTACAGCCCAATCTATGCAAGCCTACTGCTCCCTCCCATATTCCATCATAAAACTGTGACTATATGCAGGCACCATAGTTTCAATGTCAGGAGGTTGTTATCTACCACACAACCTACTTTAAAAACAAGCTCTGGAGAACTGAAAAGATTAAACCCCCCCCCATTTTGTTACATTTTAGTTGGTCCTAATGAATATATTGGGACATGGGTGGCGCTGTGGGTAAAACCTCAGTGCCTAGGACTTGCTGATCGTAAGGTCGGCGGTTCGAATCCCCGTGGCGGGGTGAGCTCCTGTCGTTCGGTCCCAGCTCCTGCCCACCTAGCAGTTAGAAAGCACCCTTAAGTGCAAGTAGATAAATAGGTACCACTTTATAGCGGGAAGGTAAACGGCGTTTCCGTGTGCGGCGCTGGTGCTGGCTCGCCAGCTGCAGCTTCGTCACGCTGGCCACATGACCCGGAAGTGTCTTCGGACAGCGTCGGCTCCCGGCCTCTTGAGCGAGATGAGTGCGCAACCCTAGAGTCGGTCACGACTGGCCTGAACGGGCAGGGGTACCTTTACCTTTAATAAAGATATTACTTCACCATGGATTGACTGTAGTGTGTGTGTGTGTTTTATGCACAACCCACAGTACAGTGGTACCTCTGGTTACGTACTTAATTCGTTCCGGAGGTCCGTTTTTAACCTGAAACTGTTCTTAACCTGAAGCACCACTTTAGCTAATGGGGCCTCCAGCTGCTGCTGCGTGGCCACGCGATTTCTGTTCTCATCCTGAAGCAAAGTTCTTAACCTGAGGTACTATTTCTGGGTTGGTGGAGTCTGTAACCTGAAGCGTATGTAACCCGAGGTACCACTGTAAGGCAATGCATATATATATATGACACACACATGTGTACGCCCCCCAATACAATCGTAATAAAAACCATTAACAATCCCTAAGACATCAACAAAATTAGCACATGGAAATTACACAAAACCCTGGTTCACAAGCTTCTAGGAATCAAAATGTTCCTGTTCCTCTCTGGAAGCTATGAACTGACTGAGCTGCGCAGGCCACGTGTGTGCGAGAGAGTCCCACAAAGGTGCCTCTAGTCTACTTAACATTTACTGGATTTTAAACTGAATTGAAGGGAGATGAGTGTCTCGTCTGTCTGGAACATACCAAGTTTCCACTGCATAAAGGCAAGAGTCAGTTTCTAACAGTGTCTTCACAGAGAAAGCAGAAGCAATTATAGGAACAGTATGAGTCAAGAGCTGTGTTTTTAACCTGTTGCGTGTAAAGTACTTTTTCCATTCAAAGGCTTCCATTTTGTCCTACTTCCAGTTTACTACACAAGCACCTAACAGATAGAAGCTATCAGCTGGATGAGCCTCAGCTCTTTATACGAAAAAGTACCCCTGTCCATTGGGCTACTTGTGATCTTTGATAAAACAAGCAAGTCAAAAATTTTTACTAAGGCAACCCAAGATTCAAGGGGGGTGGGGAGACTGTATACCAAGGCTTCTATTCATCAATTTAATTTAAATTGCTTTACTTAACCTTTTCCTACTTGTGGTCAGAAAGGATGACAAGTTATGTACAGCACTGAGGCTCCCAACATCTGGAATTCCTATTCAAACCCCTGACTTCTTCCTACACTCCCAAGATTTTGCCAGGCATCACCCAAATCTGTATTCACTGCCTCAAGAGCAAAAACCTAATTTTCTTAAAACGACAACGACAACAACAACAACAAACACCACATTTCCCAGAATGCTGCATTTTGCCCCAAAACCAATTTAGCATGTCAAGAACTGGAAAAGCACACACACAGCCTTGCACATCTGGAACCTGATGCCAAAATGTGTCAGGTTTCCTCACAGCTTCAGAGTATGGCATTGGCCGGACTCCCATTTCTGCCCACTAACCCCCAATTTGTGAGGTGGAAACTGATGCCGTTCATCTTCCTTCTAAAGTAGGCATGTAGGAGGAGACAAAGGGAAAAGGGCCAAGGGGACTGAACAATGTGGCTCTAACATGCCTGAACCTGTGGTTTGGCAAAAGGACGTGAACATGCCATAAAGAACTACTGTCTGGAACGCAGCCACAAACACTCAAAGAGGGAAATGCTCATTTAAGCATCTAATCATGAGTGCTGAGTAATCCCAAGAACCGTCCATTGCTGTGGGCACCGCAAAGACCTATTTGAACACAGTCTCTGTAATGAGAGAAATATTCACTACCTACAACCTTACTATTAATCAGAATGAGGCTGCACTCCTGAAGGGTACCATTACTTGACTAGGAGACATTTAGAATGATATCCTCCAGAAGAGGATTCACAAACACGTTACGTGTTTGCTGCAGTTCCCTCTTGGCGTTGGATCTGCGTACTGATCAGACACGCACCAAATGACGAATCCAACTGGCTGGGAACCGAAGGGACAGCGCTCCAGATTTCAAGGCAGCCGACGGTGACATCATGCAGGCGGCAGCCAACAGGGTTTCCCTGTACAGCAATGATTAAGAACAGATCCCAAAATGCAAAGCTCACAACTTTGGATGCAAACCACTGGCTGGGTTGTATGACACACTGGGAATCCAGGGCACAACGCAAGACGGCAGGAACGTTTGCTCTCCCATTGAAATCAGTTGTGAGATTTAAAGGTCCTTAGCCACGACTGGATCATGTCCTTGGGAAAGACACAGTAGGGGAGTGTACTTGCATCTGTAGTCTGTAGAGTATGCTACTGCCCCATCAGTTACTGAATTCAGCCACCCCCTTCACTTCCTGTTGCATCTGCCCAAGATATAAAAAGAGGGGAAAATGAAAGAGCTGTCTTAAAGCCAGAAATTATAGCTTTGGGCAACAATTACAGCCACCGGCCTTCCTGGAAGTAGAAATTCTAAAAAGTGATCCAGAAGATCTTTTTTTTTTTTAAAGTCAGTCTTTGTTGCTTTTTGGAAGAGTATTGATTTGAAAGGGGTAACTGCATTTAGATCCTGTTTACCTTTCCTCCTTGGTTAAAGCTAACATTTTAAATGTTCGGCAATGACCACAAATGAGAAAAATGGGAAACACACAAGAGCAGCATGCCTTTCTCTGCTGGATTCCTGCAGATCTAAGAGACATCTGTCAAAACTGAAACTGGTTGTTGTTGTCCTTTTTCCAGGCCATAATAAACATATATCACCCACTGCTCTCCGGGGCAGTCCAAAATTAAGAGTATTTTCATCTGTAATGCTAACATGTATACAACTTTTATCCGCTCTCAGTAATAGGGCCATATGTAATACTGTTAACAAAGCGCAGAGAAGGACCTAAAGTCTAGACTTCTTTTCCACATGGGGCATTTTCTTGTCACATTGGTTGAAGAGTTGCTTCCCCAAACTATGGTGCTCCCAAACATCGTCTTTTTTACAATAAAAGTAAGGAAGCTCAGAAAACCAATATTTTGGTCAAATTTTGGTCAACAGACCCATCTCCTTGCCCCCACCTCACCCAACTGTTGCCTCTGTAGGAGCTATACCAAACCAACATACCCTATGTGACGCATGCCACAGAGAGTATGGGAAATGAAGTAGAAAGTAGAAAGACAAAGCTTTAAAAAGAGAGAGTATTAGCTTGAACATCTCTCTTTGTCTTAAAGGCTCTCTCAGGAGATGCAAGGAAGGAGGAGCCAGCCTTCACAACACTTTCTCACTGTCGCCATTCCTTAGTCCACATATTATGCTATAAACTGACTTCATGGTTTTCTCATCTAAAGATAAACTTCTCCAAAAATAAATATTGTTGGGTGGCAGGGAAGCAATTTAGGCTACAATCCTGATGCTGTTTACTACTGAATTTGACAGGACTTACTACTGAGTAGACATGGTTAGATTGTGCTGTTAGACAGAAAATGAAGGTGGGTGCATGCCAAATTCACGAAACAATTCTGTTAAACTGTCACACTCAAGTTGCCTATCCCTTTCCTAAAAGCAGTAGTGGGGAACTTCAGCCAAGGGCCTAAATAGACCCAGCAAGGGTTAGAATTTAGCCCACAAGGCTGATTTTACGCAAGCCAGGGCCCCCCATGCCTGATGTCACATATATGCAGAAAAGGCCCATTTCAGTGTTGTCCCTAGGTGGCAATCCACTAACCATGGAGGGCCTCCTCCAATGATCATAAAGATCAAATGGGTCTGTACAGGCGAAGCCTGTCCACCAACTTTGGCCAACATGCTCTTCATGCCTTTGGTTGTGAGCTACACTGGCCAGATGTGGGATGCAATGTGACAAGCTTTTTACTCCCAAATCTACAATTGATGTACCCCTGTAAAACTGGTGACTGGATCAGTTCTGTTCTCCACCCTTCGACCCCCTTCCCCAAACCAAGCTGTTCCAAGAAATCTTTTTCTGAATGGAGGAAATCCAGCCACTCCTGTGCCAGCCAGGCCCTGACCTACATTGCCCTTGAATAGCACCTTTATTCCTCAGCATTAGGGTTCCCTTCCTCTAGGTGCATCTCTGTCTCCTGACTAAGGTGGTTTCCTTTGCCAAGTGAGACCTGCATGCTTGTGATCTGACAAAGCAGCACACAACAGGCAGGAGTCTGTTCCGAGTGGCTTGGATAACCTACCAAGCACGCATACAGACATGCCTGTGCAACGTAACAGGAGGCTGTTGACTGGCAAAGTCCTGTGTCTGGCACAGCTGCCTCAGGAGGTTTCTTGAGGGGAGCTGGCAAAGGGTGGCAGTGGAGTAATAGGCCAGAATGACATTTTCTAGTGTCACTGAGGGGGAAAGCAGAGTCTTAAAACTAGGGGAAAGAAAACAAAAGCACCTGAAACATCCCCAGGAGATTTGGGGATTTCAGGTTTCTGGCTACATGGACAGGGAGCCAGCTCTCACACACACCCCAAGCTGATGTTCATTGGGCCTGGAAGCAGCACTGTGTGGCTCAAGCCCCCAGGAAACCATTTCCCACAGAACCGGGAACCTGGGATACTGCATGAGGAACTGTGGCAGGGAAATCTCTAGGCTGTGACATGTTTGCGATCAGGGCATTCATGTGACCTACACTACATGTGACAGTCCTGTGTTTGATTGGCTGTCCAGTCCAAGTCTGGTTAAAGCTAAAGAACCATAAAAAGCGAGAGCAGGAGCTCCGAAGCTGCCTGTCAACTGTTAGCAGCACCTGGTCAACAGACTGAGCAAGCACACAAGTTCCCTGGTGACTGCCCCATCATAATGAGATGTGTTGTATTTCTACTTTACTAATAGAAATCATTTCTAAATTTGCATATATATATCAGGGTCGGACTTTGCTAATATGGTGGTGCCCTGAGCGATGACTAAATTTGGCACCCGCTCCTAAACATTTCTTATTTCCACAATAATTCCTTTTGCTACAGCTGCTGTTGCTTCATCTTCATCATGCCCCCTCAGTACCCTGTGCAGGGCAATTGTCCACTTTGCCCTAAATCTTGTACTGGGTCTCTCTCTCTCTCTCTCTCTCTCTCTCTCTCACACACACACACACACACACACACACACAGAGAGAGAGAGAGAGAGAGAGAGTCCTATTGTTATGAAATTGAAAGTTTATATGCTGTGAGCTGCCCCAAAAGCTGAATTTACACTGAAGGGTGAGAAATAAATTCTCAAATAAATACGTGCATAAATATAAAATAAAAATAAAAATGTCAGAATGGCTGCCCCTCCACGTCGACCTGAGGCTGTCTCACCATTCTGTCAAGATTTAATGTTTGGCCTTGAGGAATGCCAATGTTTGTGAAGCTGAGCTTGGCATTCAAAGTAGAGCAGCTCCATCAGTCATTCCACTGTTTGTCCTCAGCATCAGAAGAAAAAGAAATCCTAGGAAGAATCACTCACTTCTCTCTTCCACTCCTCTATTCTTTCTTCCCCCTCAAATATGTTTCCTTAAGTATGTTTTCCATGCACTCAGCTCTTTCAAATCAATTCCCCTTACCTTCCCTCAAACCCTTATCTATCTACCCACTACAAAGGAGGGTTTTTACCAGAAGTTATAGAAGGTTCCTCCCCACCCTCCATCTGCCCCCCACCCTCCCTCTCCCTCCACCTGTGAAGTGACTGCCACAACCAGAGTTCTATTGGAAGTTCATAAAGGTAGGAATGAGCCAATGATTCTACGTGAGTAAATATAATGTTAATTTTAACGAACTACAGTGGCGCCCTGCAAGACGAATGCCTCGCAAGACAGAAAACCCGCTAGACGAAAGGGTTTTCCATTTTTCGATGCGCTTCGCAAGACGAATTTCCCTATGGGCTTGCTTCGAAAGACGAAAATGTCTTGCAAGTGTTGCGATTTTTTCCCACTTCCCCCCCTTTTCTAAGCTGCTAAGCTGCTAATAGCCTTTTAGCCGCTAAGCCTTTAATAGCTGCTAATCCGCTAATAGCGCTAATCCGCTAAGACGCTAATAGGGTTGCTTCGCAAGACGAAAAAACCGCTAGACGAAGAGATTCGCGGAACGGATTAATTTCGTCTTGCGAGGCACCACTGTAGTGTGCCATCTTAAACGGGAAACAGCCCAATCAAGCAACAGAATATGATCTTTAGAGCTGTACAGGAAAGTGAAATGAGGACAGACTTTTAACAGGAGCTGGGAGAAACTGAAGATTGCACCGGAGACTTATCGTGGACAAGCTCAAAAGCCACAAACGGCATTCTTATTTTAGTAATGCAAGTGGAAAATGTGATTAGTGGAAATGTGGCAAGCCCTTCAGCTGGTTCTTCAAAGTAGCTGGGATGGCAAAGACTCTATTTTCCAGTATTCCTAGCTCAAATTGTTGGGAAACGATTATATTAGCACCAAAAAGGGGATATGTATAAACTATATGAAAAGCTGAGCTCTTCTTATTTGCCTTATGACAAGGAGGGAGAACCTGTGGATGATAAAGGGTCTGGAAACCAAGCCTTATGAGGAATGGTTGAGGGAGTTGGGTATGTTTAGCCAGGAAAAGAGGAGACTGAGAGGAGACAGGTTAGCCATGGCTTCAAGTTACAAAAAAGGAGATTCCAACTAAATCTCACGAAGTACTTTCTGATGGAAAGAGCCATTTGACAGTGGAATGGACTCCCTCAGAAGTTGCTGCACTCTCTTCCATGGAGGTTTTTAAGCTGAAGTTGGGTGGCCATCTGTCATGGATGCTTTAGCTGAAATTGCTTCATTACAGAGAGTTGGGGCCTTGATCTCCCTTCCAACTCTACAATTCTATGATTCTATGAAAGGCCACAGGTTCCCAATTTCCCTCTGGCAGTTTCTCTCAGTGCCAGGGATCCAGCAAAATCCCTCGTTGTGAAAGAAGTGTATTTTATTGTATTTTTCTCATGCAGCACTGTTTCCATTCCACTGCAGTTCATCTTCCACCCAAAGCTACATTATGTGTCTCACTGTCCAATGTGGCAAAATTTCGTAAATAATGTCATTATGTTGTCCTTACATTATTCCCCCCCCCCATGTTCATTTCAAAGCAAGAGAAACATCGTGCATTTTTGGGGGGCGGGGGGGGGGGAGAGAGCACACAATGTAATCTAGTACATATTGTTTTGTGGACTGAAAACCACAGTGGCAGCAAACACCAATTTTATTTCCTGGGTTGATTTCTGTTACGGAAACACAATGAGTAAGCGAACACCGGCGATTTATGCTCCCCTCACAGCTCTCCAGCATCCCTAGATAAGAGCCCGAAATGGGCAGAGCAGCCAAGTTTCAGCTGTGTGAACTATGGAGATTGTGGCAGTCTGCATATTGGCTCAGGAGTAAAAATGGGGAGAACACTGACTGACTGTGTTGCGATTCAGAACAGGGACAGGTATGTTAAAGGACTGCTCTCCTGACTCAGAAAAAAAATGTTGCAGGGGGATGTGCTGCTGTTAAGTTTCACTTACCAGAGAAACCAGATATCTCCAGGAAATAATGAAGTGAAACAACTGTGTTTCTCTTTCTCCCAACAACTGCAAACTTCCCTTTATTACTTTTTAAAAACAAAAGATAGATACTTCCATGTTGTAATATAAATTATAAGCACCCTTCCATTCCTGTCTCCCCAGGCTCACCCACACAATACTGCCCAATTCTCGTCTCAGAGTGGCTGTTTCAACCAGGTCCTTCACAAATAAGCCCAGCACAGGTTGAATGAAATTATGCAGCAGCCAGCCGGTTTTCCTGTCTCAGAAACAATTCAGTAAGTTGTGGGTGAATAGTTCACAAATAAAACTGTCCACTATCTAGAATGTCAGGTGAAAATCTGGTCGTCTGAATGGGCCACCAGAGATCTAGCACAATATTATACCATATCATCTCATACCTGGGTTAATTTCAGTCTGAGCTAAGGCCTGATTTTGACACTGTAAGTGCCTGAAAAGCTAAGTGAAGGACCACTCAATGCTATTCATCATCACTGAGCATGAAATCCTTCTGGACAGGCAGCTGGGACTGATGGCACAGTGAGTTGCCATGACTCTGCTCCTGCTCTAAGGGCAAATTCCAGAAGATGGCTATGGGGAACTGGTGTTCAACCCCTCTTCACAGGATCCTATCTAGTCCCCATTCTATTTCATATCTGCGCGGAAACTGCTGGATGAAGTCACCTAGAGAGCCATCAACAATGTTTCTTCTTATTATTTACATTAAATATCTATATCCAGGTCTTCTCCTCCAAAAAGGGGTTGCTCAAAGCAACGAATAAAATATAAAAACACCAGGAATCGAACATTTGGGGAGGAAGGGAGAGAACAAACAAGCACCAGACTAAAAAGCAGCATCACAGAGCAAGAATACAAGGAGCCAAAACACAAACATCTAAAGCTTGTTAAAAAAGAAATGTCTTCAACCATTGAAGAGGAAGATACCCTTGCAGCCTAACCTCTTGGAGTAGGGAGTTCCAGGGACAGGGCACCACCACAGAGTAAGCCCCCTCTCACACATGGCCACCAATGGCACCTCAGAACCTCTGGTTATACAGTGGTACCTTGGGTTACATACGCTTCAGGTTACAGACTCTGCTAACCCAGAAATAGTGCTTCAGGTTAAGAACTTTGCTTCAGGATGAGAACAGAAATTGTGCTCTGGCAGCGCGGTGGCAGCAGGAGGCCCCATTAGCTAAAGTGGTGCTTCAGGTTAAGAACAGTTTCAGGTTAAGAACGGACCTCTGGAATGAATTAAGTACTTAACCCGAAGTACCACTGTACTTCATAGGAGGAAAAGTGTCAAGTTAGTGCCTGGCATCCATGATGGACTTGAGGAAGGTTGATAAACTGAGGCTGTATCCTGACAAGATGGAGGTGCCGCTGGTGAGAGTGGAGGAGGGGTTGCACTCCACCTCAAGAACCAGCGTCACATTTTGTTTGGTGAGGATGCTGACAGACCCAGCGTTGTTACAGGAGGTGTCAGGCCTCCAGGTTACAGAGCAGCCTCCTCCATTTGAGGTTGGTGCGCCAGCCCAAGGGTGGAGCTTGGCCATAGTTATCCATGTGCTGGTAACCTCCGCCAGACAAGAGACTTTTCCTCGAGTGTCTTCAGCTTCTGGTGGCAGGTGAGTAGCAACTGTGGAGAGGGTGGCCCATTTATGGAGTGCACTTCCAACGGACACCCACAGGGCATCTACCCTTTCATCTTTCCAGCAGATTTTTAAACCCAGCTAAGCAGTTTTAATTAGCACATTGTAACGATGTGGTGTCTTGTTCCGCTGCTCTTTTTACCAGTGTTGTCATACGATGAATTTATTCCTTTATTATTTTAATTTATCTGAGTGGGCTTTAATGGGAGTGTTTCTCCCCTGAAGATGCAGATTACTAATAATAAAACAAACAGGCAGAATTAATTCACCACAGAGCCCATTTACACATTCAGCTGTCTGTCATCCAGCCCTCAGTAATCAAGCAATACCCCTGAACGTGCAAGCGATGAGAAATCACAGGGGGGATTCAGCTAAATTTTACTCAGAACAGACTCATTGAAATTGAAAAACCTAGCTCTTAACTTCAATAGGTCTACTCTGTGTAAAACTTAGTTGACTATTACCCCATATTAAGAAGCGCTGAGGGAAGAGACTCAAATGCCAACCAGGGTTTCTGAAGTGAAAGATGCCACTATATCAGATCCTGGTTTCATCTGCCAACTGTAAACTAGGCTGTGCCAGGAAACTCCCAGCATTCAAACTGTTCTCGAGTCTTCTTCCGCCAGAAGAGCTTCTTGACCTGAAACCTTCCAAGATCTTCCCACCTTTGCACAACTGCCCTTCCAGAAGCAGAATGCAAAAACGACAAGGTGAGCTCCAGCACAGCTTCAGACAAAATTCCTGCCAGGCCTGGACTGGAAATCACACCGACACATCAGAAAACCCAGAATCGTGACAAATTGTCCCCCTTGCAAATTGTTTGCTGTTCAGGGGGCATCACTTTCTGTTGCTTATTTGGGGTACCTGTTACTAATGCCTGTCTTGCATCAGCTGCACAAAAAACCTCTGGGGATCCTTTTATGTGTGGTGCTAGCTTGAAGAGGGGCAAAATTCCCCAGCTCCAGCTGAGCCCTCCATAAAAAAAAGTAGGCGAATGGAATCCTGCATCATGCCCTTCATGGGTAATGCCATTCCACACCCTTCCCTTTAAGCCTGGCATTTACATTTTTCAGCTTTCAGCACACTCTAGGTGGTTCCTGCTCTCAGCGAAGGCAGTGCCAGATGTGAAATGAGGGAAGAAATGGTGCAAAGGGTTTGTAGTAGAGTTCCAGGAAAGAGATTCTGCAGAGCTGCTGCCAGTCGGTGTAGAGACCGTGTTGAGCTAAACAGACCAATGGTCCTATCTACCATTATTTTTTAAAAAAATCTAATTTCTATACCACCCTTCATCAAAGGATCACAGGGTGATTTACAACATAAAAACACATGCCATAGTAACAAACAAAAACAATACCCCCCCCCCCAGTTTAAGAGGCCATAGTTGTTTTATTAGCCAAAGGCCTAGGAGAAGAGGAATGTTTTCACCTGGGACCTAAAAATATGCAATGAAGGCACCAGGCAAGCTTCCCTGGAGAGAGCATTCCACAAGCAGGGAGCCACGTCAGAAAAGGACACCCTCCGGACTTCTCATAGAGGAGGCACATGAAGGAGGTCCCTCTGTAAATAACCATCCATGTGAGACCAGAACCACTGCAAAGCAGTGCCAACTACCCCTAATTCGAACAGCAACTCCAGAAGGATCCATCTCTCTCCCCCTCCCCCAATCACGCCTTTGCCCACTGCAAAGATTAATCTCAAGCCCACTGGATACTAGTTTCCAAACAGTTCTGTAGTTTGGCTGTCCATGGCACAAGCCGTCCATATTGGTTTGTGCCAACTCTACAGATTCAGTACAGCAGGAAGATAGAACTGCCTATTTTTTGGAAGACAAAACAGAGCACAATCCCTCCCTCTACACACACACACACACACTCACACACACACACACAAAATGAACTGTAGGAAGACAAAAGATAACAAAAGATAATGAAATCTTCCTTTGTGCCTGTAGACAGAGGATGTTTTGTTTCGTTGTTTTTGTTGGCATGTGATAAACCCTCTGTTGTGTAAATACAAAATTCACTTCCAATTCAGGATTCACTACTGAAAGCGTAGACAGACTGATAAAGGGGCTGTGGATGTCTTCTGAACAAACAACATGGAATTTTGAGCTGCAGTAAAATTTAGTGTATATAAGGTCTTTCTCAAAATCCATGTGAACAGTTTTTTTTCTCTCTCTCTCCTCCCTCTTTCACACATGCACTCCCTCAACTGAGGAAACAGCATTTGGGGGCAACTGGGAGTTCCTCTCCTCCAAACATCCTGTCCGCTGAGCATTCAATCCTGATATGCTAGCCCAAAGCTTGCGTGGAGGCTATACTGTGCTTGCTGTTTATCAAGTATTTGTCCCAATTTGATTGCACAGAGGTTATAAGATTTCACGTCAACTGACTGCCATCCCACATTTTTTAGCACATGTCCTCGTCACTTTCCTTACCACAAAAGTTCAGAAGTTTTCGTTTTTCTCAAAGCAGATTTGTATTGATGGAGCACTTTAACATACTCTAACTGACTGCCAGTATGCCATTAGATCCCTCCTGGAAAATGGTGGCACAGTCTGGAGGCGACCATGGCACATGGAGCGATGGGCTATATAGTTTGCATGGAATAGCAAAATCCCCTTTCCCTGTACAGACATTTCCAACTTACTGTTGTCAGAGGGAAACAGTTGTATACACACTCCATTAAAGGCAAGTTTGCATGGATCCTTCCTTTCCCTCTCTTCACCCCATACCCCAAAATAAAACAGGCTGTGGCTCCTCCATGGGAGAGCATGTGGACTGATAGAAAGTAATGAGAGCTGCTTGCTCACCCACCTCATCCCCTGCCGATAAGGAAAGCAAGTTTCTGGCCAACACACACACATACTTGGAAAGGTTTGATGAGTCACTGGTTCATATGCAGCCATCCAGCAAACAGCAGTAAAAAGTTAGAACTCTCTTCCCTCAATTCATTTAAAATTATTTCTTGGGGGGGGGGGGCAAAAAGAAAGCAGCAAGTCGAGCAGAAAGAGGGGTGGGGAAGTGGCACCTAAAGGAAATTATTATAACCACAATGGGTGCCAATGTGGTGCAGCCTCTGATGGAGGTGGAACAAAGCCATTGTGGCTAGTAGCCATTGATAAATAGCCTTATCTTCCTCACCCCCTTCTAAATTCACTTTTAAACCACCCAAATTGGTGGCCATAACTACTACCTCTGGTGGGAGTAAATTCCATAGTTTTGTGAAACTAACTTCTTGTGAACTCTGGAGATGCAGGGCACAATAATCAGACATCGCTCTCTCTTTTCTTTTACTCTGTGGAGCAATGCCTATGGTCAATATAGGCACCCTCCCTACTCCAAAGAATAATATATGTATTTAAGCAAAAGCCATTTAAAGCGGGGGTGGAGAACACTGTCAGAATTCAAAATCCATATGGTTTTTGTATGAAAGATCCAGAAGCAGGAGACTGGGTTCCTAAAAATGAATTCTGCATTCCTGTTTCTTTTTTTTCATATGGATCCCTCCAGAGAACTCCTTTCATAAAGCAAAAAATGTTTTCTGTCCCAGGGCCAATTCTGACGTACTGTTAGTTATTCCTGGCAGCATAATTTTTGGAGACTGTAGTCAGCTATATGATGTGCTCCTACCAGGAGACGCATTCACTGTTAACAAATTTAACAGGCATAGAGACAGAAGAAAATTTAATGCCAGCCACCACAGCTAAGTCATCTCAAAGAGCTGGGTTCCAATTTTTTTTTAATTTAATGTGACTGCTAAGTTGAAAACTCTTCTTTTCCACTGCTCTCAGGGACAGGAAACAGACTGGATGAAGCTCATTGGAGCATCAAATAACTATCCTTAGCTTTTAATTTCCTTGCCTCTGAATTTCAGTCTTGGCCACTTTCTAAAACTCACACTTTATTCTATTTTAAAACAACATACAGCTATATGCAAATATTTGTGACTGAAGAAAAGCAATTAAACCAGTTCCAGATGTGTTAAAAGCAACATTTAGAAGGAAATAAAAACTTCAAGTCTGCCTTTTCCAAATTTGTTTGCTTTGGGCAAGATGCAATAGCCCATGTCATCAGATAAAACTCCCATTATGTGCAATGAATTTAGTGCTTTTCTTTTATACTTTTGACAGTAATCAATGCACATGCCATTTCAACTTTTCCTCAAATAGAGAGTCCGTTTCCTGCTAAGCAAAAGGTAAATGAAAATTTTGCAGAAAAAAATTCAAAGTACCTGGAGTGCCAGTTTAGCTTGTGTCTGGCAAAAGACTCAGCACTGCCTACTTTTTGCTCTTTGTGGTATCTGCACCTGTGCAGAGGTTCAAATTGATTTTTTTTTGGGGGGGAGCAAAGTGTGAGACCCTGTGGCCATTAGCAACTTTGCACCTGAGCTTGACTGCAGCTGAAACAGCAAGGAAACATCCAGCTTTTTCCTTTTTTCAGTGTCCAGATGCCAGTAAGGAAATCCTCCACATTTTGAGAATCATAAATGCATTTGTTTGGGGATTTGTGTTAGAAATTCAGGGTGTTCGCAGGCAGACATTTATTGTGGAATTTGAGCTGCTTATACACACACCTTTTTTGCAGCATCCACACAATGCTGTTGTCAACCCAATAGCCCATACTTTTGTTTAAAAAAATCATTTGGATTTCTCCTTACCTTAGAAAACCCAATGAATAAAAGTAACCTGTTGTACATCTGTATTCACCGATGGCATTTAGATTTGTTACAGCATGAATTTATTTATTGACGATGCTGATGCTGATGGTGTCACTTCTATTTGCTCCAGCCCTTCTCCTATGATCTTCTGATATTCCTTCAACTTCAGGCAGCTGATTATCTATGAGTGGTTTCTGTGCAACTGAGAAAAGAGTTCAATGCCCAGCTAGGTGAGCAAAACCTGGTGTGTGCATCCCTTTCCCATGAAATCTCCACCTTGCCCCTTTTAGGAGTCCTGTTCGTGGGATCCACACAATTATGCCAGACTCCTAAGTGGGAGTCACTTAAATGTTCTCCCAGCTGTATCAAAACTGATCATGAATATGGGGTGCTTAATGTCGGCTGGGAGAAGAAAAGACCCCTCAGAGACTGAGTGGGACCCTGAGCAGGTGAACTGCCATCGCTAGTCTCAGGAAGGCTGCTTTGACAGAACACATCATCTTATCCTTTATAGAAAGAAGCTGGAGCAACCATGGAAAACAGAAAATTTGAGCCCAGACTTGAAAATGTAAACCACATCACAAAAAGCTTTGCAATAAATAAATGATAAATCCATCCTGTATTTTAAAAGTTTTGGTGTGCAAGCACACAAAATGGGTGAGCTTTCTGGCCAGAAATTATGCAGTGTTCACAGATATTCATTTATACACCAACTTGATCACAGCACACCCGAGAGATTCTTTGAAGTTTTGAACATTTGCAATATCTAATTTCAGAACTATTTCTGAGTTCAGCAAAACAAACACATAGGAAAAGGGCAAAAATAAGAGTTCACTGTGATTGGTTTGCATGCCTCAAATAAGACAGTCTCTTTTCAGTTAAGAGAATTTGTTTGGGGGTGGGACACCTGGCTTTTCCGCTGAATACTGTTGTCACTGTTTTGCATCCTGTTCTAACCATGGCAGGCCAACATATGCCATATATTGTGACCTGCTCTGGACTGGACCTATTCTATTTTGCAGTTCTAGGCAGAATGCAAAACCAAAAGCTTAATTGAGCTATTGCTGGCTGGTGGTTGATGGGCTAATTCTTACCAGAGACCTACTAGTAGAGCACACCTGGGGAACCTGTGGCTGTCCAGATGCCATTGGACTCCAACTCCCATCAGCCCCACACAGTCTTGGCTAATGGTCAGTGCTGATTGGGGTAGTAGTTCAGTAGAGGTTAGGCAGCCACCTGCTGGGAGTGCTCCAGCTCTGGGGATATTCTGTTTGAAGTTGGGTGTTGGACTAGATAGTCTACAAGACTCCCTTCCATCTAGCTCTATGATTTGACCATTGAATGGCACCAACAACATGCTAGGTCGGCAAAGACCTTTGGTTGGCCTAATACTGACATTGTCCAAATATGGATTCTGGAACATCCTATTATCAATACTAAGGAAAACTTGGCTTCTATTTGCACTCCTCTAGTGTGGTTTTGCTGGAAAAGGATACCTGAAAGATGGAATTAAGGGTTGGCAGCATAAAATGACTGGCGATGATTGTCACTGTGAAGAGTGGAAAAAATGTGTATATATCAGGATTAGTTGGGCTTTGATCACTTGCTCTGAACTTGACCTCTGGTAAATCCTAATTAAGCCAGACAGTTTCCTTACCTTAATCCGATTCAATTGGGTTAAGGAACAATGACATTAAAATCAGCTGGTATTATTCACTACAAAAAGTGTCTGTGACCTGAGGAAACCCAGCTGCCAGAATGTATTTACTAATGGCTTGGAAATTCAGTGGAGGTAGACATCTCAGTAGGGGAGCTTTCCCTATTTTAATACAGAGGGGGGAAAGGGCGGAGAAGGAGGAGAACTGCAGCTGTGCAATGCCTTTTCACCAATTCTGCCCGCTTTGAATAAAGGCTTGCTGTGGCTGGCTGCATATATACTGGTGACGACCCAGCGGAATCAGGCTCCCTTAATGAGCTTAAGTGCAGCTAAAGCTCAGTTAGATAGTTAACTATGGAATGCATCCCCACATTCAAAAGAAAGGGTTCTAGACTTCATGGGCATTGAGATCAATCAGAAGTAGTGATGGCAAAAGTGCCAAGATCGGGAATATGCAGGGTTGTCCCTCAAATTATGGTGTTATCCCATCCATTTTGTCTAACTAGCTGATTCAACTTCTGTTTGAGCCAGAGTCTTGCCCCTCCTGCATTCAAGAAGTCCTCCATCTCCCACTCTTTAACCCATTCTGATGGCTACTAACATAAGCAACGAAGCAACATGGGTCAAACTCGCGGGAGGATCCCTCAAGCAACACTCAAAACATTTCATAAGGCAATACAAGACATTGTGAGGTGTTTTTTCCCTCCACATCTGGATTTGGACTAAGACAAAGGGAAAGTGTTGGCTTATGGAGAGCCAGGTTGTAAGGAAGCACAACCTATGACACTGCACAACATCATTGATCATGTTTTTTAAGGCATCGGCCTTAGCTTCCCATTTCCTGGCTCTGTAGAGCTTGAACCAACATGAGATAGCCTTAAGTCTAATCATAGATCACTGAATAATAGTACATGCAGAATATTATTATTATTACTTTATGGAGAGCACTCAAATGCGTACAAGTCCCCACCTAGAGTATGAAGTGATTCAGCCTGAAAACAGGTTTACTACCTCACTGAGAACGAAGCTCGTGTTGCTGTTGGTTAAAGGAGACTCCAGTTTCCAAGCCATCAGTACTAGTTACCTGGATACCTGCACACCTGGCCTCCAAAAGGAAGTCCCAAAGACGTGTACAGAGCCAAGTCAGCACTTTTGCCAGTGTGGCTGCAAACCACTTTCACTGTTTCTCATTATGGGATACAAACATATCGTTCTAGCCAAATGGCCTGAAAGTAAGGGGAGATATATCAGAGTTGAAGGTTTAAACCTGCTATAAATCTTGAACTGAAAAATCCAGAGACCTGTCACAAAAGTCTGCCAGAATTCCAGAACAGAAGATGCAAGAGCAGACCACCTGGAACCCACTCAACCAAACCAAGACAAAGTCCACCTTTGTCCCCAGAGCAGCAAGGTGCCCTGTCACCAGGTGTGGATGCAAGAGGACTTCATTATTATTTATGTTTCGCTTTCCTCATCCAGCACTTGACAGAGAACTTGGTGCATTGAACCAGCCCACAATAAGAAGCTATTTTGCATCTCTTGGGGTTTTTTTTAACAGTTGTATCAACTGTGATATTGAAAGAGTCCCTTCTGCTTACCAAGCTACAGGGTGATCTCCAAAAACTGGCCTTCTGCATTATATCCCCGAATAGCTGCTTGACCATGGATGGAATCAGCAGCATATGGAAGAGAGCGGCACAGCATGTTCAACCCACAAATGCTTAAGTATGCTTCCTTTGTGACATGGCTTTTGGATGTGTTGGTGCCAAAAATACCAAGGCTGCCAGTGGAGGCAAGGTGGAGGTATGGAGAGAAAGCAACAAACTTTGGTCTGGATACAACAGAGCAGAAGGTTTTCCACAAAGGCAATGCCAGAGACCCACATGCAATTGTGCAGCAAGCTGTTTTTCCACAGACTCAGCACAAAAAGCTGGCCTCTGTCCAGAGGATCTAGTCTTGGACTATCTTGGATCTGAGAGCTTTCCACAATAATTCAAATTCTGTTCCATGTCCGTTCACTCTCTTATCCCAGTCTCAAATGCAGGTTGTGTTCAGGCATTCAATCCTTCGATTCCTCCAGAGTAAAATGTGACCCACCTGTCTCTCCTCTAACAACTGCACAATTCATTCATGTTATTGCTTTCATACATCACCAAATTAATTCAAGGAACTCTCAAGGTCACACGCACAAGTGGGAGAAGCACATTTCCCCTGATGATGTATTGCTCACAGCCTGGTGTACCTCAGAGGGCTGAGAAAGCCTGGTTGGCTTGTTTCTAGAGAGGCTGCCAGTTCCACATCTGGAACTGATAAATTCCAGCCCACGGTACAGCAACCAGATTATGGGAGAATGAAGATAGAGCCCTATCTTTTCCACATCTTCCCAGCGTATCTTCATTCCCTTTGGCTTGAGTGAATCACAAAGACTTCGCTGCATTTGAAGCAGAGATGAGACGGCTTGTTAAAATGACTAAGTAGTATCACGGTTCCTTCTTCTGCACAGGGAATCCCGGGAATTTGAATTGTTTGGAGAAGGAGTATGAGAGGGATTGCTAACAAACTGCATTGCTGTTTGCTGTGCTTGCTAGTCTCTAGAACAGAATTTCATTTATGCTCTTTGTAGGTTTCTGTGAATAATACCAATAATACCAATTAAATAAGGGAAAATAACAGCTTTACATGTCTTTGAGGGCTTGCCTAAACACACACACACACACACACACACACACACACACAGAGTTTTTAGCAGGTGCCTAAAACTGGCTCCTGTCAGGGAGTCCCTGAGTATACGTGCAATCACGGTGAAATGTAGATTCCTTACAACTGCTCCTTTTTTCAGAGTCAAATAGCATGGGCCAGAGAGTCAAAACAAGGGTCTAGTGAATGTGCAAAGCAAATTCATGGACCTATGCAAGTGTTTTCCGAAGTCTGGCTGGCTGAGCAGCTTTCCAGGCTTTGCGAGGTGCAAAGAAGTCTTGCAAGAGGGACGGATGTGAGGTTTAGAGAAGCTTCAATCCCACCCCAAACACTGCAACAAGACAGCACAGTTCTAGCTGCCACTGCAAACGGAACATGTGGAGAGAGAAATGCACACGGAAAAACAAACCCGCTTGCTTGCTTCAATATTTGCAATGCTAAAATAGAGAGGCCGACAGACAGCTAGGACGTCCATGCCAAGCAATCCTCCAGCTATAACAGCTCCAAATACAAAGTCATTTCCAATAAAGGCTGCTGATCAGCAACGATTTTTTTAAAAAATGTAATAAAATACAAGGGGCCATATTTGGGACTGAGCAAAAGTTGGAAGGCCAGCACTTTTAGCTCTGTCCACTGACCAGCTTCACCCCAGTTAAGCCAAGACACTAAGAAAGATGTAATCCTCTCCTCCCCAAAGTGAGCAGAGGCTTTAGCAGAACTTTCCCCCTCAGCTACTCTCTCTCTTACAGAAACCAAGACAAGAACCAATGGGAAGCAACCAGCTGAGATGAATAAAGGGAGAAAAGTTCTGCCACTGCTGGGAGAGAAGGACATCTAAAGAAACCCGTTGCTCAAGTTGTACCTAAGGAAACACTGGAAGCAAAAAATGGAAGAGAGAAGTTCTTTGGATTGCAGGCTATGTATGGGCACGTTTGGAACTTGGAGGTGGGAAAGGGAGGTGCTGTAGACTGGACAGGAAGCACCAGCATCAAGCTGTTCTAATCTGCCAGAGCTGAAAATTCAGAATCAAGCAAAAACTAATGATTAAAAAAAGAAAGATACGCATGGGATTTTAATTTGTTTTTTTTAAAAAAAAAAATTGGATCCCTACCTGCATTTCTTATTCATAACCCCTTCTACAGACATGGAAGGTAATTTGGGGGGTGGGCAGGAGAATGCCCTTGTGAATGACTGAATCTGGGATCTTGCACATGCAACGGATGTGATCTGCCACTAAGCCGGGGGTCAGCAAACTTTTTCAGCAGGGGGCCAGTCCACTGTCCATCAGACCTTGTGAGGGGCTGGACTATATTTTGGAAAAAAATAAACAAATTCCTATGCCCCACAAATAACCCAGAGATGCATTTTAAATAAAAGGACACATTCTACTCATGTAAAAACACACTGATTCCCTGACCATCTGTGGGCCAGATTTAGAAGGCGATTGGGCCAGATCCGGCCCCTGGGCCTTAGTTTGCCTACCCATGCACTAAGCTATGACCCTTTCCTCATGCTGCAAGCAAAGTAGTCATGGTCCAGGCCACATGCATACAAGAATGGGATCGATCGCTAAGCCTCTACTGCACCCCTATTGTTCAATGCTGAAGGAAGCTGTGGTCTCTGCAGAAATGAAATTCCAACATGTGTTATCCAGTGTTGCAGTTTCTGCTGACACGAGGACCTTCATTCAGCACAGCCCTTCTCTCTTCCCCCTCTCTCTAGCAACAGCCTCTCACATTACACGCATATGGGAAGCTAAGCTGACAAAAGGTCTGCAGCTGAAACAATTGAGTTTGAATAAGTAAAGAAAAAGAGGGCCTCTTAGAGCGAGTTTTGCACTTCTGCCTACTAGTCACAGGCAAAGTGAAATCTGTTCCATCACTGTTGTTGAACCAGATAAGCTTATATATCCGCCAGTTGCCCAAAGACCCAAGTCCTCCCAGCTGCCTGCAATCATTCATCCCCTTCGTTCTCTCCTTGTGTTTCTACCCCATCCTTCCTCCCAATGAGAGCACAGAGCAGCAAGCTATATAACCACTGGTGGAGGAACGGAGGGTGGGGAAGCACACTGCCCCCAGCACCATTGGGGAGGGGGGTACTACTGCGGCTGCCCCCCAGACACGCACTGCGCACCCCCCCACCACACTGGGCGCACCCCCCCCCCCGTGGGTGGCGTGCCACGCCCCAGGACACACGCCACACCCCCAGGACAAATGCCACCCCCCCGTAGGCAGCATGTCACACCCCCGGGATGCACACCCTGCCCCTGTGGGTGACGTGCCACACCCCCACCTGCTCTCTACCCCAGTGCCGGAGCATGCAGCTTTGCCACTATATATAACACAGCAATATTTTTTTAAAACAAAGTATTGACAACAACATTAAAGACTATCACAATCTTTAATCTCTTAATGGCAAACTTGGCTCACCCAATTCTAGTTGATTAAGAGGTCTTGCCCAAGAAACCCACTTCCCCCAAAGATCAGACTTCTTGCAATAGGGGAAGTGAAAGGAAAAGACAGAGGAACATGTGGGATGACACTTGCTTTGACTCACCGTCATCTAACCTCCATGCAAAGCAAATCGGAATTAACGCTCATTAAACAGTCAACTTCATCTAATCTCCCTGCAAATGAGTCAGGATAAATGCTCAACAAACCGGTCATCCAGAAGTGCCCGTATACAAAATAGCAGCATTGGCAAAAAGGTGGGTTACATTCCAAAGACCTAAGTAAACAGAAAAAAAACTTTTCACCTGGTACCTAAATGAGAACAACCAAAACTCATATGGGAGGCAGTTTTATAACTTATGGGGAATGACCCACTGAGAATTCCCTGCTGTGTGGAAAATAAGATCAGAATAATAACCAAAATTAATATGTGGGCTGCATTTCTGCAAGGAGATCTTGTTAGTTTGAGTATTTGTATAGAACATCTGCAGGAGGAAAGGTTAGTGGTGGGCTTACCTTCCAGGAAGAAACACTGGAATGTATGCAGCCACTGGAGAAGGGTTAAGAAATCCTTTGCCCACCATTGCATCTCAGAATCAGGTATGTGACTGTTAGTGCAATGGCTTCCTGGGAAGCCACCCGCCCCCATCTGTGTGTGTGTGTGTGTGTGTGTGTTTGCACATGCACATGTCATAAGAAGTTAGACTGCTCATTAGACTCTCAACAATCAGAAGTTGAGGATATCATAAGCAGAGAACTAATATGGCTAACTTACATAGAATATTTTCTACACTCTTGGCAAAACATATTTGTGTGTGTGTGTAAAAAACCTCACACTATAACAAAGGGTTAGTTGCTACTGGTGGATAAGTAATTATCCCACAATAACCTTTCTTTGTTTAGCCTCTTACTCCTTATCTTAATAGGAAATTACATATTTAAAAGATGGGCACGATAATAAAAATGCACAGCTGAGTGCAATCAACAATGAATTTTGCCAGAGGTCATTCTTTCACCATGGGGCTGTACTTCCAATCATATTCTTGAGGAAAACAGAGGTCAGCTAAGCAGATATACAGTTGTCCAGAGGTACAGAAACACCTGCAGACTCAGGGCCAGAGCCAATGTGGCATGATCTTGCTCCCTCCTTCTCCACACAGTTGTTCTAGGTGCAGAGAACAAGTGACTAGGGTGAATGGGTTTGACTGGCAAAACCCTTAAGCCAGGTTTGGGCACAAGGTACATTGGCAGCTGCAGGCAGAATGCTGGATGAATTGCAGTAGATCAGAAAGTGTTGCTGACGTCCAATAGTTTATGAACAGCAACAGAAAAAAGGCTCAAATTGTGAGATTAGAATTCTCATTCAGTTTATTCCCATGTCTGGTTCATGTGCTGTTATAGGTAACTGGCTCCACCCCATGAGCCACCATTTTGTATCTGGTTTCTTCCCCAAACTACTATTCTCCCACTGTGAACTTGCTCCAGCGGGTAGGCCTCTCTAACAAAACAAAAACAAAGTAGATCTTGCAAGCTTGAAATCCATGCACTCACGACCTAAATAGCCCATGAGCAACAGAATCCTATATACAAATATCCTGGATTTTGAAGAAGTTCAGGGGCTGACCTCTGGGGGTTGCTGGACTACAGTGGTCACACTTGCTGCGGCTGACAGGAATCTGCACTCTCAACATCTGCTAGCATTGTCAGCCATGCACACCATGAGACAGATGCACAAATGACACATTTAGAAATGGCGCCCAACCTCTGGGGCTGGTAGGATATCGTTCTGCAGCCTATTGAATTTATCTAGCTTTGCAAACATTTTAACCACTTTTTAATCTTATCCATTTTGTATCAGAATTGAAAGGCAACAGTGTAAACTGCCCCCAATCACTCAATGGCACCTCACTGATGCTTTCAGCCTCTGTCGTGATACCGCAGGAGAGAGCCACATCCTTCCTACAAATTATCAGAAGGGTGAAACTCTGTGGGAAAACTGCTGTAGACATAATTAACCGATAAAGAGAGGGAGAGAGCCCTGCCTCTCAGTTCAGTTTTCATGTTTTGCATTTTAAAACAGGCACAGCTGGGATTGAGCTCAGAGAGAGAGGAGACTCAAGTGCACTGTTTCCTCAGAGCATCTCACACCAGAAGGGCTTCCCTACCTCTTGGTTGTGACCCTCACACGCCTCAGTTGTTGCCCCACTGCAAAATAACAAAAGCCAGGACTGCAGAATTTCATTAGCAGACTCACTCCATAGGATTGCACACTCTTCAGATAAAAGAGTCAGGTTGCTAGTCAGGAGATTCTGGGCTTAAAGCCATCTGCATCAAGGCAGGGCAGAGCCCTAAACAGATCAGTGGGTGGAGCAGTTTCCTGCAACATTCCCAGAAAAGCTGGGTTTGTCCAGTGCACAGAAATTGCTACTTAGCTTCTTCTCTACACATTAATAGCCCTGGCTGGTGGCTAATGGCTTGTCTACAACTTGGAATTGGTGTATTGTTTATTAACTGATCAAAGGGATGCGGGTGGCCCTGTGGTCTAAACCACTGAGCCTCTTGGGCTTGCCGATCAGAAGGTCTGCAGTTAAAATCCCCGTGACAGGGTGAGCTCCCACTGCTCGGTCCCAGCTCTTGCACGCCAAAAAAGTACAAGTAGATAAATAGGTACAGCTCCAGCGGGAAGGTGTTTCCGTGCACTGCTCTGGTTTCAGTGTTCCTTTGCACCAGAAGCGGCTTAGTCATGCTGGCCACATGACCCAGAAAAACTGTCTGTGGACAAACACCCTGTGGACAAAAACGCCTGTAAAGCGAGATGAGCACCGCAATCCCAGAGTTGTCTGCAACTGGACTTAACTGTCAGGGGTCCTTTACCTTTTTTTACCTTTTATTAACTGATCAAGGGAATGTGGCAACTCCCCCATGAGGAAAAGTTACAACATTTGGGGCATTTTAATTTAGAGGAGAGGTGAGTAGGATGTGACATGACAGAAGCACAGAAAGTGTATGCTTATGTTGGGAAAATGGATAAAGAATAGTTTTTCTTGCTCTTTCATGACACTAGGACTGGTGGAGAACATCTAATGAAGCTGAGCATCGGTAGATTCAGGACAGACAAAATAAAATACTTCACACTGTTAAATTATGTAATTTGCTTCCATAGGAAATAACGGCAGCAACCAACATGCATGGCCTTAAAAGGGGCTTAGACAAATCCGTGAAGGTCGAGGCTACCAATGGCTGCTAGCCATGATGGCTATGTTCTACCTTCACTGCCACAAGCAGTGCGCTTTTGAATACCAGATGCTAGAAACAGCAGGAAGGGAGAGTGCATCTGGTGTGCCACTATAATAACAGGATGCTGGCCTGGATGGGCTACTGGTCTGATCCAGCAAGCTCTTCTTAGGCAGTGGTGTAGCGTGGGTTGTCAGCACCCGGGGCAAGGCAAGTAATTTGCGCCCCCTAACCCGTGGATTTGCACCCCCTAACCCGTGGATTTGTGCCCCCTAACCCCCAGATGTTGCGCCCGGTGCGGCCGCCCCCCCTGCACCCCCCACGCTACGCCACTGTTCTTAGGTTCTTAATATACACACACGCACACTTGGCTTACTCAGTGGACAATTCTATGCTGCACATGGCTGAGTGATTTTTTTTTTTTAAAAAAAAAAAGCTTGTAAATAATAGTTACTGGCCTACTAAAAACCTTGCTGGCCTGCCCCCCCCCCGCCCCAAATAGCAATGCCCCATGAATTATGCTCACACTCAATGGGAAATTCTACATTCAGCCTTTCAATCCAAATCAGGTTTACCCAAATAAACTTAACAATATTTTTTTAAAACAAATGAGACAACTTTAAAAGGAAGTGAATGCAAGAAGCTTGACGGGAAATGTGTGCCAGGTTCACTTTGTTCTTTAATTATCCCCCCCCCTTTTGTGGTATTAAAGAAACCAAAAGCAGACAAGAATTTCCTCAGCTCGAAAGTAAGCCACTTCTGCTATCTGAAATGACAAAGAGTGTGTCGTTTTAAAAACTAGCTGAAATAAAAGCACCAAACTTTTTTTTTCCCCAGGTGAAGACTTCCTGATATTTTAACTGAAAATATGTCAAGTGGCAAACCACCGACTTTCAAAATGTGTGGACATTTCAGATAACTAGTTAGGTACAACAGCATGGATCAGAGAAAGCAAGGTCAGAGGCAAGAGAACATACATAGGAGGAAAACTTAGAGGGACTCCAGAGTCAGCCTCTCCAGAAATGCTGCAAGGCTCAGTTTCAGGTTAGAAATGCACACGAAGGTTCTCAAGACAGGAACATGACAATCAGGAGCAGGTGAAGGTTAGCCTAGCTGGCAAGATGCCTCTCCAAAAAGCTCTTATACAGATCAGTTGGCCTACGCTGCCTCACCCAGACTGTCAGGATCCAAAGTGTAGTTCCCCCAGTGTTGTCACATCCCTGCAGCCTGGTTTTGGAGCAAGCAAAAGACTCAGACGCAAAAATGAACCAGCTATCCATTACGGCTGGGTGATATCTGGTTTTCAACATTGTGATATATCATCAGTGAAACATTGCGATATACCAATATATCATGATGTCTCAAATAAGGATGGAGCTATGTAGAGGCTTCACGGTTTTTCCTGCATCGTGAATTTTGCCAGCACCTGCTCTTGCGATTCGCTGCCCTCTGCGTGAGACGGGGGACAGCTGAGCTGGCAAGAGTTAATAGAGGTTGCAACAAACAAGAGAAGCATTGACTGGCTTCATGGTTTTTCCCCACATTGTGATTTTTGCATAGCATACATGCACACACACACATAATGATTCAGGATATATTGCTGGGTCAAAAATTATAAAACCGATATCACAATATGGACTTCAAACCAGTTTTGGGTGATATATTGATATATCGCTCACCCCTACCATTCATTCACCTTCCTCCACACAATCTGCACATCAACTGCACCATTTTATTTCATCGCAGTAGCTTTCCCTTCCCTCAAATGGGTACTTCTGTTTATCTTTAAACTCATTGGGAAGTGGCTTGCAGAATTCTTTACCTTTTCATTAAAAAACAAAGTCATGTCATGAATTGGAGCTCGCTTTCCTTCAACAACATTATTTATCACCTCCCACAAACTTCTTAAGTAACTGTTAAAGATAAATGCAAACAAATAAATTTAAAAAACAACACCAGGTAGCTACGCCCTTGGCAGACATGCATTCAGCCAGCTGACAAAGTTTGTTGAAATACACATGACTTTTGTTTTTGTAAAGTACAGAGAGTGCGCAGCTGTCTTATCTCAACAGATATCCCAGCACAGTTTTCTCAAAACTGTAGCCCTTATCCAGTAGGCCTTATATGATACTTCCATAGTAAGTTTAAAGCACAGAGTGACCTATTCGAATTCTAGGATACTCATCCAGCTAATTTCTATACTTTCAACTAACACAATAAAATGGAAATACCACCTTTCAATGCATCATGGTAAAAAACAAATCTGTGAACATTTAGGTCAACTTAGCGTTGGCTGAGAGTGCCCTGTAGGACCCTGGCACATTGTTGAATCATAAGCATTATGCACGCATGTTTCTCTGAAAATAATAAGCAACATACTTTCTAGTAAAGGTGCAGGAAACATGCAAGAAAATTATAACTCTTCTTGGCTTCGCATTGTTTGGCTGTTCAACAGAAAACATTAATTTGGAGATTAATCTATCAATTCACTGGCCACAGAATTTGACTTAGTTTTTAATTCAAGTGGGCCCTCTGTGAGAGTTTATTCGCTGCTGACAGCCTCATCATCCATCATCTGAATTCTTGGGCCGTGACTTTCCAGAAAAGAAAAGATCTATGCTTTCATTACACAAGAGAAATTGCTGCCTTCATAAAACAGCCAGAGAACATCTTGAAATAGCTCATTAAATATAGCAGGAGTCAAAGAAGTTAAACCCTAATTCACTGAAACGCCTGCTTCTAGTCATATAGCCTTTAGCCCTCCTTAAAAAAATAAAAAATAGGGCTGCAATCTTATACACACTTATCTGGGAACAAGCTCCATTAAACTCAATGGGACTTACCCCTGAGTGCACACACAGAAGATGCACTGTGCTTAAGCCTCATTGAAAGCAATGCAACAGACAGAGTAGGGTAGGTTAGTGCTTCTGAACGTGTGCTTAAAGTTACCTGGACTGCACCCATCTCAAGGACGACTTCTGTCCCAGGCCTCAGAACATAAATACAGGGTGTGAATTTACACTGGTTCCAAATTGTTCTGCTGAAGTCAGATGCAGCTAAGGTCAAACATGTGTGAAATACATTTCTGTGCACAGACTCCCAGCTCCAGAAGTGTGCTGTGTGCATGTTCCTGAAGGGGTGAAACCTCATCCAATAGGATGAACTGCAGTACGGCCAATGAGCTATTGTGGGATGGAGAAGATTCATTCTCAGTGGGGAATGGAATGGGGACCGCTCTCCACATTGAAAGGACTTCCCATGCATTTTTTCTCTCTATAGTCCTGCTGGAAGCTTCAGGATTCAATCCATCCACACTGCCCAGAGGTGGCTGATGCTATGGCTAATAATCTGCTAGATATAGCATTATCAGGTTACTATAAAATAAGGTTACCAGACTTTTTTCAATGAATCCAGCGACACTTTTCAACTCCCTACTAAATGGATGGATTTTGTCAGGGGACTGATTTGTAAATCCGGGGACTGTCCCCGGGAAATGGGGACGTCTGGTAACCTTTCTATAAAAACATGTTTTAGCCCACTGATGTATATATGCACAGAGGGTTCAGAAACTACCTCTATTTTAGAACCATTCAACTTGAATGCATATGTGTGCTTTCTCACTTGCATCATTTTGTTACTGTGTGCTGCTCTCCACCACAAGTAGTAGTTCAGCACAAAAGGGAAGCAAGTTGGTGAAAATAGCTATGCAGTAGATACCACTCTTTGTGAGGAGGAACAACACACTGCTAGGATAGAAGCTCAAAAGCAGCAGGCACAAAGCCACTCTGATATCCTTTACCTGCTACCTGTGAGTAAGCACCATTGAATTCTGCGGGATACCTGAGGAAACACACGTTCAGTTCCATCTCTGCTACAGATGCACTGCATCACACTGGTACCCATGCCAAGACCAGCTTTAAAACACAGTTTTGTTTGCAGTAAGCATAGTCTGTGTGTCACAACCCACTGCAAAAATGTGCATCGATGAAGAACATGATCTTAGCTAGAAAATATGTAATATCTCAGAGTGAGTTGCCCTGGGCTGTTTCTTTGATTCCACTTAAGAAGGATTTTCCAGCAAGTTGGTATTTGCTTACTAAAGTTGTTTTTTACGTACCTGGCGTTAAGATGCACCCATGCTGCGGTTCAGAAAATTCAGCACATATCTGACTGAATGTTTCCACAAACAGAAGGCACGGCTAATCTCACAGATCTAGAGTTGCTTCGTATTTTCTTTTTTCAATGAAATCTGGACTTAGGACTCTAATCCTCCAAGGCTGTGATCCTCATAAATTTACAGTACTTGGAAGTATGGTCCAACAAAAAACATCTCAGTGACTTGCTTAAAGAAATAAGTTCAAGGCCTACTTAAGTTAAGAGGAGTCAGCACATTTGCATTCCTCTGTGACCCTCTGTTTATCCAGGGAAGTTAAGTAGGACCTGGAATGAAGACTTTCCCCACCGCAACCTCTACTCTCTCAAAGTCACTGCCCAGGAAGGCCTACCTAGAAACCACTTGAGGAAAGGCTGTGGCTAAGAGGTAGAGCATTTGCCTTGTAAGCAGAAGGTCACAGGTTCAATCCTCAACATCTCCAGGTAGGGCTCAAAGAAATTCCTGTCTGAAACCCTTGAGAGCTTCTGCCAGTCAGTGTAGACCAGTGTTTCCCAACCTTTTTTGGGCAAAGGCACACTTGTTTCATGAAAAAAATCTCGAGGCACACCACCATTAGAAAATGTTTTAAAAATTAACTCTGTGCCTATATTGACTATATATAAAGTAATTCTCTTTAATAGGAATCAAATAAACACAAAGAAAGTATTTTACATTGTCTGGTTTTGTTTTTAACAGAAATGATTGTGCGTGTTTTTGGTACTCAGATACCTGTTGGAGCACCCCTCCTGCTATGTGCCAGGCTGGCAGCTAAGATTTATGGAGGGTTCCCTCCTCCTGGTCCCACTCCTGTGCAGTGTGTGTGTGTGAGAGAGAGCGCGAGAGAGAGATTTTTATTTCTCTGCATTTTATTTTATATATTTTGTTATTAAGAAGATAATAAAAACTGAGGTATAAAAATGTCAGAATAAATAAATAAATACAAATCTTGAAGCTTGTCATTCTAAAACTTAAAATGGTCACTTTTTCCAATAGAACAATTCTTTCCACTCTTACTATTTACTAGGTACCTTTGCCATTGCACTGAGGATCATAAGAGACCGAGTCAGAATGAGGAGTGATGTGACAAGAATGAAGCAAAGGATATTTACCATATTGGCACCAGCACCGCACAATACCTGCCAGGCTCAACGCCGGTCTCGCGCTGCCGCTTCCCGCGCTCTCAAGGCCCCGGGAGGAGGAAGGCGTGAAGGGAATCCCGAAGGCGCGAAAACCTCGTGCATGCGCAGGCCTTCCGCCTGCGACAGCCCAGTAGGCCGGCCGAAGCGAGCTAGCGTGCGGCAGAGCGGCGATGGGATGTGGGAGGGAGCTCGCTCGCCGCCCCGCGTGTGCCTATGTGGGGCACGTTACAGCCCCGTGACGTCAGCGCCACGCAGGCAGCCAGGCAGGCAGACGGCGAGAGCCCCGCGCTGGGCGGCCTCTCCTCGCCGCCGCCACCCCGCCTCTCGCCGCCCGACTCGCCCGACTCCCTCCCACGGCACACCAGGCAACATCTCGCGGCACACTAGTGTGCCGCGGAACAGCGGTTGAAAAACACTGGTGTAGACAATACTGAACTAGATAGACCAATTGGCTGACTCAGTGCAAGGAAGCTGCTTTTCTATCTTCACACCATAAAAAGGCCTTCTCAGGGTATTGACCTTCTGTTCTTCATTGACTCAGGATGAAAGTGAGTCCCACACTTAAGTATTTTCTACTGAAATCAATGGGCTTAAATGTATTGAAGTTACTGAAAATGTTTGGGGCATTGTTCAGCTACTTTATTTTTCAAAGCTGCTGTGTAAATCCAATCCTATATTTTCTCAATGAGTTCAATGGGACTTGACACCCAACTAGGCATGCATAGGAATAAAGACTGAATTGCACCATTTTTTATTGACCTGTTGCTGTTTTAAACCCACCTTTAAGAGTATCATTTTAAAAACAAACCAGCAGCTGACTGACAGACTTAATAATAATAATAATAATAATAATACCCTGACATTACCTTCAGGATCTCCTCTCTTTTTAATGGGCAGCTTGCTTCTCTCAGACAACTACAGGACAACAATTTCCAGAAAGGAAGCTGTGTTTGGAGGCAACCCTACACATTTAACCTAAATAAAGCCCTTAAAATGTTAATTGTTTATCATGGCCTTTGGAAGCTAATTAATATTAAATTACAACTTGGATCTTGTTTTCAAGCTAGCTGGGTTATTTTTCTTTTATTTCATGGCATGCTGGTGTGAGCACCTTGGATGGAAATGGATTTTAAATGTTAATGATTTCATTCCGGAGTTGGGTTTCCTTCTGCCAACCGCTTGGAAAAGCGGTCGAGAAAGTGGTCTCAAAAGTTAAAATAAACACGGCTGCTATCCTACTTCCACATATACTCGGGAGTAAGCCCCATTGCCTTCACTGAGACTTACTTCCGAGTAGACCCCGTTACAGCGGCGGCGCCAGGTTTGCACTCTTGGGTTTGCTGCTGCCAAGATGACTTTTAGAAAGAGTCGCCTTAAAAGAGGAGCAGCTGCCGAAGTTTGCTGGGAAGACCAAACACCCAGCAAAGCCCAAACTTGAGAGAAAGAGAGGGGAGAAGAAAAGACGCCTTGCGGGGGAGCGGGGCCGGGTCGAGGACCTTTGCCTGCGGGGTGAATGTTTAACTCACCTGGGTTGGAGCTGCTCTGGAAGTAGAAGACGACGAGGAGCAGAGAGCCCAGGCAAGTGGCCAGGACCATCCGCTGCCCCCTGCTCTGCCTCATCCTCGCGCCTAGCGGGCATCCCCCGGGGCCGCGGCGGCGAGGGAGTCGCGCGGAGTCGCCAGAGAGTCACGGCGGCTCCTCATGGCCCGGGCTTCGCGCTGCCGCTGGCGGCGTCGCTGCGGGCGCCTCCCGACGCCCAGCTCCTCCGGCCGCCGGCTCTGCCTCTCCGGCGCGAAGCGAGAGCAGCACAGCGCAGTCCCTCAAGGCAAAGGGAAACCTCGGCGCGGGGCAGGGCCGGACTAAGGCGGCGCGGTGGCGCGGGGGGGGGGGGAGACAGCGGGCGAGGGCGTCGAAGGGAGGCGCGCCGCCCTCCCGCACCTTTCCTTTCCCTCCCCGCCCGGCTGCTGACGCTTCTCACCGAGGGGATCAGGCGGAGTAAAGCGAGCGGAAGCTCGTTGCGCGGCTCGTTCGGGACGTGCGGAAGGCGGCTCCCCCCTTTCCTGCCCCGTGGATGCGTCCGGCTGAAAGGGGAGTCGCCAGGCGCGCGCCCAGCTGCGGCTTTCCTTTCCCAAGTCGCGTACCTGTGTCAGGTCCCGCCTGAGTTGGGGTTGGTTCTTATATGCTCGCCAAGAAAAGCGGGGCCGCCTCTGAGCATGTGAAGAGTTCTTCTTGGCGCGATTTAGCAGGCACAGCCGTTCGTCCCTACGCCTTCAGGGCAAGGGTCAGAAGAGTAGGACGTGGGGGTGGATTAGGGGAGGGTGTGGGGAACTTTCGGCCCTCCGGATGTTGCTGAACTACGACTCCCATCAGCCCCAGGCAGCGCAGACCGTGGCCATGGAGGATGGGAGTTTTTAGTTAAGCAGCACCTGGTGAGCCAAAGGTTCCCAGCACTTGGATTTGGCTTGCTCGGTAGAGCTGCGCGCCATGTGAAAGATTCCAGGTTGGACCCCTGGTGTCTCCTGGTCTCGCTGGGATACATTCGTGCCTGAAACCCTGGAGACCCACAGACAATGATGAGGTAGATGGGTCTTTGGTCCAGCGTGGTATAAAGTAGCTCCTTGGTGGATGGCTCTTCAGAGTCTGCTTGAGGACGTCTGGTGGAGATGCTCTATCTGGACTTTCCACAGGGAACTGATCTAGAACAGTTCCTCAGGAGGTGGTGGACTTTCTTGGAGGTTTTAAGCAGAGCTTGGATGGCCACCTGTCATGGATGCTTTAGCTGAGATTCCTGCATTGCAGGGGGTTGGACAAGATCAGGCATGTCCAAAGTCCGTTTCAGGGGCCTAATCTGGCCTGCTGATCAGTTTAATCCGGCCCCTGTGGCAGTTTATTTCCTGGGGTAAACTCCAAAAAAAAACCTCAATAGCTTGAACCCTAAAAAAGCTCAACAACTTCAATCCTAAAAAAAGGTTAATAACTTTGGTCGGCCCTTTGGTCATCATCCCTCATGGCCCTTCACTTCATCAAATCTGGCCCTCTTTGAAAAAAGTTTGGACACCACTGGACTAGATGAACCTCAGGCTCCCCTCCAACTCTGAATTTTGTGATTCTACCTCCAAATCTATGGCCTTTGATTGTGCAGTCAAACCTCAGTTTTCAAGTGTCTCGGCTGCCAAATGTTTTGGAAGCCAAACGCCGGAAACCCAGAAGTGAATGCTTCTGTTTTCAAACACACCTTGGAAGTCAAAAACCGAGGTTCCACTGTACTACTATTTACTATACAGTGAGATGGGGAACCTGTGACCCTCCAGACATTGCTGGACTACAGCTCCCAACCTCTGTGACCCTGGTCTGTGTTGCCTGGTTGGAGTTGGAGTTCAAGACCCCCTGGAGGGCCACAGGTTCCCCACACATGGTCTGCAGAGCAACAACTTGCTGGGAACTGGAATCTGACTAGTCTCAAAGCCTTTGCCCTTAAACCCTTTGTCCCTTAGTCAAATACTTGGTCAAACCTTTTGTCCCTTAGTCTCTGAACCCTTTGCCATTGCTTCATCTGAGAGGTGATTCCTGCTTAATTCTATAGGCCTATTTTCAGACGTGGCTGCTGTTTTAAAGCCACCTTTAAGAGTATCATTTTAAAAACAAACCAGCAGCTGACAGACTCAATAATAATTAAAAAAACCTGATGGGCAGTATAGAAATTTAATAAATAATAATAATAACCTTGTTACTGAGCATTTTCTTTGATTTGCTTGTTATACGACAATTAAATTCATCCTGGTCTCATCCTGTTTTGCTTGTGTGGTGTTTACACATTGATCATTCATCTATCCCACTTTTCACCACGCTATTTATTGGCAGGCAGATCACCATGGTAACCAACTTACCTCCACCTGTAGGGTAAAAGGGGAACTTCATGCTGCTTAGGTGCACGAAGAGCTTAAGAGTTTTTTGGAGGAAAATGTTTTGCTTTGCGCTTTCCAATCCTTTGCTGTTTACCCAGATGTAACTCCCACTGAGTCTAATGGGACTTTCTTACATGTAAGTGTGCACTGAAGCCTTAGAGTTGCTGCTTTTCCTTTGTGGCTCTATCTAAGTCATACTCCCAAGCAGACTCACTGAAAGAATGGGCTTGTTCATCATGACGACAAACTTAAACCCACTGATTTCAAAGTGCTTGTTTGAATATGACTTCATTACTGTGAATCTGGCACTGCCTGCCTATGTGCTCTCGCTTCTGTGTTCAACCCACAGTATCTTTATAACAGTGAGAGAAGAGATTCCAACAGAGCCATAAGCCTCCTTTTTTTTATCCTCTGAAATAAAGTCTGCCCCAATTTTTCCACCGTTTGTGGAAGAGAGTGGGTGAAGCAATATCCTTTCTGATATCCTTGGCCAGGTCTAAAGCATCTATGGCATTGTATGGGGACAGAGGAATTCTGCAAGAGCAAAAACAATGATTCAGCTGGCTGTTTGTGATGAGAAAAATCAAAGCAGGTTATGTAAACCTGACAGAAGAACCAGACTGTTTGCCTTCAATCTTTGTACTATGACCTTGGTAGCCTCAGGAAAGCCCCCCCCAAAAAAAAAACATTTCTAAAAGAAATGAATGTGAAAGCCATGAAATGCCCTCTCCATAATGCTGCAAACACAGATCTCTCTATTTTTGGGTAAAGGTGGCTTTCGTGGGGTCTGTGTGTAAGGGCTTCATTGGTATTGTATATATTACATTTACACCCCACTTTTCTTTCAATGACCTCAGTAGATTGTATAGTAGTTGTTTAATCACTTGTGTTCACTTGCTGATTTGAATATTCATACCCTGATTCCCCACCTTTCCCAGCCAAATGTACACATGGCCTGATGTCATTAAAATCAAATTCACTTTAAAAAAAAAGGATAAATTTTAAAAAAGCAACCTATCAAAACAAACAAGCAGATGATAAAAACTTTTTTTACTTGCAGTAAAAAGAACAACCAACAAATATGAGCGTAGCCAGGATTTATGGTGGGGGATGGGGAGGCTTCATGGGGAGGCAGAACCTCAGTTACTGTATTTTTCGCTCTATAACATGCACCCGACCAAAACACGCACGTAGTTTTTAGAGGAGGAAAATCCATAGGCATGCCACCCGTAGGCATTTTCTCCATAACACGCACAGACATTTCCCCTTACTTTCTAGGAGGAAAAAAGTGAGTGTTATGGTGGGAAAAATACGGTAAGTATTTTTATTGATTTACTTGATTTAGGGGGGCTACGCCCATGACAACAAAACAGCAGAAAGACAGAAACCAGTACAACAGACAGGGAATGTGCTACCTTCTTATTCAAAGAACCTCATTCCTTCCTGTAGCATTAAAAAATGAGCAGAGTGGGTAGAATTGCATTTTCCTCAGGAGGAAGTTCCAAAGTTTTGCGCCCACTGTTAAAAAGGCCCTGCGTAGCACTACTGCCTCACTCCCCAGAGCTGCTTTTCTGAAGGTCTTAAAGTGTGGAGTACTCCTGTCACAGAAAGCATAATGTTATATATTTGTCCAGTGTATAATTTCCTTTCATCCTCATTGCCATCCAGTGAAGTAGGCTAAATGATGACTTCTGAAGACTCTCAAATGAGCCTTATATCTGTATTAGAAACTGAAGCTAGCTCTTTTCAGTCCATCAAGAGCAGGTGTAAGTGCTGTAAGCATTCCTTAAAAATCCACATTGCATATGAGACTGATTGCTCTCCCTGCTCAGATCCTGTTTAGTGTGGCTGAGCCTCTCCAACACTGAACACACACTTCTTAAACATAAACGCACTTCATTAGATGCCGGGGACAGATCCCATCATTCCATCCACTGTGAACAGAGAGCTGGAAAGAGCTATCTGTGATCAGATGTGGCCATGGCTGATTTACATGCTTTATTTGCATGGAGGGGGGAGGGCATGCCCAGACCATGTTGTGGCCCTCTCCCCCCCCCCCCCCGCTGCCATTTTGTGCTATGCTGTACCCCAACAGCAGCAACAGCACTTGCTTGAAATTCAACATGTTCTTACATGGCATCTGGCACGCTGCTAATTAAGAAGTTCCATCAGTAGCTTCCTCTAAAAAGGTAAAGGTAAAGGACTCCTGACAGTTAAGTCCAGTCAGAGATGACTCTGGGGTTGCAGCGCTCATCTCACTTTACAGGCCAGGGGGAGCCGACGTTTGTCCACAGACAGTATTTCTGGGTCATGTGGTCAGCATGACTAAGCCACTTCTGGCGCAACGGAGCACCGAAACCAGAGCAGTGCATGGAAACACTGTTTACCTTCCCGCCACAGCGGTACCTATTTATCTACTTGCACTTTTGGATGTACTTTTGAACTGCTAGGTTGGCAGGAGCTGGGACCAAGCAACGGGAGCTCACCCCATCACGGGATTCGAACTGCCAACCTTCTGATCGGCAAGCCCAAGAGGCTCAGTGGTTTAGACCACAGCGCCACCTACGTCCCTTTTAACTTCCTCTAGTACTCATTCTAACAAAATATTTTGCTTTTCCTGCTCATGATCACAGTGGCCTGGTTCACACATCACAGTCAGCCAAACTATGGCTTATGCAGACCACGTGAATGTGTGGACTGCTCTGAGGACCTTGAAGCTACTTTGCTTCTCCCTAGCTTAGCTTAGCATTGGGGGGGGGGGGGGGAGAGAGAGAGAGAGAGAGAGAGAGAGAGAGAGAGCAGTAAGCTCCTCTCTTAGAGCCCACACATTCATGTCTTAGCAACCCAGAGGCTGGCTTAGCGATGTGTGAATGCAGTAGAATACCAGAGCTGTTTCAGAGGTGAGAGGGTTCATGCATTTCTTTCCCCCCTTTTTAGTGCTGCCAGAAAGAACTTTTTTTCTGACAGTATTTTGATTTCACACCTAGATGTCAGACCTTTTCGCCTGACTAAACAAATTGCCTTTCAAAAAATTTGCATTTTTATAAGAGTGTCATCTGCTGAAATCCAAGCAACAATGCAGTTTACAGGAATGTTGTCTGCGGTTACCTCCGGGAGAATCATATTGATACAGTTAAAAGTTTTATTATCTGTGCAATGCCCGGTAAGTGCTTATGGGAATGAAGGAATGACACCTCATCTTTCAAAGCAATGCTTGGCATTTCAATCAGTAATTTAAACTGGATTGATTGAGCCCTATCACAATAGGCCTGGGCATAATTCCCCCCCTGCCCATTTGAAGGGGTCTGCTATGCAGTACTTCCAAGTGGAAAATACATGAGCTTACACATCCAGTTCAATGGGGAGAGCAAGTCTATGTGTCTTGTGTTTACAGGAGCATCACCTTATAATCCTCTTGGGTGTTCAAAGCTTAGAAACCTATAAAACAGGTCTCCACATGTGCATTATTGAGTCCATAAAGGGTCATGAGATGGAGACAACAGTATCTACCATAAAAAGATTCAGAATCCAAACAATCCCAGGTAGCCATGAGCATAAATCCCAGCAGCTTTAGGAATACAGTGGGATTTGCCATAAATGCAAGCAATATTGGTTTCTGCAGTATGTTCAGTGTTGCCAACTTTCCTCTTGTTCTGCCAGTTTCAGATCTTTACAGAACTATATGATTTGTTTCATACAGAGAAATAGTTCTATTTGCTGTTATGGATTTTCTTTTTTAAGAAAAAGATCCTAAGCACGTTCAAGTGAGACCTACTGAAATCATTGCTCTTGGCTGAATGTTTTTTTGAGGCAATGCTAGTGCCTTTTAAGTATCCTTTCCTGCTTGGATAATGGAGATTGTACATTTTTAAAAGTGGGCAGGGGAGAAACCTAAAGGCAAGCAATCTTTGAACATCTGCAGAATGCCTTTCACTTGCAAGATGAAGCACGTTCTGTTCTGTGTGAAATGAGTCTGAGGTCACAATGCTTCTGAGTACATGTATGGTGCACTTGATATCTGTAATGTAAGCAAAGATTGCCACTAAGGGCTTATCTACACATAGCTTTCCTCTGCACTTTCCAGGCACAATCGAAGCTTGAAAGCTCCATGTCCAAGAGTGGTTTTTTCCCCTCCCTCCAAAAACCCATTCTTTAAAGCTCAGTCAAAGCAAATGGCAATCTGCAGAAAACCTGAATTGACGTTTGCTCTGATTCAGCTGTAAAGAGCAGGTTTTGTGGGGGAAATCTCAGGGCAACCCCCCCCCCCCACACAAACCACCACTTGGACACAGAGCGTTAAAGCACAGACCTCTGCCTGGAAAGATCTGGGCAAAAGGTCAATGTGGATAAGCCCTGTGAATGGGCAGGAAGCTATCTTGACAAAACATACCTTATTCTAGGGGTATACCAGAAATAATGTATACCTATAAAGTTGTTTTGGTTGTATATGTTTCTCTTTTGGTAAATGACCAGGAGGAGGATGAAACTGGCAACCAACCACTTGCCAACTTTAAACTTTTTTTTTTTTTGAAGGGGGAAGGAACAGTAAGTTTAGTTTCAGCATGCTGATTCAAGGCCAGCGATATTGTAGAACTGCTGACACATCTGTTTAGGAATAGAAATTTAAAGATACACGCTGTTTAGCAAAAAGCCTTCTGAATCATGCTTCAGAAAATATCCTTGGAAAGTGTTTGACACAGGCTGGATGCTTAGGGTTATTCAATGACAGGTTGGTCATTTCCAAAATAGATTTTGGGAAATCAATCATTCCTGCCTCTTTTAGCTCTTTTGGCAGTGCAATTAAAAATAAAAAGCAGATGCTTTATTTTCAAAGCAACGCTAGGGTGGGATGAAGCCAAATTACAGGCTGTAGAATTTCTCCCTGCATGAGGTGCTCACATCTGCTTGAAACATACTTCTATTTTATAGCACAGAAACCATCTTAATAGAGCTGCTGGCAAGTGAAGGTTTTATTTGCCATTTACATTTTAAAATGTAACACTGCAGAATTTAAAAATCAAGATGTCCACCTCACGGAGAATTTAATCATGTTAAAAAGCCACTCCTGCTCAATAATTTTTTATTAGTTTCTGGATAGCATCAGACAATTATATTGTTGCATGCCATCCCAAATCTCTGAGCGGTGTGAGATTACTGGGGTTCCAGGTGCTTATTCAGGGTTCGGCTTCATCAGAATTAGGGTCAGCAGAGAAGGTGGTGACTTTAAGATATATGGTAAAGGTAAAGGTAAAGGTAAAGGGACCCCTGACCATTAGGTCCAGTCGTGGCCGACTCTGGGGTTGCAGCGCTCATCTCACTTTACAGGCCTAGGGAGCCGGCGTACAGCTTCTGGGTCATGTGGCCAGCATGACTAAGCCACTTCTGGCGAACCAGAGCAGCGCACGGAAACGTCATTTGCCTTCCCACAGGAGCGGTACCTATTTATCTTGCAGGGCAGCAGTTGAAGAAGGAGCAAAAAGGGTTTTCTTGTGTGTGTGTGTTTCTTTGTGGCTGATTAGCTGCTCTCCCTGTGCAAAGGTCAGAGGGGGCAGGGTTTCTGTTGAGGCAGGTGAGTTCGATCCATCTTTTAGATTTAGGGGAGCTAGTCTCAAACGTTTGTTGGGGGAGACCTAGGGTTTTTTGTGGGGGGAGTTATTTGTCCTGTCTTCACGCTTTTTATGATGGAGGACCGCTCTAGCCACCCCCAACGACACGTTCTCAAGATGGAGGGGGAGGGAACAACTGCAGTCGCCTGCAGTTCCTGTGCAATGTTTGCCATCTTGCCAAAGGTTGCAGGCAGCTTTACCTGCAGCAATTGCATGTTGATTGCCCTCTTAAAAGACAAAGTCCAGCAACTGGAGGAACGTGTAGCTACGCTCCAAAGAATTAGAGAGCTGGAGCTCTTCTTGGAAGCAACAGAGCACACCGTCTCCACCAAGGAGGAGACAGGGGACTCCCCTGAGGAGGCTAGTTCACCAACACAGGAGCCAGATATATGGAGAAACATGACTCAAAGAAGTAGGAGGCCCAGGGTTCGCTCTGATTGTTTAGAAATACACAATCGCTTTGAGGTCCTCTCCCCTAGCATGGAAGACGAAGAGCAGACTCCATTTGAGGATCTCTCCCTCATTACAGTCGATCAGGTATATGAAGATGAGCAGCAAAGTCAGTCCTCAGGGAATGTGCAGGTGACCTTGGAACGGACAGCTCACGGAAGAACCCCGACCAAACCTAAGAGGAGGCGTGTAGTGGTGATAGGGGATTCCCTACTGAGGGGAACAGAAGCAGTGATCTGTGGGCCTGACAAGATGTCTCGGGAAGTGTGCTGTCTCCCCGGGGCTAAGATCCAAGATGTAACTGAATGACTGCAAGGAATCATAAAACCCACTGACAAATACCCCTTCCTCTTGGTTCATGTGGGAACCAATGACACTGCAAGCAATAGCCTCCAGAAGATCAAAAGAGACTACGAGGCTCTGGGCAGAAAATTGAAGCAACTAAATGCACAAATTGTCATCTCATCTGTCCTCCCAGTTGAACGACGTTGCCCAGGAAGAGAGGGAAAAATAGTGGAAGTGAACAGCTGGCTTCGCAAATGGTGTAAACAGGAACAGTTTGGATTCTTAGATCACGGACTGCAGTTTCTTGAAGATGGACTTCTGGCAAGTGATGGGCTGCACCTCACAACGGTTGGGAGAAATGTTTTTGCCAAAAATCTCAGAAAACTCATCAGGAGGGCTTTAAACTGACTAATGTGGGGGAGGGAGACAGTGCTCCTGAAGGTAGGAGTCTATCAATTGATGAAGATGATCATCCAAATGTCATAGACCAAATGGAGCAAATAGCACACAGACCTAGTGGTGGGAGGAAAAAATCCTTAAATAAGAGTCACGGGGGAATGATTAATGGACTTCAATGTCTGTACACTAATGCGCAAAGCATGGGAAATAAACAAGATGAGCTTGAGCTCTTGGTACAGCAAACTAAATATGACATAATAGGCATCACTGAAACCTGGTGGGATAAGTCCCACGATTGGAATGTAATAATGGAGGGATACAATCTATTTCAGAGAAACAGACCAGACAAGAAAGGAGGAGGAGTGGCGTTATATGTCAGGGATGTGTATACCTGTGAAGAGATCCAAGATTTAGATCCTCAAAGCCAAAGTGAGAGCATTTGGGTCAAAATTAAGGGAGAGAAGAATAACAGAGACCTCATTGTGGGAGTTTACTATAGATCCCCAAGCCAAACGGAGGACATAGATGATGCCTTCCTGGAACAGATGGCCAAGCATGCAAAAGGAAGGGAGATAGTAGTAATGGGGGACTTCAATTACCCGGATATTTGTTGGACGTCAAACTCAGCCAGAGCATAAGGCCAAACAGATTCCTCACTGGCCTTGCAGACAACTTCATTGTCCAGAAAGTGGGAGAAGCAACAAGAGGAACAGCCATTTTAGATCTGGTCCTAACCAATGTTGATGACCTGGTTAGTGGGGTAGAAGTGGAAGGATCATTAGGCGCGAGTGATCATGCTCTTCTGAAGTTTACTATACAGCGGAAAGGAGCAGCCAAGCATACTAGGACTCAATTTCTTGACTTTAAGAAAGCCGACTTCATAAAACTTAGGGAAGTGCTGGGTGAGATCCCATGGACAACAATACTAAAAGGAAAGGGAGTTCATGATGGCTGGGAGTTTGTTAAGAGGGAGATACTAAAAGCACAACGTCAGGCAATACCAATGAGACGGAAACATGGAAGGTGCCTAAAGAAGCCAGGGTGGCTATCTAAAGTACTTTTAACTGATTTAAGATTTAAAAAGGATGTGCACAAAAATGGAAAAGGGGGGAAACCACCAAAGAAGAATTCAAACAAATAGCCAGCACGTGTAGACACAAAGTCAGAAAAGCTAAAGCACAGAATGAACTCAGGCTTGCTATAGAGGTTAAAAGCAACAAAAAAGGTTTTTATGGGTATGCTCGTAGCAAAAGGAAGAACAAAGAAACAGTGGGGTCACTCAGAGGAGAAGATGGTGAAATGCAAACAGGGGACTCAGAAAGGGCTGAATTCCTCAATGCCTTCTTTGCCTCAGTCTTCTCCGATAAAGAAAACAATGCCCGACCTGAAGAATTTGGAGCAAATGATTCAGCAAAGGAAACACAGCCCAGAATAACTAAGGAGATAGTACAAGAATACTTGGCTAGTTTAGATGTATTCAAGTCTCCAGGGCCAGATGAACTGCATCCAAGAGTATTAAAAGAACTGGCAGATGTGATCTCAGAACCACTGGCAGTCATCTTTGAGAATTCCTGGAGAACAGGTGAAGTCCCGGCAGACTGGAGGAGGGCAAATGTTATCCCTATTTTCAAAAAGGGGGAAAGAGAGGACCCAAATAATTATTGCCCAGTCAGTCTGACATCAATACCAGGGAAGATTCTGGAGCAGATCATCAAGCAAACAGTCTGTGAGCACCTAGAAAGGAATGCTGTGATCACCAATAGTCAGCATGGATTTCTGAAAAATAAGTCATGTCAGACTAACCTGATTTCATTTTTTGACAGAATTACAAGCCTGGTAGATGAAGGGAACGCAGTGGATGTAGCCTACCTTGATTTCAGCAAGGCATTTGACAAGGTGCCCCATGATATTCTTGTAAAGAAGATGGTAAAATGCGGTCTTGACTATGCTACCACTCAGTAGATTTGTAACTGGCTGACTGACCGAACCCAAAGGGTGCTCATCAATGGTTCCTCTTCATCCTGGAGAACAGTGACTAGTGGGGTGCCACAGGGTTCTGTCTTGGGCCTGGTCTTATTCAACATCTTTATCAACGACTTGGATGATGGACTCAAGGGCATCCTGATCAAATTTGCAGATGACACCAAACTGGGAGGGGTGGCTAACACCCCAGAGGACAGGATCACCCTTCAAAACGACCTTGACAGATTAGAGAACTGGGCCAAAACAAACAAGATGAATTTTAACAGGGAGAAATGTAAAGTATTGCACTTGGGCAAAAAAAAACGAGAGGCACAAATACAAGATGGGTGACACCTGGCTTGAGAGCAGTACATGTGAAAAGGATCTAGGAGTCTTGGTTGACCACAAACTTGACATGAGCCAACAGTGTGAGTACTGTGTTCAGTTCTGGGCACCACAGTTCAAGAAGGACACTGACAAACTGGAACGTGTCCAGAGGAGGGCAACCAAAATGGTCAAAGGCCTGGAAACGATGCCTTATGAGGAACGGCTAAGGGAGCTGGGCATGTTTAGCCTGGAGAAGAGGAGGTTAAGGGGTGATATGATAGCCATGTTCAAATATATAAAAGGATGTCACATAGAGGAGGGAGAAAGGTTGTTTTCTGCTGCTCCAGAGAAGTGGACACGGAGCAATGGATCCAAACTACAAGAAAGAAGATTCCACCTAAACATTAGGAAGAACTTCCTGACAGTAAGAGCTGTTCGACAGTGGAATTTGCTGCCAAGGAGTGTGGTGGAGTCTCCTACTTTGGAGGTCTTTAAGCAGAGGCTTGACAACCATATGTCAGGAGTGCTCTGATGGTGCTTCCTGCTTGGCAGGGGGTTGGACTCGATGGCCCTTGTGGTCTCTTCCAACTTTATAATTCTATGATTCCATGATCTACTTGCACTTTAACATGCTTTTGAACTGCTAGGTTGGCAGGAGCATGGACCGAGCAACGGGAGCTCACCCCGTCACAGGGATTCAAATCACCAACCTTCTGATCGGCAAGCCCTAGAATCTGTGGTTTAACCCACAGCGCCACCCACGTACCTAGGACATATGGTGCTCACAGCATTAACACCCCAAGAGGGTCTTTCTTCTCCTATAGCCTTGGATCTCAGCAGAAATCAGCAATGGCTCTGTCTCTTAGCTTCCCAGCATGCTTCTAGCTGCTAGCTCACACACCTCTGGTCTTTGTCTTTCTCATTAACAGACAGTTGAGGGAAGCCCCGCCCCCATCCATTTTACTTCTGGCACAGAGCCACTTCCTTTGTTACCTTAATGACCCATACTTCAGCCATTACCTCACCAGGAAATGGCCTGGCTATTCCAGCAATTGAATCCTTGTTGGATCCAGGAATTACAAGGAACACAGGCAAGCAGCCTACAGGCTGTCTGACCCCCACAGAAAACTTCACAGCAATATAAAAATGCCTACGATTTCTGTGAAGCCTGAGAGAGTTCAAAGTTTGTAGGAAATCACCCCAAACTTCAGCTAAATGAAAGCATGACAAAATGTTTAAATTTCTACAATGGTGCTTATAACTTATGAATATCTTGACTTAATAGCAAGAATGTTTTTAGAGTAATGGAAATTGAAACTGAGCTGTCTTTTATTATACCAATAAACAGTGTTAGGGTATGAGTGCTGGCTGTGCTTCCCCCCAGATTTGCATTTGAGTAAAACAGATGAACTTTCCTCCAATTCAAACACTGCCAGTTTTGCTGAAACCCCCCAACTTTAAGCTGTCTTTGAACAAGAAAACCAGTGTATTGGAAGTTGCACATCGGCGACTTCATTTTTTTTATGGGTAAAGCTTGAGTTTGCGGCAGTATGTACTCAGCAACTTTCTGGAGTGATAAAATAATCAAACTGCAATACTGCCCTGCCACCAGGAAGTTGCAGTCCATGGGATGTAAAAATCAGTTCTTGGATTCTAGATTTAGCAAGTGAAACCGGGCGGGGTGGGGGGGATGATTGGTATTTATACTGTGTGAGAGATAGGAATGATCTGGGAAGAAATGTTTCCTCCAATGCAAATTTCTGTCTTCTCAGCTCTTTGAATAGAGAATGGACAGGCCCCATCACAATTCAAAGGACCCAGTGTGTGAGTGTGCATCATTCTTAGGGAAAATATATATACATGAGATAGTTTAGTTTATAATACATATGAGAAGTTTAGTTTACAGTGGTGCCCCGCAAGATGAATGCCTCGCAAGACGGAAAACTCGCTAGACCAAAAAGTTTTTCATTTTGGAGGTGCTTCGCAAAACGAATCTCCTATGGGCTTGCTTCGCAAGAAGAAAATGTCTTGCGAGTTCCTGCGGGTTTTTTCCCTCCCCCCCCCTTTTCTAAGCTGCTAAGCCGCTTATCAGCTGATCCGATAAGCCGAAAAGCCGCTAAAAGCCGCTAATAGCGCTAATCCGCTAATCCGTCAATGGTCTTGCTTCGCAAGACGAAAAAACCGCTAGACGAAGAGAATCACAGAACGGATTCTTTTCGTCTTGCGAGGCACCACTGTATAATGAAGCTATCTGCTCATAATCCAGTGGACCAGGGGCATGAGCAGTGCTGTCCTTTGAGACAGTGTTTGAAATTCCCATTGTTTTAGGCGCATTTTGTGAAAGGGAATTTCATTAGTGTGAGCAGTTTCTGAGCTCCGGGCGCAGTACTGCACCTAAGATTTCAGATTAAAACTGCAGAGTGGAAAGAGAGGAGGAACTTTTTCTGCCTCCCTACTTCCAGCTACAGGGACGCAGGTGGCCTGTGGGTTAAACCACAGAGCCTAGGACCTGCCAATCAGAAGGTTGGCAGTTCGAATCCCTGCGACAGGGTGAGCTCCCGTTGCTCGGTCCCTGCTCCTGCCAACCTGGCAGTTTGAAAGCACATCAAAGTACAACTAGATAAATAGGCACCGCTCCAGCGGGGAGGTAAACAGCATTTCCGTGCGCTACTCTGGTTCACCAGAAGTGGCTTAGTCATGCTAGCCACATGACCCGGAAGCTGTACACTGGCTCCCTCAGCCAATAAAGCGAGATGAGTGCTGCAACCCCGGAGTCGGCCACGACTGGAACTAACGGTCAGAGGTCCCTTTACCTTTACCTTACTTCCAGCTACTCTCCGAAGACTGGAGAAGAGACCCTCTTAAGAATATTAGAGGGGTGGGCAGGGGGAGGACTAGACCATGTGAAAACTGAACATAATATTTTAGCTGCAGTTCATTCTTTTTCAGCTTTGTATTCTTGTTATTAAAATAGCACGCCTAGACATTCCGTTGTTGCGCCCATAACCTAGGTTTAAGGTGTCATTTAGCTCCTAGCTTTCATATCTCTTTTTCTAACACTGCTTTGAGAATGTCGATCTGGATATTGAAAAAGGAACACGACAGGGGTGCCCCCTATCCCCCTTATTGTTTATTTCAGTCCTGGAGGTTTTGCTGAACATGATAAGGGAGGATCGGCAGGTACAAGGAATACGGGTCGGAGCGAAACAATATAAACTGAAAGCATTTGCAGATGACCTGGTTTTAACACTACAGGAGCCAGAACCCAGTACAAAAAGAGTTTTAGAACTGATCCAGAAATTTGGTCGGGTGGCGGGTTTTAAGTTGAACAAGCAAAAAACTAAAGTCTTAGGGAAAAACTTGACGGCCATGGAAACAGAAGGGTTTCAGAAAGAGACAGAACTAAATATTGTTAAGAAAGTGAAATACCTGGGGGTCAATCTGTCTTCCAAGAATTTGAATCTATTTAAAGATAATTATGAGAAATGTTGGTTAGAAGTTAAAAAAGATTTAGAAATTTGGTCAAGACTGAAATTATCCTTGTTAGGCCGAATTGCAGCTATAAAGATGAACGTTTTGCCAAAGATGTTGTTTTTGTTTCAAGCCTTGCAGATTGTGGACAGAGTGGAATGCTTTGGAAAGTGGCAGAAGGACATTTCTAGGTTTGTCTGGCAGGGCAAAAAGCCCCGAATAAAGTTTAAGATATTAACTGATGCAAAAGAGAGAGGGGGGTTTGCCCTGCCGGACCTAAGGCTATACTATGAAGCGGCAGCCTTCTGCTGGATGAAAGATTGGATTCTATTAGAAAACACTGATGTCCTAGATCTGGAAGGCTTTAACAATTCGTTAGGTTGGCATGCGTATTTGTGGTATGACAAGGGTAAATCATATGGAATGTTTAAAAACCATATTGTCAGAAAAGCAATATATATGGTCTGGAAAAAATACAAAGACTTATTGGAAAGCAAAACTCCGAGGTGGATCTCACCAATAGAGGCCAAAGCTCGGAAAACAACCAATATGGAGGCTTATTGGCCGAAATATTGGGAAATAATAGAAAATATTGAAGGTAACTGGAGATTGCAGAGCTTTGAAAAACTAAAGGATAAGGTGCAAAATTGGCTGCATTATGCCCAAATTAATGAGGTTTTTAAGCTAGACAAAAAAACAGGTTTCCAGGTGGAAAAATCGAAACTTGAGACAGAGTTGCTTGAACCAAAGACCAAGTTATTATCGAGAATGTATAACTTGCTGCTTAAATGGAACACTCAAGATGAGACAGTTAAACCAGCAATGATAAAATGGGCTCAGGACATTGGTTATAATATTATGTCTGATGACTGGGAAAGGTTATGGACCACCGGTATGAAGTTTACTGCATGTAATGCTTTGAAAGAAAACATTATGAAAATGGTATACAGGTGGTACATGACCCCGGTTAAGCTAGCTAAGATTTACCATTTGTCCGATAACAAATGTTGGAAATGCAAGGAAGCTGAGGGAACATTCTTTCACCTCTGGTGGACCTGCCCAAGACTGAAGGCCTTCTGGGAAATGATCTATAATGAGTTAAAAAAGGTGTTTAAGTACACTTTTCCCAAGAAACCAGAGGCCTTCCTTCTGGGCATTGTCGGCCAGAAGGTGTCTAAAAAGGATAGAACTTTTTTTATGTACGCTACAACAGCAGCAAGAATTCTTATCGCTAAGCATTGGAAGACCCAAGATTTGCCCACACTGGAGGACTGGCACACGCAACTGATGAACTACATGGAATTAGCCGAGATGACTGCAAGGATTCGAGACTTGGGAGAAGAAGCAATGGAGGAGGACTGGAAAAAATTTAAAGACTATTTGCAAAAGTATTATAAGTTATATGAAACAAAAGATGTCGTGTGATTGGGAATCTAGCCCCAGTAACAAAACTTAATTATTTATGAAATTTGACAAGATTTATGAAAGAATCAAGGTTTAAATGGGTAAAAACGATATTATGGTATATTGCTCAGAGTATATATTGATCAAGAGATTTAAATTTAAACTGTAATTGAAAATAGAAAGAAACATACGAAATAAGGATATAATTTGCTGATAAATTTATTGTTAAGAAATGCATTCTGCGAGGGATGGGGGAAGTCCAATGGAAATTTGAAATGAGTTATCGAAATGGTCGTTTTTCTTTTTCCTTTTTTCTGGTCTTTTTTTTTTTTTTCTTCTTACTTTTTGATCTCTTTGTTATTTCTGTAAAAAATGTAATAAAAATTATTATAAAAAAAAAAAAGAGAATGTCGATCTGGGGGTGCCCATGCTAGAACCTTTATCTACTGACACACACTTTACTTAGAAGCCATTTGGAGGACGTGCATTTGAAGAGGCACATTTACCAATTCGTCCCTCCCCTCTAGACTCCAGACTCTTCCTGCATCCCTTTTCTCCAACTTTAAACCCGATCAGCATCTGTGTGCTGTTCGCGGTTATCAATGACCGAGAGCAGCATAAATACCAATATGCAGCTCTTTGGCCCAGCTGGCTTTCGGGACAGAGTGTGTCAGACTCACACTCCTTTACATAGGCCTTCCTTTAGAGTGTATTGGGGGTTATATAGCTGATAGGTGTACAGTGATGTCTTTAATTGTAAGTTATTGTTAGGCTGCATGTTACATTGTTGTGACTAGCCCTTCAAACTTTTGTGATGAAGGGTAGGAGAGAAATCTCATAAATAAAAGAACTTTACTGATGAAAGGAGTGATATATATATACGGTATATATCAGAAAAATGAAATGGTACTCTCTTTCAATATATCTGACCATTTCATCCCCACCCATCCATCCAGGTGCTTTGCCAGTCTTGATACAGGTAGCATAATTTTTGGAAGGTTAGTGTATTAGATCAAATAACCCTCCCCTTTAGGCTCCAGCCAGTGGTTTTGGTTAGGAGACTGTTAACAGAAGAAGAAAAATAAACCTCTGTGGGAAATCTACCAAACTGTAGCTCTTTAAAAATGTTTTAAATGACTTCTGTTTTGACTCAAAACGAGACACCAACCCACAGAAGAGTAGTCTTCTTATTCATATCTACTACATCCCAGTCCTCTGTGATTACCAGCAGTTTCAAGGCTAGGTCAACATAACTTGAGGCACACAGAATTAGTGATATGAGCAGACATAGCAATTCCAAGTGCCCTTTTCTCTATTTCTGTCTCCTAAACTACTGACCAAGCATGCAAACAAAGGGGGGAAAATCTGTAGCAATGACTTCGGCACTTAGTGACAAGACCAGCATGCCAAATGTATTTTAGGCTTTGTTGGACAGTAGCATGTGACAGCGATGCAGCAGAAGTGTGCACAGTAGAGGCCTGTGTCATGGGGCACAGCCATCTTCCCTGATACCAACTTTACTGCTGCTTTCCTGGATGGGATGATGGAGCTGCTGCTGCAAGGCCAGGGCCCACAGCTACACCAGTGAAACTGACCAAGTTGCAATCTGGCCCATCTAGGGATGCAGCAAAGGATGGCAGTTTTTAAGGGGGGAGCTCAGCTCCACCACAAGTACTGCTACCGAGTGCATGTGTGTGGCGGCAGTGAGAGGGAGAGACCCGCTGAGAAAGCCAGGAAATCATGTTCGCCTATATCTCTAAGGACACTCGCAGGCTGGAGAAGAAAAGCAAATAGGTTATAGATGGAAGAAAAGAACCCCTAGGAGGGCTTCCAAAACTGGAGGTAAGTGGAGAGAATAATCTTGCTGGTATTCTGAGCTTTAGGAGTGGTATATCATTCTCCTGCTTTAGTCACGCAGGGAAAGCGCCCAGCATGTAGACATTTAAGAACATTTAAAGGGGGAGGCGAGGCTTTTTATTGCTCATTTCCAACACTATCTGCATAACTTTCTGTCCCAAATAATCAAGGCTTTCCATGACGTAAACCTGCCCACTGCATCTTGTTTTCCTATTTCCTTTAATGCGGGGAGGGGGAACTTCCAGCCCTCCAGATCTTGTTGGACACCAGTTTCCATCAGCCCCAGGCAGCCGGGCCAATGGTCAAGGATGGTGGAAGTTGTAGTCAAACAGCTGGCAGGCCACAGGTTCCCTGTCCCTGCTTTAAGGCAAGGAATGGCTCAGTATATGACTTGAGGAACCACTCAGCTTCCTTCCAGCATCTCTTCTGAAAATATCCTCCTGCCTGGAATGCCTTACAACTCCCACCAGCCAAAGCCAGCACAGCCAATGGTCAGGAATGATGGGAGTTGTAGTTCAGGAACATCTAGAGGGTACTAGGCTGGGGGTGGCTGTCACAGTCTCTTGCTCCAGGTTGCTTTGCACTTGCCTTCACCTATGAAGACATTTTGGCTGTTCAAAGGTCTTGCCATTTAGAGTGAAATAAAAAAGAGGATTCAATGCTGTCCAGGAGGATTCAGCACTGCCAAAGTTTTCCTTAGCAATATTGGACACTGCCCAGCTGCTTTTTAAAAAACAAGGAATGCATATGTGCTTTCTTCAGAGCTTTAACTAAATGCAACCAGTGTCATGATAGAGTAGAGGGTTGTGTGTGTGTGTGTGTGTAAAGCAAATTATAACCTCTGTGCCTCAAGTTGTGCTTGAAATAGCACAGCATTTAAAGTTTGAATGTGCTGCTGTTTTGAGAACTGATGCAAGGTTTTGAAAAATGACCCGAGAAGAAAACGCAGCTCTGCAAAATAGGGGAATATAATGTTAGGTCTAATCCAGCCAGTACCGGATTTACGTATAAGCTAAACAAACTATAGCTTAGGCCCCTACTCTCTTGGGGACCCCAAAAAGTTTAAAAGTATTTCACTATTGATATACTTCTTCTTAACTGTATTTCAGTTCAACAATTACTTTGATAAAATACATATTTTGTTATGTGCAAATGGCTTTAGATACCTATTAGGTCCATAAATTACCATATAGCATATATTCAACACAAAAAACAGCAACAGTTTGTTGTTGACAAAGGACAGCTGGACATATAAAGGGCCCCGTTACCTTCAGTAGCTTAGGGCCTCATCAAACCTAAATCCAGCCCTGAATCCAGCACCTCCTTCATGTGCCCCATAGATCATGGAGAGCTCTCAGTGCATAGGGAGAATGCCAACAGTAAAGGGAGAATAGGGTTCAGCAGCTGGGGGAAAGATTGGCCCCTTAACCAAGTTATTACGTTCAAGCGGATAGGGAAATTCACAATAAATACAAATTGGTAGCAATTTTTAAAAGTTATTTAAATTTAAGATATGCAGCTCCCCTAAACCTAAGGCCAGCTGGGAAGTTGCACTTAACATTCACTTTCAAAAAAATGCAAAAAAGCAGATGGGAGGGGATCACATCAGATAGGGAGGGACTGCAATGGACCTTATTAAAAGTGCTCATTTGAGGTTACTTTTTGCAGTGGGAGGGCATCTTATGTTGCCACACGTTAAGTACAATGATACATTTTCAGCCATGTCTAGTTTGGCCTTTAGAGTAAGTGATGATCCCATAAAAACTAAATGTTAGGAGGGAAAAATATATTAAAACCTATATATATATATATATATATATATATGCAGGTTTTGGTGTCTTCGGGTGTCTTCCCGTGTAAGAGTCGGGGTGTCTGTGCGACGTTTCGACGAGGTCTCACTCGTCATCTTCAGGCTGGTGCTTTCGGCCTCCCGTTGCCCCTCCCACTCGCAACCCGCTGAGCAAAGACCCCCCGGACACCCCAAACTGTCCGCCCCTCAGCGAGTGATCTCCAAGGTGCACCTTGGAGATCACTCGCTGAAAAGCAGACAGCCCGAGGCATCCAGAAAGTCCCCGCTCAGCAAGTTACGAGTAAGAAAAGCAACAAGAAGCCGAAAGCACCAGCCTGAAGATGACGAGACCTCGTCGAAACGTCGCACAGACACCCCGACTCCCACACGGGAAGACACCCGAAGACACCAGAACCTGCATCCCTGCACCCGTGAAAATCCACGAAAGCAAACATATATATATATATATATATATATATATATATATATATATATATATGCCTTCGTAGATCCTCACGGGCACATATATATCTACGAAGGCATATATATATATATATATATATATATATATATGTTTGCTTTCGTGGATTTTCACGGGTGCAGGGATGCAGGTTCTGGTGTCTTCGGGTGTCTTCCCGTGTGGGAGTCGGGGTGTCTGTGCGACGTTTCGACGAGGTCTCGTCATCTTCAGGCTGGTGCTTTCGGCTTCTTGTTGCTTTTCTTACTCGTAACTTGCTGAGCGGGGACTTTCTGGATGCCTCGGGCTGTCTGCTTTTCAGCGAGTGATCTCCAAGGTGCACCTTGGAGATCACTCGCTGAGGGGCGGACAGTTTGGGGTGTCCGGGGGGTCTTTGCTCAGCGGGTTGCGAGTGGGAGGGGCAACGGGAGGCCGAAAGCACCAGCCTGAAGATGACGAGTGAGACCTCGTCGAAACGTCGCACAGACACCCCGACTCTTACACGGGAAGACACCCGAAGACACCAAAACCTGCATTCCTGTACCCGTGAAAATCTACGAAAGCATATATATATATATATATATATATATATAGGCACAGAATAATTGAAAACATACTGCTGAATCCTGTTTAGAGATTCCAGGCTTCTGGAAGATGTTCCAGCTTAGGAAGAAATAAGAAGAGTGTTTGTTGCTGAAGAGAAACCAAGGAAAATGTTTTTCAGTGCACACTTGAAGTGAGAGATAAAAACAACACAATGTTCATTTTATTGAGGATACATAGGGGTAGAAAAGTGGTGCCCCATCTGGATCCTGTGGCCTGAAGTAATCACGTTATGCTACTTTAGGGTAAAGCCAGCCCTAATCTCTCTCTCTCTCTCTCTCTCTCTCTGTGTGTGTGTGTGTGTGTGTGTTTTGAGTATCTAGGATATATAGCAACCAGAAATATTGAACTGCATCTGGAAGAGAGCTCAAAGACTGGCCAAATGCTTAGCATACAACATGGTCTTGTACACAGAAAAGATAAATACTGATCAAAGCTTTTTAAACATGCATCTCATTTTTTTTATTTAGCAAAATTATACTGACTTTCTCTGGTGGAAATAGCAAAGAAGCTTGCTTAGGACAAACCTTAGTTTCTAAGTCCTGTTACTATACTTTTACTCCTGCCTCAGTTTTTAGATATAGTAGCTTCAATAGCTAATCTTTGGGTTAACTATATGAGTTCTGTGTTCTTTCTGAAACTTGCAAGCTACACCATCTTTGTACCACTTCAATTGGCATATATTAAGGTGTCTTAAGAGTCAGAACCCAGTGGTCCTTAATACTCCCTCAAAATCAGGATTCCAGAGGGAAGGAAACCCAATTAGATAGACTTGAGTAGTGTGACAGCTGACGTTTCAAACTATTTTTGAGTTAGAAGAATCCTCATAAGGTAACTATCTCCATTAGTATCAACATGGATGAATAAATTCTGAATGATGCTACACATCAGAATTTATCAGGAGCAACAAGGATCCTTCATGTAGTTACCAATTTGTCTTCAAGAAGGAGAAACAGCATCCACTTCAATGGATCACCAGGTTGCCAAATGGACAGCCCAAAAAGATGTGGTGGTGACAGTCATAGACATGCCAATAGTTGCTCAAAGTCTACTTGCAAATTAAAAACAACAACTCATTTGAGCTTTGGGTGAGACTTACAGTGCTTCCTGTAATGCCCCTTGCAAGGCGCTAATTCTATTTCTTGCATGAAGATGAGTGGAAGAAAGAGAACAGGATTCCTTGTAAGGAAGGACTGGGAGTTTCACCCAAAGCCCAAATGAGGTTGACATCAACGAAAGCGTAGTACTTCATTCTATCAGGAAAACAAAATTTCTCACAACCATAGGCTATGGACATTTGCACAAATCAGATATCTGGCTTTTAACTCCATTAGTTATTCATATAAGTAGTAATTCATATGTTTTCCATTTGGCCATTAGTACTTATTTACTAAATAGTGCTTGATGCGGAGGAAAATAATTTATGAACTATCCAAGTAAGAATCAATTAAGAGCAACAAACAGCCCATCATAAAAATAACTCGTACTGCAAAATTAACTGAGGGTTGGAATATGGTGTTATTACTTGGCTAACCAATATTGGAGACCAGTTCAAATAATATGAAACGAGACATCACTGTGCCCACAAGTTTGGGAGAAAAGAATGAAGAAAGCTGTGTGCAATGGACCCACAGAAGGAGCAGATGATGAAGGCATCTCATTCACTAAGACAAAGCTGCTGAAAATAAAAGCGAAGCCTAGAATGGTTCCTGCACATTTGTGAAGAGAGAATTCAGAATCTTTTCTTTCTGTTTAGGGAAACGAGCACTGAGTAACCTGCTCTCCAGTGGGCTCAAAGGCGGAGTAGAAGGTACTCCAACTGGGTCATTCACTAAGATGAATCTCCTGGAGAGAGAGAAGGAAAGAAAGAAGGCAGATCACCAAGTGATAAAACAGTTAACACTAAGGAATGCTGACAATGGGACTTAAAAACAACTAGTAATCAAAAGCAGGGACGGAAAAAATACATGGTTTTCATACTGTACTATATCCAAAGGTTGTGTCTCATAACGCTGAGAACCGTTGTTAGCAATAGCGATGACATGTGAGTGCAGAATTATGGGGCTCATAATGGTAAACGGAAGAGTCAACACTTCCAGTTTATTACAAGCTGAGACAAAACTCCACTAAAGTTCAAGTCTGGCTTGTAATGCGTTTGCCTGGTGCCAATGTATCCCTGAACTGAAACTGCTTCCTCCGCCTACCCCTTACCTTGTGATGTCCATGGTAACAGAAAGGCCTCTTTGCAAGGCCTCTCGCTCCCTGGAATCAGGACATTGACATGGCAGCAACCTAGGCACCAGGAATTATGGAAAATGTGGTTTTTCAGGGCTCCTAAATATTTACTGTGGAATGCTGGATTATCAGCTGTTTCCAGAGGCTTTTTGCACCAGGGACGATGGTGACTGTTACTGTTAATTACGTAGCAATGTTTAAATTATATAGCAGGTCAGTCCAACACGCAGCCCTCAAGGCCTTTTTGGGTGGCCCTCAGCAACATTTGATGCCCCACCCCACAGCCCTCATACTGCCTTCCCATAGCTGGGTAACCAAGGCACTGGGCTTTGGGAATGAGGTGGGGTGGCTCTAGGACCCTGCCAGAGCCTTGTGCCTCCTTTCCATGGCCCAGTGCCTTGCTTAGCCGGCTTTGAGAAGGGAGCGTGGGGATAGTTGGGAGGTGTCAAATTTGGGCCTTGCTCCCCCCCCCCGCCCCACGACAAGGCAGTGTGTGGCCCATGGGGTCTGTGTTGAAGTACAATTGCAGTCCACTTGGCCCACCCTGATGTACAGTATATACACTATGTATTGTATGTACAGTGGTACCTCAGGTTACATACGCTTCAGGTTACAGACTTCGCTAACCCAGAAATAGTGCTTCAGGTTAAGAACTTTGCTTCAGGATGGGAACAGAAATCATGCTCCGGCAGCGCAACAGCAGCGGGAGGCCCCATTAGCTAAAGTGGTGCTTCAGGTTAAGAACAGTTTCAGGTTAAGTACGGACCTCCAGAACGAATTAAGTACTTAACCTGAGCTACCTCTGTATATGTATATACCTTACTTTTCTGTGTATAAGACTATGGTTGTTTTTTTTACTCTAAAATAATGTTCAAAGTCTGGGCTTGTCTTATACATGGATAGTATCTCCCCCCCCCCCATTTTCTTAAATTGGAGTCTCCCAAAATAGGGGCGTCTTATACATTGGAGTGTCTTATAGACAGAAAAATATGGGATAAGTGCATGAATGTATAACAAATGTGAGGATGAGATCTCCACTGTCTCCCTTAAATAACTGTACTGGAGAGATAGGGTTATTATTGTACCAGCACTATCTCTGCAATTAGGCATCTTCACAAAGACTCCCATCTGGATTCAGGAATGCTCTAGGCTGAGTATACAGTATACCTTTAAAGCACATTTGAAGCAAATTTTCCTTGCAAAGAATCCTAGGCATTATAGTTTTTTTAATGGGTTGTTGGTATCTCTGCAAGGGGTAAGCTACTGTGATCAGAATTCTTTAAAGGAAAGAATGTGCATTGTACAAAAGTACAATGTGTACACAGCCCTAGTGACATCACTGGAACATGCTGGCCTTGCACTAATTTTGTCCAAGAGATCTCTCAGAACTCTTGTCACCAGATTTTTTTAATAAGTGTCCATAAAATGTTCTGGTGAATTCCAGTTCTGCATATTTTAGTGACAATGAAAAATAGTGTAATCCCTGTATGTAATATAATCTAGTAAACCAGCATCTATAAACCAATGCATTTTCTGTAACAGCATTTCGTTAAAGGAAGCAGAATTGTGAATCTTCTTCCATAATCACACAATCCATTTTTATTTTTATTTTTTGCTTAAAAAGCAATCAAACCTTTGTTGATTAGAAACAAAAACCATGGTGAAAATCAAAGTTCTTTCTTCCATGAAATGAAGATGTGATGCTGCCTTCTGTCATCAGTAAGACGGAGAAGAAGGGCACAAGGAACTGAGGGGTGAACAGAATGGCAGGACCTAGTTGGCACAGGAACAAATATTATCTTCCAAACATACCCTCTGGCTGGGATTGATTGAGTTGGCTGCAAATTCTTCTCTACGTGCAGGCTGCTTATATTGCGTTCCTTATCGAACTTCACCTTGGGACGATACAATTTTATGTCTACATCTTGAGTGGTTGGAGTTCCCCAGGCCAACCTATGAATATAACAGGTTACACTGGTCTCTAAAATAATGCAAGCCAGAATTCTTAAAAGACACAGAAGCATAGTTTGTGAATATAAATATTAATTAAAAAAAACAAAAAACCTCTAGGTGTTTTGATCTGAGACTGCAGTCCTATGCTTATTTAACCTGGGAACAAGCCCCAATAGACAATGGGACATATCTTCAGGAAAACATCAACAGGATCAGCCTCTGAGCTTTTTCACATGATAAGAGTGAAATGTGCACCAAGTGCATTTAATCCTTTGTCTAATGCTCCCTTTGGTCTCAGTGCCAGGATACTAGCACAATATCCCCTCTGCATACAATGGATGACCTGGACAAGATAGCCATCCTGTTGTCCCCATATGTTTATTTAAACCTAGCATAAATACAGAGCCCTGAAGAGAAATCTGGGAAAAAGCAAATTGAAGGGGGATGTCTAGCTCTGCTAGATTTGATGCCCTTTACTAACATTTCAGTAGAGTAGCTCAGTCACTTTAACTTCAGGGCAATAGAACTTAGGTTTGTATGAAACACTGCAAGATGTTTGCAAGACATTTTATGAGGAATTAAGCTAACAAAAAAAACACAGAAATGTTTTAATGTTTCCTCTACCTGTAAGGGAATTCTCTAGGGAGATTGATGGTTGTTTCTTCCATCACTGTGTATGGACGGCCCTGGTGTTGTCTGTAAGGCTTCATCCAGGCAAATAAATTTTCAGGGAAGTTTTCAGGAGATTGTAGATTTTGATCTAGGTAATTAAGACGAGGAGTAAGAAGCTAAAAGGATGAACATGCTCCACATCATTTGTTAAATTTGCTCCAGTGATTTTCAATCGGACCTAAGCTCAGTAAACTTTCTCTGGGTTGTACTCACTGAGTTCAAGACTGCTGTTTTATGTACATTTGTGTATACCCATGGAGAAAAATACCAAACTGCTGATACCAAGCCTTATAAACATACCCTTTCATATATTATCTGCATTTCTTTTCACACTGAAGCCCTTTTTGTTTGTGAGGCATTGCTGTACTGGTATTTTTTCACAAAAGCAGCTGCCAGTCACGGGGCACACTGTATGGAATACAACACGGTATTTCCCTTGTTTGTGGGCCTAATTTAAACAGGATGATTGGTACACAAGAAAAACTTACCTGTGAAACATTACATGTACCTAGAATCTCATTTAAGTCAGATCTTATTTCCAGTGTGAAATGTTAGCATCCTATGAATCTGTAGCCAAGCAGGTTGGTGTGTTAACAGTGTACATGCATGCAATACTTGCATGGTTAAATCCTTACTGCATACATTTAAAATGGCTTTGTTGTTGCAGAATATGAGATTCTGGATAAGAATGAATATGTCCTCAAGCAAAAATAAAAAATAAAAAATGAGCTTGTCTTCAAGTAAAAAATCATACCTGTGATAAATATTATGGCCTAAGGGAATGAAATGTGTGTTTTTATAAAAATTGTGAATTGTTCTGGAATTTTGAGATATGTTATGAAGGCATGTAATAAAGGTGAGTAATCTACCACTTTGCCTATTTTAAAATACACCAATCTGTGTTTAAAATACATCAAGTTTTCACTCAGCTAACCTGTGATGCCTTGTTCACATTACTGAGCCTGCTCACATGTGCAAGGATGCAAGTAAAACTGCTATAGTTCACTAGCAAAATAGCTCACACATCTGTTTTGTGGTAGAATATTATATAACTAGAAAAATACTAAAAGGAAGCTTTTGTTTTAATTATCAGATCTGTTCAGTTGATGTCATCTGTTTGCGGTGGCATGGAAAGGGTGTGCACTTGACTTAAAATTGCCGGTACCATAATTATATAGAATTGAAGGAAGGCCCTCGGACATGCCGGGATTTGTTCCCTCTCAAATGGATGCCTCAGATGTAAACCACATGCTGAGCCTTCCTTGTCACTTAGAACAGAAGCCATCATCAAGTAAACCAAAGCTGGAAACATGCTGGCAATGAATGAATCATAACTTCTAAAACCGATTTGCTTTTTATGTTGTCTAGATTTAAGCACCAAAGAGAAGTAGAGGGTAGAAAGATGGTTAAGACCTCAATCAATGGCCTCAAATGCCTGCCCAATGTAAAGAGCACATTTAAGAAAACAGTTCTGTTTAGTCATGGTTTTTGCTTTAGTCTGACGCCTATTTCATGGAAGAACCATAGAATTGTAAAGTTGGATGGGATCCCTTACAATGCAGTGAATAACAGATTCATGGCTTTGGGAAAGGATCCCGAGGATCATCTAGTCCAACCCCCTGAAGTGTAGGACTCATTTTTGCCCAACATGGGGCTCAAACCCTGAGATTAAGAGCCGCGTGATCTACCAACATTCCTAATGCCCCCCACAATAACAATGTGTTAATGAAATCAACCTCCTTACACTGCAGGGAGTTGCTAGGTGTGAAACAGTGGTTCCGGGAACATGACCTTTTCGAATGTTCTTGCATCAGACGCCGCTCCTCTGCTTGGCGAATTCGTTCATTTTGCTTCCTCCTCCAGGCCACCACCCTAAAGAAAGTGCAAAGTTATATTCTGCTGTGAGTTTTGTTTGAATTAGGGCTGGGGGAGGAATCCAATGAGCTGTGGTTTCCAAGTGGATACACATGATCTTATCTGCCTGGACTAATGTGAGATCAGGGCAGGAGTTCTCTCCAGTTTTCCATACCAGGTGATTTGAGGACTGCTTGTCAAAGAAGTACCGTATTTTTTGCTCTATAAGGCACACTTTTTCCCTCCTAAAAAGTAAGGGGAAATGTGTGTGCGTCTTGTGGAGCGAATGCAGGCTGTGCAGCTATCCCAGAAGCCAGAACAGCAAGAGGGATTGATGCACAGTGATCCCTCTTGCTGTTCTAGCTTCTGGGATTCAGAATATTTTTTTTTCTTGTTTTCCTCCTCCAAAAACTAGGTGCGTCTTATGGTCTGGTGCGTCTTATAGGGCGAAAAATATGATAATTTCAACTGCCTAAGAGTGGTTCGCTATTGCACTGAGCTCCTGCTGCCACACATACTGAAATCAATGCCACAAGTCCCACTGGGAATCATAAGACTTGATGATGTGCCGTCACTTTCAGTGGGAATTCTACATATTCTCTGTCTCTCTCTCTCCTTCAATTTCCACTCATGGGGGATTTTATTTAAACTTCACACATTCTTAAGGGGAATTCTAAATAAAATATGTAAAATGCACATAAAAGTCTCCCTAAGGCTAAGGGGAAATTGAATGCAAATGATGCAAAACATACATAAAAACCTGAGACTTGGAGGCATGTCAAAATCCATCGCCCTCAGCTAGACTTGTCACCTTGATTTCTGCATGCAAGGCAGCAATAACCCTGCATGCCAGTCAAGCTGTTCCTGGATGGCTGAAATTACTTTTGTTGGGCAGTTGGTGTGTTGATGGAAACGATTAAGGAGAGCACGGTGGATTAAACTAAGACGGTAACATTTGAATTCCTTCCCAAGGAGCTGTGCTATATACAACCAGTGCTAACTAAGTAATTAAAGTTTTGAACCCTTTCATCAGGCATTTGGCTGTGGGTATTTATATGCTGCTGCATTAGTTTCCATTGAATTTGATTTTGTTGTTGTTTTAACAGAGTGATCTTAAGGTAGTGCTGATATATGAGATTCCACAACAGAGGAACCAGTACTTCTTAAGCCACTCCATTTCCCTCACTTTGACTGGCATTAATGGGAAGTTTAATAACTAAGCCAGCTCCAGGGATTGCACAGAGTTTTGACCTTTCATGAGGGCCACTGGGAAGAAGGGATGTTGAGTCCAATGGATCCAAGACACCCCTGACACATTTCTGGAATGCCCCCTTTTTGTGCTCACTCTGCTGTCAGAGAGGGAGGTTGGCAGCATCCAATAGCTCCTTGAAGGCTTACGGTTAGTCCCTAATTAGTATTTTATTAATACTGTGTTGTATTCAATTTACTTTTCCTCAGAGTAGACCCTTTAATTTCAATTGATTTACTCCAAGTAAAAGCCAGCTGAATACTTCCCATAGTATTTTATGCTTTAGCATGAGTCACACAGAGCATCCCTAGCGACAGACAGGCAGATTATTAACATTTAAATACGAATTAATTTTTTAAAACTCTGTACCTTATAATATCTCTTTCATAAGAGGTCTCATAACTTTCATTTTCCTGTGGGACGGTCTTCTTTCTTGGATGGGGCCTATGAAATAAAAAGATTTATAAATAAGTCACGTTTTAATGCATTGATGCTTTATGTAAGAACTAACTAACTAACATCATGTGGAAACTGATTTATGAAGCAATTGTTTATTAAGCAAAATTGATTGAATATAATATGTAGGAGTACCTTTTCTTAGTTCCATCTGGTTCACCAGCTATGGCCATGCCTGGACAGAGGTAGCCTGACCATTGTAGTCTGTGTGTTTGTAACCTTGAGGCTGGATTACTGCAATGTGCTTTATGTGGGGCTGCCGTTGGGCCTGGTTCAGAAGATTCAACCAGTGCAGAATGCAGCTGCTAAAGTGGCGGGGGTGGGGTGTGACAGGGCTGGCAACATGTCTTAGCAATGGTGTCACATTTGCACTGACTTGCTGCCCATTTACAGTCAAGCCAGGTTCAAGGTCCTTGAAAAACTTGGGTCCTGAGTAGTTTACAGTCTGCCTAAACCCTTATAGCTGTCAGAAGTTCCGGGGGTGGGCACTGCACAGCCCCTGAACTGAGACAAACCTCTCCTGGAGTCTTCCTTGTGGAGCGCAGCCCGGGATGTTCATAACTCTTCCGTCCCGGTGTGCAGCAGTGACACATATCTGAAAATATGTGCACACTCATACAGCAGAGTAAAACTGGAAGCTGAGGCGATGAGGTGTGACATCTAAGTTATATTTATTAAGCAATATATACAGGACAAAGCAATCATGGCATCCTCTCACATCTTCTCCGAGAGAGAGAGAGAAAATACAAAAGTACAATACAACGGAAGAGATAGGACTGGCTTCCGTTCTCACACTTTCCAAGCATGGAATGTAAACACAGACATGTGATGTAATAATCACACATCCAGCAATGGGAGAGAATGAAAATGCTGACATCCTCCCCCTTTTTATGGTAACCATTGCTGCATTACCTAACGCAGCCATACACAATCAAACATACAGTCGTTATGTATATAACAGACTCCTGAAGTGCTTTCCCCATCTGTGGGATCACTTTCAAAACTTGCATCAGCGTATATCTCAAGACCTCAGACCACATCCACCAATGGGAGAGAATGAAAATGCTGACAATAGCCATCATAGATATCAAGTATACCACGCATCTTCTTGATCCTATTTTAAACTTTTTATTTTCTAAAGCATCATTTTCTCGGTTGTAAATTTGTGCCCTACTGACCGGATGATGCAACCACCACTTCAGGCTCTGAGGAAAAGCTCCGAGCCTCTTCTCAGCTTTGCAGAAGCCGAAGAATGCAAAATCAGACAATGAGTACAGACAGCATTTCCCCTCTAGAGCAGGCTTCTTCAACCTTGGCCCTCCAGATGTTTTTGGCCTACAACTCCCATGATCCCTAGCTAGCAGGACCAGTAGTCAGGGATGATGGGAAGTGTAGTCTCAAAACATCTGGGAGCTGAGGTTGAGGAAGCCTGCTCTAGAAGGTGGGGCCTACAGCAGAAGAGGTGTTGTCTGCCTCACAGTTGGCTCTATGTTGACAAGCATGGTCCAGTCTCTGGGAGCTATCCAAGGTCCTAACCTGTTTAACCTGAACTTGAAAGTTCTGTCATTATCCCCACCTAACTATTCTTGCTGTGACTCTACCAGATGTGGCAAGTACCTATGACTGAGCCTGCTGTGATAACACTAACATGATGCTAACTGCTAAGCTTCCCCTGAGATAAGACTTGCAGTCTTGAAAAACAGGATAGAAAGCAGGGGGCAGGATCCACGCAGAACATCAATAACCAAAATGCAGAGCACTGAATAAGGTTTGGATTTGTGTAATAGTATTCAGAAGTAATAATAAAACATTTAATTTTTACAAAATTTAAAAACAAGTGCCTTGGTGCTTGTCAGTTACACTGGCTAAAGAACTGATGGTAAAGCTTCCTTTTCACAAATAAAATGGCTGGAGATTTCTTTAATGACCGGTTTGGGACCAGTTTATCTACCAGCTCACCTTACCCCACAGGTGCCCACTCGACCACTTAAATTGGCAGAATCTGCACTACTCACCAGCGCTACATAATACCTGTATCGCATTTGTAAGAACTTGAATGTTAAGTGTGGCAGTACCTACACTTTGGAAGTTCCTGCCTATTGATATCCAGCAGGCAGCTCCACTGCACAAAATTTCTGTGCCTGCTAAAACATTCTTGTTCTGATAAGCCTACCCAGATGCATGGAACGTTGAGGTAATTTTAATCTGTTTTAGTATTTTGCCTTTGTATGTTTTAAACTATGGTTGTAATTTTTTCTTGATTTTTAAAAATCACGCTTTGAGGATTTAATTTTCTTTCTTTTTTAAGAATCAAGTGGTGTATACATTTCATGAAATAAATAAATAAATAAGGAAGCTGAAAATTCGGGGAAGAGATATGGAGAAACCCCAGAGGCAGCCATGTCTTGACAGCTCTACCTCTCACACTGTGGCCATGGGTATAACCCAAGCAGCAACAAATTCCCTTGCCCATTCTCCTTTGTATAGAGCCATGGCAGGTTTTTCCATTTAAGGGAGGAACATTTAAACTTTTGCAGATTATGCAATCTGTTTTATTTAAGCCCTGAACCGTGACCTAAGGTAAGTGTTATAATATAGATACGTGTCTATACACAAAGCCATTTTGCTTTTCATAGCTACCAGCTAAATTCATTCTTTATAGTCAGTCTTCATGAGTTCTTTCTGAGTCACACAGTTTACTACTTACAGGCATGAAATCCTAACTGAATCTATGAATCTCAATTAAAAAATTGTAAAAGCAAAGATTGTAAATGTCTGTCATAAATAATAGTTGGTGCCCATGAAATGATCACTCTGCTTCATGGGAAAATAAAAATAGACAAGGCATAAATTCCCACAACATACTGATATTCACAGCTGGCAATGAATTAGACTTCTAGGAATCTGTGTATTAGAGTTCACAGCACTCCATTATACATTTTTAAGTAGACGAAAAAGGAATGATAGCTTTAACTCTGCGAATGTGTGTGTGTGTGTGTGTGTGTTACTCCCTCATTGAAAGAATTGATTCTGATCCCACCCCCACACACCCCAAAGACTTTCTTTTCTTTATAATATTTTATCTAGAAAATGTAGATCAGGAGAAGCTGTGAAATACACTTTGCATTTTGTGTTCTAAGATACATATTGTCACATGCATGCCTGCACTTTAGAGTCCCAAATCCTTTTTTTCTATGAACTTTTAACTACAGCTTTGTCACTGGACAGGCTTCAAATTAAAAACAAAACCAAAAAAAAATCTCCGTCACATTTATTTTTTGTACCTTGGAATATTTAGTAAAGTTTAAATGGCTTCTATATTTTGGATACTTTATGTGATAGATTTTTCCACTTTACTGAACTTTATTTTAGATGGGTCTCGGAGCACCCTGTTCACCTGAGCTGAACCACAAGGACCAAGGACGTGGTTCTATATAGTAAATGGTGGGATTCAAACAGAATCATTATTCACATACTCATCCTACCCTGAACTTTAGAAGCAGTTTCAAAAGCTCACAGGATGAAAGCAAGGGCTACGGCAGCTGAGAAATGACCACAGAAAGCACCACTGCATGCATGATTAAAAGAATTCTCTGGATGTTTGTAGCAGAAATGCAAACCCCCAGGCCCTTATCATTCATTGTGCAAGCAAACTAGTTTGAAATTCACTGAAGGATCAAAAAAGAAGAGAATAGCTTCAAGCAAATAATGAAAAATATATCCAGCTTTCCTCCACAACAGTTGTTGATTCATCAAACAAAATTTAAATAGCAGCACTGACTTCTGATTGTTTTTACAATACTTTTTCAGCATGTACAATTCTCTGCAAAACACTATATGAAGAGTTTGGATTTGATATCCCGCTTTATCACTACCTGAAGGAGTCTCAAAGCGGCTAACAATCTCCTTTCCCTTCCTCCCCCACAACAAACACTCTGTGAGATGAGTGGGGCTGAGAGACTTCAAAGAAGTGTGACTGGCCCAAGGTCACCCAGCAGCTGCATGTGGAGGAGCGGAGACGCGAACCCGGTTCCCCGGATTACAAATCTACCGCTCTTAACCACTACACCACACTGGCTCTCTATCTGTCTGTCTGTCTGTCTGTCTGTCTATAATGTATGATATATACAGTATATCTGGTTATAATGAGAAGAGAGGAATATTTCTGACATCTGGCTCAGGTTATGCTCTATAACATAAGCTGCTCAAATTACATTTTCCCCCTCCAACATTTATAAATATTTTAAATCCTAAAGAAATATTTTACTCTGACTACACATCACCCACAGAAATAAGGACCACATATGTGTTGGCTCACCTGTCTCAACTTCCATTACCTGGTGGCGGACAGCCCATGTTTCTCCACCAACCCCCCACAATGAAAGATTTGTTGTTTCACAGGGAGATGGGGAGCTCCATCGGTAGTTAATGCCTTGACAGCCTAACCTCTCAACTTTAAGCTCTCTTTCCTTAGTGAATGCCCATCCTGGGCTGGGCTTAGTGACCTGTAACTCAAAGCTACCTGGGCACAAAAGGCCACAAAAATGGTCTCTATATTCCATTCTTTATCCCTCATCCTGCAACCAACTCCAGAAGCTACCAGCACTAGAGGAGACCACTGAGAGTAACTTATGCTGTGATAGTGTGCTTAGTATAGGATAAATATTCTGATTGTTTACCGTATTTTTCGTCCTATAAGGTGCACCGGCCCATAGGACGCACCTCATTTTTTGGGGGGAAATGAATTTTAAAAAATTATTCCCCCCCCCAGCCCTGGCTGCCGCCCCAAGCCTTGCACTCACCTGCCCGGAGCAGGGGAAGCCCTCCGAAGGGCTCCCCGTGCTTCGGGCGACAGGCTGCCGCCCCAAGCCTCGCGCACCCGGTGAGACCTCCTGCCGGGCGCGCGAGGCTTGCAGACACTCCCCCGAAGCAGGGGGAGTCCTCCGAAGGGCTCCCCGTGCTTCGGGCGACAGGCTGCCGCCCCAAGCCTCGCGCACCCGGTGGGACCTCCTGCCGGGCGCGCGAGGCTTGCAGACACTCCCCCGAAGCAGGGGGAGTCCTCCGAAGGGCTCCCCGTGCTTCGGGCGACAGGCTGCTGCCCCAAGCCTCGCGCACCGGCGGGACCTCCTGCCGGGCGCGCGAGGCTTGCAGGCACTCGCGGGGGCTGCAGGCTGCTGCCCGCAAGCCTTGTGAGCCCGCAGGAACTCCCACCGGGCTTGCAAGGCTTGCTGATAGCTTCCTGAAGCCTGGAGAGGGAGAGGGGTCGGTGCGCAGTGACCCCTCTCCCTCTCCAGGCTTCAGCGAAAGCCTGCATTCGCCCCATAGGACGCACCCACATTTCCCCTTCATTTTTGGAGGGGAAAAAGTGCGTCCTATGGGGTGAAAAATACGGTAATTTTCATCCTGATCATGCCTACTCTCTGTTTCTCTCCCTTACCCCATTTTCTATACTCCTTTTAAATAAGATGCTCAGTTAGATTTCTGGGTTGTGCTGGTTTATGGGCACACTCTAGGGGTGGTGGTCCTCACACCAATGTTACTTGGACCATGGCGTATGTAACCAGTGGTTAAAATGCCTCAAAGAGCTGGAAGGGTTTTGTTTTTTTTAAAGAGAGAGTAAGACCTAGAGGGGACACTAGCTGAGGTTGCCAAACAGAAATCTTGGAATTTCTTGGGAGACAGCTGCTCCCAAGAAGACCATCATAGTGCAGTTGTAATTATTCACCCCTTGCCTTGGGGGGACATGGCCAGTGGGTGGTGGCAAGTGGAAAGGGAGAAACAGGATGGGTTACCTGTTGCTAGTGAGCTACACTACTGGTTGATTGCTGTAGCAGATGAAATAAATAGTGTTGCTGCCCGCCACAAGGCATGAGCAAACCATCTTGAACACAGCAATGTAGAAAGGAAGTATACAAATGATAATGAAATGGGAAACAAAATCTTGTTCCTTACGTGTGAAAAAAATACATGTTTTAATCATACTTTCATCACAAATACCTTTTGTCAGCAAGTACCAAACCCTAAAACAGACAAAAACAAGACATGAAACAGAGGTTGTAAATTTTAATAACAGCTGTTAAGCAGAAAATGTAGATGTTCATTACTTCTACTGAAGCCCTTCAAGACCCAGGCTAAGTTGGTGCACTCTTTAGGAAAGATTATGGAAATTCTCCCATTGCCCCATTTAGATGCACACCATCACTAAAATTCCCCAACAATTTCTAATATAACTAAAAGTAAACATGCTCTGTGAATCTTTATGTAACCACATGGAACCACCCATGCACAACTGAGAGGCTTGGGGAATCCAAACATTTGCAGTATCTGTTGAAGCAAAGGTGGGCCTGTTCCAGAAGCTCTGCAAACCCTATCTTGGTAGTCAGGATAAGCCTGAAACTAATTTTTAGTTGCAGCAGCAATGAGCTCCCCTGTGTTTATGCACTTGCTGTGATACATGGTAATTGGCTTGCTTTGATGTTATGCTTATCTGTGGACCCTGGGATCTTGGCTCAGAGAAGGGCGCTAGCTATAAGCCTTGGATAGTTGCCACCTATCCCCTTATGGGCCAGGTGGGTTGATGGGAGGTTCTGACTAAACTGATGTATGATGCTTTGTGTATAAAGAATGTATACACATTTGCCTGGGTGAGGACAATTTGGTTCTTGACAGGAGGCAAGACTACCAGTGATGAAACTACCAAAACAAGAGCAAGTGTATGGTATAAGTGGAGGAGAGACCTTTTCAGTTTTGCTGTTTCAAGTAGTTTTCAAAATTCCAAAGCAGGAGTCTGCAACCTTTAAGACAAAAAGAGCCACTTGGACCCATTTCTGAAGAAAAAACAACTGGGAGCCGCAAAACCATTGCGACATTTAAAACAAACATATCTCCGGAGCCACAATCTGACAGCGGGCGGGAAGGTGACGTCGGGACGGTGCGTGACTAACGCACGCACTGCCCCCATGCGACGTCACAGCCAGTACAGCGCCCGCCACAGTGGGGAGTGTCGGGGCGCAAAATGCGCCTCCTCCCCTTGCTAGTATCCGCCCCGGAGCCGCGGCAAAGGTGTAAAAGAGCCACATGCGGCTCCGGAGCCGCGGGTTGCAGACCCCTGTTCCAAAGCATAACAGCAGTCTTTCAAAGCATAACATCCTGGTAATAAATTTTAAAACATACAATCAATCCCAGTATTCTGAATACAAATACAGTATGCCATACCTCAGTCCCAAGGGCAGGGAATTGTTTCTGTCCTGGTACAAAGAGAGAGAGAAAATCAGGAACCAAATCAAGCATATGTGGTTCATCTTTAGCCATTAATTAATATTACCTAAATATCCTGCTCTGGAATAGGATGAGACAAGCAGTCTAATTTTTCTTGCCTGTTATACACAAATGAAACCCTCTTTCCATATGAAAGTAGGGCTTTTCACTGCTGCTGAAGGTCAGAAAACAAACATGGACCAGTCTGCTAGGCTGGGCTCAGACATTCCTATATAAACCATACTTTAAACAACTATGGCTTAGCATTGTGTGTGAACCAAGCCTTGTTAATGATGTGGTTTGGAAATGTGAGTCTGTCCCAAATCACTTCGGTTCACCTCATTACGAATGGACTCATGAATACTTTATGTTGCATTAATAGTCTAATGGATTGGAACTTTCCCCCCAACAGCCAGAGGATCAGCTGAGTGGAATTTGACTCAAAAGACACTCCTACTGGCAAAGGAGAGGAAGCAACCTTAACTGGTAAAAGAGGTTCACCTATGAGTCACATGCTGACAGAACTATGTATAAGCTCATTCTGGAAAGAAAAAAACATTTAATGAGTTTGATTAAAGCCATTGCCTTTATTCAACAGATGAGATCAATAGTTCATCTTGTATAGTATTGTAAATAGTATTACATATTATATTATATTATATTATATTATATTATATTATATTATATTATATTATATTATATTATATTATATTATATTCAGCCATTCTACTTTCATATCATATCAAGCACAAAGAACAAAACATTCTCCGTGGTGCTTCCTTCAATTACAGAGTTTCAGAACATTTGATGCTGTGGAAACATTAGCCTGTCAGAATGCTACACAAATTTTCAACCTTCAGAAAATGCTTGAGATAGCAATTATAATTTTAAAAATAGTATAGGAATTAAAAACCTTAGCTTAGTTTCTTTTGCCCTTCATTTGCTTTGCCTGAGTATGATGTTGTCAAACTGGTGGAGAGAAACCCTTTCCTTATAGTGAGCTTTACGTTACATCACAATAGCAGGAGCCGCGTCACTGGGTGGAGGGGAGTGTACTGTGATGGAAAAGTCCATAGAGACAAAATTTGGACCAACAGCCTCCTGTAACCTGGACCCTAAGATTGCTTTCAGAGGAAGCAGCCATCCCATGTAAACAGTTTTAATTGTTTTTAACCTTAGAGGGCATGGGATGTGAATTTCAAGCCAATGACTAATCTTTTCTTTTTGCTAAAGTTATCCTTGTTATCTTCAATGAGAGCACTGGGAGGTGTTTGCCATTTGTCAACAAACTTTTCTCACCAAATAATCACTCCCTGTTTAATGGTGCATCTGTGCCTTTGAAGTATTAAACTCTTCTGGCCAGACTTTTAATCCTATAAGGAATCTAAGATGGTGAATTTTGGACCCACTCTTAACATATAGAGTCAGTTCTAATTTCAAAAGAAACAAGGGTCAGTGCCCATCCAATGGTGGAAATTTTGGTAAAATCATAGACTGGCTTGCAGTGCTGAACTTGGCCCTGATGGGTGCTGATTGGACAGTGATCCAAAGAGAAACTCCTGCCCTCCCTGTTGCCCCTTTTCAAAAGAGACATTTTTTTCTGCTTAAGGAAGTATCAGAGCTATTCCATCCAGGATAAGCAGTTAACCATTTTAATATTTTGGATTTCAGCTTAGTGGCTGCTTAAGAATGTTGGGCCAGCTTGCTGATACTAATAACCATGGAAGCTAGAGCCTATGCTTTTTCTGTTTTTCTCATTCTGATTCCCTCACTGAGGTGGTGGAGGAAGACTAATTGAGGATCCAACCCAATTAAAACATGATGACTCAAAGGCATTCTCCAGTGGATCCAAGAATTCCTAGACAAGAGCCACAGTTCTTCTCCCTGGAGGAACGATGGAAAATTTTTTACCCTTGCTTGTTCTCTCTCTCATTCTTTCTGCTGCCTTTGACTGGATTGACATAGAGAAGCTGTGCCTGAAACTATGAATCATGAATATTGATAGGCATTTGCTTACTTACTTAGAAAGCCTTTATATGGCTAAAACTTCAAGGTCTTAGGGTCAGCACTCAAGAGACAGCACTAACTACAAAAGGGATTAACTATAGTCATCTCTTACCTGCTTTTGTATTCAATCCATATCTACATGATTATATACCCCGGAGCATTTTGGGGTATTGGCCCTCTGCACAAATTGAATAAATATACTCTTTAATTTAATTTACCCTGCTCCAGAGTAAAACTCCTACCCAAGTCGTCATAAGTGGCACAGATTTGTAAATCTGTAGCAAGTGCTGATGGAAATTTCACAGAATCCTTTTCAAGGCAGGAATCCTATACACTAGCTGTCTTCCCTAACTGGGTGCCCTCCAGATATTTTGGATTCCAACTCCCATCAGCCCCAGACAACATGGCCAGTGGTCATGGATGATGGGGTTGTAGTCCCAAACACCCAAATCTGCTATACACACATACAGTGGTGCCTCGCAAGGCGGAATCAATTCGTTCCGCGAGTTTTGTCGTCTTGCAATTTTTTTCGTCTTGCAAAGCACGGTGTCGGGAAAGTTTTGGAAAAGCTTCGAAAATCACCAAAGTCTTTAAAAACCTCAAAAAAGGCTACCACACCGCGTGCTATGAGTTGCTCCTCGAAGTCAAGTCGCAACTGTATTAACGGTGTTAAGAAAAAGGAAACAAACTTGCAAGACGTTTTCGTCCTGCGAAGCAAGCCCATAGGGAAATTCGTCTTGCGAAGCAGCTCAAAAAACAAAAAACCCTTTCGTCTTGCAAGTTTTTTGTCTTGCGAGGCATTCGTCTTGCGAGGTACCACTGTATCTGGGAGTTAGTTCTACTGAACTCAATATATCTTACTTCTGATTAGACATTCTTAGGATTTCACTGCATGACTGCCAGCAGCCTTGATTAGAGCAGAGGTGAAGTTCCACATTCTTACTATCATGATCAATGTATCACTATAAGCTTCTAAAAATTGATGAAAACGTAGTTCTGGGGAAATGCGTCTGTGAGCCAAGGAGCAACAAACCCAAAAACAGTTCAGGTTGCATCAGTGGCTACAAGCACATGCAACTGCTCTCTCTGAAAATATAAAGGTGAGCAGTTATCTGGTTCTGCTTTTAGCGCTACTTGGAACAGAAGCAAATTAGCTGCTGACAAAGGCTTTCATGCCACCACTAGGTACCAATAATGGTGTACACACAGAGAGACACAAAACATTGTTTGGAAAAACAGAATGTCTCCTCCATTCTATTTTAAAAAAAATTACAAAAAATATTGTATAGCAATCTATATACCCCACCTTTTCTCTTGATGGCTTACAGATAAAATAAGAAGAGTCAGGCACAAGATGTTGGACATAATATTATGATGGCTGATTGGGAACAGTTATGGACCACAGGTATGAAGTTTACGGCATGTAATGCTTTAAGAGAGAATATTATGAAAACGACATACAGGTGGTACATGACCCCAGTCAAGCTTGAAAAAATCTATCATTTGCCCGATAATAAATGTTGGAAATGTAAAGAAACTGAAGGTACATTCTTTCACCTTTGGTGGACGTACCCAAGGATTAAGGCTTTCTGGGAGATGATCTATAATGAATTGAAAAAGGTATTTAAATATACCTTCTTGAAGAAACCAGAGGCCTTTCTCCTGGGCATAGTCAGCCAATTGGTGTTAAAGAAGGATAGAACTTTTTTTATGTATGCCACAAGAGCAGCAAGAATACTCATCGCAAAGTATTGGAAGACACAAGATCTACCCACTCTGGAAGAATGGCAGATGAAGGTGATTGACTATATGGAACTGGCGGAAATGACTGGCAGGATCCGAGACCAGGGAGAAGAGTCGGTGGAAGAAGATTGGAAGAAATTTAAAGACTATTTACAGAAATATTGTAAAATTAATGAATGTTAGAATGATGTTGGATAGAAACTAAGGGGTTTTTAGCTGCAATACTATAAGGGAATATGAAAAATGGATTACTAATAGGTAAAGATTTAATGTTATAATATTTTAAGATTAAAGATTAGGATAAACAAAGAGGGGAAGGATTTGCTTAACCAACAAACTGAACTGGAATACAAAAATGGGAGGCGTGAGGAGGTCTGGGAAACAAGCTAATGAAAAATAAGTAATGGAAAGATTGAGTTGTTTTTAATTATTTTTATTTTGTATTTTTCTTTTTTCTATTTTATTTTGTAATATTTTGAAAATTTTAATAAATATCTTATAAAAAAATAAAAATAAAATAAGAAGAGTCTTTTCTGACCCCACGCCAACTGTTTCTAATATCCAGACCAGGCATAGGCAAACTCGGCCCTCCAGATGTCTTGGGACTACAACTCCCATCATCCCTAGCTAACAGGACCAGTGGTCAGGGATGATGGGAGTTGTAGTCCCAAAACATCTGGAGGGCCGAGTTTGCCTATGCCTGATCCAGACTGATGAAAGATGTTGATGAAACTGCAGCCCACTAACTTCAATTCGTCATTAACTTTTTAGTTGGTTCTAACAGTAGTCTACTTTTGATTATTATTTTTTAATGAAACAACATGGCTACCTGCCATTTTTTTAATATTACATATCCTTCATATATCTCCTTCTTAGCATTTTGAAACCTTAGATTACATACCACTGTGAATTTAAGTATAGTGTTGAGGTTTTATAAATAGAATTACTCATGAATTCATACAGCTATGTAAGTGCTAAACTTGGCCTTCAGTAAATTTAAGGTCATGGTGCTTAGTATTAAAGAAAATACAGAGTATTTATTTGTGTGGCTTTTAGCCACAATTCACCAGGCATATTACTATGCTTCTCTTTGGCAAGAGGATGACCATGACATTCTACAGCAGGAGTAACCAAACTGTGGTCCCTGGACCATCCATGGTCTGTGAGCTTCATCCAGGTGGACTATTGCATGTCTTGCATTAACTAGGCATATTGTTTTTTAGTTGTATTTTTATTGCTTCGTTTCTTTCTTATATTGCATTACATGTTGAATTTTATGATATGCAAATTGCAATACAATAAAATACAATATAAGAAATGAAAGAAGCAATAAGACTATATGTCAGGGCTGCCTCAGGTCTCAGCTCACAAAAGACCAACGCCAAGTTCTTCTTATATACAAGGATGTTTATTTCAGTTCATTATTGGTTCCACAACCGAGGCGCGCAGCCCCTTGTCTGTTAGCCTTAGACCGTTTAAGTCCCTTCTGAGTCGGTTCCTCCCCTACACCAGCTTAAGATGCTTGCTTTGCTCCACCTCCTCCTGTCTTTCCTTTTCCGCAGGGTCTTTCTGCCCGCTGGAGTTCCGCCCCTCCTGGATTCCTCTGACGCTGAATCTCCCGATGGCTCTCCCTCCCTCCTGCGGGCTTTGGGACCTGGCTCCTCCCCCGGGCTCTCAGTTTCCCCGCGCGCTTGCACATTTGAACTTGGCGCGCGCGCCCAGCCTCCAACCTTTCTCCTGACAGTAACGTCACTCCTCTCACTGCTCCCCTCCCCTTCCGGAAGAGTGGCTTGTTCTGACCTCTCCTCCGTTCCAGCCAACGGAGCTGCTTCTCCTGACACACTGGAACTCCCCCCCCCCTTCGCTACGCTCTGGAGGGGAAGCCGGCTTTGATCTCCAGCTGCTGCTTCAGGATTCCCTGTTGGCTCTTTCCCCCTGATGAGTCCCCCCTGGGGCTCCTCTCCCCCTGGCTACAGGCGCCCCCTCCTGGGAATCCCCTGATTCGCTGTAAAAGCTCATGGAGTCCCTTGGGCCACAGTCCTCCTCCTCCTCGATGTCCTCGGACTCTGCCCAATGGTCCTCCCTCTCCTGCCTCCCATGTGCCTCTGCCCCTGAACCCCTGACACTATAGTTTAAAATCATACAGCATCTAGCACAATGCATTGCAATTGGTGTGACAAGTCAGAAAAGTCATTAAGTGGTCTGCTAAGACCCTCTGCAATTTTCAAGTGGTCCATGGGGGACATGGTTTGGGAACCACTGCTCTACAGTGTTCAACAAGTAACTGCATTCACAAATTTCACATTTCCCAAACAGTGTAGCCTATGCTCCATCTTCTGGTTATTTATGGTAACTGTACAGCGTAAGGCTTTTTCCTACGAACTCAAGTGATCAGCAATTGTTGCAACTGGTAAAATAACCAATGAAAAGAAGGCAATTGTAATTATAATAAGATGGTGGTATCTCCCCCACTATTGCCATGTTAGGACTGCTCAGTTAGCCTGGATCCAACCCACTGAATCTGAAATGGAAATGAATGAGACAGAGGAAAAGAACTAGTTTATACAAGATTCCCAACATCTTACCAACAGAAATAGCTGATTGGGCACATGAGGCATATGTGTGGTCTCTAGATCTCATAGCACTCTAGAGGGCAAAAGAGAAGGAAAGTCATTTTTCCACATCAAGCATTCTGCAGGACAAGCCATACAGACAATCATGGGTGCACCATGGTTGAGATGCTGGAAGAAGCTTATTCTTGGGCACTCCCACCCCCTCCCTCTCTCCCTCCCTCCCTCCCTTCCATCCATGGTTTGCTTTCATTTTGACACCAACTACATTCAATTATAACCAGGACTTGCAAATCCACTTTGCTAAGAAAGAGAATTGTGGTTCCACTGCACTTGTAACTCAAGTAGTTTGAACAAAAGCATGGGAATGGTCCCTTATAGTCCACCTTTGTCAAGCAGTGGTGTCGCTACTCCTGTGGCCAGAGGCTTGGATGCAATGTGAAGGGTCATTTGCAGTTCGCAAGAATGCCCATAACTATCCCAGGTGCACAGTGAGAAGTGCCAACACCACTGAAATTAAGTTCTTGGCTTGCATTTTCCCTTCCTCACTTCACCCAGCGCTGAACCAACCATGCCCCACGTTCTAGCAGCAAGCTGTCTGATGCAGAAGTGCTGCATTTGGGGGCAGACTCTATGTATACTCTTTCTTGAAGAAAATTAGCTAGCTCTCATTTTTGCTGAAGCTTCCTTCATTCCCCAATAATATAGACCTTATTATTTCTTTAAAAAATAATTCTAATGCCCTGTGTTCAAATGTACAATTTAAAAGACAGGATGACAAAAAAGCGGGGAGTTATGGAAAGAGAAATAAAAAGAAGCCAATTTGGGTTCCAAAGCTTTCTCCTTGCACAATGACCAGTTGGAACAGTCACCAAGGAGACAATTCCAGAGGAGGAAGATCAAATAGTAGCTTATCCCAATCGACTCAATGGAGTGGATACGCTGCCTCACCTGTGTGTCTGCTGCAGCCAGGTGGAACGGCTGCCAGTATCCAAGAAAGAAATTAGTATGTAAAAGGTATCTTAGTATACCCAAGCCATATTATTAGAAGTGTTCTCTTTGGGAGGGGGGAAAAAGTGTCTCTCATGCAAAGTTACTATGTAAATGACAACAAACTTTCTTTCACCTCCACCCCAACAACCAGCAATTGAGTTAAAATTATAAATATCCAGATGTTTTCGTTTGTTAGAATAACAAAAAGTACCTTTGCAAGCAAACTATTTTTTGCATGTTTGGGTGTCCGCATCATTTTGAGACTCAACCTTTCTATTTTCAGGAGCTTCTTGGGCACGAGCTTCTTGGGTTCCTAAGCATATCACACAGATTTTGAAAAATTACGCAGCATATTTCATAACATCACATAATTTGAATACCTAATCTTATAAGAAACATGATATAACTAGTTGTCCCAGTTAGAAACCCCATATATCGGTGGTGGCCAAACTTGGCCCTCTAGCTGTTTTTGGACTACAACTCCCATCATCCCTGACCAGTGGTCAGGGATGATGGGAACTGTAGTCCCAAAACAGCTGGAGGGCCAAGTTTGGTCTCTACTGCCTCATATTCAAACACTGCAAATGTAGTGTGCTGCTTCTTCCTGTTAAGCATCTCACCTTACCCCGATCTAATGAAGCTCTTCCATGGCAACAGCAAGACTATCACAGGCACAACTAGCACCTGGGAAATGAGCCCCACCAGCAGAAAGCAGTACAGTCCCACCCTGAGGTAAACATTGATGGGAAACACCTTGTATCCTCAGGGCAGGAACACAGCCCTGCCACAGAGGACAGTGTGCCACTGTAGATGGCAGCATTCATGAGTCTTGCACCAATGCCAACTTTAGGGCCAAGACCAATGCTTTAGAAGTCATCTGATACAGGCATAGAAGGGATGCTAATGCTGGAAGTGGATGCAATGTTCAACTGGCATGCCTGAACAATCGGGCCACATCTCTCTCTACCCAGGATTGAGCTGGATAGCTCAAAATATACCTCAGAGACCTTCACTGTTTCCTTAACTTCAGTCGTCTCCAAAGGCAACTTCCATGTGTCAAACTAAGAACGGACATGAAAAACCAAAATCATACTGATTGCATGTTACAATAATGTGGTGGATACAATGTTCATTAGATCGCTGTTCAGTGCACAGTGAAGTGAGTGGGGAGGGGAAAATCTCTCCTCTCATTGTGCATTGCACAGTGACCCATCCTTCCATATCACTGAAACTACCATTTCATTGCATAAAGGTAAAGGTAAAGGGACCCCTGACCATTAGGTCCAGTCACGGATGGCTCTGGGGTTGCGGCGCTCATCTCGCTTTATTGGCCTAGGGAGCAGGCGTAAGCTTCTGGGTCATGTGGCCAGCATGACTAAGCCACTTTTGGTGAACCAGAGCAGTGCACGGAAACACCATTTACCTTCCCGCCAGAGTGGTACCTATTTATCTACTTGCACTTTGATGTGCTTTCGAACTGCTAGGTTGGTAGGAGCAGGGACCGAGCAACAGGAGCTCACCCTGTTGGAGGGATTTGAACCGCCGACCTTCTGATCGGCAAGCCCTAGGCTCTGTGGTTTAACCCACAGTGCCACCCGTGTCCCGTGCATAGTAAGCTCTAATTTAAGTTTTGCCCCATGCTGTGGTTTTGTTACCGAGCTTAAAAATGATACAGCAGAGAAAGAAAAAAAAAACTTTTAACATTTTGGAGATTACAGTAAAGTGGCAAGTGAAAAATTAAGACAAATGTAATTTTCAATCAACCTCTGCTGTGAAGTACCAAAATCTCAATAAATTTGTGTTGCTGTATCTTTTAAGAATCACCTCCTGGTTTCTGTCTAGGAGACAACGTGAAAGGAGAGCCTGAAGCTAGCAGAGAGCTGTAGGCCTGCTTTTGTTTTAAGTCAGGCATAGGCAAACTCGGCCCTCCAGATGTTTTAGGACTACAACTCCCATCATCCCTACCTAGCTAACAGGACCAGTGGTCAGGGATGATGGGAGTTGTAGTCCCAAAACAACTGGAGGGCTGAGTTTGCCTATGCCTGTTTTAGGTGTTTGTCTTGTTCTTGTTTTATAATTTTATAATCTCCAGAGAAAGATAGCTGAGAATTCATGCTACATTTGGTGTGAAACCTATACTTCATATCAGTACTGGGATATTAATGTAGTAAGTTAGTAAGATAGCCTTTAGAAAGCACACACCCAAAATCATCCCTGTAAATTAGTGATATAGTTTGGCCAATATTAAGTATCTTTATGTTTACTGTTTTCAGCTGTAGTTAGTTATGATCAATGCTTCTGTTTAAATCAATGGAATTTAAACATCATTAACATGAAAGAAAATATTAAACAGGAAGATTAATACCTTTACATGCTTGAATAGTCTGTCTTTGCCCAAATATCTTTCTTTGGTTGTTCCATAAATTAAAGAATCTACAAAAAATGATGACAAAGCCTCTCAGTTTTATGAGTCTTCACACCAGTTACATGAAAATAAAGGGTTGGATCTAAAGGTGCCCTTCTGAATGCAGAAGGCATTTTCTTGTGGAACTGCTGTTTCTATACCTCACACCAGAGCTCTGAAATGAGAAGCATTCCTTCAACCTTGGATTAACACCTGGCAGAGATAGGCAGGGTCCAATTCTTCAGATGCTTTCTTTCTCCTTTTTGCGCATCCAAGTCAAGGTAGAGGATGCCAGAGGGGGAACATATGACCCTATTTTATGCTATGACAAGTTTAGAGAACTGTCTTCTACTTGCCTTGATTCTCAGGAGATGTTTGGTCTTTTTGCATGGAGGACACACACTCACTGAGGCAGAGGAAGGAAGCCACTTGGACAAAGGGCAGTCTGAGATCCTTGGATGGGAACTGTGGATTTTCTCAAGTTTATGTCTTGGCCTATCAATACAGCAATTTTTGCTTTGTTCTCTTCTTGTTGTGATTTTAAGGGGGTGAATGAGGCATAGAGCAGATACATAAGGAACTGGCTGCCTCTGATGGAAGGGCTCATGGAGCCACTAAGTCGTTGTATGGCTCATTGTATGACTCTGGGGGGTCTCTCACCAGAAAAGTTCAAAGTGATCTTGGGCTTGTGTTAAATTGAGTACTTATTCCCTGGCTTCCTCCGGCACCTGGCCTTGTTTCAGTTCACTGGACTTGCAGTGCTCCAACGTCTGCTGGGCCTCTTCAAAAGGCTGGTCATGCTACTGTCCTCTACCTGCCCTATATGAAGGGGAGGGAGTTGGGATGCTTCTGGGTGAGCTACAGATGGTGCCACTGATCCAGAACTGTCTGTCATGGGTGCTTTCTAGGGTAGTTGTTGGTGATGGGGAAGAAGATGCAGTGCCATTGCGCTACCCGGTAAAGGGCTCTTCTTGATGCAGGTGAAGTGAGGGAAGGTTCCTAAACCCATTTGCTGGTTTGTGGTCCCTTATTTCAAGTCTGTGCTCAATGCATTGGGAGATGGGTTGAGAATGGGAAGGAGGTGGAGGTGGGGGAAAATAGGCTGTAAGGCTAGAAGGCTGCAAGGCTGTAAGATTTTTTTAAAGTTTAGGCCTGAAGAAGAAAAACAGTCAGTCTCTTGAAAGTTCCAGCAGGAACCAAGCATTCTGCATGCAAGGCAGGGTTGATCTGGAACAAAAGGCTAGCCCTACCTCTGGAGAGGCACCTGAAGAACTGGACGCTGTCTATAGTGGTACCTCGGGTTAAGAACTTAATTTGTCCCAGAGGTCCGTTCTCAAGCTGAAACAGTTCTTAACCTGAGGCGTGCTTTTGCTAATGGACATCCTGTTGCCGCTGCGCCACTGGCACGCGATTTCCGTTCTTAACCTGGAGCAAAGTTCTTAACCTGGTTAACGAAATTTGTAACCCGAAGCATCTGTAACCCGAAGCATCTGTAACCTGAGGTGCCACTGTATATGTATCAGAGGGGACATATTATCCTCAGTTGAAGGAATGCCCTCCAATGCCCTCTTCTCATAGAAAAGAATGAAACTAAAATAAAAGATGTGCTTAAACTCTTGTGCCAGTAATTAGGCTTGCATTTTTTCCCTATGGCTATAATAGAAGGCTTCTTTCAAGTCCAATTGCAGTGGGGCTGGTAGGGGAGGATTTCAATGTTCAGGAGTGTGTATCTCTGCTGGAGAGATAAAGCTAATCTTCCCCACCCCCCAGCTGCAACTGGCCTGAAATTGCCCCTCTGTTGAAACTAGGTTTGAACAAAGCCTCCTTTTCTAGCCAAGCCAAGGCTTCTTTCAAGCCTAATTGTGAGACTGAGGGGGGGGGGCGTGGTCAAGAACAGGGAAGGGAAACTCCGATGAAAGCAAATAGTGGAAGTAGATAATCTTGGAATACCTATGTGTGGAATTGAATCTAAGCACTCTAGGGTCCTTTTTTCCTTCAAATTTTGGATAGCCTCTTGCTTTGATTCTGGAGCTCCTGGATCTTCTAGAGTTTCTGCAGCTCCTGAATCTTCTAGAGTTTCTGGAGCTCCTGAATCTTCTAGAGTTTCTGCAGCTCCTGAATCTTCTAGAGTTTCTGCAGCTCCGGGATCTTCTGCAGCTTCTGGGACTGTGTCTTCTTTTATCAAATGCAGCTCTTTACTTATAATCTCCTGTACTGGCTCCACAATGGGTAACTCACTCTCTGCTGAAGCAACCTTAACAAGCAATAAAGTAGCATTAGTTTTCAGGAAGAAGAAGAAGAAGAAGAAGAAGAAGAAGAAGAAGAAGAAGATTCAGTTCCAACACCCTTAAAAACACACACAATTTCTGAGATCTCCAAAGGTCTAGCAACATAAAATCTGGAAATCCTATAACTGTAATGTAGACCCCAGCTAAGTCGAAAGTTGTGGAAACGTTCCATGTTTTATAAGTCCAGACAGCTAAGAAGGAAAGGGTGAGAGAGCAAAAGGAGATGTTTTCCTCTCAAGAATATTAGCTTACAAGTGAAGCAGAATAGCTAATTGCTGAATCTGGACTTATGTGACCTGGTGAAGTTGATCACTTTTCAGTCAAAGTCATAGGAAGCTGCCATTTAATAGACATGTGCCAAAGAAGGCAATCCTTAAGCCCCTCTTGTGAGCATAGTGTGCTCTGCAAGAGTGTTCTTGGCTATCTGGCCTTATAAATAATTTTCCCTGTGGCTTTTTGCCCTTGATGGCAAAAGCTTGTCCACATATGGTATAAAGTAGTCGTAGCGTCTCTGTTTTGGCCATCTGTCTACAAATTCGGGAAATCAATACATATGAGGTCACCGCTATTAAAATTAAGTAGTAGAGCAAATGTTCTGAAGTGTTTATTTATTTATTTATTTACTTACTTACTTAGAATTCTTCTATCCTACTTTATAGCCCAAACTAGGTTGCCATAGCAGCTTACAAAAGACTCCCAAAATAAAGCCACACTCAAAATCTAGCACAGGATCATAAATTACATGGTGCACATATGGAATCGGGATTATTAAGGCAGAAATTTCTTGCCCTTGACCTTCCCTGGTGTCATACCAGACAGAAGTTCCCACTGAGGTCCTCTGAGCCAAGGAAGTCGGGCTGTAAACTCAGCCCATAATGAAAGCAGTCTTCTGATGTTTCGAAGAGACATCTGCTCTTTTAGCAACTCTAGGAGTACTGGGGAATAGTGCTCTCTTAGCCACAGATGAGAGGTTGTGGTGTCCCTTGACCCTGTGTCTCTTAAAGGGGTCTTAGTCTATCTGAGTCATGTATCACATGAGATATGGAGTATTGCTGTACGCTTCAGTTCAAATCAGCAGGAACATTTCTTTTAAAATTGTATAGTAAGCCAATGATATAATAAACTTGGCTTCCAATGAAAATTTTAAAAGGGGATGCATGCCCAGGATAGTAAGACAAAGTTACCTATAGCTTCTGTTTTTCTACTCTCTGAGTGAAGCCTGCTACTCTAGCAGTATAGTTAAGTTAGCCACAAAGGAGGTTATACAAACCTGCTCCTTAGGTTGTGTTTCTGTCTTGGGCTCTTCACAGACTACAGATGAACATGGAGAAACTCCAAAGAAAGGTATTTCTAAATGAGTTTGTGCTTGAAATTTTGGCCCAGGCACGTACTTCTTATCATCTGTCACAACCATTCTTTCGGACACTGAGGAAAGAAAACAGTGAGAACTTCAATCAGATCCTTTACTTCTGCTCCTTGTAATCTTACACAGTCAATGAAACTTTTGACTAGGGAGATAGACTTTACTAGCCCAAAGTGAGATAACATGCTCCTCAAGCAAAGTAAGTATTTGTTGGCAAAGCCAACAGTTTTACATTCATTTGGTCCTTCTTTCATACTCCCCACTTCTGGTTTGACCTATCTTTAATTACTAGCCCATTTCTTAGCCAATACTCATTCTTGGAGATGCAGTGTGCAGCCCAGAACATTTCTCTCACGTTTACAAGGGGAAATCTATGTCATTAAAACACTGAAAATAGAATTGAGTGATGTGTGACTATATACTTTTAACTTCACTTTATTGCAAACACTCCGTTCCTAAATGCAATTACCTGAAAATTTATTACAATGAGAGTAACCTCCAAGTATGCTGGTCTGGTGGAGATGTGCTTTTACCTTTTGTGCTTGACTTAGGCCCCAAATATCTGAAAGACTATCTCCATCCCTACCGACCTTCTCTAGAGTTACGATATGCAGAGAAGTCTTGCTCAGTAGTTCCGCCTCCCTCAGAAGTGTGGGGAATTGCAGCTGGGAGTGGGCTTTCTTTGTGGCAGCCCTTAAGCTGTGGAACTCCCTCCCCACAGAATTGCATCAACCCCTTCCATTATATAATGTTCACTACATGCTGAAGTCATACCTCTTTACCTTGACCTTTGATAGTTCAGGCATTTTGTTTTCTGTGACTCACCTCCCTTGCTGAATTTTTATTTCTCTGTTCCATTTTGGAATAGTCTTTTGCATTTTAAAACTGCAGTGATTTTTATCTGTTTTAAAATGGTACTTGCTATTTGTTGTAACCTGCACTGCTGTGGACTTGCAATGAAGAACAATGAGACTGTGACATGCTGTACAGGGGCTCCCTCCTCTTGGGTATCTAACTTTGAAAGATTTATTTCTGCAAAACCTCAGGGTTGCCCCCAACTTACAGATGCCTCTTTTGTATTTGTGGGTGGCCCTGCTTTGCTTCTAAGTAAAACAACAGGGGAGCCCCCCACCTTGCTATTAAAAGGAGTAATTTGCTAGATATTGCATAGTAGTTTTTCACTGTTCAGCACTGTCAGGGAACTGACATCGGAGCTAGAGGCAGAGGGAAGGCTCTCAAATGATGCTGGAGAAGGGCCCAGCAGGGAGAGAGGCAGCTCCGCAGACGGGGAAGCAAATCAGCGCAACACCAGGGATATAGAGGGGCTGATGGGGGAATCGGCGAGAGGGCTCCAGGACTCTTCACCGGACACCAGCAGGGAGAGCACGGGTCCTCCGCTACCCACGCCCACCCTGTGCAGAAGACTTCCGTGCAGAGAGAGTAGGAGGAGACTGGGTGTCAAACAACTTTTATGTTGGAAAAGATTTAAGAAATGCCCACTGACGGATTCTGCTAGCGACTGAGGCAGCCACGAAGTGAAGGGCTGTCCAGACTGAAAGGTTTAGCAAGGCAACAAAGCCTGGAGAGGTGGCAACTTACGCACGAGCAACCCATACACATTACAAGCACCAAAAGAAATGTGATAGAGTAGGTATTTCCAACCTTTCCAGATCCAGGACCCTTTTAAAATCCAAACATGCATGTGGGGACCCATTTCTTAATCTTATACCACATATTTGCAAGGTAGCAGTCTCCTGCTATGACCCACCTCAAATCAGGCTGTGACCCACTTTGGGTCCTGACCTACCAGTCGAAGACCAGTGTGATAGAGCCCATGCTTCGCTCAGCTGTGCTTTTGACTGTGAACAGAATAACATGCCCTAACAGGGTGGTGTTGTGGTCTAAACCACAGAGCCTAGGGCTTGCCGATTGGAAGGTCGGCAGCTCGAATCCCGGCAATGGGGCGAGCTCCCGTTGCTCGGTCCCAGCTCCTGCCAACCTAGCAGTTCAAAAGCATGCCAAAAAGTAGATAAATAGGTACTGCTCCAGAGGGAAGGTAAACGGCGTTTCCATGCGCTGCTCTGGTATTGGTGTTGTGTTGCGCCGGAAGTAGCTTAGTCATGTTGGCCACATGACCCGGAAAAACTGTCTGTGGACAAACGCCGGCTCCCTTGGCCAGTAAAGTGAGCTGAGCACCACAACCCCAGAGTTGTCTGTGACTGGACTTAACTGTCAGGGGTCCTTTGCCTTTTTTTTAAGCAGACAGCCTATCAATTCATCAGCTCACACTGTTACTCAGCTACGATTAGAAGCACTGCAGATGCAACTGAGGGAACAAAAGGGGAATGGAAGCAAATGGAAATGGGGCCACGGAATGGATGGGAGCAATCAAGATGCAAGGCAGAAAAGGGCAAAACCAGTTCCCAGCTTATCTCAGTCACAAAGGACTTCTAGTGTTGTGTGCTGAAGCAAGCTGATAAGGAACATGCTCTGCCATGCCAGGGAAAAACACTGTTGCATTGCTTTGGGATAGGTTTCCAGGATGGAGGGGAGAGCAAACCCAAAGAATGCCCCCCACCCCCGATTATATTTATATTTAAACCATTACTTTCAGCTTTATCACGTTCTTCTAAGTCAGGAGTTCCAGGTTGGAGCAGGAAATCAAATATATTCAGAGAAACATCTGAGGAACAGGGAGAGCAGTAGATTGATGAGGGAGCCACTGGTAATCTCCAGACTGGCTAATAGGGAAGAGAAAAATACAAATGCATGTAATCTGCTTACTATCTTTTAAAAATAAAATTGTTTATAATTGAACATCTAAAATTACTTCACCTCTTTACACCTAATTATATGCCTTTTAATGGATTAATTCATTATTTGCCAATTAAATTTAAGTAGCTGTTGATATAACTTAAAACTTGATATAGGTGTCTTTTTGTGATACTGAAGGGTCTGTGTCATAACTGTGTAAAATATGCTTCATTACACTATAACCCAACCTTTCCTTTCTTCTTTGGTAAAACCAACAAGTCTGATGTGAAGTCTTCAGTGAAGGTATATCCCTTGTAAGGTACCTAGAGAAATAGTAAAGATATTCATGGTATGATAAAAGTCTATTTTTTATAATATTGCTATTAGTGAACAGGAATATGTGTTACAGATGTTCAGTGTGTTCAAGTCATACTTCAATCATTCATACACACACACACACACACACACACACACACACACACACACACAACACATTTAAAACATTTTATTTGCAGCTGTGTAGCTGAGTCCATAATTTAACTCAATGGGACTTCTGAATATATATATTCAGAAGTCCCATTGAGTTAAATTATGGACTCAGCTACACAGCTGCAAATAAAATGTTTTAAATGTGTTGTAAAATGCAATATAGGGACGCGGGTGGCGCTGTGGGTAAAACCTCAGTGCCTAGGACTTGCCGATCGCATGGTCGGCGGTTCGAATCCCCGCGGCAGGGTGAGCTCCCGTCTTTCGGTCCCAGTTCCTGCCCACCTAGCAGTTCAAAAGCACCCCTAAGTGCAAGTAGATAAATAGGTACCGCTTTATAGCGGGAAGGTAAACAGCATTTCCGTGTGCTGCGCTGGTGCAGGCTCACTAGAACAGCTTCGTCACGCTGGCCACGTGACCCGGAAGTGTCTGCGGACAGCGCTGGCCCCCGGCCTCTTAAGTGAGATGAGCGCACAACCCTAGAGTCGGACACGACTGGCCCGTACGGGCAGGGGTACCTTTACCTTTACCTTTAAAGTGCAATATACAAATGTGACACAAGATGGAAACAGTGAGCTATGCAAAATTCAATGCATTTTTCAAAACATTTTTTAAAAGCATTTTCACAGTGGTTTTTATATGTGTGTAGATTCCACCTAGGTTTACTACCAAGTATGTGGGTATCATATTTTAGCCTTAAAGACTTAAGAGGGTGATACTATGAAAAGTAGTTATTGTAAGTTTGTGAAATCTGATCCAATACAGAAATAGATCTGCCCTGAAATAAAACAGCTCCTAAAAAAAAAACTACTATAAATTAAATCTAGAAACAATACGTAATGTTGAATTTATTTAAATAAGCTGTGGCAATCTAGTATTCAACGTAACATACATATTTTGTTAATGACAGATTCCAAATCTAACTTTTAAAACATATATTAGTTTTGCAGTTATTGCAATGCACTGCATCTAACAGGGGGTGGCAGACTTTGCACCTGATTTTAGATGCAATTCAGTTTAGTGAATCATATCTCCAAGAGCGCAGTATTTAGGCAACCTCTGTTTCTTCATGTTGTTAAAAATGCTGTGTCAGTTACAACATACCAGATATGATGCCATCTCAACTGGCTTCGAGACGTAAGTTTTCCCTCTTTCTAGCTCTTCTGGAGGTTGACTTTCAAAAATACAGGATTCTGGAGAAGAGATCATGATAGCAGCATTTATATTGAAGCATTCACGTTGTAACATGAAACCGTAATGATAAACCACTCTTATTTTATTTACAATTTTTACTTAGCATTATACCCCTGAAAACAATAAAAAGAAATATGAGTTGTTTTTTACATGCATATTGGTTATCAATAACTAATTTTCTGTTCTTCAATCAAATGAACAGGAAAACACTGCCAAATAAGATACCACAATGAGCCAGGGCAGGCATAACACAATTTCCCTGAAAACCATGGTTTCCTGAGTCTGGTTCCCAATTTGCCAAGTACACTTCCTCTTCCAGAATGGATCCTTTTTCTCTTTAACAATAGATTCGAACTCAAAATTGTTGAGCAAACTCCCACGTTACAAAACACGATTTCTCGATTGATTTGCCCAAGACAATTCAGGACAAAGTGCCGCCTTTCAAAAATTCCATGACATATGTTATGTCCGTACTTACCATGACTGACACAGACCAAAAGTTCAAACCCCATTTCAAAACATGGTTATGACAGAAACTTTGGTTTCTGTTAATACCGGTTAGTGTTGGTGTACATATGAATACTAAATGCTGGTTAGCAGTAAGTTTGCTAATTGGATCATGCCAAATTATCCTATACACCAACTAGCAGAAAAGGCTGCAATCCTATAAACACTTACACAGGAATAGCCCACAGTGAATACAGTAGGACTTGTTTCTGAGTAAAAATGGATGGGATCAGACTGCCTGAGTACGAAATATTATTTAAAAATGAAGAAATTATGTTAATATAATCATAGAGGTTACCTGTTGCTGAGATTCTAGAGGCATCAATATTTGCATTCAATAAGTCCAGTGTCTTACTGTGAGACAAGACGTAAATATCATTTTTGAAAGCCAGTAAAATATCACCCGAACTATTCAGGAAACAGGCTGTGCTTAAAGTGTTATCAAGAGTGATATCTGCCACCAGATTCTTCTGTGTATCCCATAACTTTATCGTGGAATCTGAACTAGAAAATAAAGGGAACATTATGGGAAATAGTCTTAAAACAGACTATAACTCACTCTTATGCAGAAGCTTACTTTCAAGACCCACACAGTACTAAAGCAAAGTGGAATTAAATCATACACATTTCATGTGAACTGCAGTTTAGCACTGAATATACCAGGTTCCTGATTACAGGATGAAGGTTTTTTCTAAAATCGTGTGTTTTTATTGTTTGTATTAAATGAATGAAATCCTACATTTGAGAAATAAAACAAAATTATAAAAGACACACAAGCTTGTATCCAACAGTGTTGCTCAGCTGATGGTAAGACTTCCATGAGCAGAATGGGGAGGGAAGTAATTTTAAGTCACCCCCCCTCTACCCTGCAGCCCCCCATGTCTCCTTAAATATTCTCCAGAGGGGGTAAGAAACTCTGGAGAACAGGTTTAGAAGGGACATGGGAGGCTGAAGGAAAATTGTTGTCCTCCCCACGTTATTCATTTGCTGCTTAAATTCCTATTAAAAAATGTTTTCATATACTTTGGCAACAATCTTTGATTTCAGTGGGCTAAAAGCACCCCTCCCCAACTAATTCTACCTGTTAGCACCATACCCTCTCTATTTCTAGATATAATACCCCTCCCTCTTAGCTTGTTGCTGGAGAGGCACTTTGAAGCTCCTACGATCAGCTAGATACCAGCTAATTCTAGGTGCTTGAAAAGAGCCCTCCACAGGTGTCAATCAGCTGATTGCCAGTGCTTCAAAATACAGTCCCCAAAATTAACTGGTATTGGGAACTCCCTAGTATGGTCAAGGGGTCAGGTAGAAGTGGTTTAGATTCAAAGATCTTCCACCAGTGCTTTGAATCCATTCCATTCCCCCTGGAGAGAGAAAATGCTCCATTTTCTTTTTTCTTAGAGGTTGCAATTTGAATTGCTGAAGGAGGTGGTTTGAATCCAAATATCTTTCTCTGCAGAGGCAGGGCGGGAGTGGGTAGGAGAGGAAATTACCTGCTCTTGTTATGGCAGCAGGTGATTGGCTGGTGAACATTATCAACCACCTGACAAGGTTGACCCACAGGGGCTGGGGTAAATGAAGATCTGGCCTGCCAGCTAAATCTAATTCCCCACGCCTCTAATATGAGATGCTTCAAGAAACACAAGCAGGTCGTTCAGATTTGGTTTTTGGCATGAGAGATTGGATTCTACACACTCAGTTTAAAACCCAAATAGATATTAACTGTATTGCTATTCTGCAGCTACTGCCCACACCAGTGGCTGGGGCTTAATGGAATGTGTCTGGGCTGTATTATTTTGTCCCTCCCCTAAATCACTCCCCCACCCACCCTCTGCAATCTTCTTCCATGCACACAGGCATCTCTCTATCTCCAGGTGCACATTTAATAAATAAATAAAAATTCACTGGGTGTCTGCAAGTTATCATATTTCATAATGGGTAATATGGAGACTTGTACTCTTTTTGAGGCAGGGGATAATATTTATTTCCACTTAGTGTGGAAGAGTGGTACTAGAGTGGAACTAGAGGGTATCACTCTAGTTCCACAAGAGTGATACCCCACCTCATAAACAACAACAAAAACAAAGCAGCAACAACAAACAAACCGCAGCAGCAACAAAATACTGAAATTATGATAAAGCATGCCAGCTTTGCCTGAAGCCATCTCCCTCCTACCAAGTACTTATCTTCTTAGGGTAGAGATTTTTTTTTTTAAAAAATACAGTATTAAAAAGAAAAGGTTAAAATAATGCTGGTGTCAGCAGTGGTGGGCGCTGGCATTTCCCCCACTATGCTGGATGCTCATCTGGGGCTTGCAGGCATAATATAGATTTATGGATTTTATAGCACATGTACCATCCTGTCTTCCTTTTCCCATGTTACAAAAGGTAACATCAAACTATTCACCTACCCGCAACTTAAAAAGAGAGAATAATTCTTGCAGGAATCCACTGCCAGTACAGGGCCATTGTGGTACTTGTCCGAAAAAGCATCTTTTTTTTCTTCTTCATTCTTCCCTTAAAGAAAAGGAATACTCTGATATAATTTGTGAATTTGAGGATCTGATTTCAGATTCTGAATGCACCCTTGTCAAGAAATGATAATATCATGTGCCAGAACAGTGGTGGGTTTAAGGTCTGCAGGGCTCTGTGAGCAGCCTTGGTGTGTGGGGGGTATTCATTCCCCTTACCCTCTCCCAAACAATGTGGGCACCATCAGGAAAAGGTTATAATGATGATATGTCTGCCCTGGGTCGCCCCTCCCCTCTTTGGCCTTCCCTTATCCCACTTCTCTCTCCTTTGGGTAAAGTAACACTGGAGGATAAGCTGCTCGGGGTGGGTGGGAATTCTGCACTCCCCATTTGGTGCTTCTTTAACTCTTAAAATTGGAACTCTACCAATCTACTTTTACTTTCTCCACAACTGAGGCAGAGTTAGGTTTGCCTCTCTCATGTACAGATTGGCCCTAAATGGGCACTTACCAGTTGATCAAGTGAGCAAGTTATTTGACTCTTGCCCCTGTTTTATTTATATATATATATAAACACAATTGGTTTGATCCTATCCAAACTATAAAATAGGCCCATGTTTAGCCAAAGGAAAATAATTGTGTTCTAACCAGATACCCCCAGGCCATTGAAACCGAAATACAGAATGTTCCAACCTTCATTCATCTCAAAAAAACCCCCCCAAAAAACAGAAGCTTACGGATAAGATATATTACATTTCTGTAACTTTCTGAACTCTTCATTGTTTTTATAAGTTCTATCAATATAAAAGAGTGCAAAAAAGCAAAAAAACCACACAGGTGAAATGAATTGAGAGAAGCCATTACTAGTAACAACTAGTCAAAAATAGGTTACTAGCAAGTCAGCCTCTACAAAATGAAAGTGTGAATCATTTTTGAAATGTATTACAAAACTTCAGTAGAACTCGAAAGATCTACTACGGACTAAAATATGTGGGTGGAATTAAATGGCAAGCTGATTCTGTACACAAGGCTAGGCATGGGAAAAGTCAGTGCTACTGTTGATCATGAAATAGCTGCTCAGGTCATCCATTCATGGCTAGAAGGCTGTATCAACAGCTGAATGTGAAACTGTATTAATAATTTTCTGAAATAATCAATATTATCATTGGATATTATGCATATCCAAATATTGAATGAGGATGACCATGCAATCTTACGCATGTTTATTCAGGTATTTAGTGTGGCTGACTTTCAGGTAAGGATTGCAGGCTTGTTCCCAGGACGCTCAATAGAAGTTGTGCCTTTGAAGAAACAATTATGTCATGAAAAGATCTATTGAGATAACTTAATGGATTAGAACTACACACATTCCTTTACTTATAGTGTTCTCACAGAATGATGTCCACTCAATTATGTTAGCACAACACCAACACCTGAGCAGAATATATTGTGCTAGAGGACCAAGAAAGCTTTATTCTGGTTCCATTTCTTTCTGTAACCTAACAACAACTTTATTACTAAAATATCCTGCCTTCGCTTTGTTTATTTCCAAATGTCATGCCCACTGTCTGTTCTCTCATCTGCTCCACTGGCCCACTATGCCTCCTGCTGCATGTGAGAGGACAGGCTGGAGGATGCTAAAACTCAGCCATCTGCTGAGAGGAGAACATTGCCCAATGTCCATGCCTAGTGTGATCTGAAGTGATATGGTTGTACAGTGGGCCTTTTCTTAGTGCACAGAGGTGAAATGCAAGTGAAATGGGGTGTGTGAGCGAGCAAGAGAAACCAGACAGAATGGCAGGTGTTTGCATGGATAATTGGATGCTCGTGTGAGAATGATGTGTGTTTTGGCCCCACTGTGGTCATGTTGGCCCTAGGAAACTTGACCTGAGTGAGGAAGCTTCCCCACACCTTCTGCAGATATCCAGCCACTGTGTCCAGTTTGTGCAACTTCAAGATGTTTAATCAAGATACTTGGGGCAGCGAGGATTGCTGCCACATTTGCTGCACTCATGTCCATCATGACTGCTCAGATCTACTGGACCAGGACAAAGGATCTGGATCATTGTGATTTAAAATGCCATGAGAAAAGATGATGCCCTGACTCCTTTTAAGGGAGCAATTGTGAAACTCCTTATCAAGGAGCCATTGCTTGTCCCACTGGATCTAAGTAACTATCATGTGGTGTCATTTTTTTTTCCAGGCAAAAAGGTCCTTGAATGTGTAATGGTTCGCCAACTCCACATTTTCTTGGATGAAAGTGATTATTTGCATCTATTCCAATCTGATTTCCAGCTTGGATGTGAGACTGAAATTTCGTTGCTTACATTGGTGGATAACTGGCACCAGAAGAGTGTGACCCTGTTTATTCTCTTGAACTTGTCAGAGACTTTTGATACAACTATGTTTTCTCTGTTGTTCCTGGCTTGCTGCTCATTGTTTGCTTAGAGAGAAACAAACCATGGGCACTGGTTCACATGTAATATGAAGCCAACACTGTGATTTGTTTTGTTGTAGCAATGGGAAGAGCAAGATGGGAATGGTTTGAGCATGCTGCTTATTTTCTGTAAGCCATAGCTTATTTCAGGCTATGGCTTACCAGGGTGTACAAACCAGGCCACCAAAACATTATGAGGCCAACACAGTTTAATTTAAGGATTTCTCTATCTGCCAAAAGAATTAGTTTGGAATCCTATGCACACAGGCTTGTAAATCCCATGGAAATCAAAGGGACTTATTTCAAGCGAAAGTAGAAGCACTATTTGAGGGGTTTTTTGGGGTAGCGGGAGAAATGTCTGATTATTTATTTTGACCATTTATATACTGCTTAAATACAGCAGTCTCTAAGCCAGGCATCCCCAACCTTTGGCCCTCCAGATGTTTTGGACTACAATTCCCATCATCCCTGACCACTGGTCCTGTTAGCTAGAGATCATGGGAGATGTAGGCCAAAACACCTGGAGGGTTGCAGGTTGGGGATGTCTGCTCTAAGCAGTATACAAGTTACTTAGGACAAAAAGATCAGTTAAAATGATAAGATTAGAATTTAGTTAAAATGCCTGTTGGATATTCAACAAGGACAGGGGCTGCCTGACCTGAAATAATGTCACCAACATTTAGCTACTCTGCCCAAACTAGCCTCTATGTAATCCCACTGTCTTCAGTGGGAAAGATTTAAATGTGTGTTGAACTCTTTCTTCACTTAAAAGTACTTACTTTGCCTAAGTCGTGCCCTTTATACCAGCATAATTTCCTGAGTAAAACTCAGGAATAATGTTTTAACTTTTATTTTTGATGCTGATTTACTATGCAATCCTGTCATCACTTCTCAGACATACGTGTAGGATTGCAGCATCAGTGTGTTCAAATCTCCATAAAAGACATTAACAATTTTTTACTATAAAAAGGCTAAGGTTTCACTCTTCCTATTTGTACGTATACTAAATTATTTTTAAAGGATCTCACCATGATATTTCACATCTTTTCCATACAAAGTTGTTTTGTTGTCTTCTTTTATATTTAAAACATCCACACTTCCAGATGTCAGGCCAATGAAGAGTGAATTGCTCTGAAACAGGTATATAATTTCAGTTTTGGTATACACAAACTCATTGTTCTCTCTGTCTATAGGTCTAGTAACTTATAGTCAAGAAAAGAATGGCCCTGAGATTGCCACCCCTTTATGGAGAACATTCCTTCATGACTATCTTATAAAGCCATTCATCTTCCTTCAACCCAATTCTTCCTTTTACACAGCTTCTGCAATGACTATAAGAAAAGGGTTTATTTGTTTTTATTTAGTTAAAGTTTTATACTTTTCTTTTTTTAGGAACTTGCTCCACAAAGCAGAACCATAGCTGGGGGGGGGGGGAGCTAGCCATGTTTTTTGCCCTGGGTGAAGCCTCCAGAGGGGCATCATTGAGGCTTCCAGCCTGTGTGTGTGTGTGCGCAAATATGCATGGGTGTGTGCCAAACTGGGTCTTTGAGCCGGGTGAAAAAGGCCTAGTTTCGCCTTAGCACAAAGCAGCCTACTATCTCCAGTAAAAACCAACTCCACCTGATAAGAAGATGTAAGAATACAGAATATAGTATGACAACAGAAGTAGAATAAAACAAAACAAGTCACAAAACAGTATTAAATATAAAATTCAACAAGGGTTAAAAACTGGAGAGATAAAATAGGCCACCTTGGGGAAGGCAAGGGAGAAAAGAAGCTTTCAACAGAAGTCAAAAACGCAACCAAGTTGGGGCTTGTTTCATTTCTAAGGGAAGAGGATTTCAGGCAACTGGTGCCACAATGCTTAAAGCAAGTGCTCAAGTTACAACAGTTCTTACCTTGTGTGGGGGGGGAGACACATCAGCAACAGATTTTCAACCACAGACCTAAGTGACTGGGGTAGGCTGTAGGAGGAGAGGTATGGGGCTATATAGACTAGTAGTAAAACATTGAATCTAGATTGGTAGCAAATTGGCCGCTACTGCAATCTATTCAACAAAGGTTTCACATTTGTTGATAGGTTGCCCCAGAGAGCAACCATGCAGCAGTGTTTTTGCAGCAACTGCAGCTTGACACAGCACAATAACTCTAGCATTTCCATTAATGTGTCACACAGACATATTCTCACACTAGCACTCAATTGTTCTCGTTACTCACAAGCCTTGTAAAAACAATGGTATCGTTTGCTGTGTTCACTTGCGACATGAGCTCCAGACCAGGTAAGCTTCTGAAGTGTATCAGTTTGCATCTTGGGCTCTGGCACATAATTATTAGCTGCTGATGGGCCACATCGTGTCTTAAATGGACCACCTAAACCAATTGATGTTTATATTTTAAAATAGCAGTTCCTGAATGGATAAAATTAAAAATTAATAAAACCAAATCAGCGGGCCACATAGAGCACATTTTCATATACTCTTTGGAAAGGTGCTGGTATGTTTAGGTTTCACAATAATGTTTCATATTAACCTTTAACATTTTAATGAGATATGTTGCTCTGGATGATCTCTCAAGAACCCTGCTTCCTAAAACTGTGGTTCTATAATGATTCAAACTGGTTGGGCAAGCTGAGCCTGCCAGAATTCCCTTTTGCTGAGAGGGCTAGCAGTGATGGGCCTCAGTGGCTGGTCTTTGCATAACTAAAGAATTAGTTGGATAATTTGTGTGGAAAGGGGCATGCCTTTCTACTCCCAGCTTTGCCCTGCCTAGAGGAAATTTTGTGCAAACATGGAACAACTAGATTATGGTAATTAAGTGCACGTGATGTGCCTCACCCTTTAAAATATATGCTATGCGGAGGACAATTAGCAGTTCAAGATAATACATGCAGGACACTTCTTGTAGCAGCCTTTTTGGACCAATTACCGGTAATGTAACGTGATGATCTTATCACAATCCTGACAGTTCTCAAAAATAAGCAGTATATAAAAAAAAGGTTATATTTAAACTAAAAAAACATTTTTACATATTGTAGAGAAAAGTAAGATTAGAAAAAAGCATACTTACTGGATCTGTATAAGCAGTCATTTCATAATAAACCAAATTCTGTACTGATGTATGGAGAAATAGAATTCGTCCATCCTTTAATAATAATAGTAATTTATTATTTGTACCCAGCCCATCTGACTGGGTTGCCCTAACCACTCTGGGCAGCTTCTAACATATATATAAAACCTAACAAAACATTAAACCTTATACAGGGTTTCCTCTACAGGGCTGCCTTCAGATGCCTTCTAAACATAGCTGTCAACTTTTCACTTTTCTCGCGAGGAATCCTATTTGGAATAAGGGAATTTCCCTTAAAAAAAGGAAAACATTGACAGCTATGCTTCAAAAGGTTATATAGTTACTCATCTCCTTGACATCTTATGGGAAGGTCTTACACAAGATGGGCACCAGTACCGAGAAGGCCCTGTGCCTGGTTCCCTGTAGCTTCACTTCTCGGAGTGAGGGAACAAACAGAAGACCCTCGGTGTTGGATCTCGGTGTCCAGGCTGAACGATGGCTCATTAGGTTCAATGAGATGAAAAATCTGACACACATACATACACTATCCATCAACACCCACACCTACAAACACCCACAGCTTTCCCCCAGAATGCCATAATATTAGAGTGTGCCTATAAAGTCAAAGACATGGAGATCCCAGGACATTACTTATTGCTCTGTTCTAATAAATAAATAAAGACTAGACAGCTTCCATGAGACTTGAATACACTGGTACCTCGGGTTACATACGCTTCAGGTTACAGACTCCGCTAATCCAGAAATAGTACCTCAGGTTAATAATTTTGCTTCAGGATGAGAACAGAAATCGTGCTCCGGCGGCACGGCAGCAGCAGGAGACCCCATTAGCTAAAATGGTGCTTCAGGTTAAGAACAGTTTCAGGTTAAGGACGGACCTCTGGAACAAATTAAGTACTTAACCCGAGGTACCACTGTATTTTGCAGGGTGGTGCAGTGGGAAGGAGGAGGATGGGTGAATTACTGGCCTCCTATTCTCATTGATGACCGAGGCATGGAAATCTATGTACACTTAAGCTTGTAAAGTAAAAGAGAGATGGAAAATAATCTCATTGAGACCTATGCTGATCCTCTCCCCCAGGTGCAGCTTCACATGCAGGGGGTGGGGAGGGCACTGTGTGAATTATGCTCTGAGATGTTTTTTCCCATAATCTGTCCACTATCAAATTTCTAAATTTCTTAACTATCAGGCAGATTTTTAGAGCACGGTGACAGGTTGCCAGTAAGATAATTGCAATTACTGTACTTTCTGTACTCAACCTGTTTCGTTTTAACTATTAGATCTACAAACTAAGAAAGTTTCAGATGCTAAATCACTCCATAATGAAACAAGTTATACAAGGTTTTTTTAATGCTTTGTTGCAAACTGCTGTAGCATTCATGTTTCAGATTTCAGGGTCAGCAATCTGTGAAATTGTTCTTGAACATAACGTGTTATGCAGCCAAACAGCTAGATATGCATTTTGTGTGGAAGTCTGGTTTTCATGTGAGAGTACAGTGGTACCTCGGCTTAAGTACTTAATTCGTTCCAGAGGTCTGTTTTTAACCTGAAACTGTTCTTAACCTGAAGCACCACTTTAGCTAATGGGGTCTCCCGCTGCTGCTGCGCCGCCGGAGCACGATTTCTGTTCTTATGCTGAAGCAAAGTTCTTAACCTGAAGCACTATTTCTGGGTTATTGGAGTCTGTAACCTGAAGCGTATGTAACCCAAGGTACCACAGTATAACAGAAGCATACAAGTAAACTTTTCAAAATGCTGACTATAACTGATTGTTCCTTACTGGGTTTTACACAACATCTCTTGACTGTTTTCTGTGGTCATGTTTTTTTTTTTATGTTTTCATAATTTACCATGACAAATTATTATTATTATTGCTGATAAAAGAATACCAAAACCACAAATATCATTATTAATGCTTATTTGGCTTGAAAGGATCAACCCACAAGCTGTGAAATACACCCTAATGAATATATATAAATAAAATGAATACAATCTAATTGCCATCCATTAGAAACACAGACTTGAGTAACTAAATGAAAAGCTTACCTTAGCTATATCCTAGCTATATCCTAGTGTCAGAACCAGCAGTGAAGGGTGGACTCAAATCTTGGACTTCTTAAAAGCTAAGCTGGAATCCTGTTCCAGGAATTGTTGCTCCTCTGCTGAGCTTAGTGAATGTCCAGGGCCCAGATAACTTTATTGGCTGCTTTTCTCCCTTCATTTCCCTTCACCGTGATTGGTTCTCTCCCACCCCCACCCCCTTGCCACTACATCCACTTCCCATTCAAAGCACACCAAGTCATCTACGGGAATGCAGTTTACAGACTTTTGCTCATCCTTCACGCTCATTCCTCTTCTTGACCCTGCAAACTTCTGCTGATGTTCCCTAATCCCCTAATCTCCCTTCCTATCCTGCTGGATCAGACCAAAGGGCTATGTAGCCCAATATCCTGTTCCTCGCAGGGGCCAATCACATTAAATTCTGTCCTTGTTCAGCTTCCTGGTGTCCTTGTTTTATCTTCTTGACTTAGAAACCTTAGCCCACCTCCTTACACTAGAAAGGGCTATTTCAGTACACTGATTTCCACTAAACATGTGGGGAAAACTTTCTGAGAGTAGGAGCTGTTCAACAGTGCAACAGTCTCCCTCGGGAGTTGTGGACTCTCCTTCCTTGGAGGTTTTCAAGCAGAAGTTGGATGGCCATCTGTCATGGATGCTTTTGCTGAGATTCCTGCATTACAGGGGGTTGGACTAGATGACCCTTGGGTCCCTTACAACTCTAAGATTATATGATTGTGTCAAACCATTGATCAGCTAACCCAATACAGTGGTACATTGGTTCCCGAATGCAATCCATTCTCGAAGTCCGTTCCACATGATAGCCATGTTCAAATATATAAAAGGATGTCATATAGAGGAGGGAGAAAGGTTGTTTTCTGCTGCTCCAGAGAAGCGGACACGGAGCAATGGATCCAAACTACAAGAAATAAGATTCCACCTAAACATTAGGAAGAACTTCCTGACTGTAAGAGCTGTTTGACAGTGGAATTTGCCGCCAAGGAGTGTGGTGGAGTCTCCTTCTTTGGAGGTCTTGACAACCATATGTCAGGAGTGCTCTGATGGTGTTTCCTGCTTGGCAGGGGGTTGGACTCGATGGCCCTTGTGGTCTATTCCAACTCAATGATTCTATGATTCTATGACTTCCAAAACGTTTGCAAACCATGGCACGGCTTCTGACTGGCTGATTGGCCCCGGAAACAATGCCGACAGCCAAAATGGACGTTCGGCTTCCAAAAAAAAAATAAAATTGCAAACTGGAGCACTTACTCCCAGGTTTGCGGTGTTCGGGAGCCGATTTGTTTGGGAACCAAGGTACCACTGTATTATCTATTCTAATTGGCAGCAGTTAGCCAAGTCTCAAGCAGACATCTTTGCCGATTTATTATGAAGGGAGGGACTATATAGCTCAGGGAGCAGAACACACACCTCAGACCCTAGCATCTAAAATGTAAGGGATCCTGAAAAGGACCTCTGCAGAACCAATCAGGAAAAGACCTCTGACTCTGACACTGCCTGCCAGAGTAGGAAAAAGAGTGGGATGAATGACCAACAATAATGTAAGGATGCTTTGTATCAAATGCATAATCTGTTAATTTGAGGGTTTTAAGTTTCATATGACTACATTTGGATGTTATCTTAATAAGCTTTTCTGGGTGTCTTTGTAACCACTCTGCATTTCTAAAAGCCTGCCCTATCTCCCCTGCCCACGCACACCTCTGTCCTCAGGCAGTTCCTCAAGGAAGAAGTTGGAAAATCCCCCATAGCAGAACACTGCATAAAGCAGATTAAAATGGTTAACATATTCTGGAGGGGGCTAGTTTCTTTAACACTAGTCCATAAGAAGCTGGCTTAGCCTATGGACATACCTTAAGCACCAAATTTGTAAATATTTGTCAATTCAGCATTTGCCTTTCCAACCCCTATGAAGCATGCAAATGTATACATACTAACCTTTACTGGCAAGTACAAATCTAGTTCATCAAATTAATTTTATGCATATATCATCTGGCTTTTTACCTGCATGCCAAGAACCAGAAATTCCTGGTTATCTGCAAACACCACTCCTTCATCTATCAAGTAGCACAATGGTGAAGACAAGCTGCAGAGGCATTCGCATTTCACTGAAGTCCTGAAATTTCTTTTTCGAGTATGTTGAAAATGCTCATTCTTCTGAATACAGCTAGGAAGACATATTGAAGCAACTTCAAAGGTGGGAGCACATACTGGATGCAATACGAGTGACAATGGCACAAGAGACCAGTGTTACATGAATTTTGGCCAGTAAAGTTGCTGCACCAAACATAATGCCAGTGGGTGCAGAGTACCCAGGGATACAATGCTACCTGTGAAGCCCCTGCCCCTCAGCACCCAGAAATCCTCTGTATCCCTGCCTGCCTCTCATTTTGCCAGTTGCAGGAGGGGGCAGGTAGAGAGAATCAGTATTTGTTTTTCGTTCCACTCTGGGAATCTGCTGGAGGAAGTTGGTCCTCCTCCTCATCTCTGAGAGGTCTGTTGGCTTGCTTGTTTGCTGCCACCTCCTCTCTGGATGTCTGATAATTCACTTGCTTCCTCCCTCTCTGGGGTCTTTTTTAGGGGGGCAGCTCCCTTCTCCACCTACTTTGGGGGGGCATCTGTGTAGTTTCTTTTCTCTTCTCTTCTCTTCTCTTCTCTTCTCTTCTCTTCTCTTCTCTTCTCTTCTCTTTCCCTCCCAGCCTGTCTGCATCCCTTCCAGCACCCAAGAAGCACACATAGTATGAGCAAGCGGGGTTACTGCCAACAATTTGCTATTGGCAAAGCCTCCCGAAACAGCAATTTTGTGGTGTTGCCCCCATCTCCCCCTCTCCCTCTCCTTTTAAAAATCCCATGTGTGCCCATGGGCCTCAAAAAGCTGGGGCCCCATGTTCAGTAAATGGAATGTCACAGAAAACTATATCTGCAGAAAGAACCCTTTTTCATATAATTTTTGCTTTTTAATAATTTAAATATTTATTAATTAATTACATTTGAATCCCACCTGTCAGGGAACTGCCATCGGCTCAGGGGCGAGAGGGGAAAAGCCGGGTGGATTACAGAGAGCCCCCAAAGATCGTGGGAAGCAGCACCTCCTCAGCGGAGGAGAGTAACCACGCTTCCAGTGGAGAGGAGCTTCAGGGCTCGGAGGAGGCAAGGCGGTGCCAGGACACCTTGCCTGAGCAAAGCGGGGAGGAGAGAGGTCCTCCGTTACCCACGCCCTCCCTGCACAGTAGGCTTCCACGCCGAGAGGGGAGGTGCAGACTGGGCGTCAAGAAACTACTCTGCTGGGGAAGGTTTAAGGACTGCCTACTCACAGATTCTGCCAGTGAATGAGCGAGCCACGGAATAGTGGCGCTCTGCATGGTGAAGGGTTTTTGGCACCAATAACGAGGCTTTACAGCTGACCAGGGAAGCATTTGCCTGATTGCTCTCGAGTAACCCCCTGATATCCTTACACCACCCTTCCTCCCAAAGAAGCCCAGGACAATAAACATCAACATGTTAAAACAATAATAATATTGTTATGTGTTTTTTCTTTCTCCTTTTGGGTGTGTGTGTGATACACGCATTATAGCCTTATCAACACACCAATCTAAGATGGTGACTTGTTCAAAACAATTTTTCCCCTGTTGCTCATCTGAAATTTCATCAAAATGCAAATGTCATTTCTTCCATAGGCAGAGTTTATGACTCAGCCAGACCTCTATAGGTCTGCTTGAAGTCCATGCCCACTAATGAAGTGAATAATTCATTCTGTCAGGACAGGGGATTCTGTTGTCATGTAAGAAATATTCAGCATGTAAAATCTCTTGAATATAAGCATCATCTTATCTGTAAACCCTTTTTATAATTCTGTTCGCATTCATCACTCCCTGTTGACTAGGGATCACATATGGTGCTCTAGAAATGTGGAATGAAATTACTTCAAAACTATTCCTGAAGAAATTAACTGGATTAATACACTCTACCAATGCAGCCAAAGAGGGCTTGCACAGACAAAAATATTTAATGAACTGAAGCCTACGCCAGATGAAAAAGCAGTTCAACAACAATTAGAAAGACTACCAAACAGATTAAGGAAACTTACGAAGCAAAGGGATGTTTCCTATGCAAGTGTTGTTGTAGCTCTCCTATAGTCCACACTGCTGCTCTACATGCCGGATTAGTCCTAGAATCAAAGCACATTTCAGGTGTTAAACCCTCCCACAACATTCTGAACTTACATAAATTACTATTGTAACATTAAAGTGAGATCATGCAAGAGTCTTTCTGACCTTCAAGAAATCTTCCTCAGTTTTATCATAGAGATAAAGGCACCTAAGCAAGGAGTGGGAAGCTTTGGGGGCTCCAGGCATCCCCCACACTAGCAAAAAGTTAAAGTTCTCTGGAAAAGGAAACCTCATCATGAAGGACTTGCCTTTGGGGAATGCTATCCCCTCCCCAGAGAGGAGAGCGCAAAATATGGTCTGAAGCTCAACATCAAAAAAACGAAGATCATGGCCACTGGGCCCATCACCTCCTGGCAAATAGATGGGGAAGAAATGGAGGCAGTGAGAGATTTTACTTTCTTGGGCTCCATGATCACTGCAGATGGTGACAGCAGTTACGAAATTAAAAGACGCCTGCTCCTTGGGAGAAAGGCGATGGCAAACCTAGACAACATCTTAAAAAGCAGAGACATCACCTTGCCAACAAAGGTCCGTATAGTAAAAGCCATGGTTTTCCCAGTAGTGATGTATGGAAGTGAGAGCTGGACCATAAAGAAGGCTGATCGCCGAAGAATTGATGCTTTTGAATTATGGTGCTGGAGGAGACTCTTGAGAGTCCCATGGACTGCAAGAAGATCAATCCTATCCATTCTGAAGGAAATCAGCCCTGAGTGCTCACTGGAAGGACAGATCGTGAAGCTGAGGCTCCAATACTTTGGCCACCTCATGAGAAGAGAGGACTCCCTGGAAAAGACCCTGATGTTGGGAAAGATGGAGGGCACAAGGAGAAGGGGACGACAGAGAATGAGATGGTTGGATGGTGTTCTTGAAGCTACTAGCATGAGTTTGATCAAACTGCGGGAGGCAGTGGAGGACAGAAGTGCCTGGCGTGCTCTGGTCCATGGGGTCACGAAGAGTCGGACACGACTAAACGACTAAACAACAACAACATCCCCTCCCCACAGAAGTGATCCGCAAAGACAAGGCCTTCTTTAACAATGACTTGAGGTCCATTGCAAAGAACAGGTGGGAAGAGCTGAACCCCTCCTGCACCTCTTCATCGCCTGAAAGCTTACTTTCTTCCTTTTTGGAGGGCAGGGAGAAAACCAAGACTGCCACGCTGCCTTCATGCCTACAGGGTGAAAACTCACAGTCAACTTCCCTATTGGAGGTACTTTTGCAAGCAGCAAGATGAATGCTTCTTAGATGCAGCGGCAGCACAGCCACATGACCACTGCATCTCAGGAGAGGTTGGCCAAACCTCTGAGAAGGAAGCCAAGCCAAAGTTCCACTCAACTTCCACTGGAACTACCAAAAATTATTTATTGCTGTTCAAATGGGCACGTCCTAGGATTGCTGGCTCAGCAAGTAAATTTTTTTTTATGGCTTCACACTTTCCCAGAATAAACAGCACATCCTCTATTAGTGACATTTACAATATTAGATTAGAAACAGTTTAGGATCTAGTTAGTCAAACCTCAAAGCAATATAACCTCTCAAATCCTTGCATATTACACCACAAATCACAGTTACATAAGGTAACAGAAAATCAATAGGGTTAATAGAACAGAATTTCATTATTAAATCCCCAGTGGCATAAGAGGCTAAAAATTCACTTTAAGGGCAGTTTGGACAACTTTTATGGTAGTTTATATAAGCAAGGAGCCATTAGATTTAGCTCATTGCTAGTTATTAAGGAAGAAACATTTGAACATTAGCTACAAAAGGGAAGAGTGCCTCTGTCTCAACAAACCATAATAATTTTACTGTCTATACCCACCCATCTGACTGGGCTGTCCCGGGCTGCTTCCAACATACATAAAAACATAATAAACATTAAACAAGCTTCCCTATACAGTGCTGCCTTGTCAAATGTTTTCTAAAGGTTGTATAGTGGTTCAGGGGTTGCATAACTCCATACCCTCCAACATTTCTCTGATGAGAAAAGGGACATCCTAAAGAAAAGTGGGACATTCTGGGATCAAATAAGAAATTCGGGTCACTTCTTTAAATCTGGAATTGCCTCTGGAAAATAGGGACACTTGGCGTGTCTGGTATTCTGTACTACAAGCTCCTCAGTATTTTGCTTAGTGCTTTGTACACAGCCTAAGGCAATGAGGGCCAAATTCAATGAGATTGTTGCCTTAGTGGAAGGCAGCACAAAGATTCTTGATAGGGCAATGAGAACTTCCTCCTCTCCTCGGCCCACATGATTCCCAGATCTGCTCAGGAGGATCTGGGGATCCCCACAGCAGATTTAAGGAGGGAGGGGGGAGAAGGTTCTGTTTTGCAAGGAAAATCCTTGCACCAATGGAACCTTTGCCATAGCGCTACATCAAATACAACTCTGAGTTCATTAAATTTTCATCTGCTTAATTTCACCATTAGCCTCTCCCTTTGAGCCAAATTACCCACTTAAAAAAAAAAATTGTATTCAGTGTTAATGCTTTCGGCAGATTTGTTCCTTAGTATGTACAAAGTCCTCGATAGTAATCTTCAACGCATCAATAACAATGGGTGTAACTTAATTAAGCAATAACCCCATTTTCTCAAGGCGTTAAGGGATGTGACTATTAGAATGGCTCATCATGAGTTCAAGCATTATGTTTGTCACATGTTAATTTGCAATTACGCATTATCCCACTGAATGTGTAAAACGAAACACAGATTCATTACCAAACAATAGGAACAAACTGGGACATAATAAGTCTGTCATTCTTGCTATATTTAAAACAAATGGCATTAACTCACTTTCATAATAGAGAAGTCATATCATCTACTTTTATACAAAAATCTTCTGAGTGATATTTTCAGTATTTTTAAAACCAAATTCAAAGTACCTAAACACTTTGCTGTGTTTAGGTAATTTAGAGCTGTGCTGCGTTTAGGTAATTTAGAACCCACTGCTCATTAAATTCTCACAGCAAGGCACAACATAAAAACATAATAAAATAAAACAACAATAAATAAAAAATCAAGCTGCAACAGCAATAAATCAAACTTACTTTACTGCACCATGAAAGTGACAAAACATCTCCAATCAACTAACCAAATGCCTGAGTAGAGGAAAATATTTCTACAAGGGTTTTTAATGTCCACCCAATGTCAAATACTGGGCTGGTGTTTACAAGGGTAGGCAGTCGAGCAAACACCTAGGTCCTATACCGTATAGGACCTTACACGTCAATGCAACACACTGTGCTTGGTAGCTAACTGACAGTCAGTGCAGTTCCTCCAGAACTGGTGTTATGTTTGTGGGTAGCCACCAACTTTACTGTTGCTTTCTGTACCTGCTGCAACTCACAATCCAAGCCCACAGGCAGACCTATATAAAGCACATTGCAGAGATCCAGCTGTGAAGCTACCAGGGCATGGACCACTGTGACAAAGCTAGATTGACAGCTAGACTGGTAACCAGGAGTGGCTGCCAAGACCATATAACACCGGTCCTGAAAGACCTACATTGGCTCCCAGTACATTTCCGAGCACAATTCAAAGTGTTGGTGCTGACCTTTAAAGCCCTAAGCGGCCTCGGCTCAGTATACCCAAAGAAGCGTCTCCACCCCCATCGTTCAGCCTGGACACTGGGATCCAGCACCAAGGGCCTTCTGGCGGTTCCCTCCCTGCGAGAAGTGAGGTTACAGGGAACCAGGCAGAGGGCCTTCTCGGTAGTGGCGCCCGCCCTGTGGAACACCCTCCCAGCAGATGTCAAGGAAATAAACAACTGACTTTTAGAAGACATCTGAAGGCAGCCCTGTTTAGGGAAGTTTTTAATGTTTGATGTTTTATCATGTTTTTAATATTCTGTTGGCAGCCCCCCAGAGTGGCTGGGGAAACCCAGCCAGATGTGCGGGGTATAAATAAATAATATTAATTACTACTACTACTATTACTACTACTATCCCTGGCCCAGGAAGAAATGCAGCTGGTGTTGGTGAAAGGAACTCTTTGCCATGGAGCTGATTTGTGCCTTGGATGGAAAAGGTCCTTCTGATTGAGCAGAAGGAGCTTGCTGGCAGAGGAGATGAGAAGGTGGTTTCTCCTGTTTCCCTCAGCAGCCCCCATCACCATCTCCCACAATACAGTGGTACCTCAGGTTAAGAACTTGATTCGTTCCGGAGGTCTGTTCTTAACCTGAAACTGTTCTTAACCTGAAGCACCACTTTAGCTAATGGGGCCTCCTGCTGCTGCCACGCCGCCGGAGCACAATTTCTGTTCTCATCCTGAAGCAAGGTTCTTAACCTGAAGCGTCTGTAACCTGAAGCATCTGTAACCCGAGGTACCACTGTATTCTGGAGGGTTCCCCAACTCCCAGGACCAGAGTCAGTGGATGGTGGTGCTGGGCGCTTCATGGTAAGACAGAATTGGCAAAATTCACCTTCCCATCCAAACTATTGTTAGTCCTCGATTGTTATCATTTGCACAGGAGTTTACAAAATGTTGCAGAAGAGAAGCAATTCATAAATCAGGTATACTGAGTGCTACATATACCATATTTTTTGCCCTATAGGACGCACCGGCCCATAGGACGCACCTAGATTTGGGGGGGGGAAATAAAGGGGGGGAAAATATTTTTTTCCCCAGGCGCAGGGCTGGGGCGGGGGAAGCTTGGGCTTCCCCCTCCCCCAGCCCCCATAACGGGACCCAGAGCCATGCCGAAGCTGCGTGCAGCTTTGGCATCGCTCTGGGAGCTTGCGGGGCTGGAGGAGGGGGAAGCCCTCCGCCAGCCTTCTAACCAAGTTGGGGGACAGCGGAAAAGGCGCGCTGCGCCTCCCGCTGTCTCCCAAGTTTGCGGGACTGGTGACGGGGAGGAGCAGGCTTCTCCCCCCCCCCCGCCAGCCTTCTAACCAAGTCGGGGGACAGCGGGAAAGGCACGCTGCGCCTCCCCGCTGCCCCCCGAGCTTGTGGGGCTGGCGGTGGGGCTCTCCTGAAGCCTGGAGAGTGAGAGGGGTCGGTGTGCACCGACCCCTCTCACTCTCCAGGCTTCAGCGAAAGCCTGCGCTTGCCCCATAGGACGCACACACATTTCCCCTTCATTTTTGGAGGGGGAAAAGTGCGTCCTATAGGGCGAAAAATACAGTATTTATAATTTTGTGTTTTATGAGGATCATTTGAGTATTATTATTATTTTACTTTTTCTTTAGTTTTTTCTGTTTGATATATTGAGATTGTTTTATTCTCTTTTGTTTAGTTTGAATTTTATGGTACATTAGGTTGAAAACCTTTAATAAAATTGATTTTTTAAAGGAAAAAAATCAGGTATGCTGGAAATCCAGAAGATGAAAATTTAGATACTCTCTAGATTCTGTGGGTCCTCTGCGATTACCGTATGCGATCAACCATAATCAAGACAATGAAACCATTGTAGCTAATTTAGTATGTCCATTCATTCAGATCTTATTCCTAAATACACTGAAAGGAAAAAGTATGCACAGGCTTTCATACTGCCAAGCAATACTAAAAAACATTATTCTTCTGTTTGTATGTTCTCATGTATATACCCTTGCTGAGACTGATTTGTAGAAAGGATGATTAAAAAAAAAAAAAAAGCTGCCAAGCCTCAGCAGCTAGATAGCTGCTTGAAAGATTTTTCATCTGCTAGATAGTTCTGATGTAATCAAAAAAACTCTCTTAATTAAAACAAGCCGAAAAGGTTCACAACTCCCAAGAAGATGCGTTATAAAACTTCCTGGCTTCGCCCAGCCCTTTCCACACTGAGTCACATGAGGAATCCTTGCACATCGGCAGAGGGTTTGGGCATCATCCTCTAAGGTGCGTGGTCCATTGAGCATTTCCAGTGACCCATTTAAACTGTTTCACAGAACGCAAACAACTTTCTCCTCCAGCTGCTCATTACAGAACATGAATACTAGCGTGCAAGCTTGTACATGTTTGTCTGCTGTTATCAGTCTGTTCATTGAGGAATCCCTTATGAGTTTCCATGTTTCAAAACCACTAACCTAGCAAGTTCAGCTCAGTACGTGATAGCTTTATCCAGTTTACTTTAATGGATAACTTTACTTATGAAGCCGCGGAGAAGCTGAAACTGACCAGAACAAAGGCAAAAACAAGATACCGATTTTCAAGGCTTCAAGGAAGAGGGATGATTAATTCTAAAGACAAGCCTCTCTGTCTTCTGCTCAAAGGGGGTAAGCTGGCAGGTTCATCATTCTTGGAATTGAAATGAACACACCCCATTATGGCTGGTTACGGAACATATCTAAGTGTCCCACTTTATCAGGATCAATCATGATTCTATCTCTGTTAAATAACTCTTGCCCTGCCTTACCATATTTTGCCTTTTGGAGAGATTTTGGGGCAGGCTATATACAAAAAATGTAAGTGTGCACAGTGGTGCACTGGTTTCCATTTCACACCACAACAAACATTGCTGAATGTGAAATGCAACTATTTGATAAATAGAACTGTGAGTCTGAACATTCTAAAGTTTTAAAAAAACTGAAACCACAAAAGTCTGAAAAGTGGGGTATGATTGTAAAAAAAAAAAGTAATAAAAATATTGAAAACCACTATGGTTAGATTCTAGCTAACCCTGCTTCAAAAGTTAACACCAGGCAGGCTACTGCAGAGGAAATGCATTCATCATATATCAGGCTTTAATTTTGTTTTCATTCTGGGGTTTTCTCCCCACATCATGTTCCATTTGCGGGATTGCTCAGCCATTCTTTTCCTGTAAGCCACTTCAGGAATGGTCCCCACACCTTTGGCCAGGAAAATCTGAGCAGGAGGTAATACCTACCATTTTCCAGGAATAAGCTCCATTTTGACCACAGCAGAGATTCCCTGAAGTGCCTCAGTGTTCTACCATTGTCTTTCACTGAAGATACAATGGCAAAACATACATTTACCAAATTCTGCAAAGCCCAGATATATTTCCACTGCACTTTTAAACATATTTGAACTAATATGACAGGTGTGCATCTGCTCAGCAATATTTTAAAGAGCAACATGTGCAAGGACAAGCAGCAGCACCTAAGAGCATAAGGAGAGCCTCTATATCTGGCCAGTGGCCCATCCAGACTGACATTGTCTCCTCAGCGGCCACCCAGGTGCCTGTGGGAAACCCACAGGCAGGACCTGAGGACAACAGGACTCTCCCCACCTGTGGTTTCCAGCACTTGGTATTCAGAAGCATAATGCCTCAAACCATGGAGGAAGAACATAGCAAAAGCCACTGATAGCTCTGTCCTCCACGAGGGCGTCTAATCATGTTTTAAAGTCATCAAAGTTGGTAGCCTTTCGTGTGAGCAAGTTCCATAATTTAACTATGCCGCTTTCCTGAATCTTCAGCTTCACTTGATTGTCTGTGAATTTTAGTGTCACGAGGAGAAAAACTTTTCTCCATTCCATGCATGGTGTTATATACACTGGTACCATGTTGCCTCCTACTCGTCTTTTCTCTAAACCGAAATGTCTCAAGGCTTTCCTCACAGGGGCGTTGCTTCATTCCCTTGATCATTTTGGTTGCCCTTTTCTGAACCTTCTTCCAACTCTACAAAATCCCTTTTTAATGTGATGTGACCAGAACCGTACACAGTATTCCAAAATGTAGATTTGTATAACAACATTGTAATAATAATAATAATAATAATAATAATAATAATAATAATAATAATAATAATAAAAATTTATTATTTATACCCTGCCCATCTGGCTGGGTTTCCCCAACCACTCTGGGCGGCTTCCAACAAAACACTAAAATACAATAACCTATCAAACATTAAAAGCTTCCCTAAACTTTTGGCACAGGTTTATTTTTCATTCCTTTTCTAAGGGTTCTTCGCATGGAAATTTGCCCTTTTCACAGTTGCTGGGTTGACATCATTCTTGAGCTATCTACGGCGACCCCAAGGTCTCATTCCTGGTCAGTCACAACCAGTTTAGGTCCTATGAGCGAATATGTGAAACTAAGACCTTTTTTGCCTTGATATAAGGACAGAGGAGTATAATGGAGGCACAATGATACTGAGATGTTGGGAATTTAGGGCAAAGGAAGGATTTGGCAACAATTCAACAAATAGACTCAAATGCAATAATAATTAAGGAAGTTGTTTTGTTTACTGTTCACTTGCCACAAATACATTACAGTGGTTGTGGTGTGTGTGATCTACTGTTCCAAAGTTTCATTCCCAATTCTTACTAATCCATTTTAGAGTCATAATACAGACTGCCACGTTTTAAAAATGCACATCTCTATCATTAAAACAACAGATGCACATTTATTATTTTGCACATTGTACTTCCTTTATTTAGAAGAGCAATTTCAGGGACACTTGGAGAACAGCACAGAAGACCCTGAAGGAGGAGTGGTGGGAAAGGACCAGGCACCTCTTTATGGTGTCCTGTGGGCAGCAGGTGGGGGTTGAATTGTTTTTCTTTGTTAATATGGTATGTCTGCTTGTGATTTTATATTGTAAACTGCCCTGTGATCCTTGGATGAAGGGCAGTGTAGAAATGTTAACAACAACAACAACACTGTTGCGGCACTGCCCCACCAGGCAAGCCACTCTGTCCTGAATGTTATCCCATGAGAACCCCCACTTGCAGTCTGAAATGGCACAGCCCAGACACTTATTTACCTGCTGTTTGTATGAGAACTAGGCCTACTATATCACAGGTACTATATCACAGGTTAATCACTGGAGGTGCTAATATTACTGAAGGTGCCACTGTCCCAGCCAGGAAGAACCCTCTGAACTGGGCAATGACACATCAGCAGAGGAGGAAATCTACACAGAGAAAGGGAGACATATTAATTGAATTCAAACCCACACCATTTCGGGCATTCTGGTTTGTCCTCTACTGAACTTAAAGTGGACAGGGAAGACACAGCTGTTTGTTTTCCCTAAGGAGACACATTCAGTTTTATTGTACAATTATATAGGCCTACAGTTAGGACTTATTCAAAAAGAATACAATGTAACTCCACTTATAGACAACCAATTTTCAAGTAATGTCCTAAAGAATTCACTTAAAAAAAAATTACGAGAGCACCAATATTAGGATGGAAAATGCCATAAAAAGTACTGGATTTCAGTCAAATTTACTGCAAATACAGTGATACCTCGGGTTACATATGCTTCAGGTTACATACGTGTCAGGTTACAGACTCCGTTAACCCAGAAATATTACCTCGGGTTAAGAACTTTGCTTCAGGGTGAGGTGTCAGCAGGAGGCCCCATTAGCTAAAGTGGTGGTTCAGGTTAAGAACAGTTTCAGGTTAAGAACAGACCTCCGGAACAAATTAAGTACTTAACCTGAGGTACCACTGTACATATATTTAGCCTCAGAGCATTAGACACAGGTAGTTGACATATTTATAACACTATCATGTTCTACTGGCATAAGTATCCTCAATCGTTTCATTTCCTTCTTCAAAATCCAGAACATTTAATTAATTTCAGGTTATTGTTATATTGTTTAAACAAGTAATCAGAGTGGCTTTCATAGACAGAAGTAAAAATATAGAAACCAATAATACACACACATCGTACACAGCAACCAGCATAAAACAGTATGTTAAAGCTGTACAAATCAAATATTTAAAAGCTATCAACATGCAACTAAGATGGGGACAAATGAAACGTCTCTCTGGGGACAGATTCCTTAAATTGTGTACCATCTTTAAGAAGGTCCTGACTTTGATGTCTACAAATCAAATGCCATTAAAAATGTGCCTCAGATCGGTCAATATGGACAAGTAATGCAGTATTTTTAGGTAATGTTCACTTCACTGCCTCTTTGCCTTAGAATGAACAACATTAAAAATATAATTTCATTTTTCTATACCTTTTAACTTGTAGCAACACATACCAACTGACCAATCAACTGTTTTCAATATTACGGTGAGAATGCAAGTTTATCTTACTCATCAGCAAATTTATTTTTGGCTTCTGTTAAAAACCTTCAGCACCTAATAACAGTAAAATCTTCAGGTGCTTCAAAAATCCTCAATGTCACTTGTTAACATCACCCAATAGAGGGGGAAAAAATCTCTCGAGAGTTAATCCAAACTAATTCTTTGGAATTAAGGGTGGATGATTACTATCAATCACCAGGGCTCATGTTTAAGCCAAAAATGCTACAATTCACTGAGCACATTGTGTGAGACAATGCCATTTTGGCAAGAGCTGAAAGGGCACAACAAAAGGTTTTACAGAGGGAACTGGAGTCAACTTCTATGGCTGGATGAGTGGAGTTGAGAAGCACAAGCTAGAGGTGCCTTGTAAACTGGAACAGTAAATTGAGCCTACACCTTTTGCATTAGGCTGCACCATGTTGTTTCTGTTTCTGCAGTTGAAGAAGTACCGAAGGGGCCTATATACACACATTCTTGGCCTCAAATTACAAATGGCCTGTTCTGTAACCTACTCTACTCAACTTGTTTATTTAAAACATTTAAATATTGCATTTTCTTGGCTCAAAGCAGTTTATGTAAAAGTACCACAACACAACATAAAGCCACAATAAAATGAGACTAGCATACTTTTTACAGCAAACAAGAAATTTAAAATAATTCAGCAGCCAGCAAAACAATAATTTAGTCAAGCCCCGCATTCAGTCAGGCTCTAGGACTCCAGCCTCACCTCCAGGTGAGGTTTAATGTTGAACTGTTGGCATTTGTTCATCAGCTGCTTTTTTTTAGGCTGTTAGGAATGTTCTATGTACATGTTAATATTGTACATATGATATTGTTAAGTTACTGCTTTATTGCTATACGTAGCTCACCTTGGGACCATTTGGTGAAGGGTGCATAACAAATATGCTAAATAAATAAGTAACCACATGGAAAAAGAGGGATTCACAGCTGCTTTGAAAGTTCATAAAGAGCAGTGGCTAGTGAAATGATTCTCTGTTGAAAGCTACCCATGATGGATGTGAGTCAATCAAAGAAGGAGATGAAAGCTTGTAACAGGTAAGAAGTGGCACTGAAGCTATGCCACTGTTACTCTGTCCACAACCACATGGTTGTATGGTGCTTGACTGAATTGCCCTCTGCTACTGTACCCCAATAATAAGCTGCAAGTGGAAGCTTCCCCTACCCCGTGACCCCAATCTTCATCCAGTGACAGATAGACAATTCTAGCTAGCAAACTGCCAGGAAGAGCAATCTACACCCCAGATCTGCCATGCTAGAGGAGGTGTCCATTCCTGCCTGGCTCTATCAGAAGAGAAGCCCCTACCAGCGAGAAACATACCAATGCATCTACCCAAATGGAAGGCAGAAGCTACCACTGGTGATATCCCTGTCAATGAAAAGTCCTGAAATGGAGCATTTGGGGAGGGGGGCTTGGCTGCTATAGGCTCTACTGGGTCCTGCTATCACATGACAGCAATTAGACTCAAACTAAGCCTCTCCACTATGCCTGCCTAGAAGTTGGGACAGCGAAGGGGCATTTTCCTTACCTACCCATCCCTTTTTGCCCTGGCTAGTCAAATTGGTAGGGCTGAGGAGCATACAGTGCTGTCTGTGTTACCGCATCAATCGCCACCCCAGTCAGTGAGGGATTAGGATTGTAGCCTGTCTCACGGGTCTTGACTTCCAAGGGAGTTAATTTGACAGCCTTAGGGACAATAGCATAATGCCATACAAATCTATGGTGAGACTGCATTTGAAACACTGTGCACAGTTCTAGTCGCCACACCTCAAAAAGGATGTTGTAGGGTTGGAAAAAGTTCAGAAAAGGGCAACCAAGATGATCAAGGGGATATAGCAACTGCCCAATGAGGAAAGATTGCAGCAATTGGGACTTGTTCATTTAGAAAAAAGGCGAGTGAAGGCTACAGGATAGAAACTTATAATACGATGCATGGCATGGAGAAAGGAGACAGAGAACAGTTTTTCTCCCATGTTCCAAGGAAGCTGAATGCTGGGCAATTCAGGGCAGATGAAAGGAAGCACTTCTTCACACAGCACACTGTTAAACTATGGAACTCACTCAAACCGGAGGCAGTGACAGACACCAACTTAGATGGCTTTAAAAGAGGATTAGACAAGTTCATGGAGGAAAAGACCATCAGTAGTTACTAGCTTCTGAATACCAGTAGCTGGAAACTGCCAGAGGAGAGAGTTACAGGTAGGTAGCCGTGTTGGTCTGCCATAGTCAAAATAAAAAAATTCCTTCCAGTAGCACCTTAAAGACCAACTAAGTTAGTTCTTGGTATGAGCTTTCGTGTGCATGCACACTTCTTCAGAGGAGAGAGTGTTCTGGTGCTCAGGTGCTGCTTCTTGGTTTCCTACAGGCACCTGGTTGACCACTGTAAGAACAGGATGCTGGCCTGGATGGGCCACTGACCAGATCCAGCAGTCTCCTCTTGTGTTCTTAATGGCTGTAAAGTCCTGCTTCTTGCTGCTGCTGATTGCATCTAATGCAAAGAACGTAAACAGTGTAGCTCTTAGTAATAGTATCTTAGTTAGAAATGAGTTAATGTGGAAAGAAGTGATCATATATGGATTTGATGCTATGATGGGCTGTAAGCACTAGCACCTAGAACTGGGTGCAGATGATCACAGGCAGCTGGTGCAGTTGCTGCAGAAGCGATAAAAGATGTTATTTTGTCTTCCTATTCATCAGGGCTTCCTCGCCCGCTGAACAAATTGTGAACCACACTTGTGTAAGAGTTGGATTGATGCAGTAACTGGAATGGCAAGCAAAACGGTTAGCATGATTACCTTACTGTGTAGACCCATATTTCTGAAGGTGTCAGGAGGAAGAAAACAGTTCCACTGGCTCGGTTGTAGGTAAAACTTAGAACTGGCTGGATCAGAGGAGGATAAGGAGGTGGCAGAACTGTGCATAATGTTTCCCCGTCTTGAAGTGAGAATATTCTTAAACTTTGGAAAGAAAACAGAGAGCAAACAGAATTTTTTAAAAAACTATAGGTCAACTATTATATACATCAGTGTTTCCCAAACTTGGGTCTTCAGCTGTTTTGGGACTATAATTCCTATCATCCCTACCACTGGTCTTGCTAGCTAAGGATGATGGGACTTGTAGCCCAAAAATAGCTAGAGACCCAAGTTTGGGAAACACTGGTATACACTTTAAAAAGAACTCTTTTACATTGCCATAAAAGGGCCCCATATATGCAGTCATCTTTATTTCGGAAACTGCTTTCAGTTTTAGATACTAGCATTAGGATATTATGGCTACAGTCCAATACACACTTACCAGGAAATAAGTCCTCCTGAACTCAGTGGGGCTTACTTCTGAGTAGATATGTATGGAATGACTCTGAACCATTTGCTTCAGAGTTATATCATCCAGATAGTAATATATTCATTTTGGAAGGATCACAATGTGTTCACACTGGAAACAGTAAGAATTTGCTTTTTAAGAAATCTGTTTTACAGAAATCCCAACATTTCAACATACCTGTTGTCAGCACCCATAGCAACCACCCTGCTGGGCTTCTCATGTGCACTACAGACGTAGAGTTTAGTTATCGGACTGTTGAAACGAGTCCAAAAGGTAGTAAATGAATTCAGATCATATATATGAAGATTGCGGGGAGAACAGCAGTACAGAAAATTATCATCCACTGTGCCAATCCAACGTATTCCTTCTTTGAATGGTGATATGCTGGATATAAAAGAATGGTATTATAGGCCAGATGTGAGCTGAAGAAAAGTGCTGGGAGCTGGAGTTAGGAGTAGATCAGCCATAAAACACCTGGTGTCAGTGAAGTTAACTTTTAATTCAAAGAAACCAAAACAGTGCAGGCCTAGTGACCACAACAACTCTTCCCACTAGGTCTTGCTCCAGTGAGGCAGTTTTGAGGACTGAAGGTACCCGCCTTCCCACTGCTCTCTAAGGATCCTCCCCAGGATCCTTCCCCAGTAGCCTAAGGCTCTGTTGTCTTGTCTCTCTTTGCTCTGCCCTCTTCATTTCTCTGCATGTTCTGGGGGACCATGGGGAGGGAAGCTGGTCACAGCAGGAGGGGGGAGATTCTCTGGCTTCTTCAGCAGCCTGCCTCCACTCAGCCTCTGCTTCTGTCTCTAATTCTGGACTGCTCTCTGACACAGCCTCTTCCTGCTCACTAAACCCTGTTGCCTCTTTAGCTTCCAATATCTCTTCCTCCCTGTCTGCTCCCTCTGACCACTCATTGTCTTTCCACCACCAATCCCCTGTCTCTGAGCCTTCTTCCCTTGGGGGTTCCCCAGCTAGTGCCTCCCACCACTCCTCTGCACTCAGCCAGTCCATGGTTGAAATTCATGACATGACAGTCTTGGAAGCACATCAAATTCATTAAAATTTGTCCTCATCATCCACATTATGTGCAAATACTGATGCTAAGTCAATGAGGGCAACATCATTAGTCAGTTTGGCACATTTGTCAAACAGCCAGCAAAAAGAAGGAACTTTGTAACAACAGGTAATTACGGTTTGTATCATATGCAAATATAACAGAAAAACGCTACTATAAGCAATATATAACACCAGCCCCTACAAAAGCCATTTAAAAATAATTATAATTATATAATTTGTTGAACGATTTATAGTGAATTGTACAAAGTACGTGATGCAATATCTTTGACAATCAATATATTCAGGGGGGAGAATTTTAAAACAAATTCATAGTATAATCCTATACATGTTCACTCAGACATCAATTCCAGTGGGTTCAGTGGAGCTTATTCCCAAGTAAGTGTACATAGGATTACAATATTAGTATTTTAGAAGCTTTATGAAATGCTAGTCAACCTCCTAGTGTGTAAAATGTATGAACTGGATGCAAAGGTACCCTTCCACCTCCAGATATAAACCCATATATTTATAAATTAGGGAGTACTACCTTGTTTAAACTACCTGTAAAAAATGTCCATTGTATCAAATGACCAGAGTTTGACTGATCCATCTAGAGATCCAGAGATAAATAAAGAGGAAGAGTTTGGGTGCAGCAGAAGCTTTGTGACAGTTTTCGAATGACCTTGAAATGTGTGCAGCAAGGAGCCTTGGTCACTCCAAGATTTTACTGGGTAAAAAGAATAACAGGAAGACACGAAATTAGTAAAGCTGTAACAATTCAGTTATGATTACAGAGTTGGATCCACAGGTTTTGTTATTGAAATCAGTGTTTGAAATTGGGTATGTCAACCCCTTCCTTTTATGACAGCTTCTTCAGTTGCAGTTTTAGGATGTTAGAGAGGGTGTGATATGCTTTCCACTTCTGTGCAAGGAAACTCACCTGGATCGCTCTATCATGTCACTATTTGCTTGGCTAAGGAGGACACTCCAGTCTCCAGCTTTGCACTGTTCTGTCAAGATCTATCCTATGTTTAGTGCTTGAATTACAAGGGGAAAGAGGGGATCTGACTTGCTTCCTTACTTTTTATGACAGTTCCATAAACTACTTTATTAGAAGGTTGTTGATGGTTTGGCTGAAAGTGTGAGGAGTTAGGAGTGGGATTTTGGGATTTAAGTAGCTTGGGTTTTGAGAAGTGCAGAGAAAGGAATTTGGTAGAAACTCCTTCTGTACATTGTACAAAGACTTGGATTCAACTCTATATCTGCAAATTACTCTCCAGTAGTTTTAACAAACACAATGTAAGGTCATAAAATTCTAAAGCTGAAAGAAACCTGAGTGACATCTAGTCTGGCTTTATCATTGCAATATCTTTCTTGGATCTAAGCCATAGCCCCAAATAATTCTATCTGCAAACATCCAGTTTTAAATTCTACTGATAACAATCTCCAAATCTGAAGTCCCAGTTAGTGAATGCTGCAGGAGGTCTATATCTCATATAAGTAATAGATAGTTCTAAAATCCAACAGACAAATCTGGCCTGTTTATAAATCCATTACTGATTTGGTACTAAGTATTCCTCTAAAGGGGACGTGGGTGGCGCTGTGGGTAAAACCTCAGTGCCTAGGACTTGCCGATCGTATGGTCGGCGGTTCGAATCCCCGCGGCGGGGTGAGCTTCCGTCGTTCGGTCCCAGCTCCTGCCAACCTAGCAGTTTGAAAGCACTCTTAAGTGCAAGTAGATAGATAGGGACCGCTTTATAGCGGGAAAGTAAACGGCGTTTCCGTGTGCTGCGCTGGTGCTGGCTCGCCAGCTGCAGCTTCGTCACGCTGGCCACATGACCCGGAAGTGTCTTCGGACGGCGCCGGCTCATGGCCTCTAGAGCGAGATGAGCACGCAACCCTAGAGTCGGACACGACTGGCCCGCACGGGCAGGGGTACCTTTATTCCTCTAAAGAGTTAACAGTTAGCTTGTGACTCGTGAACTCCAAAATTCTTGTCTTAATTTTTTTTGTGGGGGGCGCGGAATTTATACTTCCATAACTGATCTCTTCATGACTGCGTCAAAACTGAGAACTTGGACTAAATAGAAATGTTTTCTCCCACCAAATTATAAATTTCACTGTTAGCAGAGTAGACACAGCAGCAAGAAAGCAGTTTTCCTGGACTGGCAAGTGTGACCATAGTGTCTTCTGGCTCCATGAGCAATAGAATCAGAGCCAATTCAGGGCCTATTTGCCTTTCTAAGAGTGCATCTAGTCTAGTTATTTTTGTACGATCTACCATTGGTAATTCCATGTGGAGATAGTGCAGGCTACATTGCACCTTGTGATCTATCATCCACTGTCCCCATTAAGTTTCTGGCTTTCTTGTGTGGAAGCTTGTATTCCATTAAATGCTTCCTTATTTCTTGCTGCTGCTTTAGCACTTAACAAACTTTTCATTGGTAACTTGTGGTTTTATATTTATTGGCAGCCTTCCTGAGCACTTTGAAGGAAAGGCAGGATGTGGATGGTTTAAATGATGTATAAAATAATACATGAAATGTATTAATTTGGTTGAAGAAGTGCCTCCTGTACTAGTAAAACATGCATTGTTATTGTCAGAGGTCCTTTTGGGGTCTCTTCTGACAAAAACTTCATTATGCAGTGATGTGGTAAGCAGCCTGCTCTGTGGTGGCAGCCCATCTGCCAAGGTTGGTCCCAACTGAAAACTTATGGATTTGCCCAGGGTTCTGCTGGTTATAAGTTTCATAGCTTCGGACTGGAAGGATGAAGTCTGCCCTGCTGTTATAAAGAATATTTTTTAACCATGGTATTTTAGTTGCTGTCATTTAAGTACTGCATTGTATTTCACTGCTAAGGTTTAATTTTATGAATTTACTGCACGTACCCCCCAAAAAATCTGTGGTGATAAAGGGCAAGATAAAAATATTTTAAATAAGTACTCCTACAAATTTCACATTTAAATTAACAGTAATTGGAGACTGTTGATTTAATCCCTTTTTCTTAACAGCAATAAAATGTGCCATAAAATAAGGAGATAAGTATGAAGATAACATTGGATTATTTGCAGCTTCTCTGGGACAACTTACTTTCATTGCCTTTGCAGGAAGTAACCAAAACGTTAACGTCAGATGAGTAGACACAAGAGGTAATTTCGCTTGTATGTGCATTTGGTATCTCGAATAGCATTTTCCCGTTTATGTTGTAGCAGGTGAAATGGCATTCAGAAAAGCAGTAGTATCTTTGCATAAGGACATCAAAATCCATATTTGTGCACCACCTTTTCCCCATGTGTGGATATTCTCTACTGCATTAAATATACATACACAATAATAAAACATAGCAATGTGAAAATACTGTAGGAATTATTTGAATCTGATAAAAAGAGAAAATCTGCTAGAACCAGATGTTTTATATGAACTGTCACTACTGAGCAAGAAATATATGGCTGGATCCAATGTGTGACTTCTACAAATGGAAGGGCTGCTTCTGTTTGTGGAAAGGACACCGAGAGCCAATGGTGGAAGGAAAGAAGCAATTCACACAAATTCTCCTTTTTAGCTGCAGGAGCCAGGGTCACTTCCTCAACCCTCCAGCACAGTTTTCGAAGCATCACCAGGGGCTACAGAGGGAAGAAGGAATCAGCAAAAACCACCTCCTCCCTTCCTCCATCCAGCTGGAGCATCACATGAACCAAGATCTGCTCATGAAAACTCTGGACCCAAGATGTGGATGTAACCAGACACTGCTAAACGTATTGCATACTATTATTTATTTATCTATCAATAGGCCCAGAAAGGTTCACAACAATAAAAATATAAAGCAATATTTTATAATTGAAATCAAATATAATGCAAACAATATCTCCAACAGAACAATAAAAAATCAGCATTAAATTGTTCATCATTCTATAAAAGTCTGGCAGCAAAATATCACCTAACACTTCACATCTCTGCCCAAAGCCTGCCAAAAGATATGCTCAATGGAGCTTATCCTTGGCAAGCATATAGGATTTCAGTCTAAGTAAACATTTTCATTCCATTTGCATAGCTGTGAGCTAAAATAGAATTTGTGTAAACTTTTTTTTGGGGGGCGGGAAACTGTTCTTAACCTGAGACACCACTTTAGCTAATGGGGCCTCCCGCTGCGGCCGCGCCATCAGAGCACAATTTCTGTTCTCATCCTGAAGCAAAGTTCTTAACCCGAGGTACTATTTTCTGGGTTAGCGGAGTCTGTAACCTGAAGCGTTTGTAACGTGAAACGTCTGCAACCCGAGGTACCAGTGTGTGTGTTTGTTTGTATATATATGTGTGTGTGTGTGTGTAATATTTCATTATACAGGTTAAGAACTTTGCTTCAGGATGAGAACAGAAATTGTGCTCCGGCGGCACAGAAGCAGCAGGAGGCCCCATTAGGTAAAGTGGTTAAGAACGGACCTCCGGAACGAATTAAGTTCTTAACCCGAGGTACCACTGTATATATATTATCTATGTGTCTCTTCCTATCCTCAGTCACTTAGTTCCATTTCCTCTCTTAAGCTGTTGCCTGTTTCCCCTGCTCTCAGCTCCTCAACATTATTATGGTTATGATGAGGCTACTGGGAAAGGGGTGTTGCTCCCTCATGTATATTCTAAACAATGTTTGCATATATGCAAACCTCAGGTTACTCTGAGTCTGCTGACACCTCTTTGCTTGTGTGTGAGTGATGATATTTTGGCTGCAGTTCCATGAGCACCAGAAAGCTTGAATCACAAATGGAAAGGGTGATACTTTTCTCATAGTTATACTTCCACATATTTGTATATTCCAACTCACATACATGAATTGTGATGGATTGCATCAAAGAAATAAGGTACACATATACAGGCATCTGGGTCTGGGCTCTTTAGTCTAAATGCTCATTCCAAAATTCAAACAAACTCATGTACCTGGGGAAGAGGCCATAATTGCACATTGGATAGATGTTAGATTCTTCTGAGATCCTCTTTTCTTTAAACTTCCAAATCTAAAATAGAAAATTTTATAAACTTAGTTGAAAAGCTTAAATAGCATCAGTTGGAAATTTAGAAGTTTAAGACCTCATTCCTACGGACACTTATTTGGAACGCTGTGAAATTTATCTCCAAGTAAATATGCGTATGATTGAGCTGTGTTGAAATCTTTTTGGCAAGGGATTTACATTTCAGAAAGTGTGCTATTTTATTTTTTATTAGAAAGGACACTGCTAGAACCAGACGGAAGAAATCCTCATTTTCTTTTAAAATAGCATATGTATTATATAATTAATGAACCCCCCTCCCAAAAAAATCTATTCTCCAAATCTTTTATTAGCAGGCAAAATATTCATCAGAGAGCTGCAATGATAATTTTACAGGTTTCTGTACCAAACAAGCATTAAAAGATTTTTCTTCTTCAACCGAATCCACCTAATTCAGTAATTCAGTAGTAAAATAATAAAGATGTGGATCAGAAATCAATATTAATTAGTTCAATAGTTTTTGCATGATCTGCCATCCACCAAGTGACATAATAGAAGTGTCCATGGAATAATAATGCATATACACATAACTGATAAAATCTGGATTCCAGTGAGTGATTCACAAAATAAGAGGCCTCATATATCCTGATTTTCCTGATCAGCACCCCTAAACATGCAGCTTCCAAGTTACATTAATTTGGTGTCATGCCTGCAAACTTAACGCAGGAAAACATAATTCTAGTGTTCATGCACCTATAGAATGTCCACTCTGCTGAAGACTGACTGGCAACAATGCTTTCAGCACACCTCTTTACGGAATTGATGCGATTAACCAGCTTCCAAGATGCCTTCTGTCTAAAATGTTACAAGGATTGTTTCGTTTATGTCTGAAAGTATCCAGTGTTGTAAGCTGCCATGGAATCATGAACTTGACTATTCAAATAATAAACAAACCAACAAACAAAAAAGCAGGGTTTGCCAAACTTATTGGGCCTGCAGGCAGATTTGGAAAACACCATGGGCACCCACCACAAAACGGCATTTCTATGGCTGAGTCTGGCTAGTTACAAAACAGGTACCATGTGGGGAGAAGGCTAACCTTTCTCTCCTCTTTTGCCCAGGTCATTTTTGAATTTTACTACCCGCTTTGCCTAGGCCTCTGTATTGTTTTTACATCCCTTCAGAAGGGAGCTGTTTCCAGAGGAATAACTGTGAGGCGTGAAAGACTCTGTGTTGGACATCAGAGGATGACTATCTCTACTAGTCTTGTGCCTCCATCCAGCCTTAAAAGCCTTCAGAAGGGCAACTTCCGGAGGCGGCGCGAAACAGCAATGGCGGTCCTCTTCGGTCTCTGAAGAGGGGCTCCGCAGAAAAGGGTCGTATGCTGCGGCACAGCGACGACCCACCAAGAAAAACAACGGGCAGAGTGAGTCCGTGGCCGTGGGACTCGGCGGGCACCTGGAGCGACCCCCAAAACGAAGAAGGGACCCCGTAAGGGGCTCCGGAAGCGTGGAGGGGAAGCGGTGCTGTGAGTTCATCGCTCTTTCTGCGGGAGTGAAGCTGCGCGGCTGCTGCTGATGAGCGCCGACCTTTCTTCCTGAACTATTGGATTCTAAATTACCTACTCGTGAGTAAGGACCATTTTTATTGGGATTATAAATTCTTAATTCGGCTGAAAGCGGGGGACGAGAAAAAGGAAGTCCGTCTCCCGGCTGCGCTTAAAGATCAAAGGCAAAGAAACTGACAAGCTGGAGGCAATTTAAAAGGATTACAAATTTGGAATTATCGTGCGCTGGTGGAACTGGTACGTAAAAGGGAAAAGGCAAGTCTTTTTTGTGTGTGTTGGATTCTAATTGGGACTCTCCTCCTTTTTATGGATTATAAAAATTTAAGATACCAAATATCGGACTGACAGGAGAAAAGAGAACTGTCATTGCGGAAACTGTAACTAAAATAGAAATTGCTACAGTTGAGTGTTGTTGGAAGATACAACTAAGGAACTGTAACTTGCACCTTCTAGATGAGACTTTGTGGCAATTTGGGAAGTGCTCTGTAAGCTAAAAAAGTTTGAAGGACTATTGTTAGACTGTTTGGGACTGCAGGGACTTTAATGGTGGACAAACTTCTTTCTTTCTTTCCTGAACTGTAACACTCCCCCTAGTGGAACTTTGGATTTATAAGAGCCTGGGAACAAACTTTATTTTGACTCTCTGCTGTTCGGTTATTTACATTTGGGAACTGTCTTTCCCATGGGATAATAGGCAATCTGACCTTGATTCATAGACAGGTGTGGAATGAGTGGCCCACCGAAAACAAGAGCAAAAACGAAAGCAAAGCAAGCTCAACTTGTGCAAACAACTTTGACCACTCAGTCACGTAGATCATCCATTCCAGCTGTACTAAGGGAAGTTGAACAGCCAACAACAGAGGATATGGCTGCAGGAGGATCTGATACCCTCTTAAAAGAAATGTTAGAACAATTTGCAATTTTAAACAAGAAGATGGACGACCAGACGGCAAAAATTGACCTAGCCACATCCTCTATTACAAAACTGTCTGAACAAGTTGCACAAAACACACAAGCAATTGGAAATCTTAAAGAAGCAACTTCTGAGAATCGGAAACTGGCTGAGGCAGCCAATTTAAAGGCTGATCAAGCAAATCAGAAAGTTGAGGCCATAAAAGGGGAGGTAAGGCCACTTCATAAGCACATCAGTGACCAACAGGCCTATCTGTCTATGGTGGAATTGAGAAATCGGGAAAATAATTTGAGATTAAGATCTATCCCAGAGCTTGAGAAAGAAGATTTGATTGGCTATCTGACAGCAGAATTTTCTAAGTTCTGGGGTATAGAAGCAGATAAGGACTTTAAAATAACAACCGTGTTTAGATTGGGAAGAGTAGTAAAGAGAGACAGACCCAGAGATTGTTTGATCATCTTGAGATCCAAACAGGAGAGAGACAAAATATTGGACCTTCATTTCAAGAAATCGCTTGATATTCAAGATAAAAGGGCGGAAATTTACAAGGATATACCAAAACAACTTTTGGACCTGAGAGCCGTATATACTGACCTAGCAAGACTACTGAGAGGCAACGGGATACCCTACAGGTGGGAGTTTCCCCAAGGTTTATCTTTTAACTACAAAGGAAAGAAATTTAAGATTAAAACAACAGAGGACAACCAGAAGTTCCTGCACGACCACGGAGAGGATCTGCAGAAGGGAATAGCAGTTCCTTGGCCACAGCCACAACCTGGAATAGAACCAACACCTTCTCCCTCGGGCCCAGACGAAGAGAAGGACACCCCATAAAGAGGACAACAGACTGATTCAGGATGTCTCTGCAGCTGTACAGTTGGAATATTCATGGAGCAAATTCCCCGGAAAAAAGGAAAAAGATCTTCCATATCTTGAAAAAAGAACAATTGGACATTATTTGCTTGCAGGAAACACATGTGACTAGACTCCACAGGAAAGTTTTAATTAATAAAAGATTGGGCCAAGAATTTATTTCATCAGATAGAGTTAAAAAGAGAGGCGTGGTGATATATGCAAAGGAGAACTTGTCACCGAAATTTCTGTTTAAAGATGAGCAAGGAAGAATTTGGGCAATTGAAATACAAACTCAAGGAGAAAAATTTTTGATATTAGGAATTTATGCACCAAATGAGGGGAAGTCGGAATTTTATAAGAAGCTACATGAGACATTGCTGGACTTTCTGGATTATACCAACATCATTATGATGGGAGACATGAATGGGGTGGTCTCTACTTATATGGATAAGTCACAAAATCAAAATCTAACTAAAGATGGCAGACTACCAAAAACATTTTTTGAACTAACTGACAATATGGATTTGATTGATATTTGGAGGACAAGAAACCCCCTAGGTAAAGAAGGAACATTCTTTTCTGAGGCCCACCTGTCAGCTGGCTCCTTCAGATGGAAAATGAATGACACCCTATTAAGAGATCAAGAGATTGTAAAGAAGGCCCAAAAAACTTTAAAGGACTATTTTGAAATTAACTTGAACACCTCAGTGGAAAAGAGAGTAATCTGGGACGCAAGTAAAGCTGTAATGAGAGGATTTCTGATACAACAGAATACGATCAAGAAAAAACTTTGGAATGGGAAAAAAGATAAGATTTTAGAGAAGATAAGAGATGGAGAGAAAATAATTGAGACTAAAACCAAAATCAAAAGAGATTTTAAGAGAGATTAAATTGCACCAAACACAATATATGAAATTGATAAACCAAGAAGTGGAATGGAAAATTAAACAAATGAAACAAAGATCATTTGAATCGGCAAACAAATGTGGAAAACTGCTAGCATGGCAGTTGAAAAAGAGACAAAAACTGAACTTTGTTACCAATTTAGAGGTTGAAGGGAGAAATATTCAGAAACCAGATGAAATTAGAAAGTGTTTCCAGAAATATTTTAAAAAACTGTACACGCAAGGACCTGAGGAAGTATTAGAGATAGAACAATTTTTGAAAGTTAATGGCCTACCAAAATTATCTCAGGAGAAGAGATCAACCCTGAACTACAGAATAACATTACAGGAAATTGAGGGTGCCATTCAGAATATGCAACTAGGCAAATCCCCAGGCCCAGATGGACTTACCTCCAAGTATTATAAGACATTGAAAGACTATTTGACACAACCACTAATGGAGGTCTGTAATCAGATTATGGAGGGAAGGAGGGCACCGGAAACGTGGAAAGAAGCTTTCATCACATTGATACCTAAATTGGAAACTGAAAAGGCTCAGCTTAAGAATTACCGTCCCATCTCACTCCTAAACGTGGATTATAAAATTTTTGCGGACATTTTGGCAAATAGACTTAAAACGGTTTTAAATGAAGTAATCCATAAGGACCAGGCAGGCTTTCTCCCAGGCAGACATTTGTTTGACAATACCAGGAACATTATTGATATTCTGGAACTGTTGCAAACCAATATTAACACTAAAGCAGTGTTAATTTTTATTGACGCGGAGAAGGCCTTTGACAATATCTCTTGGAAGTTTATGAAAAAGAACCTGGAAGGAATGGGAGTGGGACGGGGGTTTGAAAACGGTCTAGAAGCAATTTATTCAGAACAAAAAGTTGATAGTGAACAATGTGGTGACAGATGAGTTTAAAATTGAAAAAGGAACACGGCAGGGGTGCCCCCTTTCCCCTTTGTTATTTATCTCAGTCCTGGAGGTGCTTTTGAATATGATTAGGGAGGACCAGCTGGTTCAAGGAATACGGGTCGGAGTGAAACAATACAAACTGAAGGCTTTTGCAGATGACTTGGTGTTAACACTACAGGAGCCAGAATCTAGTACAAAAAGAGTCTTAGAACTGATTCATGATTTTGGTCGGGTGGCGGGTTTTAAGTTGAATAAACAAAAAACTAAAGTTTTGGGGGGAAACTTGACACCTTTAGAAACGGATGGGTTTCAGAAGGAAACAGAGTTAAATGTGGTTAAAAAAGTGAAATACCTGGGGGTCAACTTGTCTTCCAAAAATTTGAACCTATTTAAAGATAACTATGAAAAATGTTGGTCAGAAGTTAAAAAGGATTTAGAAATTTGGTCAAGACTGAAACTTTCCTTGTTGGGCCGAATAGCAGCTATAAAAATGAATGTTTTGCCAAAGATGTTGTTTTTGTTCCAAACCCTACAGATCGTGGACAGAGTGGAATGTTTTGGAAAGTGGCAGAAGGATATTTCGAAGTTTGTTTGGCAGGGCAAAAAGCCCCGAATAAAGTTTAAAATATTAACTGATGCAAAAGAAAGAGGGGGGTTTGCCCTGCCAGACTTAAGGTTATATTATGAAGCTGCAGCCTTCTGCTGGATGAAAGATTGGTTGCTTTTAGAGAACACGGATGTCCTAGATCTGGAAGGGTTTAACAACTCGTTAGGATGGCATGCATATTTGTGGTACGACAAGGTAAAGACTCACAAAATGTTTAAAAACCATATTGTCAGGAAAGCAATATTTATGGTCTGGACAAAATATAAAGACTTACTAGAAAGTAAGACCCCGAGGTGGTTATCACCAGTGGAGGCTAAAGCCAGGAAAAAACCCAATATGGAGGCCGGCTGGCTGAAATAGTAGAAAAAATTGGAGAAAACTGGAGATTACAGAGCTATGAAAAACTAAAGAGTAAGGTGCAAGATTGGTTTCATTATGCTCAAATTCAGGAGGTGTTTAAGATGGATAAAAAAACAGGATTCCAGGTGGAAAAATCGAAACTAGAGACAGAATTGTTAGAACCAAAGACTAAGTTATTATCAAGAATGTATAACTTGCTGCTTAAATGGAACACTCAGGATGAGACAGTTAAATCAGCCATGATAAAATGGGCTCAAGACATTGGGTACAACATTATGTTTGAAGACTGGGAAAAGTTATGGACCACCGGTATGAAATTTAGGGCATGTAATGCCTTGAAAGAAAATATTATGAAAATGATATACAGGTGGTACATGACCCCAGTCAAGCTTGCTAAGATATATCACTTGTCTGACAATAAATGTTGGAAATGTAAGGAGGCTGAAGGGACATTCTTTCACCTATGGTGGACTTGTCCAAAAGTGAAGGCCTTTTGGGAAATGATCTATAATGAGTTAAAAAAGGTGTTTAAGTACACCTTTCCTAAGAAACCAGAGGCCTTTCTCTTGGGCATAGTCGGCCAAAAGGTGTTAAAGAAGGACAGAACGTTTTTTATGTATGCAACTACTGCAGCAAGAATTCTCATCGCAAAACATTGGAAGACTCAAGATTTGCCCACACTGGAAGAGTGGCAAACGCAACTGATGGACTATATGGAATTGGCTGAGATGACTGCCAGGATCCGAGATTTGGGAGAAGAAGCAATGGAGGAAGACTGGAAAAAATTTAAGAACTATCTGCAAAAATTTTATAAGTTATATGAATTATAAGAACTCGCGTGATTTGGAAAGGTTAGCCCCAGTAATGAGAGTGGATGTTATATGAAACAAAGTAATATTAACGAAAGGACCAATGTTTAAATGTTTAAAACAAGATTATATTTATGCTTAGAGTAAATTGATAATAAGTAATTTAAACTTAAAATATAATGATTTGAAAGTACAAATGAAACGCATGAAACAAGGTTATAATTTGCTGATATTTTTATTGTCAAGAATGCACGGTGAGGGAGATGTGGGGAAGTCCGGTAGAAAACTGAAAGAAGCTTTGAAAGGATCTATTTTTCTTTTTATCTTTCTTTCTTGTTGTTCTTGTTTCTTTGTATATCTGACTGTATATCTTTATCTGGAAAAACACAATAAATTTTTTTACAAAAATAAAAAAATAAAAAAACAGAAGTGAAAAGCTGCCAGTAGACCAACTGTTGCTTAATATATGTTTTGACTTGATCTATTAGTAATGTGTATGTTTATTTAAATGTTTAGGTCAAATGAACTGTTAATTGCTGGCGATTTGTTTGTGTGTGTTATGTTGCATTGTTACTATATGGCTTACTATGTATTGTTGTTGTATTTTGATTTTTTTTCTGTGACTGTGAGCATAGATTTATTTGTGGGAAAATGTGGCTTATAAATAAAATGGCAATGGCAGTACCTTTACTCCCATGATTCCTCCACCGATGAGTTCATCTCTCACTGGGTTGAATGATAGAAAGGTTAACCGTCCAAAACCTGGATTTTCTACTGAACAAGTCTCATTATAATCCTTGTTGTAAACCTTAAAAAAACAAATACTGATGTCAAAGATCTTGTATTTTACAACATTTCAAATTACATCTAAAATTAACTCTTTTTAATGTGCACATACTTTCTTTCCTTGTCAGTAAAAATAAAGCAGGTTCTAAATAATTATTATTATTATTATTATTATTATTATTATTATTATTATTATTATTATTATTATTATTTCTGCATTTTAATTTAATATTATTACCATTACTGCATTATAATTTAGTTTTATTACTATTTCTGCATTATTATTTCCATGGCCTGTTTAATTTGTATCCAAAATTTATTTGTGTTCTCTTTTTTTTAAAAAAAAACATTTTTTATTAACTGGCCAATCACATCAAATTAAATCATATCACATAAATTCCGAATTACAAAGCCAAATTCTAAATTTTGTTGGGGGGACCCATATTTCAAGATCCGAAGGGGGATTCTGATCATCTTCTTGCTGCTGCGTTAATGTCCCAATCAGTCCCAATCAGTCCAAACAAAGTTCATAGTTCTATCCCATCTTATCTTGCTGTTTCCACATCACATCTTGTTCATATATTTTCTCTTTTTTCTTTATGATCTCTTCTGATAGTCTCCTTAAGCCGATAAACACCAATAGTAATAATAGTCCTGTGTGAATTTTCCGTTCTTCCAATCCTCAAATCGAGATGGTTTCCATATATCGTCTCCTTCATAGATAACATCACTCTTTCCATCATAGTCTCGTAAAACTGTCGCTCTTAAGTCCCACTGAGGAGTTTAACCCACAATAAATAAACAGCTCTATTTCTCTCTTTCTCCTCCCAGACTCAAAACCTCCGACAGAACTTCCCAATATGGCGACGGCATTTTTAACTGCGTCATTCCCAAGCTCTTACACATTCCACGCTCTTCTTAAAACGTGCTTTGGTTTGAAAGTTTATCTCCACACAGCCTTAAATCCACAGCTTAAGTCCTTAAAACGACATTTCTGACTCGTAAGGGGAGGTGATTCTTGTTTAATCACATAGGGAACGAAGGAAGAGGTTTTTCCCCCTCCCCCATCAAGCATTTGCCGTACCTTGTCTTGGCGTATCTTCTCATGTTTTATTCTTATCTTGTTTTGTCAGAGATCTCTTCTGTTAGCAGTCTTTACTCCCCCTTCTTTCTTGAAATATGTGCATTCCTTTCATCCAAATTGTTTCCTTTGAAGTTCTGCATCTAGTGGCGCGAATCAGGGATGGCGTTCAGGAGTGCCGAAATCCCACAGGAGGGCGCTGTGCCTAGTGCCCCCACCCCCACAAATTCGGGGGTGGTATAGGGCACAGCAGGCAAGGGCCGCCCCCCCCAATCCTGGGGGGGGGTTAAGGAGGCTAATTACCCCCATCATAGCCTCCAAATTACCTCGTGTGGGTCGGAGAGATGTTATTGTCAGCCAACTTCCAATGCGCCCCCCAGTGGCCCCCAAAATTTATTTGTGTTCTCATGCTTTCACCATAAATGAGGGGGGAAACCCCTTTCAGTATTAGATTCACGTTTTATGGAACTTTTTTGTTGTCATGTATCATCTGGTTATTACTATAAAAGAATTTTCTTTTATACTGGTGTACAATGAAAAATTATGACTCCCTGTCCAGATATTCTCCAAAATATCAAACATTATCAAGAATCCTAAATCTTTCCCTCAGTTTATAATACGTATATACTTTTAACCTGTTTCTTCTCACAACCCAAAAGAAAGCAACATTCTGCATAGTTCTGAGACAATATGTCTCCTGATACATATATACTGTATTTTTCCGTCTATAAGACGTCCTCATGTATTTTTGGGGACTCCAATTTAAGAAAATGGGGGAAGATCTATCCATGTGTAAGACGCCCCCAAATTTTGGACATTATTTTTTAGGAAAAAACCCTAGTCTTATACACAGAAAAATACAGTAATTTTCAAACTGTGAATTTTGAACAACATCCAACAACACTATAGTTTGGCTTGCTGTGACAGGCAAACCAGATTGATGAGCTCAGATATGGAAGAGTTGACAAAAAATGCTGTCTGGATTACCAAAGTAATAAGCAATGTTGAAGATTCTAGCATCTTGTGTACCTGTCTCATTCCTATCCTCACAGAAGCATCAGTGTCAGAACCTCTTTAAAGGCTATTTTGTGACTGCTGTATGCTTGTATTCATTAGCTTTGCAACAGTGTCTCTGAACTGAATGAAAAAGCAAATGGGATGTCCGTGTTTTCGGTTACAGAGCAAAACTGCCACTGCAATCCTAAACATGCTTACTCAAGAGTAGTGCCCGCTGATTCAGTAAAGCTTAAAGGTAAAAGGTAAATGTACCCCTGACCATTAGGTCCAGTCATGGACGACTCTGGGGTTGTGTGCTCATCTCGCTCTATAAGCCGAGGGAGCCAGTGTTTGCCTAGAGAGTCATGTGGCCAGTATGACGAAGCCTTACCTGCTAATGTGCTAAGGCAGGTGTGGGAAGCCTTTGGTCTGCCAGATGTTGCTGAACTAAAAGGGACATTCCAGAGGAGGAGGAGGCGCAGGTTGGGGCAAAGAGAGACTTATACCTATTCCAAACCCTGTTCAGCTTGGTCATGTGACTCAGGGCCCACACCTCAAAGCTTGGTCCCCTGCACTTGGCATTAGCCCTTGCCAAAAGCTCCTGAATGGAGTTTGGAATGGGATAGTTTATGTGGATGTGAGTTATGCTAGCCTAAATTACACTGGCTTCCTATAATTAGGATTGCTCTGTAAATGTTTAGAAGGCACCCACAAAATCTCCCCAAACAGGCAAAGGGAAAAGGGGGGGGGGTGCACAAGCAGAGACAGTAGATTACCAGGTACAGCTACTAAAAAACTGGAGTTTCAGGTAAATAGGGGCAGCTCAAGCAGACAACAGTTTTCATATGTCACATGCAAAGGCATGCAACTGAGCTTCAACACTGCTTTTGAAAGTGAAATGTGGCTTTGAAAGTGAATAATTTAAAGCCAAGATGTTGCACATGGAAGTGGAGCACTTAACCCTTTGAACACCCAGTTTCTTCACTCAGAACTCCCTTCTCCCCAAGCTGCTTTGAACTTTAAAATGATGATGATGATGATGATGATGATAATTTATTTATACCTTGCCCATCTGGCTGGGCTTCCGCACCCACTCTTGGCGGCTTCCAACAAAATATTAAAATACAGTAATCCACCAAACATTAAAAGCTGCCCTAAACAGGGCTGCCTTCAGATGTCTTCTAAAAGCCTGGTAGTTGTTCTCTTTGACATCTAGTGGGAGGACGTTCCACAGGATGGGTGCCAGCACTGAGAAGGCCCTCTGCCTGGTTCCCTGTAACTTGGCTTCTCGCAGTGAGGGAACCGCCAGAAGGCCTCAGAGCTGGACCTCAGTGTCCGGGTAGAACGATGGGGGTGGAGATGCTCCTTCAGGTATAATGGACTGAGGCCATTTAGGGCTTTAAAGGTCAGCACCAACACTTTGAATTGTGCTCGGAAACGTACTGGGAGCCAATGTAGGTCTTTCAAGACCGGTGTTAAATGGTCTTGGCTGCTGCTCCCGGTCCCTCTAGATGGTCCAGAAAGATGTTATGGTTGATGGTGTCAAAAGCCGCAGAGAGATCCAGCAGAACTAGGAAACAGCTCTCACCTTTGTCCCTAGCCTGCTGGAGATCAGCAACCAGTGCGACCAAGGCAGTTTCAGTCCCATGATGAGGCCTGAATCCTGACTGGAAGGGATCCAAATGGCCCGCTTCTTCCAGGCGTGCCTGGAATTGTTCAGCAACCACTTGCTCAATCACCTTACCCAAGAATGGAAGATGTGACACTGGGCGATAGTTGGCCATATTGGCCGCATCTAAAGATGGTTTTTTAAGAAGCAGTTTGATAACCGTCTTTTTCAGTGGGACTGGGAAGGCTCCCACATAGAGAGAAGCATTCACCACCCCACAAAGCCCATTGCCCAGCCCTTCCCAGCTAGCTTTTATAAGCCAGGGTGGGCAACGATCAAGGAGACAGGTGGTTGGTTTCAGTTGTCCAAGCAGCCTGTCCACATCCTTGAAGGTAACAGATTGGAATTGATCCCATGCAACTTAACTAGACAGGAATCTAGCACTCTCCCGCCCTGGCCCTGCTCCCACGGTGGAGTCTACCTCTTTCCAAATCTTAGCGACTTTATCTGCAAAAAAAACTTTGCAAAATCATTGCAGGAGATCATGTGGCCCGTACTGGGCCCCGATGGAGCAGGTGGTTCTGCTAAATTGCAAACCACCTAAAAGAGTCTCCTGCTGCTGTTTTCCGCATATGCAACAGAGGCGGTGAAGAAGGTCTTCTTCGCCGTCGCTATCGTCACTTGGTAGGCTTGACATTGAGCTCTAACCCGTGTCCGGTCAGATTCAGAATGAGTTATTAGCCACCAGCACTCTAGCCGTCTCAGCAATTGTTTCATTGCCCTTAGATCCGTGGAAAACCATTGGGCTGTCTAGGCTCCATGCAATCGGAGAGGGCACTTCGGAGCCAAACAGTCAATAGCCCTGGTTAACTCTACATTCCAGTGGGCCACCAGGGAATCAGCTGAAAGGACATCAACATGGGATAAAACATCCCCTACAACTCTCTGGAAACCATTTGGATCCATTAAGCGGCGGGGGCAGTTATACTTGGGCTCTGTTACACTTCTCTGAAAGTGACATATAGCTAGTTCCATATGCTCACGTGCTGCGCAAATCTTCCCTAACAGGGAAATACCGAAGTCCTATTACTTTGCTGCCAGAATCTGCAAATCGTTTCTCTTCTCATAAGGAAAAAAAACCGCTTGTATCAAGAATGACAAAACACAATTTTACCTTAATTGAGAAATCTTTTTGCAGAACAAAGTAGACATTATACTTTTCAGAGTAAGTGATGATTCTTGCTGAGCTGAGCTGAGACTTTGGAAACTCCAACTCTCTTCTAACTGAAAAGTTGAACACAGACAAGATTTTTTACACAATAATAATAATAATAATTATTTGGGAATCTAATCTAGCCTTGTAAATAAATCCACAAACATTACTAGATAGGGAGAGGGTGAGGGAAACAAGCTGCAAAGGCACTACAGTACTAGCATGTGCTTCCATGCTGGCTACAGAGAAAGGGAAGTATTCTCCTCTGCAGCCAGCAAAGGTGCTACCACTTAGCAGGCAGGTTTTTCTAACTAGCCTTCCACCAAGTAGATCTGCAGAGGAGAGGTGGCAAGATCTGTCTTCTTCCACCAGTCCATTCAATCATCTGCATAGAATTTCTGGTTTGCTATGTCTTCCTGGCAAGTAGTTGAATACAAGCTCAGCTAATCCAACTGTTTTATACTATTGGCTCCATCTTCAATGGAACTACTCAGAAGATAGTCATTAAAATCAGTAGAAAAGTCATATTCTACAATTCAATAGAAGAAATATTTAAAATTATATTTAACATGACTAACTTGAGTTGGTATAGGATTATGAACAATTTCATACTCTGTATCTAGCAGAACAGAAATGGAAAAGGGATTTGGGCACTGAATAGAGCAGATTTATCAATATAAATGGCTCCTCAGCTAGGAGACCTCAAAGAACAGATTAAGATAAATGCTAGTCCAGTTTACTGAACACAATGTGTTCCCTGGAAATTGTTCATTAGACAAGCATTAGCATAATGAGTCCATAATTACCATTGTTTCATATGGGAACATTTCTAAACTGGGAGTTGCCCAATCTCTCTCTATGGTTTGTTCCTGGTTTGGCTGCAGCCAACCATCAAAAGAGAGACAAAGGAAAAATTGATCTGTCAGATCTCTCCTGCTTTCCTTTGCTTTAGTTTAGATTCCTGCATTGCAGGGCATTGGACTAGACGACTCTCAGGGTCCCTTCGAACTCTACAATTCTATGATTCTATTACTGTATCTGATCTTGCTCCCTCCCTGCATGGTTTCTTCCCCAAAATGGCTGCCATTGCCCAGCAATCACAAAAAAGCAAGGAACGAAGGAAGGAAGGAAGGAAGGAAGGGGGCTAAATCTGCAGAGTGTATAGTGAGGTGTGGACACAATTCTTTACATTTGGCTAGTTGAATTTCCATATTGTGAGTGGACAGATTGTGGGACCTGCATGTACACACACAGGGCTGTGTCTTCCTGCTGAAATCCTGTAACTTTTCATACTGCAAAATGTTCCAATTATTTATTTATTTAGCTCCACTTTTGCTGTGCTGCCCTTCCAGACGGCAGTAATGTGATATTAGGGAAACATCGCAGAACAAGTAATAAAGTGGAATGATGTCTGTGCAGTCCAGTATAAATCCACCACTAATGTGCTATTATTGTGTCAATGGCATGTTACAGAATGCAACCACCAGAGAGAGAGAGAGAGAGAGAGAGAGAGGTGAGGAAGAGCGGGATAACCACATTCCTGGCACCATTGTCACTGCTGCTTACCTGGACCAGGCTGGGGCAAGGTCAGAGCCATGTGGCTATACATTCCAGTGTTCCCATTGGTTCAGCTGCACAGCCCTGACCTTCCTTGGCAGCACCCCAGCTTGGTAAAGATAAGGAGCAGTGGCGTAGGTGTCAGGAGGGTGGTTCCAGGGCTGTGCGTGTGGAGGAAAAACTTAAAACATGTTGCAGGGTTCCCAAAAATAGACCAGAGGCAATTGTACTTCACCCAGCAGAGCTTTATTGTTACTGAAGGCAAATGAGCATAAAGGTCACAAATCCAGTACATTTAGGAGTGGCACTGTCAGTTGCAGCAGATTAATCTTAAACTAGCAAGAACTTATAACAAGAATAAACCTTAACACTATATACAGAACAGAATATCACACCAGAACAAAAAGATAGACAGAGAAAGTAAAACCCAGGCCTTACTTATATAGTCAGCATGACCTTTGACAGAAGAGATAAGAGAACCAGATTAAACCATCTGTCCTCAGCTTCTCTGAAGAAATAACCCAAACACCATGAACCTTCTGCTTGCTTCTTTCACACAGAGAAGCTTCCAGAACCCTCTTGAATTACCGTAAATAGAATAGGAAAGATCTCTACACATCAGATCAGTACTTTATGCACTAAGAAATGCAAACTGACATCCCTCACATGCAGTACTACTGACATGTATACGCACACACTATACAGGAAGAGAAAATAAACAAAACATCTAATACTTACTTTGATAAAAAAATAACATTAATGCTGAAATTAATGTTCTGCTTCATTTTTTTAAAAAAGAGAGAAATCTGGGCTACTTGATCAAAAAGACTGACACAAAATGAAAATACACTTGAAAACAAAACCATTAAAGGTGGAATTCAATGTAGCACTAAGGCGGCATTCTGTCAACTCAAGGATTTCTCATCACACAATGGGGTTTCCTCACCCCACCCCAGCCCTCCTAATTCTGTTGTAGGGTTTCTCTCAACCCAACCCCCTGCAGTACGACACACACAAGGGAAACTCATTGCACAATTACTTGTTGAATATTGCCGAATGTCATCAGAAAAATAGTTTGTTTGTTTTTTTTTTTTAAAAAAAGACAGATTATTAGAGACACTAATCAAATGTGAAGTGGCAGAGGCCGGTATAAAGCTCTTAGTGGGCACACTATTTGGTACTTTGTTTAATTCTTCCTTCTGAAAGTACACACAAATGTGAAATGAAATTGAAAGTAGACTATAGATTTACCTTACCAGAAAGATTAGTAGGAAGCAAATCCAGACTGAAAAATCCTTTCGCATCTAACAACACCAGTCGTTTGCTACTGTTAGAATAGGTTGCTAAAAGGAATTGTGAAGAAGATGGTTTTAAGCCATGACTTCAAACAACATTTCTAGATTTATATGACTGGAAGGATACTGAGATACACAGAGGAAAGGGAAGGTGGATCCTAATGTTTCTACAGGTGTTTTATCTTTAACTGGGTAGAATTTACATCTTCTTACCTCCAATGATATCTAAACCTTGCTGGGTGTAGCTCTTAATTAATCTGAAGCCAAAAGAAAGAAAGGCAGTGCCCTTTCCTATAAATCTGCAACAGGAAGAATAATTTAACTTTTTAGAGACATACATAAACAGCACTGGGAAAATGGTACTGACTGAAGCATATCTATTTCCACTGGCCACATTGCACTCAAAGTTCTAAAATTCAAGTGGAAAAACAAAAACAAAAAAAAAGAAATAAAGCAAGTTTTTATATAGTATGTGAACCCAATCAAATAAATAACCAAAGTACCGCTTTTTTGGAGTGGAAAAGTTGTTTTCAGGCACAAAAATGCTAGCAAAACAGAATTAAAACATATTTGGTATACAAGACTCATTAGAGTGACAATGGTGCTCATATGCTACAAATTTTAGATTCTATTTGAGACAGATCTCCAGAGACAATATATGTATGTATGTATGTATGTACTTACATTTGAGGTGATATATCCTTTGGTTTTAAATGCTCTTCAGTTCTAGCCACCTCATCTTCAAAAGTTAATCTTCACAATAATGAAACAGAAATTTGGATTAGGTAAGAAATATACTACAATGCAGTTTGTGAAAATGGAAGAGAAACCACATTTAACATGATGAAACAATAGCATCTCCACATTGGCTTTATTTCTGTTAAATAAATCACGACACATTGTAATATGTCATGTGTTGTTGCTCATCTGAGGTTGCATTCACCTAATTTTAAGACTTACTAAGGAACAGAAGATTTTTATTATGTCCTCATATATAAAACCACAGAATTCAAAGAGGGTGTACTTTTGTTTTCCCATGACTCTAAATTTTAATATAGCTTTCAGCCATGATTGCTTATAGGGCAAAGCACGCCTAAAAATGTTCTGAAAAAGAAAGAGAAACTACATGAAAATGAATAATAGATGGTATCTAACCTGAGTAGACTAGCTAAGGTGTATAGAGCGAAATCAGATTTGTGTTGGAAATGGAAGGAACTGTTTTTTTCAAATGTGGTGGGCATGTAAAAAAAGTTAAAGAATATTGGGAAATGATATATAATGAGATGAAAAAAATGTTTAAAACACCTCCCCTCAAAAAACAAACAAACAAACAAGAGGCATTCCCGTTAGGAATGGTTTAGACAGAGGTACCCAGTTATCAGAAAAACTTATTTATGTATGTAACAACGGTGGCTTGGGTCTTGTTAGCCCAAAAATGGAAGGTGAGGGAGGTCCCTATCAAGGAGGATTGGCAACTTAAGATGATAGAATATGGAGAGTTAGTAGGTCTAACAAGTAGAATAAGATAGCAAGAAGAAGAGGTATTTAAAGAGGAGTGGAAAATTTTCCCTGAGTATGTAGAAAATAATTATGTCCAGTTGAAAACGCTGGCAGTATTAAGGTAAATTCAACAGTATAATATATTTAAAAGGGATGTAAGATGGGAGAACTGAATTATATGAATATAGAAAAATATGCAGGAATGGTGGGCAAATTAAAAGAACCTTGGAAGGGGAGGGAGGGAAGTTGTTGACTGTAATGCAAGATGTTCATTTTGAGATGTAAAACTGAAAATTTAATTAACATTATTTTTAAAAAATTAAAATGTTCCGTAAAAGAAGTAATATTTTGGGTAATAAATGAAAGAGTTTCTCCCCTGTATATTATTTTGTATGCACACACTTAATCTAGAAGGGCAAACCATACAAATGCCTGGTTTTGACAGCTTTTGCTCCTTGCTAGATCATGGAATATTTTTTTCCCCTCACATGTTTAGTCTGACATACTAAAATATACATTAAATTTAGAAAAGTTGGTAGGATAATTACTTCCTTTTTCACAGAGAAGTGTAAAGACCAACAGAAAGATATACCAGCAATTCTACCACAGGGCAAAATATCCCAAATAAAATTAATATAGTACCAGTTTAACTATACATTTAATTCAAAATGGTTTCACAGCTGAAGGGCAATGCAGCTAATCACAAATAACATGATTGTCATGTTTTATTATGAGTTATGGGCTACATTATGGTTCCTCAGAAACTAGGTCATCTTATATCTTGCATCTGTTATGGGTTTGTGGGCGTCAGACTTCTAATCCATATTATCCTAACAATATAAACCAGGCTAGATTCCTCATGAGGTCATTGCCTGGGGAGTGGGCCATTAAGGGGATAGAGGACAAATAATGGTTCATAGATGGTTAAATGGGAAAAAGCCCGAGTTTTTTTAGGTCAGAGTTTGGGTGGGGAGGTGGGAAATAGCAAGCAGAGGGTCAGAAAGCAATGTTTGGTTTTTGTTTGAATCCAAGGCTGTGGCTATGGGAGAGACAAGTTCCTATTGGGTGTTGATGCTGTGAACCCCTCCACCATAAGCTCAGGTTGTACATGCGTGTAAATAAACCAGATATCATAGAGACACCAAAGTCTCCACTGTGACCTATTTCCAAAAGGAAACATGAACCAATATGAGCACCTGGAACTCCAGGAATCTCATATTGCTCAGAGATTGAAGTGGCGTGCAACACATCTTATATGTTACACATATACAACAGAAGTGATGACTGGTGGGGGGGTGGGGCCCAGATGGAATCTCAAAACGAATGCTGGGTTTACTTTGCTGGCAGTTAGCAATCAGAAAATAGAAGTTAAAGGTTGACACATCAACCATAATATAACTGCAAAATCAGCAACATAGCTTTGGCTTTCAGTAGCCAGCTCTAACAATCGCAAGAACAAATATGTTATCTCTCAAGGGTAACTAAAATGCACAACTTGGAACAAAAGACAAGCAGGCACACCAACAAAACACAGAAAACAGTCTGCAGGATCCCAAGCACACGCCTGACTGCAGGAATGCTGGAAAGACTGCCAAGCTATTGCCTTGAGCAGAAGGCAGGAACTGTAACTGAGGTCTCTTCTGGATACAGGCTAGTTAAAAGTTCCTGAAAGCTAAGTACATTCCTGCCATAAGCATTAGAATGCACTAATCCCAGTGAGTCTAGCATGCCAGAAAGTACCCCCCATCCCGCCCACAAATGTCTACAAAACAAACTTCTAAAGTGCCTAGAAAAAAATGCATATTTCTAATTAAGAGGTTTTTCAAAAATAAAGCCTTAATCTGATTTTACTAGAACTTAACATTTTAATTAATTTTTGTTTGCAGGAGCCTACATAAGACATTATGTGATACTTTCAGCATTGGTCTTTCAGCTCTGGGGTGGGGGGCAGGGTATATTTATTGTGATTTCCGGGATTGTTTTAGGGATCAGTATATGGATATATGAAATAATGAGAAAGGGGGTGCCTTTTATAACATGCTGAGAGGAGTGAAACATTGCTGAATACCCACCGTCAGCTTTCACAAATTTACAAATAGCAGAAAAGGCTTAAAGACTTAGGAAACGATCAAGTTAGACTTGGACCCAACCCATTTCTTTTTAGAAATGCGACAATGAGGCATATATGGGTGCATAACTCAAAAAATGTTTTCAAAGTTACATGCAGATAAACCCAAAAGGATAATTTTAAAGTTAATATGTTGAATCTTAATATAGTACCATATTCACCTTTTTTTCTTGGAACCTCTTCGCTTTTGCTTTTTTATAGCACTGGTAATCCCTTGGCCTATATCCATTACCAAAAGCTATTGGCTAGTAGGTGCAGAACAAATAAGACCCTATGCTGATTTCTGGCTGGTGCAGAAGATTCACCATACTAGTAACCAATAAAACATTTACCTGAAATTCAAAAACATGAATTTACATAATGAAGTGGAAAATCCCATTTGTAAAAATAGCTTGGATTTTGTGTGCACATCAAGTTTTCCATGAACCTAGTTCAATACCCCAAAAAACACCAGGGTTTTGAAGAATGCACAACTTACCTCCTTGTTTATGGAGGTTGCACTGTAGTCTATAGATAATCAACATTTTATAAGAATGGTTCCTGGTGGAAGTCATAAATTGTTAGCAATTATCACCGGCTGTTGTTAAGATAAAATGGAATAGTTCCAAGTTTGCTGCAGATGAAGGACATGACACAAATGCGACTTTAAAAGTATACAGTATTACCTAATAGTTGCCATCTTGATTCTGGGTCAGGTTCAAGGTGCCGGTTTTCATAGAATCATAGAAAGTTGGAAGGAACCCTGAGGGTTATCTAGTCCAAACCCCTGCAATGCAGGAATCTCAACTAAAGCATCCATGACATCTATCCAACCGCATACCTCCAATGAAGGAGAGCCCACCACCTTCCAAGGAAGTTGGCTCCAGCCCTTACTGTTAGAAATTTTAAGTTTTAAATTGTTTCTTTCTTCCCCTTCTGCTTGCTTCATGTCACATTTTATAGCTTACATTGAGCTCTTCACCCTCATCCCAAATTTTGCTATCCCACTGCTTGACTCACCAGCTGAACCTACTGCATGGACAGGTGGAGTCGTCCAAACCCTGGGCGGCCCCGTATGGAATAATGACTCAAGACAACGTGCTATGGGATTAAAATTGGCCACAACTTTCTTATGTTTCAGATGTGGGTAGACCTTGGCTCAGGCATTGGGCGTTTATCCCTCCCAGTCCCTCGCTGGGGATGTGGGGAACATCAGGGTTATCCAGAGTGTGTGGGAGGGATGGGCTGGCTCTGGAGAACATATGTTCAAGCAGAGAGAGCCTGCCCCCATTACACCGCCGTCGCAGGGGAGAGCAATGACAACCTCTAGGCGTATGGCCAAAGCTTCCCCTCAAAACAACCCCTTTAACGGGGAACCCTGGTATTGCCACCGTAAAGAGAAGGAGGGCGTGGGTCACCGCTACACGCCCACCCCCATTTAGGGAAGATAGGCTAAAGGATTCTGCCCAAGACCTGATACCGCCAAAGTTGTGATGTTTTGCTATGGGAAAGGCAAACCTGCCAATGCAGGAGAATTCCTTTCCGGCCCTTCAACAGCGAGCTTGATGTGGCAGCGCCCGTGTACCTGTGGAGAAAAGGTTAACTCGCAAAAGAAGTCTTAACTGAGGGTGAGTAGGGCGGGAGAAGCTCTGGAGCCAACTGACGATTCCCAGGTAAGATCCTCCCCCTATTGTGTGGGCAGGGTGGTCCCTCCCCCTATCTGGCCTGATCACCTTGGCAACGCCTCCACAGGCGGGATTGGGCAACTGGCTGAGGTAGGCGGAGACCTCCAGGAATCCCACCTGGAGAAGGCGAAGCCAAGCCTGTGCTAATGGTGCCACATAGGGTCCCGGGGCTGCGTGCAACCACGCAAAGGGCACACCCCATTTAATGTGGGGAGCGGTCATTACTCTTCCCTTTGTTTCTGATCTCCTGTTCCTGTTCCTTACTCAGCCATGGTCTTCTATCAGCTGCCTTCCCCCCACCCCACTGGTATCCCTGCCCTGCCCTTTTGTTTTTGCAGTAGTACCAAGCCCTCACTCCTTCCAATATGGTAACTACTAACTGTTAATGTAAAGACTGTTAAGGTGGAACACAAGGATTAAAGCAATGAAACATAACAAGAAAATAAACTTCTTTTTTTTAAGGCAGGTAGTCAATATAAGTAACATTAAAAAACAAACAGCAGGATCTGAAACTGGAGGAAATTATGGCACTTGAAGATGGGGCTTTATTCTCTAAGGACACTTTACCCCCCAGTTTGGCTTGTACTGACTTTCTAAAAACCAAATTTATCTACATTTTCCCTAATATAATAACTGCCTAGTTTCTTTTTGTTGCTGATATCAACTTACCATGGAATCTGCATAGAGATAGAGAAGAGCTGGAATGTACTACATTATTAATTGTGTTGAGAAGAAGAAAGCTTTCCCCTCTCTCTCATTCTAGAACTATGGATCATTTGGTAGAACAGACTGGAGGTACATTCAAGACAAAAAAGAAAGGTAGCCTGTCTTCCCACAATACGTAGTTAACTAATAGGCTTTGCTGCTACAAGATGTGTTGATGGCTACTAGATCTCTGATGATATTTTAAAGGCTTTTTGTAGCCAGGTCCTGAAAAGATAGGTGTACCAACTGCTATTAGCTATCATTGCTAAATGGAAGCTCCATGTTCAAAGGCAGCGCACTGCTTGAGTAATAATTGCTGGGGTCTCAATTGATGAGGGAAGGGTGGATGCCTTCATTCCCTGCTTGAAGAATTCCTAGAAGCACTTGGCTGGCTCTGTTGCAGTCTCAAGACACTGGACTAGAGGAGCCTTCGGTCAGATCCAGAACAGCTCTTCAGATGAACAAAAGGCAACTTCTTCCAGAAACAGTGGTCATGTACACACTCCCATTTACTCTGCATCCACTGTGACCCCACCACTGGTTTGGGAAGCGGTGTACCCACAACAACGTTAGTCACAATAATATCTATCCTGCCATTTCTTAGGAAATACTGTGTTCTGATGTGTTCTTCCCCAAACCAGTTCTGATCTGAATTGAGAAATAAATAAACAAACCTGGCTACATTTTAGGCCAGCAATGTGTATATGTATAGCCAATGTTACCTTTACTGTAATGAATACCAAGTACGTGCAATGGAAATAATCCTCTATTTAACCCTGCCTGGGTTTCCCTCCCCTTCCTCCACCATTTCCCTACTTCTGCTGCTGTTGCCTTCCTTCTTCTTAGCCCCATGGGACAGGGAACCTCTCACACACACCCTTTGCAAAGCACCATGTGCACAGATGACGCTACAGAAAGAACAAGAAGAAGCCAGTGGCCCTTGCTGGACCAAAGGCAGCACAATAAGATACGTTAGGTGATGCCACAGTTCCCAGTCCAGCAGTTGTACTGCTACTTACTATTAGTAAATTTGGGGCAGAGGGTGGGTAGGAGCAGTGCCAGGCACCAGGTGCCTCGCTCACCATTCCTTCATCCTGGAATCCAGGGCAGGGCAGGGTTAACCATTAAGCAAAATAAGCGTGTGCTTAGGGCATCAAAGGAAAGGGGGCACCACAGCAATTTCCCATTGCTAGAGTTTTAACATCAATGGTCACAAATTGCTGAGCATTCATTTTCTCAGTTGAAGTACATTAAAAATCTCAACAGAACAACAAGACAACAAGGCAGGCTGAGGGGACTGGGCCCTATCAAAGCTGACGGGCACTGTCATTTAAATGACATAATGTGCACTGCATTATGTGGTTGATTATGCAGGGAAGGGCTTACCATACTTGCACCTCCATATTTTATTCAAGTTGGCACCCCTACCAGGCTGGATACCTTATCTCTACTAAGTATAGAATGGAATGAAACATTAGTTTTGAGGATCTGATCAAGGACATTTTTACAATTAGAAAAGTGGGGAGGTGTGTCCCCCCCCCAAATACAAGTAAAGTGGAAGTACACACCAATAAGCATTATTTTCCATCTTACTGTAGGTTTCACTTCATTTCGTTTCATTTTATGGTTTACTGTTGATTATATTTTGAACTAGATGCATATATAATATGGGAACACCCAAACCTTCCAAGTGCTTGGGCTCTCTCAAGATTTTAATCCTGCCCTGCTTGGGGGGGGGGGGATTGCGGAATGAGAAGAAGGGAGGGCTATGTGGAAGAGAAGGGTCCGAGGATGCTGAGGGAATGCGGGGACGGGACCTTGCCTTGCCTCCTGCTGGCCGAAAGGCTGCCTCTCCCGCTCCCACTTCGGTGTGACGAGCCCTCGCCGCCTGGCGCCGCCCTTCCCGAGGGAAGCCCTCTCACACCGCGGCCCTGGGGATGGCAAGGTGGGAACGGCAACCGCCCGCGCGCCCCCTCCACCTCCGGAACCCGCCCGAACCTTCCAGGAGCGTGGGCGGCCAGGGAGGGCGCGCGCACTTCCCCCACCCCACCCGCGGCTTTCTTGCTGCGCGCCGCCTAGAAGCAGCCAGGGCCTAAGACGGGGTCTAAGGCAGCCCACGCCGGGATGCTTATGCTCTCCCTTTCCCACCCAAGGCCGAGGTGAAGCCGCTGGAAAGGGCGGCGCGGCGGGGCTTCGCCTCTCTGAAAGCTGCCTGGAGGCCGAGGCTCTCCTCAGGCGCGCGCCCGCGCTTCTCCTGCTGCAGGCACGCGAAGGGCGGGCAGGTGCGCCTGTTCCCAGCGGGGCGGGTAGCGCGACCTGGTCCTCCCGTGAAAGGCCTGTTCAGAGGCGAGGAAGGAGCGCGAAACACAGCAAGGAAATCCATCTCCTCTCCAGGGCAAAGCCTGATCGCCGGGGAGACTCGACCTGAACATGAGACTAGCCTGCTGGATCAGGCCAATGGGCCATCCTGTTTTCACAGTGGCCAGAGAATTGTAAGGGACCCTGCGGGTCATCTAGTGCAACGCCTGGTCTGCTATTGATACAGTGCTTCCGACTGTATCCCACGTTCCCAGAGTGCAACCTGGTACCCTTGATTTGGACTACAACTCCCATCAACCCTGTGTGTCAGCTGTGCTGGTCTGGGAAGATGGGAGTTATCCCAAACGTCTAGAGGGCATCAGGTTGGCCTCACCTATTCCTCTGGAAGTTGAGCCAACGGTGATTTTCTACACCAGACCATTCTCTCATCCACATTGCTCAGCTTACCATCTAGTCCAGGCATCCCCAAACTCGGCCCTCCAGTTGTTTTGGGACTACAACGCCCATCATCCCTAGCTAACAGGACCAGTGGTCAGGGCTGATGGGAACTGTAGTCCTCAAAACAGCTGGAGGGTCGAGTTTGGGGGTGCCTGATAGTCCGATGAAGAGTTTTAGGTGACCAGAAGATGTGTGCACCATTTTGTCATTTTGGTTGGCTGAAGAAAGCTGTTGCCTTAATACGGACTTCAGAATTTCCCATGGGCCAACACAGCTTCATTTACAATGTTATGTTAACATGGCAATAGAATCATATGCTTACCTATACTTTGCAGAGTTATGCTTATGCAACCAAATCATTGTGCATGCAGGGTAACTTCCAAGAGTCCAATGGAACTTTCCCTTTCTCCCCCACCCTAACACTGCCCCAATTCTCCTCCAGAGTTGGGGGGAAACCCAGAACAGATGGTGGGGGCATATAGGGTAGAAGGATAAGTTCTTTTGTGGTAATGAACTGATTTAGTTATTCTGTATGTGCAATGATTAGTTGATACACCAAATTTACCTGGCATAAAATCCTAAAGTTGAAAGCGACCAACACCCCTGCAATGCAGGAATCTTTTGCCTAACATGGGGTTCAAACCCACATCCTGAGATTAAGTCTCACGGTCTACCAACTGAGCTGTCCTGAAATTACATGTTACGAGAAGCTTGAAATACTTTGACAACTACTAATGGTGTGAGCTTATGTATTTAATCTAAAATTTGATCATGCCTTCCCATAACTGTGTTATCAGGAACAAAATCCTTGGGAGTTTCACAACTGTTTCCAAGATAGAACTAATTGCCCAACACCTGTCGACAGAGCTGGTCCAATAAAAATAGACAAGAGCCTTGGCCAAAGATCTGTAATGCTCCACACCTTCAGGAAATTAGCATTTTTTCTGCAGCATTTAAACTACAGTGCTACCTCGCAAGACGAATGCCTCGCAAGACGAAAAACGCACAAGACGAAAGAGTTTTCCATTTTTTGAGTCGTTCCGCAAGACGAATTTCCCTATGGGCTTGCTTCGCAAGACGAAACATCTTGCGAGTTCTTGCGAGTTTGTTTCCTTTTTCTTAAAGCCGCTAAGCCGTTAATAGTCGCTAAGCCGCTAAGCCGTTAATAGCCGCTAAGTCGCTAATAGCTGTGCTTCGCAAGACGAAAAAACCGCAAGACGAAGAGACTCGTGGAACGGATTAATTTCGTCTTGCAAGGCACCACTGTACAACTGGAAATGTAGAGCACTTTTCACCTAACAAAACTTGGCTAAAACAAAATCATGTAAGGTCTCAGCCTTTCTTTTACTGATGTTCTCAGAGATGGAAACTGGGGAAAAAACCTAGTTAAATGTAATTATCAACACAGTCCTGTACTCCGCTTCTTGTTATTGTTCTGAATTACTGTAGAATACATAAAAGTAAGAGGCAGGCTCTATAAAGGCATCTTTAGTGTTTTGAAGTAGCTGTGACTTCTGTTTCCCCCCCAAGTCAATGTGTTTCTTTTTAACCCGTGTGAAGAGAGGATCATTGCTCAACCAAAGAACCGGCACAAGGAATATGAAGGAAACGCACACCCAGTTCACCTGTCAGGTCACATATTACACAAGTGTTTATATTGATGAACTGAGTATTGTGTTTGGAAAGCAGTGACTGACAGGTTTCCTACAAGTTCATATGTGACTGCTGTTATGTGGAGAGCATGGCTACTGTACCCTTCAGCAACTGCTTCAATTTTCTTTATTTTTTACAATTTGTAATATTATACCTTTCAGGATACAAATCCTTCCAAGGTGGCATACAAATTAACATTACAATTTTATAAACACACACAAAATTTGAACATACAAGAAGGTTACAGGGCAGTTGGTACTAGAAAGACTCTGCAGCACGGGACAGTCCAGCTGGCACAGGCTCAGAGTGCGTCTTGGCCTGCATCCCTCTGTTGCAATCCTTCCCACAGGGCAGATTTGTGTGTGTGTGTGTGTGTGCGCGCGCACGTATGCATAAAGTGTGTACCACACTACAAAATTTGCTTTGCCTTAGTGTGCAGTCTTTTCCTTTGTGCGTATACGCTTGTGAAGAAGCCCCAACGAGAACTATCCTAATGAATAACATGGAAGGTTATGGAATCAGAAGAGCATATTAGCATTCAGTCAACTTACAGAAAAAGTTTGCCCATGTTTATCCCTGCTTATGACAACAACAAAAAGGTTTAAAATCACTGATAAGTAAAAGGGTGGTGCATAAGCAGGGAGAAAGGCGGAAATTTAAATTGCATTGATACTTTGATTTTAATTTGGAATTATTCACATGCTGCTTATATTTTCAGTGTAATGACATCGTCTTATTCCTGCTAAATCTGTTTTGAATCACATCTGCTATCTAGCAGTTGCCTCCAGTAAGGCATGTAAAACTTCTGATGTCTGATGTTGCTATTAATATTCCCTTTGTGAGCAACAGACTTTTGCTTTAAAATATTTTTTACATCTTGGTAAAACAGTTGTAGCTCACTGACTCAGTAGGCATCTCCTCCTCCTCTTACATTAGCAGACAGCTGGAGCATCCTTAAGTTAAGAGGGACAGCAATAGCAAATTTTACACTTAGAATTTCTGTGCATTTGAAAAACCGAGGGCTTCAAGTTTCTGTATTTAAAATATTTCCAACACCACTATTAAAGCACCCTTTTAAAACATTACGTTTTGTGCCATTTTCCCCACCCACCATACTCAGTGCCCCAGTAAGAGAAAAGACAATGATAGCCACTAAGGCTAGACTGTTCATGCTGTTGGACGATGCTTTTTTATGATTGGTGGGGCATGGGGAAGTAACATGCCCATCCCATAAGCTTTTCTGGGTCTCCAAATGTTGAGTCGTAAGAGATATTTCTCTTTGAAAAGAGGTAAGTTTTTCCTCAGGAATGAGACAGTGTACAACACATTACATTGCTCATTTACTGAACTTTAAATTCATGATACACCATAAATAGATAAAAAAACCTGTTCATTTGATAATGAACAGATAACGAAATAATGCATTTCAGAAGAGACTTTTTAATCACAGAATAAACTAAACTCAAGCATACATTCCTCAAAGTAAGTAGGGAATGCCAATGGGGCTTCAGGTTTTCACTGTACTGGAATTTTTATAAAGCACAATAAACCAGTGTTTATTGCTATGACACAGTTCAAGCTAATCGCCTGCATACAAGTAATCTAGACCAAATGCATTCCATTTTATGGCTGAAACAATGCACTTATTGCATAAAAAGGGAACATATTAATATTACCATGAAACAATTTTGACTCTACTTGGGGAAAAAATTTCTGAGTAGTCAACTACGGGGTTAAAATCGGGGGTAAAGTTATTAAGGAAAAACTAGAGAAACTCCTCCCCCCCCCCCGAAAAAAATAAATTGTAAGCGATAATTTTGTGACTTAGGATGACTGCTTTCTCTGGTGACCAAGTACCTATTGATAAAATAATCAAGTCATCCCATTATGTGTCCTGTGAGCTATGATGCATATGGGGACATAACACATTAACTTCGTAAACTCACTCTCCAACTTATGACCGTGTAAACAGGGATATTTATAGACATTGCAAACATCTCTCACCATTCAGGTTAACAATTAACAAAATGCACTACTGACCCATCAAGGTCAATGGCTGTTGCTAGCCAATGTTATTAACTATACATTCACTCTGCCCATTGCATTTGTACAAAAGCCCTGAAATTAATAGAATTAAACTTCACTTGGATGATTCAGAAGTTCCTCTGGAAGGAATCTCTACTGACTGGACAAATAGGTTTTCCCAACTTTGCATAGAAGTCATCAGCCATGACTCGCCTCCAGATGGGGTTCAGAGCCAAAGCTTCAAAAATACACAAAAGTGCAATCTCTAAGCAAGTCAGGATTAAGTTTACCCCCTGCTGTTTTGCCATTTCCTGCGGACACCACCACCTGCCACTGAAGTTTTAGAAAATCAATGTCTGTGGTAGCAAAATACAGCATTCAGATATTCATTTACCTGTGTATATCTGAATGCTTCCTAAAATCTTCAACATAGGTAAGTGGGACCAACAGGAAACAGTTTAAAACAGCAGGGTTTAACCTCAGCAGCCACTCTGAGTGATATCTTGCCCCGAAGCCTTTGTAATATCCATTGTAGTAAACACCTGAAAGAGAGGGGGGGGGGGAATCCACAAATTATTTTTATTAATACTTGTCAGAAATTCACATTCCATTCAACACCATTCCTGCTGCAACTGTGTAATTGGACTAAAAGCCCAACACAGAATTCTCTTACTGTGAGCGTCAACCCCCAATGTGTAAGAAAAAAAAGGTAGCAGTGATTCTTTAAGCACAAAAAATTATAAACGTTCTTTCAAAGACTTGTTTTAAGAGTAATGTTCAGTGTCATGCCTCCTAGGCAGTGTTTATCTCAGGACCCCCAAGAGAGAGAAAAAGGTAAATACTGTAAGTCTCTAGAGAAAAGAAAACATGTTGCAACAAAGAGATGTAACAGGACAAGGAGTGGTTGTTTGTTTAAAGATAGGAGATCCTTAAGAGATAAGTTATTGTAGAGAGGAAAATAAGTTCAAAATGCCACAAACGTATGTTATAAGATGAGAGTGGTACTGAAACTCTTACCTCTGCACAAGTTGGATGTATACCAATCGTATCATTAAGTAATTCCTTTGTGAGACCACATTTCATTGCTGCTCCGAAGCCTTGTGTAATTTCCCCTGCATTAGGTCCAAGAACATGAAATCCTATCACACGGTTCTTCAATTAAAAGGGAGGAGGAGGGAGAAGAGAGAGGTAAGTTGTCCCAGTTAGTATTTTCCCTTAAATTGTAGGCAGCTGCTTATTTGCTAGTTGTTCTGCCTACTTCTGGTATACTATTTGCAAAAAACAACAACCCTGCAATCTGAATATTGAATTAGTTTCCAATATTCCAACATGAATAGAGACGGCAATCAATTTTACCATACCAGACACTACCTTAATATGTTACACCAATTGAGAACAGGAAAAAATACAAAGTGAGATGCTTAGAACCGCTATTAAAAGTACTTAAACTGAATTATTAGTATCCATTCATTTCTAAGCCACAAGTTCATATACAAATGTATTCACTCACTGTACAAATAAATGAGAATAAAGGTAACCACTGATACATCACATTAATGAGAAGTTGGGCAGAAACCAATGAAAAGGGTTAGTTCTATTGTTCACCACATGAAAGGTATATGGAACAGGTCTAACCCCAACAAGCTGGTTGGAATTATAGGAAGGATGGTTTTCATCCTTCCTATAATTAGTTTGATGACTTAGCTCCACTAATGAAGGTTAAGCATGGTAAAAACAGAATAGAAGAATACATTTTCTCACACTGCTTTAAAAAAACCATTTCAGAAGAGCAGTAGCATCTTTCATAAAGCTTTGACCAGATTCCTGCTTCCAGTGTGATACAGGGAGTTTTGACCTCATGCACGAATGCAGTTTTGCTTACAGACCCAAACTTAAATACACATAGAACTATGTAAGCTTACCTTTAAAATACACTATGAGTTTATGTTAATTGAAAGTGTGTCACTACACCAGTGACAGCCAGTGGGCTGCCCTCCATATACTCTGGACTACCTGTAAGTCCCATCAACCCCATCCATTCAGGGGTTGAATGTTTAGGGAATGTTGTGGAGTTGTAACCCACAACATCTGGAGAGCACTACATTGGCTACTCTAGTCTAGACAATAGGGTTGTGGTTGCAAGCCAGTTAGGGTGAGACAAGTTCATTAGCTGTCCCACGTTGTGTACCACTAGAGTATTTTCAGCTGGGCACTTCCAAGAAGCTGAGCTGCTTTGTGGCTTCAATAAGCAGCAGCTAAATAAAGCCAGGGAATTAGAAGCCGCAAGTTGCTTTTAGTACAGTTTTAAAATAGAACAGATAAATTAAGTTACAGTACACTTGGAGGAGGGCTGTAGGTCAGTGTGGTACAGCATTTGCTTACAGCAGGTCCCAAATTCAATTTATTGCATTTTCAGGTACGGCTAGGGCAGTCTCTTGCTTGAAAATCTGGACGGCCACTGCCAGTCAGTGGAGATAATACTGAACTGGATGGATTTATGGTCTGACTCACTATAGGGCAACTCTCTGTTCCCACATTTTAGCACCCTGGGCAGAACAATCCACACAACTTTGAAGTGGATGTCCCCTGGCTTTCTTTATATTTTGGATAATATGAATATGCAAGAAAACAAATGTTTTTAGAGCAGAATACGTACATTGTCAAGCTTATTGCAGATTACTTTTCCATAGCAAGTGTTGTTGTCTCTATTGGGTATTGTCCATTCAAGTGGCCAGAACAGCGCGTGATACACCTGGAAAAGAAAATTAGGCCTTTAAAGTTTGTTTTCCCTTTAATGACTTTGTACTGCACTTTTAATAACATCCCTTGCACTTTTACAGTATCTCTAAAGTGGTGTGTGCAAGCATCTCAGGAACCTACACCCTCGGGATGAAAAAGAAAGGGAAGCTGCTATCCCTATCCTTGCAAAAAGGAAAAGGACAAAAGCATGTGGGAGAATGTCCCCACCCCCACATTTATGCTGTCAAGGAAAATGCCTGTGTGTATGAGTGAACTTCAACAGAGGGCTAGGGACTACCCTTCCACCAGTAAAAACACTGGGCTAGGGAAACAGGGCTGTGAGGACACAGTTCCTAAAATTCTGTGGAGATTTCTTCGGGAAGGAGAATATATCAGGTCAGCTACTGTTCCTACAAAAATAAACTAGATTATGAGGCACAGTATGACTGCACATATATTAATACCCCGAAGAGCACCCATATTTAATTGCAAAGTTTTAAGATTTCAGTCTCACATCTAAATTGTCTTGTCCAAGTTGTTCAATGGCTCGTTCTTCCGATAATCCACAACAGCCATATTCCAGAGGTGTAAACACAGTAGTTGGTATGTTGATGTAGTCACACTAAAATTGAAAGCGTACACTATGACTCACACATAAAAGCAATTGGGATGAAAATGCAACAACCATCCTATAAAACTTGCACTGGCCACAATACAAACAGTAGCTTATACTCTTGCAGCAAAAGCAGCAGTCCAAGCTTAACACTTAAAGCAGGGCATAGATACTGGTCTGTACAGTCGTACCTTGGTTTTCGAACAGCTTAGTTCATGAAAAACTTGGAACTTGAACGTCACAAACCAGGCAGCAAGTGTTCCAATTTGCGAACTATGCCTTGGAAATCGAACATCCAGTGTGGCTTCCACGGCTTCCGATTGGCTGCAGGATGCTCCTGCAGCCAATCGTAAGCCGTGCCTTGGTTTCTGAACATTTCAGAAGTTGAGCAGACTTCTGGAATGCATTCTGTTCAAAAACCAAGGTACGACTGTATATGTTTCCAAGCTCACCCCACCCCATCAACTTTCAGGATGCTTCAATATGATGCTGTCACTAGCCCTGTCCTTTTGATGATTTGCTTTGATTATTTGACTTCTGAGAGCCAGTGTGGTGTAGTGCTTAAGAGTGGTGGACTCGTAATCTGGGGAACTGGGTTCGTGTCTCCGCTCCTCCACATGCGGCTGCTGGGTGACCATGGGCTAGTCACACTACTCTGAAGTCTCTCAGCCTCACTCACCTCACAGAGTGTTTGTTGTGGGGGAGGAAGGGAAAGGAGAATGTTAGCCGCTTTGAGACTCCTTAAAGGGAGTGAAAGGTGGGATATCAAATCCAAACTCTTCTTCTTCTTAATATATTTAAAATATCTCTAAGCAGTATACAGAAAACTGAAGCACCAACAGACAACTTAAAACAAAATATTAGAAAAATACAGTGTTACATATACAAATGTTACAGTAATACAAAGTTACCAATATATAAAAATCAGTATCAATTCATTTTCCTTCTGACACACCCTCCATCTCAGTCTCTGGATTCTCACACAGGGTCCAACAAGCTCTCAGCTCACCCACAAAAGTCTCACAATGAGAAGTGTTTCTTGGAAACTCTTCCAAAGTTCAATTCATGTAAAAGTCTGTGTAGTACTCCCAAATTTTGTTAGGAGCTTAAGATAGTCACCATGCAATCACAACTCAGCTTAGAGACTACTGTAATCAAGTGGCATATAAATAAATACAAAAAATGGCTGTGGCTATACCAGGAGTTGGACAGGGATCAGTGCCTTCCACCGAGATTCATAAGTCCAATGCTATGAGCAACTGATGGTGCATAAACTGGACCAGAAGTTACTTAAAGTGGTGACACTAACATGAATGAGCCAATTCCAGGCGTCTTAACCATATCAGAAGACCATTTTAAAAAAACTATTTGAGCACGCAAGCAGTAATAACCATAAGAAATTGAACGTTTACCTTTATATTACTCCCTCCAAAAAGTCTGCGAGCTAACAGCTTGCCTGCCTGTATGGCAACTGGTGTAAGTTCTGGCTTTCCTTCCAAAACATCTCCAATAGCATAGACGTAAGGCACACTGGTTTGTTCTTCGTCGTTTGCAGGTATTTTCCCATTCCTTGTTACATGGAAGGGGGGAAAGTTAACACTGACATAGTGCTACAATTTGATTACACTTAATAATGAGAGACATCCAATTAAGTCAATCTACTCAGGGAACAACTTCTCTCTCCTGCAGCAATTCTCCCCCCCCCCAATCTGCTCCAAAGCGCTTGGGGACCCTATGGAGCAGATTTAGGATGACATGGGAAAGAGAGCAAAGGGAAATCTGCTCATGTGGCCTTGGACATTACTATATGTGAAGACAGACATCAGAATACCAGTTGGTCACACTATATTGAAGAAAATTAACATCTAATGAGTACCACACAACTTTTCATACTTGTCAGGTCAGATCAATTTCTACAATGAGCAGATTCCAACAGCCACACTCATTAGGCTATAAGAGGTTTAATCCTTGATATAATAATATCAGATGCTTCTCTAAGTGTTAAGTTATAAAACAAATTAAACTTATTTAATGGGAAGTGGACTCTCTTTGCTTAGCTTCATACTAATTTAAAATAAATAAAGCCTGCTGTAGTTAAGTTTCAAAACTGAAAAATTACGCAGCTTTTTTATAGAATTGTAGAGTTGGACAGGACCACGAGGATCATATAGTTCAACCCTCTGCAATGCAGGAATCTTTTTGCCCAATGTGGGGCTTGAACCCACGACCCTGAGATTAAGATTCTCATGCTCTACAGATGGATTTGCAACTTTAACAACTGGCAATAGTGAAATGCAGGAATTTATAGGCATAAAGTTTTAAACTAATTTTGTCAGCATGCTTAAGATATCTAGTTTCACCCTTAAGAGCTCATGGGTTCTAGGTGATAATTTAGCACAGACTTCTGAAAGTAGATGTTCTAGAAAGTCTGTTAAAAGACCAAAGCTGATTTCTAAACAAATTTCAGTATGTACCAAGATTAATTAAAGAGTTGGAATACTTACTTTGCATTAACTGCCACACCAATTTTGTCCAAGCCAATATTTCTAGTACAAGCATCACGGCCAACAGCTATCAAAACCTGCACAAAAAGGAATCATGTATCTTGTTTTGGTGGTCCTGTATTGAAAAGCCTCTCATGTAATCCAAGCAGCACTATTTGGTTTAAACCAGGGGTGGAGGGTTGCTGTTTTTCCAGCTCAAGGGTTGCACTGCCTTCTAGGCAATTACAGGTGGCTACATGACAGTGGAAGGTGGGACCAGAGGCAAAAGTGGACAGAGCAATTGGACAGAGCTACTTTACACACTGACACCCCTCTCCATCCTTCATTGGGGCAAATGAGCTGTTATCAGAGTTCAAGGATATATTCTAACCAGGCATAAACACACACAAGGAGGGGGTGACACAAGGGTGGTGAGGGGTGTGGCATGGAAACAGTACCCAACGGCCACACAGATAAGGCTTTGAGGGCCACATTTGGCTCCTAGCCAGTGTGGTGTAGTGGTTAAGAGCGGTAGTCTTGTAATCTGGGGAACAGGGTTCGCGTCTCCGCTCCTCCACATGCAGCTGCTGGGTGACCTTGGGCTAGTCACACTTCTCTGAAGTCTCTCAGCCCCACTCACCTCACAGAGTGTTTGTTGTGGGGGAGGAAGGGAAAGGAGAATGTTGGCCGCTTTGAGACTCCTTAAAGGGAGTGAAAGGCAGGATATCAAGGCCCAAGGTTCCCCACATGTGGTTTAAAAAGGAGTTCAAAAACTATTCAGGGTCTAAAAATAGATTCCAACATGCTCATGACAAGCTACCATCTGGCCAACTCTATGACTAGATAGCAAAAGGGAGCGATCCAGTAATGAACTCTGTTGCAAAAGTGTTAGGGTTAGAGTGCTGCACCAGGCTGTGCAGCAGCAGTTACTGCTAGATTCTGGCCTAAGTCTCAGCACTGCCAAGTTAAGAATAACTAACTTACCAACCTCCCCACAATAATAAATTTGAACAAAAATTACAAGTGCAGAGCACTTACAGTGTTGTATTCTCCTTCAATCATTTGTATTCCTTCAGTGGATTTTGCAATCACTTTCAGTTTTCCAGGCATGCCTTCCTCCAACTTTACAACCTGCATGGAACAGTCATAAACTTAGGAATTTTATCTCAACCCACATAATACTGTTTTATTACAATGTTCACTTTATTAGCCTTTGCAGGCAAAACCCGCCCCCCAACAGTGTTTACACATATGCCATATTGCTCAAAGTTGCACAAAAAGATTTCAAACATCAGCGTTTTCCTATCTGACGTAACCAGGGGAGATACTTGCCTCAACAGGAACAAACTTCTTGATGAATTTTACACCATGGGTTTCCATATAGGCTCCTGCTCTCTCTGCCATTTCTTGATCAAAGCCACGAAGGAGGATAGAGCGTACCATAACTGTGACATCCAAACCGAGTCCAGCAAGAAATCCGGCACATTCCAAGGCTACGTAAGAAGCTCCCACAACCAAAGTCTTTCCAGGGCAGTAGGGCAGAGAGAAGAGATCATCGCTGAAAATGAAACAGTATTATCACTGATGTTTAAATACTGAGAAGCCCTTTTAATCTACCGAAAAACAGTCATTTAATTCAAGCTCACCTTGTAATACAGTACTCTCTGTCTCCTGGGATACCTAGATATCGCGGTCTTTCTCCTGTGGCTATAACATATGTCTGAGCTGTGCAGTAAGTTTCTTGTCCTTTTCTGTTGGTTGCCTAGTCAACGGAAAGAAAGTTTTATAACTGGTATTCTTCCACACAGCAATGCATTTTCCCCAAGATACAGCCAGCAAATTACTTTACCAAGAATTACTTACAAGGCAGTAAGACACACTGATCTGAATAATCTATCAACCGTATTACATCATGCAGATTTTGATGTTGTTTTACTTGTGAATAGTTAACACTAAAAATTAAAATAATCTTCATGTAGTTACAGTATTGAATTAAATTTGCAATTACAACTTAGTACAAACTGAAGTTCTTGTTTCTCAACTGCCTCTTTTCACACAGCAAAATATCTACCCTAGTTTAATTAATTCCGTATTTAGGAAAATACTTATTCAGCCGAGCAACTTCATTTGTGGCTAATCATATATCCATTATGTCGATTGTGTAATACTTTTTCAGGTGTTTGATGTTGTACAAGACCATACAGTTGCAATTGAAACAAAATAGGTTAAACAGTATTGCTTTTCCTAATCTATCACTTTAACTTGTTCATACACAGTAATGATTATAGAAGCAATACTTCTGAATAGATCAAATGTTAACAATGACAAGGTTCTGCAGGTACCTTAATCTTGTGTGGTCCAACAAATTCTCCATAGGCATTGAGGTATGTCACAGACTTATCACGCAAGGCGACCCGATACCCCCAGTTCAATGATCCTATATAATTTTGAATTGCTTCTACCATGGTCTCCCAGTTGTGTTTAACTAAAGAAATGTTCATACAAAAATTAATTTATCAGATCCCACCAATGAAACCAATACATGCATGTGCTGCTTAATGAACACAATGCCTTCCCATGAAATCATTAGTCGCACATTTGCATAATGAGTCTACAATTTCCATTATTTCCTATGAGAACACTTCCAATGTGAGATTTGCTCACTCTCCTCCCTGGTTTCTTCCTGAAATCGCTGCTGCCAACCAACAGGAGACAGACAAAGTAAATAAACAAACAAATTTGTCTGACTTTTCCTACTCTGATTAGTCTGATCTTGCTCCTCCTTCCCATGGTTTCTGCCCGAAAATGGCTGCCACCAAGCAGCACAGCACAAAAAACCAAGGAAATAAGGAAGCCGGATGTTCATATATGTGACTCTGTGGAGCATATAGTGAGGCTTCGGCAGAAGTCTTTAAATGCAGATAAGTGAATTTTCATATAGCGAGCAAGCAGATAGCAGGATTGGGCTGCATTACCCCACTGAAACAAATGCAGGTACTCAGAATGATCTCATAGGTCTCATGTTTCAATATTTGCAGATAAATACACAGACAGTAGTTGCAATAAAATTTGCAACATACACCAACAACTTTTGAAAAGATAGTGACAAGTGACTTTCTAAGATTCCAAAAACTGATGTATAAAGAAGACAAGCGCAAGTTTATGTAGAATAATCACTTGGTGCCATTAAATAGCCTACTGAAAGGGGGGGGGAGAGAAAGCAGCACCCCAAATCCCTTACATTCCTTCACTAGCACATGCTAGTAGCCTAGTTAACTTTACACCAGTTTCAGGGCTTTGGTCCCAAAGATAAAAATGCACCAATTGGTCTTTCCTCCCATAAATACATTATTTGCTTTCTTACAAACCTTGCTGATCAAACTCCCAGCCATACTTCCTTGAATCTCGCAGTGCCTGACCCAACAGGGCTGCCTGATGCATCAGCTTCTTAGGAATGCAGCCAACATTTACACAAGTGCCGCCAAGTCCTGAAATGCAAAGTGTACATTTAATTAAGAAACTTCTCATTAACAGTACTGTATTAAGTAAGACCTACTATTAAGATGCACAGAACTGCTGGCGTATCTTAGATACCTTACATACACGGTCAACAACACAAACCCTTACTGCGTGCCGAGCAACATTTATTATTGATAAAGTTTATTTATTTATATGCCTACTTTACATATGCCCAAAGCTGCTTGCAACAAATGTCTTCCAGTTTACAAAACATATCAAATAGGACAAAATCAACAACCCGTCAAACATTGATTCAATTCATTACTGCAAAACTAATAATCTAGGCTTAAATACATAAGAACAAAGGGGAAAAAGAAAGGTAACACGCAATAAATAAAGCTGTAGCTGCTGCCTTTGACTGCACTCCAAACCTCAGCAGTCTGGCTTAAATTAAGTTCAGAGGGAGTGACTCTTCTCACCAGGCTTGATTATTCACAGCCAGCTTCCTCTTATCTCCTGCATAGGAGGCTGGCAGCAATGAAAGGGCAATATTGGTGAGCCCTCTTCCCCAGCCTCACCAAAGTTCCAGCTGCAGTTTTAAAGGTGGTTAAGACTTGACAACTGACACAGCTTCACACATTTAGGCTTCCTGCCTTTGCCCTGTTCTATGTATCCTTTTACAGACAGAAGTGAAACAAGAGGCACTTGATATTATTGGATATTAATTTATTTGATATAAGTAGTTACATTTTAAAGTTATGTTTTATTGTGACTTTCTGTATTGGATCAGATTACTATAAAGTGTGAATTCTTTGTTGTATGTTTTGTTGCTGCAAACCGTCTTGTGTATAGTAACATAGAAAAGCAGTATACAAACTGAAAGTGAAATGCAATGCAATATTTTTACTAACAAGCCTCACACTAGCAGAAATGGCTCTCCCGTTTAGGGAAACTTTTAATGTTTAATAAGTTATTGTATTTTAGTGTTTTGTCGGAAGCCGCCCAGAGTGGCTGGGGGGACCCAGCAAGATGGGTGGGGTATAAATAATAAATTATTATTATTATTATTATTATTATTATTATTATTATTATTATTACCAAACTAAAAATGACTACATTTTCCAATTCCATATACAGTATGTGTACATGGTGGGGGAGCAACACATGCCTGTGGGAAAGGAAGAAGCTAAGAATTACTGTATTTTTTGCACCTTAACACTCACTTTTTTCCTCCTAAAAAGTAAGGGGAAATGTCTGTGCGTGTTATGGAGGGAATGCCTACGGATGGCATGCCTACAGATTTTCCTCCTCTAAAAACTACGTGCGTGTTATGGTCGAGTGCGTGTTATAGAGCGAAAAATACGGTACATATCCAAAGATCTTAGATGGTGCAACTCACATAACCATGCAGATTATACATCAGGAAAATTTAAATGTGAATTGAGACCTTACATGCACACTCATCACTAGGGGTCCATAAAACCCAGTGGTTGAATGGCTGTTGAAAGGTTTAATTCTATCCCAATAATATCAGAAACAAAGAGTGTACATTAAGCATATCTCAGATACAATCAACTTTGGCAAGGAATCCTGTCATGCCACCAGGGGATTGCATAAGCCCTCTGAGCTATTTGTAAAGCTGCCAGTAGTGAACTTCCAGGGCTTACAGTGAAGACCACATGCTTCATATAACCTTACAGAATAAGAACTAGTCAACATTTCTACAACAAACCTTCAACATCTCTGCTACTAGTTGTTGGGCTGGATCAGAACAACCACGACTGGAGCAGAAATCAGCCCCCCATTCCTTCTCCCCCCCTACAGCTGCTACAGTGTGGAAGACTGTGGACTGCAGGTATGGAAAGAGGGATTGGCAAAAGCTGCTTCCCTCCAGCAGCAACCTCCACTGGATTAGAGGCCCTCCCGCTTGCATGTCCGGAACCAACTGACTGACTGGCAATATACTCATGGAGTTCATCATATCCAGTCTTTTAAACACATCATGTCATTAGAATACACTGAAGGAGAATCAAAGTTGGATAAATGGGTTTATAGGCCATAAATTCTGTTCTATACTACACTGCACTCTGAACACGACTCTGTTAAAGTCATTATTTTGCTACTGTAACCTAAAACGAGGAAGCCAATGCCACAGTCACAAGATCAGTATGTGCTTATGTAACAGGAACATCATGGCCATGGTTCCAATTTTGTGCTGCCTAGGTTTAAGAGTTCCTTTGATGAGAAATATTCAAGTCCTTCCATATGAACAGAAACATTAGACAAATAATACTTTTTGTAGGACACAGATCTAAAGAGAGGTTTGCTGAGGAATTGAAGAAAGCCAAAATTAGAAAGCAATCACATTGACTATATGTGATGCTCAAGAGCACACAGCAAAACAGACACTAATGAATGAGTTGGCTGACTAAGTAGCAACACTGAAATCTGTTCAAATCACTACTTACCCCATGTTGTACCCAGTGGTGTTGGCACAACGTAGTCTAGCACCATGACCTTCTTTCCTAAGGAAGCAGCTTCCTGTAAATAACAAACAAGTTAACATCAGACCTATGCAGATGTAGAAGACTGTCCCTTTTTAGGTGCAGTTTAACAGTTCACATTCGTGAAAACAGTTATGTCCTAAGGAACATAAGTTACCATTTGTGACAAGGAAGAGAACAGCCACTGGCTGAAATGCAGAGTTATTCATGTTTCTTCAACACAGCAGTTCAGTACATAATTCACACTAGCATTCTTAGCTATATGTCCTTACTTCTCCCACGCATAGACACACCCTACATGAAACATTTCTTTTTTCACCTCTCACAGTTGATTTAAATCTTGGTTTGTTCTACCACATTAGGGTTATTTTCTAAGCAGTTTCATTCCTAGGACTCTCACCTATGCCCCCCAGGACTCTCTAGAAAGATTTCCCATACATTCAAATACTCCCTCCCCCCATGCCCAAACTGAGGATAATACAAAATGTGAATAAGAAGTTGCCACTGGCTAAATATGTACAATAGGTGTGTTGTAGTATCATGATATACAGGTGAAAGAGACTTCTGTCAATTAATATCCTTTTCCTTCTCCAAGAGAAGAAGGGGCGTTAAACTTAAATTTATGGCATGCGTTATGAATAGTTTAATTCTCAAACAAGCTGAGTACTGAACAACCATCAGTGATCCACAAGCTTCGTCTGTGGCACACTAAATATGTATTTTGATTCTTAATTGTATTTTTATTACTTCTTTTATTTCCTATATTATATTTTATTGTTTAACAATTTAAATTCTATGGAATTCAAATTATAATACAATAAATTACAATGTAAGAAATAAAAGAAAAAAAAACCACCATTAAAACTCACTTATCTTGTACAGTCATTATTTATTTTACTGTATTTATTTATTTATTAAATTATCACAAAAGCAATATATCTCCCCAAGGCTGAAAATCATTAAGTGGTATGCCAAGAGCACCAGCCATTTTCAAGTCATTCACAGGTCAGAACAACTGTTCTCGAACACAACACAAAACCTAGCAACACAAAACCTAGCAATCCATTAGCTCCTCTCTTAATAAGCAGATGACTAGATCCTCAAGAGCTATTTCCTAGTAATTAGACTGCAGGGTCTTTCGTATGTAAAGCTAACTTGGATGGCATACTTCAGGGATGTGGATCCTGTGGCCCTCCATATGCTGTTGCCCTGCCACTTCCATCATCCTTGACCCACGGACTACACTGGTGGCGGCTGATGAAAGTTGGGATTCTAAGAACATCTGGAAGGTCACAGGTTTTCTTTTGCTGTTATATACAAACACCCCCTTTTTCTTGGCTGCTCAGAGATAATGTAATAGTCTTGACAGCACAATCCTATGCATGCTTGCTCGGAAGTAAAGTCCACTTAATTCAATGAAACTTAATCCCAGTTTTGTTTTGTTTTGAAGAATGCAACTTGAATCTCTCAAAGAAACATCATCACCCACACCCACACCCACGGCCAGGTTTCTTTAGCCCTTTTGCTGCAGGGTCAAAAGACCCTGTTCAGGCAAGCGTCTGAACTGCAGTTCCACTCAGATATGGAATGCTGCTGAGGTATTGTGAATGAGATTTTTAAAAATGTAAGGAGTCGGTTGGAAAATATGAAACCACATACAATTCACTATATGCTTGGAACCTGTTTGTAGAGTTCATACCTTAGAACATGAAAGCCCACCGGAACCACCACCAATAACAATTAGGTCATAATCGTAGGCTTCCATCTCTTCGCCTTTCCCATCCCCTAAAAGCTTCTGCAATAAGCCACTATGGTAAGCCTGTAAAAAGGACAGAAGACACAGAAATCAGAATACAGAATACTTTGTTAGTATTACAAAGCTAGGTTATCTCCAATGCTCTCCTCCTAGAAATGGACAGCTCTTTAATCTAGCAGCAGCAGCAGCAGCAGGAGGCAACTTTCCACAAATCCTACCTTTTCCTGTAGTGCCCTGCACCACCTTCCAGTCTGCTCCAGAGGGTTACCTTGCCCTCTGAAGCATAGTTTTGTGACGACACAGGGTGTCTCAGAAGCAAGGGGAACTCTGCCAAAAACACCTCCCTCCCCATTCCATTCACTGAACCCTCCACTAAATTCAAGAGCCTTCTCTGAGTAGTAGAACTGTTGGATACAAACTCACTGAGTACAGATGTTTTAAGATCAGGGTCTGTTTTACTCATTTAAGATGCAGCTGTTCTGATAAGGAAGCCCTTGCACTTGCCTGACCTTTAAGAAAACTTAAAGCTAGTACCACAATTCTATACACTCTTTATTGGGAAAGAAAATAGAAGGCAAAAGTAAACATATATCGTTTCTGGCTGCACATCTAAAAACAACAACAGCAATGAAAGAGCAATACTAGGAAATGTAGATATCAATAATGTAAACTGAAGTCCTCCTGATAAAAAGAACCCATATAAAACAGGGTGGTTGTTTGCTTCTTACTGGTGCATACACTTCCCAAGCCTGATACAAAGGATAGTTGCAACTTTATGAATTCCAAACTTTATGTACTGCATAACAAGATAGCACAAGTGACACTGTTTGGAGACGCTAGCTACAAAAGCATAATCATTATCTCATAACAATTAATTTTCATGCCAAGAGGAGGAAGAGTGAGATTACCTGGAAAGTTTGATCACATCCACCCACATGAGTTCCATTTACAAATACATTAGGAACAGTCCTCTGACCTGTCAATTCTAGCAACACCTCCTGAATGCTGGGCCCCTCATCTAAGAGAGAAGAGGGAGGGTAGAATTAAAACCTACAATTCTGCTGAGATCTATGCATTGCAAGACACTATTCCACCAGCTATAATAAAAGTGGCGCTTAAAACAGAAGATAATTTATATAAAGCCGTTACATAAGTATGGCAGATAAGAATCAGGAAAACATCTCATTCAGATTGACCACATCTGGATGAGAGACTCATCATGTTTTAGCATTATGGAGAATGAGTTTCAGCAATGCTCCATCTTCTTCAGCAACATGGTCACAAGCAGATTATAAATTTCTCTGCATCTGTTTTAGATTAACTGCTGTTTAGTTTATAGTCCAAAAACGTAGTTAATCTTAACTATGATTATTTGAAGCAAGGCAGCTTCATAAATTATGTTTTGCAGTTGACTGGTCTTTACTAACTATATTTAAGACTGATCCATGTGCCTCAGTTCCAGGAATGCAGCAGATTGCAGATACAATTATTCATTCATTCATTTTGGGCACTTTACATGAAAGAAGTGACTTAACATAATGAATCTAACAAGAACCTGGAAATTCTCTAAATCCAAAATCTAACATTCCAGTACAGTATGAAATGCCAAGTACCTTGCTGACAAATAAATAAACTGATCAATCTACAAAGCACTGTGCAGAGGGCAAGACCTTTAAACTGAGGTAGCAATCTATGGCCCCTGGGAGGATGCCCACCTTTTGGCCTTAGCCAAACCAGAGTCCCAACATTGGCTGCACCATGGTCCACGGAAGATGCTGCAGTGGCAGGGAAGGCGATCTGTCATCAGAGCTCCCTCCCTGACATCAGATTGTGAGCTCCGATGTCAAATTTTCCCCTTCCCTGCAACAACCTTTTCGTGGCTGTGGCTCAACCAAAAACAGAGTGACTTGGATCCAAAACTATCCCAGTGCTCCAGTATGTCCCCCAAATGCAGAGAGATTTAGACCAGCTCACGAACTGGTCTAAATCTCTTCCTGTTCTTCCACTCACACTGTTTCCAATGGAGGGGAGGGGAAAGTTGTTTTTTAATCCCCGTAAAGTAGATGGGAGACGCACAAGAACACTCCTCCAACCTGCCAGCACAAGCCCAGCAGTGTGCTAGATGGGTAGCGAAACCACCTTTAGATCCTCACAACCTCAACATTGCATCATTAAGACCTGGTTCACATGTAACGTAACACTACATTTAATATAAACTGGGATTTATCACAAAGGAGTAGTGTGTTGGTGCACACTGCTGAAATGACACCCCCTTGCTTCTCCCTTTCCAAAGCTAGGAAGAAATATACTGCAGACTGGCTTAATGATACATGCAAAACAGCACTCAGTTGGGTTGGTGGCAGGGGCATAAAGCCAGCCTCCAATATGTTTTCTAAAGTAGGGTGGGTACAATTTAATAAGTGAGCTCCAAGCATGTTGCTCATTCATGTTAGACCATGGCTTATTTTTAGCTATGATGCAATTTTAGAGCAAACTGGGCTTAAGCCTAAGTCAGTAGAATCCTTTTTGCACTTCAAGTCATAATTCAAACACAAGATCAGTCTCAATTATAAACTCATAAAAATTATGTCTCTGTAGAATTGTAAGCCTTAGGATATAGTGATACAGTTCAAAAGGATTTTATTAAACCTCGTGTTCAATTATTGCATGAGGGTTTCATATAAGAGACAAGAACTCACTTGTTTCCTCAGCCTGGCTTTTCAACTTTGATGCATATTAAAAGTCAATACGTATGCAAAACAACACCAGCCCTTTCTTCCAAATGTACCCCTGTTTTTAATGTTCTAGTCTGCCTTTTGACCTAGATTGAGGCTCCAAGGAAGCTCACAAATGGGATATCAACAAAACAAATGATTGTTCAAAACAAAAACAAACCTCAATCAAAGAACAAAGAATAGAGCCTATGAAGGCAGCAGTTACTTTGTTAATTGGTTGTATCTAAAAAAAGTTTTGTATTTTACTATTACTATAGCTTTCTTTTAACTTGCTGACAAGCAAAATGTGGCAGAACATGCATCAAACCAAACTATTCATTTAATGTTTTGATACCTGACACATTGATTAAAGCTAAAAGAATCCAAAATTATCATCATGTTGCTGTATTGGTCCAGATCATGAAACACACAAAAGAGGTGAGGGGAAAACATTTAATTTGGTCATCTTATATTGGTAAAAAGAATTAAGCAAGCTCTCATCTTACCTGTGGGTTACCTTTCATTCTGCCTGAGAGCTCTGTGCAATCAATCTTATAAAGATAACACTATCTAGGTAAAAGCCCCAATGAATGGTGGATTTTACTGAATAAGTAAGCCTACAACCATGCTTTAAAAAGCCATAACATTCACTCCAAACTAAGCCAATGCAGTACAAAATGGATGAAAGAATTAAGAAAGAGCAAGAACTTCTGAAACATTTCCCCAGGATGGATCAGAATCAGCACTATCAATCTCAGAATGCCTGGGCTCAACAATAAACTCAGATTATAGTTGGTGCTAGAATTCTTGCCAATGATTCAGCAACTTTCTTTCTGAAGTTTAGATATGCCAATCATTAATAAGTTGGCAACCAATACAATAGACAATATTTGAAATAAAGGAGTGTACATTTACATTTGCAACAGAAACAGCTTCATAAGAACAGAGCAGACACAGTCCTTCAAAATTAAAAAAAGACAAAATTTTACTTCCCAACACAAAACTCATTTACTTAAAATCCAAAATTAAGTAATTGGCCAAAAGATACATTTTGGGAGTTGTTTTCTTTCATGCAGACTGAAAGGACGCCTTTATTCAGTAAAATGGTGTGCATTTGTGTAATGTATCTATGGTTAAAGGTAAAGGTAAAGGTACCCCTGCCCGAACGGGCCAGTCTTGACAGACTCTGGGGTTTGTGCGCCCATCTCACTCAAGAGGCCGGGGGCCAGCGCTGTCCAGAGACACTTCCGGGTCACGTGGCCAGCGTGACAAAGCTGCATCTGGCGAGCCAGCGCAGCACACGGAACGCCGTTTACCTTCCCGCTGGTAAGCGGTACCTATTTATCTACTTGCACCCGGGGGTGCTTTCGAACTGCTAGGTTGGCAGGCGCTGGGACTGAGCAGCGGGAGCGCACCCCGCCGCGGGGATTTGAACCGCCGACCTTTCGATCGGCAAGCCCTAGGCGCTGAGGCTTTTACCCACAGCGCCACCCGCGTAATGTATCTATGGTTATCAACAATGAAATAGCAAGTCAATTTTACTTACCAATCTTGTCAAGTTCCAGAACACTGTATTCTACTGCCAAAGATTGAAAGAGATCTTTCACCTGCAAAAATAATATTTTGTTTTTAAGTGAGACCAGGGAAAGGCATAAAAATGGAACCTTTATTTCTTTTTGAATAATAGTGCAAAAAATTCTAATTATTATTATTATTATTATTATTATTATTATTATTATTTATTTATACCCTGCCCATCTGGCTGGGTTTCCCCAGCCACTCTGGGCGGCTTCCAACTGAATGTTAAAAACAGTACAGCATTAGACATTAAAAACTTATGAAATTATACAGTGCATCTGTAGGTAACCAGCAAGTGCTGGCTATAACTGTTTATGACACATTATATGGAAGATTGCTAGTTTTCTTTTATATAATTTAAAAGCACACAAAGCCATTGGCATGCTATCCTGAAATGTCCCATTTCAGCACTTCTACTGGCTAATGGCAGAGGAAGAACCGCCAAGAGCAGTTTTCCTTTGGTCAGTGCACAGCCTCCCCACCAGAAGTGCTCCTCTCTACTAGCAGAGGGATCACTATGTGCTATCCTAACCCCTTTCCCATCACCTCTGTGGGGCTGGATAGCATTGCAATCCCATACCCACCTGCTTCACAGACATCACCACTGAACTGAATGGGACTTCCTTATGTGTAGGCCTTTATATGATAGGGAAGTTAACATCACAAACCACTTACAAAGCTGGTTGTAAGACAGACCTTTTGTGAGAATATTTTTAATATATTACTATTAAAAATATATACATATTCTCCAAGAAAAAAAATACTATTTTGTAGCAGATATTTTTCCCATTAATGCCACTTATCAAGTGAAAGAAAGCCAGATAATTTCAATCTACTGGTTATCTTTTTGTAAGATATTTTATTAAGAATACAGTGGTACCTCAGGTTATGAACTTAATTTGTTCCAGAGGTCCGTTCTTAACCCAAAACCATTCTTAACCTGAGGTGCGCTTTCACTAATTGGGCCTCCCACTGCCACCACCATGCAATTTCTGTTCTCATCCTGGGGCAAAGTTCACAACCCGAGGTACTACTTCCGGGTTAGTGGAGTTTGTAACCCGAAGCGTTTGTAACCTGAAGTACCACTGTACATCTCTGTTATACCAAGTGATGTATCATAGTGGATTTTAACCCACTGTTGTTTTATTATTTTCAAATAAACCATATTCAAAATTGTGCAACACTTCAAATTCAACCATATCAAATTTGAACTTCTAGGGCTAGATCTAGAGAAAGCAGAACAAAACTCCACTCATGCAACACAGAGTTTGTGGCTCTCCGCCCCCACCCCCACTTTGCATTCCACCCTCCTCCTCTGCAGAAAGAGGCTGCAGAAGAACAGGGAAATCAGAGTTCAGCAGGACTGCTTTGTGCAAGTACAAGTGCCTTTCTGCTCATGTAAGACATCTCAGCATCCAAGTCCTAGACTGTTTGTACCTTACTTGTGAAAAGTAAGTTAATGTCTAAAATACTCTCTTAAACCAGATACAGTGGTACCTCTGGTTAAGTACTTAATTCGTTCCAGAGGGCCGTACTTAACCTGAAACTGTTCTTAACCTGAAGCACCACTTTAGCTAATGGGGCCTCCTGCTGGTGCCATGCCACCAAAGCACAATTTCTGTTCTCATCCTGAAGCAAAGTTCTTAACCTGAAGCACTATTTCTGGGTTAGCAGAGTCTGTAACCTGAAGCGTCTGTAACCCGAGGTACCACTGTAATGATATTGTCTGGGTTAAATGGCAATACCCTTTCTACCTAGTATTTCTGACAACCAAAGGAACAGTGTGTGTATAAGGTAGGGTTACCATATTTCAAAAAGTAATAACCAGGACACTCTGTAAGTTGTTGAACTTTTTTTAGACAAAACCCAAAGTTATTGAACTTTTTTAAAAAAAAACACACACCAAAAACATGATTTTTTGACTGATTTGTCTAAGATCCAGGACAAAGCGCCACCTTTCGGAAATTCCCTCTGGGTGTTAATTCCGCCTCTGAAATCCCATTAATGTCCAGGAAAATCCAGATGTATTGCAGCCCTAGTATAAGGGGTCCATTACTCTTTGGATGTAGCTTTTCAAGTTTTTTTGTTTTTGTTTTACTAATTAGGTGTTTCATTGGTATTACACACCAGTACCAATGAATATAATGTCTGCAATTTTCTGGTTAATAGAGATATAATAAAAAATAGCTCACAATGACCCGGTTTATGTGGATTAATAGCAAGCCATGGTTTAACTGAAAGCCATACGGGCTTGTCATGGCTTGTTTCTCCCAAACCAACCACAACCATGAAGTTGTGGCTTGATCTTAGCTTGCTGATTCTGGTTTGTTCTCGAGCAAACACATGATCCAAGGTTCAAATGCAATAAGCCATGGTTTCTAGGCTTCTCATTCCCACTTGTACCAGGGAGGAGCAAGGCATATTGCTACATGTGAATGAGCTGTCATGCAAACAGCTGAAGTGTTTGCAGTTAGTTGTGATTTATTAAAAAGATAACAGAATGCAGTAATGTATGGCCGTTTGCTGCTATTGATTAGCAAAGTCAAATATGCAATGTTGGAAAGAAACTTCTTGGTATAATTGAAGCCTACTGCAAAGGTATCTGTCACAAGCTATTTCCTCGACAGAATAATGGAGGCACGCTAATGTAAAAACTAATATTGTGAAATGGACTAAAAACAGAAAGCTCTTCGGAGAATTGCACCCATTTCTTAGGTACAAAAAGGAACAAAACTTTTTTGTTAAGGAAGTATTGAATGTTAAATAAAATTTAATTAGTAATTTGCATATTTCCATTGCTTGTATTGGATGACCTATCAAGCTTTTTATTAGTTTTTTTTGGTCTTCTACAAGCTGTCTAATCATGGTTTTAAGTAAAAAAAATTCAAAAACAAAAACCCACCCTTCTTTATTCTCATCCGCCCACTAGGATGAAACTGTGCAATGTAAAATGGAACTGGTTAGGTGCCCAAATGACTAGTGCTACATTATGAGGCAATTGCAAATGCTGGAGTGATGGTGATGATATCATCAAGGCTTAGCCTTAGTAATAAGCAATTCCTGCTTCTTATTTCTTCTTAACCATTTTAAGGATGTTAACAAGGGTGCAATTAGGCACCAAGCGGATGGGAACAAGTCCCTTCAACAAATCCATAATTTCTGGGCCACAAGCTGCAGGCCCAATATTAAGGAAAAACTACATAGGAACATTTGCCAAGCGCTTATTTTACCCTTGAATTATTTCCTCTCTCATAAAATGATAATTTATTGTAAATATTGCTAGTGTAATATTCAACAGAAGCAGCTACTGTGGTAGTTTAAGTGAACAGTACTATTTAAGAGTCTGGTGTGATACTCTACTTTCCAGAACAATTCTTGGCATCTGATCTGCTTTTTGTTTTTCTAAACCAGTTCACCTGCATTAAAAACTGCTGTGTAGCTAATTAGCTGGCTCCCATGACTGCTACTTTATGAGCCAATTAGGATTTTGTAACATAGGTTATGCTGACTTGGATACTAATTATATGCATGCATGCACACATATTTATATTCATATATGCACTATTATTTTTACTTTAGGAATACTTTAAATTCCTATACAACTCTTTATCCAAATATCAAAGGGCAGTTTACAACTTAAAAATACAAAATGAAAATAGAAAATAACACAAAGAAACCAAAAAACCCCTCTCACAAACACATTTAAAAGGCCACAGAATTTTAAATCAGCCAAAGGCCTGGTTATGGAGATACATTTTTGCCTGGCGCCTAAAGATATGCAACGAATGTGCCCGGCAGGCATCCTACAGGCATGCTAAAAAAACTGCTGTTGAATTTGATGGGCATATGCGATAATCCTTTCACAAATCTCAAGTTTCCAGACTGTTTGTGATTGTGTATTTGCCTGTTTATCACAACCTCAGAAAACAAGAATGTGCTACAGTGATTAGAATAAGCGGTTTGTGCATTATGACTTACCAAAGATAAAATTTGAGTACTAGTCCACTGATTTAAATGTGTCTACTTCAAGCATGACCCACACTGGGCATCACCCAGTATATGTGTATGTTTTCTGTAGAGAAAGTCTGTCATAATTCATATACGTTTATTACAATAATTCTATCTGACCTTTTGGCTTCACAGGTGTAGCAGAGGAAGCTGTCTTAACTGATTAGGTCAATATTGTCTACACCAGGAGTGGAGAAGCTTTCTGGCCTAGGAAGCTATATCTTTAACTCCCCACCTCCCATGGCCCAACTTTGAGGTGGGTGGGACAGGTGGGCAAGGAGTTCAATCCTGCTTTCTGCAGGGATAGGTTGCACAAGTGAACAAGTGAACCCAAACAAAGCCGGACTGACTATCTGCTCATCATTTTCTGCGGAGATCAGCTGTGGCAATGACTTCCTTGTGGGGAACTTGCTGCACAGCAAAACTAAGCAGATTTGAACTCCACACCCATCAGCTGATGGGAGTTCAAACCTGCTTTCTGCAGGAATATGCCATGTAAGCAGCCAATCCAGCCATGTATCTACCTGTCTCAATACGGCATCAGTTCTGGGGCGGAGGGAATGTCTCACCCCCAGCATTCAAAGGTATTTTATATCTTTACCTATAACAGAACTTACAAATTGGCGGAAGCTGTAACTAACAGCAGATGTTAAAACTAACAAACATCCATAATTAGAACAGAGGTAAAACCAGCAGCCAGCAATGACCTCTAAGCCACATCCAATGCTCCAATACTTATCATCCAAGATGACTGGCCTATCAGTGAATATGCCAAATGGTTACAACATGAAGCTCTGCAGGCCTGGGCTATACTACTACAGAGAAAGTAAAAAAAGGATAGAATAGCCAACTCCCTGGATTTAAAGCAGCCAGCCACACACTAGAGGAAACCACCTTATAATGAATCAGACCACTGGGTCCATCTAGCTCAGTATTGTCTACACCAACTGGCAGCACATCTCCAAGGATCTTTCCCAGCAGTAGCTGGCGATGCTGACATTTGAACCCACAACCCTGTGTATGCAAAGCTGTGGCCCCTATACCTAGGAAATATCTGTCTCTAGAGCTCTTTGTTCCTGCTAAAATTGTGTCATTTTTCTTAAAATTGTAAGTACATGCTATTGAATTATGTTTTAAAACATAAGTATATCAACAAAACTTGTTTCAAAATGAATGCATAAACTCCAAATGACATTAGCCCGCAATCCTATACACTTTTAGATGGCAGTAACTTTTGAGCAGAGATGCATAGGATTGCGCTGTAAGGGCAATACTTTTGACCACTAAAAATTCTGACAGTTTTTAAACAGCATATAAAAACAACAGCATGCTTAAGTGGCATTTTGTTTTGCTTATCATAAGCCAATCAATTTAGGATAATGGGGAAAGTTTCTAATTTAATGTTTTCCAGAAAACTTGTTTCACTGCATTGATATAGGAAGAGCTGAAGAAAAAGCTTACCTCAGAGCTGTGGAAGCCTGGGGAAAACCTTGGAAAAACATTGGGAACTGTCCCCTGAAGACTTCTCTTCAATTTTTTTCCAAATGGAAAATTGCTTTGAGGAACATTGAAAACAACTCCTCTGGATAGCTCAGTTGGTTAGAGTGTGGAATATTTATTATCATTTGGGATGAGTGAAATGGTTTAAGGACAAGGCTTTACTCAAAACCTTTTACATGTGAAGATTTTTGTGTATGGCAATCTATATCATTAGAGAATGATAATTCCTGTGAATACAACATTCAACATTCAAATCCAAGATGCACTTCTGCACCTTGCTGCTGCTGTCTATATGCAAGCAGGAAAACAGGGTCTTGGTGGCTTCTGAATGGCTCCTTGCTTTTTTCAGGTGATCTATGTGCTACCTGGAGACACCAGAACCAAGCATACCACATGTAGCAATCTACAGTTATCTCTAGTATTACAGAAGTACTTTGGAAGTCGAATGGAATCTGTTCCAGAAGTCCGTTTGACTTCTAAAACATTTGGGAACCAAGGCATGGTTTCCGATTGGCTGCAGGAAGCTCTTGCAGCCAACTGGAAACTGCGTCAGACATTCAGGTTCCAAAGAACGTTCAAAAACCGGAACAATCACTTCCAGTTTTCGATTATTTGGCATGCCAAAACGTTTGATTCCCAAGACGTTTGAAAACTAAGGTACAACTGTACATGTATTCACAAATGTAAAGAACTAAGGCATTTCTACTTCTGAGACTGTGATCTAATGCACGCTCATCTGAGTGTAAGCTCCACTAAAAAGATACGTCAGAGAAAAACTTGAAATAATTGCTCTGTGACTTTCAAGTTGCATCCAACATCACATGAGTGGAAGGGACCTTATGCAACCAATCTTTCCCTCCCCGCCCATCCCCCATCCCCAACAGGATTAGGGGAGAAAAATTGTCCAACACTGTGGGCTGTGTCTTAACAAGGTTACAACGGGAGGTGGAATCACCCCAAATTAGGCAAAGCAATACTGCAACACTCGCCCAAAGATCTCAGGAGTAAGCTATTTTCCCCCTGGTGGTGTCCAAACGTTTTTCAAAGAGGACCAGATTTGATGAAGTGAAGGGCCGTGGGGGCTGACTAAAGGGCCGACCAAAATTGTTGACCTGTTTTAGGATTGGAGTTGTTCAGGTTTTTTTAGGGTTGAAGTTGTTCAGCTTTTCTTAGGATTTTACCCCAGGAAATAAACTGCTACAGGGGCAGGATTAAACAGACCTGCGGGCCAGATTAGGCCCCCAAAACGGTCTTTGGACATGCCTGTGACTACAGCATCATAAGACACAGCCCATAACGTTGAGTAGGTTCCCCTAAACCCCACAGAGAAGCTTTTCAATGAATGCTCAGGAATAGGAGGGGATGGGAAAGAACTGTTGTTCATGATGCCTTCTTCTCGTGATGTTAAATACAGCCTTTCATAAATATACCAAGCAGTACAATGTATTATACACTAATTATAAATGACACAATTTATATTGTTAAACCCTAACAAGGGAGGGATTGAAATTCTCTCCTTTGAACTAACCAACCAAATAACTGTCTGTTGGGTTCAATACTTTATATTTTTGTGTCTTTTCCTTATACATTGAAAATCAGCTTACTGTAACTGACAGTGGGGGGAAACAGAATATTTGATTTTATTATATGGTTAGCCAAATAATGCTGCACGAAGAAACAATCACCAGCTTTTAAAAAAAGTACCATGTATCTAGAGCCACATAGTCTCCTAATCTCGACAAGTCCCCTTTCCAACCCAGAAATCTTCATTTACCTTCTCACTCTTTTGTTGGTTTGCGCCTTTACTATTATTTAGATAACTATTACCTGGTTTTACTTGTGTTAATTCACTATCAACATTTCACTTCAGCTCCCTAATTGCTTACTATTATGTTATTTGATTGTTTTCTGGTAGTGGAAGGGGATTTCAACACACAGTAGCCTATACTCATACTCAGTCTTGACAACTAGTTCAAGAAGAACATATGATCTTTTACCCATATAATTTTTTAGCTCTGCTATGACTCATTTTTGGTATTAGATTGCTTCCTGATTTGGACCAGTTATGACTTTCCATACAGAGGGTAAGAGCTGTACAGGGCCAGGAAAAAGCACTTGCTCAACACAGAGTTCTGTTTCCTCTTTTTCCCAGCCTTTCCTTTATATGTCAATGTGACATGCAAAAACTAACCACACTTAAAAACATTATGGTGGTCCATAAGAAATATTTTGACTAGTAAACCAATTAAATCATACAAATCTCTTAAAACTTCCATTTCCAGTGACATGTCAAAAAGTGCACAAGTAATCAGAGATGAACATGTCATCTAACTGATCTGTTGTTCCTCATGATCATATTAAAGAAGAAGCTTTAATCATCAGCTTATCTGCTTAAAGCATACATATTAGCTGCAGCCACAAACATAAGATAAAGTTAGAGACTGTCTCTTGTGGTTCAACTTGTTGCCCATCCCTAGTTCCATCAGGGAAGCCTTTATTTCAAAAGCTCTGATGTGGGCACCTGACACACCAAAGGGAGAGAAAAATACACACCTTAATTAATCTTATTATTGTTATTATTATTAATTTACCACCCTACGATTACTTCAGGCTCTTCATCCCCACTTAAAAGATTTAACAGACTTCTGATGATCAAAACGTATTTCCCCTGAATGACAGATTTAGCCAGTTAAATGCCTAACACAGCTGAGCTATCTTCAAGTCAGCTGAAGTGAACTTATTTTGAGTTTCAGGTCCCAAATATGTCTTTAAAAAACACCACATTTAATCCCTATTTAATAGATACTGGTTTTACTGCCTTTTCTATTTCCAATCTTATGCCCCACACCTCTAACACATAAAGTAAGTCAGGAATCACAACTGGATTCCACAAACTGATCAAAGACATATGACCTACAAACAGATCTGAAGACTGATCCTGGACACAGTTGTCTGTTATTTCAATGAGGTTTCATTCCAAAACAGCATCTTTAAAATTTTAGTCCATTTGGTAATTAATTAGGAAACCCGGGCATTAAAGTTGAAAAAGAAGCAGAAGGGCAGTGGGTTATGAAGACTCGGACTTCTAGTTCAGGCCCACCTTGAATCGTGTCCTTTCCCCCAATAAAGCAATACCAGGTCAACATCGAGAGACAGTATGGTGTAGTGGTTAGTGTGTCAGAGGCAAGAGCGTGAATGAATCCCTACTCAGCCATGCAGCTCACTGAGTGACCTTTGGCCCAGACACGGCTTTCAGCCTAACCTACCTCACAGAGCTGGCAAGGGAGATTAAACCTATTTGTTTATTTCATAAAACCTATACACAGCCTGCTTGCAAGCAGATCTCTGAACGGTTTACAAAAAGATAAAACCATAAAACCGGTGTGTGTGTGTGTGTGTGTGGAAACTGCTACACATTATTATTAATTGAATTTATATACAGCATTGCCCCTATACCTGGAGGTCTCATTAACGCATACAATAAGTTAAAACACCGAATCAGATTAGAATCCGCATCAGCCTTTCCAAGCATCTGGATAGCCTTGCAAGAACGAGGAGGGCGAGGAAAAGGTGACTGCAATAGGAATGCCATTAGATAAACCAATAAAATCCACCGAGGCAGAGGGCGGTCGAGGCCCCTCGCCATTCCTGCTAGGCTCTGGTCACTCGACGCTCACAAAGGCGACCCTGGTGGAGCCACTCCGGGACACTCACCCCGCAACCGCAGCAAAGCCTCAAGGGAGCGGGCTGTCCGGTGAGGAGGATGCGCGGGCGTCTCCGCGGATACCGAAGGCAGCAGGGCCCTGTCTGCGCGCCCCCTGCCCCTCACTCCCACCGCGGCGCGAGCCTGCGCTGTGAAGAGGCGCTCCCTCGAGAGGTGGGGGGGGGCTAGTTCCCCCTCTCTCCCGGCGGCGGGCAGCGCGGCCTCCTCGGGCCTCCGACGCCCCCGCTGCCCTTGCCGGGGTCGTTGCCAAGGCGACGCCCGCTTCCTCCCTCCGCGCCTCACCTTCCTGCAGAAGGGGCAGTAGCTCTTGCTGAAGATCATGACCCGGTGGGAGCTGATCAGGCTCCGCACGCGGAGCTTCAGGGCGTCCCAGTCCGGCATCCGGACCTGACCCGGAGGCGGCATGGCTGGCTGGCTTCTCTGGCCTGAGGAGGAGCAGAAAAGACGGCGTCTGCGGCGGCGTCTGCGGCGATGAGCCGCTATGGCTAAATGCAGCAGCAGCGGCTGCTGCTGAGGCGGTAAACTCACTCGCCCTGCTTGCGCATGGGCAGTGGGGGCGGCCCTCGACTCCGCCCCTCTCCGCTTTCGCCCTCAAGGGAGCGGGCGGGCCCGCGAAGGGGCCTGGAGGGGAGGCGGGAGAGGGACGATTGAACCCCTCGGCCTTTCTCGGGGTGGGCGAGCAGGATAAGCCCCCGCCAGGGATGGGCCCTTGAGCAAAACGGGAGAGGAAGGGAGGTCAGGATCCTGGCGCCGCGCAGAGGTTTTCCTGCCTCTCCCTGCCCTGTGTTGCGCAGTTGTGAAACGAAGGGTTACTCTCGAGGAGACCGCAAAAGACCTTCCTCGGCTCGCACTCGCTTCCCTCCGTCAACCCAAATGTGGAATCTCTCTTAATGCCAATAATAAAGATTCAGAAAAGGGCAACCCAAATGACCAAGGGGATGTGGCAAGTTTCCCTGTGATGAAAGGTTGCATCATACAGGACTTTTTCGTGTCAAGAAAAGGGGCATGGGGAAAGTAGGCAAAAGTTTCATTTGCTCTGTCATAGCGCCTTTCAGACTCGACGAAGCTGAATGCTGGAAGTTTCGCGATGCATATAAATATTGTTGTGTAAAGCACCCTGGCTTCAAGTTACAAGGGAAAACCTTCTGACAGCTGCTCGGCAGTGGAAGGGACTCCCTCTGGAGGTGGCGGGCTCTCCTTCCTTGGAGGGTTCTAAGCAGAGGTTGGGTGGCCATCTGTCATGGATGCTTTAGCTGAGATTCCTTCATTGGTCTAGAACAGGCATGTCCAAAAGGCGCATCTACTGGTGGATTGTGGGGTGTTCCTGGGAGATCCTGGTTGATCTCTGGCCCCTCAGCGATCTCCTTACAAAAAAGCAAAAAAAACCCCCAACAACTTTGGATAGATCATTGCCAGTCTTTTTATGACAATGGTTAGATCACTGCCGGTTTTTTTATACTGTGAGTAGATCGCAGTCTATTGGGAGTTGGACATCCCTGGTCTAGAAGACCCATGGGTCCCGTCTAACTCTTAAGATTCTTTGAATCTCTTTTTTCACACAATGCATGAGCTGTGGAACTCCTACAAGAGGCGGTGACAGCCACCAACTTGGAGGGCTATGTCAGCAGCTGCTAGCCACAAGGGCCGTGCACTGCCTCCCCGTCAGAGGCATTCCACCTGTGAATATCAGTTTTTGGGAATCACAAGCTGACAGAGTGCTGTTGTGCTCAGGTCCTGCTTGTGTGCTTCCCGCAGGCCTTTGGTTGGCTGCTGGGTGAGAACAGGATGCTGGACTAGATGGCTTGATCCAGCAATCGTCTTGCTGTTGTATTCCAGCAACTGACATTGTGAAGCATGGCTCCTCTGATGCAGGAGGTTACATATAGCAGTCAATAACAATTGCAGACACAAGTGTCCCTGTTTTTCAGGGACAGTCCCAGATTTACGAAAGCCGTCCCAGTTTCTGATTTGATACCAGAATGTCCCACTTTTCCTTAGGACATTCCTATTTTCACCAGAGAAATGTTGGAGGATATGGAGTTATGTGATCCCCCCAAACCAAAGAGATAGGTAATCATGCAACCTTCAGGGAAGTTTTTTTTTTAAAAAAATTAATGTTTTATTATGTTGGGAAGCCACCCAGAGTGGCTGGGGCAACCCAGTCAGATGGGTAGAGTATAAATAATAAATTTATTATTATTATTATGGAATAGGACATTTCAGTGGAGAAATGTTGGAGCTTATGCAATAGCTGTTGATGGACTCCAAAAAGTAAATCCAGAGTATGTTTTTTTTTTTTTTACAAAATGAAGGAACCCTTTTGTCTCATTGCCTGTTCCTAGATTGCAGGTACATCTCAGTCTTTTCTCATGAACTCAGTCCTTTGGTGTTCTGCTGCTGCCAACAGTGAGGAATCCCTGTGCTCTGCGTTAATTTTTATTTTTTCTTTATTGTATATTTGCAATGAAGACAACATTCATATACAAATTTCTAATCCACTAATCAAACACAGTGATTCATAATATAAAGAATACTGTTGTGTACAGCATCCTGACATTCATTGTTCCAAAACTATTTAATAAATAAATAAATAAATAAATAAATAAATAAATAAATAAATACCACTTTCTTATGAAAAAAAATAGAATTTGCTTTCATTTCCCCATATTTCTTAAAATATGCCATGTTTTCCAAAACAGTGTGAAATAGGAGCAATATCTCTTCCAGTAACTTGCAAGGCATATCTTGTGGCCATCAACTCATTATTCATCTCTTTCAAGTTCAAAATTCTTTAAATGATGTAGCAGGACCAAATGAGACTCCACTGAGAAATAATAACCTGTAATTTCATTTTGTTAACTTAGACATTTTCCCCCACAAAATTGGCTAATTACTGGGCATGCCTAAAACCTGAAAAAAAATCAGAAGGTGCTGCGAACTACAGCATTTATATGTATTTATTTAATAGAGTTTCAATTTTTTCACATGAGTCCTCAAAGCGGCTCTCAAAACATATATATAAATATTATACATACACACACACACACACACGAATACAATAATTAGGAATGGGGAATAAATTTGATTCAGCCCATGCAATTACCAAATTTGCAGTTTCTGAATCAATACACAAACCAAAAAACAGCTTTTGAAATTGGCACTACTCCAAATTTTGCAATGCAGCTCTCCAGCCAATAATGTTTGCCAAAAGGAAAAAAAATACACTTGGGTAAAGTGTGCATAAGAATGCACAGATTAGTGAAACTAACGTACAAAATTGCATAAGGGAAGATTGCTTTGTGAAAATGTGTATATTGCAGAAAATTGCATAGGAAAATGGATACTAGGCAAAAATCACACTAAAATGCTGGTGAATTCTCATGAAGACTTTTTTTAAAATGCAAACTTATATGGAAATATGGAGAACTGAACTTAAGACTAAAAAAAGAGAAAAGAAACAGAAATTGACAGATATGTCAGTCCCTTTTCAATATGTAAGGAGCAGTGCGATGTGTTTAAGTGAAAAACAGGCCAGAATTTTCAAGCAGTGAATTCCAGAATGAAAAGCTGAACAAACAAAAAAACCTCCTGTACATAGAAAATGTTTAGTTCCTCTGATCATGTGGGAGGAGTGCAGGAAAAGAGTCAAATTTTAGATGTTCCAGGAAATCAGGCATGTAATAGGTATATTACTTCTCTCTCCCCCTTCCTCTATAGGCTTTCCCACAGTTGGTCTTTCACAACTGCTGTGGTCATGAAGAGGTCAGTCCAGTTGAACCAGAAGTTGGCATGTAATTGTCAGGAGTTAAGAAGAAGAAGAGTTTGGATTTGATATCCCGCTTTATCACTCCTGTGAGGGGTTCAGGAGCAGAGGCGAGGGCAAGGGAGGAAACAGAGAGTGAAGGGGAGGAGTCCGAAGGAAAGATGAGCGATGACGACGACCCGAGATCTCCGAGTCTTTCCAGTGAATCGGAAGATTCACAGAAAGGAGCGCCAGTGACCAGAGCAAGGGGGGAGCTTAGGGGGACACCCCAGGAAGAAGGGACAAAAGGGGGTTCAGAGAGCAGCAGTTGGAAATCGGAGCCAACATCCCCAACAGAGCGCAGTGGGGAAGAAGGGCGCCAGGCATCGGGATCAGGCGGCTCGCCGCAGGGGGGAGGACATGAGTCAGGAGTGGCCACACCTCCATCGGAGAGAGAAGAAACGGTCAAACGGAAAGTGGGAGGTTGGGCGCACGCGCCAAGTTCAAATGCACAGGAAGGCGGCACAGTAAGCAGCCCGGAAAGGGAGCCAGGTCCTAAAGCCCGCCGCAAGGAGACAGAAGGGTCCGGGGGGTCAGCGTCAGAAGAGTCCCGGAAGGAAGAGACCACGGGGGGCAGAGGGACCCAGAGAAGAACGGTCAGGAGGAAAAGGTGGAGCAAGGCTAGGGTATTAAGTTGGTGTACAGGAGGCGGAGACTCAGACGGAGCTTCGCCGGTCTAGCTTATAAGACGTAGAGTTGCGCGCTACAGCTTGAAAATGGAAACTGTAAATCAATAAAGACTTTTATACAGTGAATGCTGGCTAGCGTGATCCTCTGTGAGCTCGGATCTGGAAGCAGCTCTGACAACTCCCCTTCAGGAGTCTCAAAGCGGCTAACAATCTCCTTTCCCTTCCTCCCCCACAACAAACACTCTGTGAGGTGAGTGAGCCTGAGAGACTTCAGAGAAGTGTGACTGGCCCAAGGTCACCCAGCAGCTGAATGTGGAGGAGCGGAGACGCGAACCCGGTTCCCCAGATTACGAGTCTGTCGCTCTTAACCACTACACCACACTGGCTCTCACACCATGCAAGTTGCAGTTAGCTCTTTATTAGCAAGAACACAATCTGCACAGATTTAGTGGCGTGTCAAGCCTAATAAGCACAGCAGCTCATCCCTGGTAGGTCATGCCTGATGGATTAGTTACCGAGACTGAAAGTCCCCCACCTTCCCACACCTCTCCAGGGCTTTTTCCAAGCAAGTGGAGACTGCTCCTGTGTGAAGACAACCTCTTCTCTGCCCTTTTCATGCCTCTTCTGGTTCTGGGAAACAAGGTGGAAGGTGCCTCCTGCTCTCCCGTATCCCAGTCTCCTGCTTCAACTTCTGACTCAGATTCTGGACTTCTCTCTGACATAGACTCTCCTAGCTCACCATGCCCTGTTACCTCTTCAGCTTCTGACACCTCCTCCTCCCAGTCTTCTCTTCTTCTTGCTCAGACCACCCATCGTTGCCCCACCACAAACCCCCAAGTTCTGAGTCTTCTTCCCTTGCGGGTTCCCCATCTGGTTCCCCCATTACTCTATGACAGTAATGCTTGAATAGGGACCACACAAACCAACTATCTAAGTACATATGATAGTTATATTTAAAATCTACTACCTTCTTCAAAATCATTCAACACCAGTCACCTCACTGCATAACTGATAAAACAAGTTTACGTGATCATAGCATATGCACAAATTGAGCACACACTGCATGTTACTGAGGCATCCAGGAAAAACTGCAAATAATTTGGAGTTGTATTAATTATAATCTTATCCTCAGTCTTGTTTGCATAATGGGCTGCAACACTGCCTTCCATTGATTAGGCTGAATGGCCTTTTTGAACTCCTTACTTGAAGCTTCCACGTGCTTCTGAAATATTACGCATCATAAACTGCCACCACTGGGTGAGGTGGTTCTGGTGTATTTTGTAATAGTTCTATTGCTGATGGAGTCTCTGCAATTGCACAAGCATCTCACACTGGGTTTTGTATAAGCTGCAAATGAAGTAATGCCATTTATGTGGGATGGTAAAGAACATCTGTTTTGCCATGCTACAAAACTTGGCAGAACACCATTGTTACTGGTAACATCCTCAAAGGTTTGTAAGTCTCTTCCCTCCCCCCAGTAGAGACTTTCCTTCCCATGTTCCAAATTGGATTGTGCCATACTGAACCTAAGGACCCAAAGTACACAATCCTTTATTCACAGTCTGCCAGCTGCAGAGCTTTAGGAATCTGTGGAAGCCTCACTCTGCTGGCAGAAGCCCATGCTACCATTAAAGGAGTGCAGGATACAGAGTCCATGCTATGTGTCCATTCAATGACTCCCCCAGTTAACTGTTCCACTGACACACCTTTGCTGGGTTGGTCAATGGGTGTATCAAGGCTGTTCTTCTGGTACATCTGTCATGGTGGCCATGTGTCTGGTATTCTGGGAACATAAGAAACTGCCGCATATTGAGTTAGACCACAAGTTCATCTAGCTCAGTGTTGTCTACACTAATAGGAGGCAGGTCTCCAGGGTTTTAGGTGGGGGACATTCCCAGCTCTACCAGGAAGGGCAGCAGGGGCCTTCTGCATCCAAAGCCAGTCTCCAGGTGTTTCTGCCAAATCCTATAGCTACTTAGCCAGCAGGTTGGGACCTGCTGTACTACTTTCCTCCAGTTAATTTTGCGATCTTGACATTTCACTGAAGCTGTTAGTAAGTTCCAAAACCATTCAACATGTGAAAGTGTGAAAGGCTTGCCATCTACATATAAAAGTATTTTGGTCTGCCTCCATCGTATCTTAATCTTTAGTTACACTGCCAGAGGCAGTATTTCTCTGAATACCAGTTGCTGGGAATCACAAGTGGGCAGAGTGTTTTTGTGCTCACATGCTGCTTGCAGGCTTCCCATGGGCTTCTGGTTGGGCACAGTGAGAAGAAGATGTTGGACTGGAAGGGCCATTGCCCCATGGCCCTGACCCAGCAGGCTCTTATCCTACCGAACTGCACAAGTTACTCTAGTGCAAGGTTAACTAAAACAGAGATGAAGGCAGACGCAGTTTCGTATCTCTGCGCAAAGCAAATAATGTTAAGCAGCAGCCATTGATGATTATTGTAGTAGATGCTGGACTGTTGTTGTTGTTAAATTAAATTTATATTCTGCCCTATACCCACAGGTCTCAGAGTGGTTCACAGGATAAAATCACAATACGAAAACACAAAATACATAATCAAAGTAAAAACAGGAACAACCCAGTAACTCCCCGCAAACAATCAGAGAGGGAATATAGAATTTAAAACACATACACAATATTTGCAACAAAATATATAAAAATAAGAACCCATCAGGTATCATCAAGGAGTTAGCATGGGGGAAAATAATAACGATATGGCTGTTTTTCAGTAGTGAATAAATAGGGAGTTAGCAAAAAACTAACACAGTCAAAATATTTTTCAGCATCTGATGACAAGATTCCTAATGCATGAAGATTCTTTGTTTATTTGCTGTAATTATATTCAGTAACAATCTTACTTTTTCTGATCCATGAATATAGTTAGCAAAGCCTGCTTGATCTTGCTAGAAAACAGCAGATTTAGTGAAGACTTTGGATATAATTTCTGTATTAAGAGTAACTGGTGATTAGTTAACCTGGGAGCATACATAACACATTTCTTGGGCAAGTAGATTTAAGACACAAAGATAGCTTACATCATCTTGAGATTTATAGCCTGCTCTGGATCTGCCCAGGAGGTTACTGTACATGCAACTCTAACCCAGAAATATTTATGGAGGAGGAAGTTCTACATGTATTACTAAACACAAGTTTCAGTGTCACCATTGGATTTTACTTATGAACAAACACTATCAAGGATGTAAGCTCAGTACCAGGTTGTCAATCATTTGACCTGTTACTGCTTTAGAAACACACTCAAATATGTCAAATGAATCATGGACATAGCTAATAGCAGTGAAATCAGGACAAGTGCTGCTCACGTACAGTGAGTAACAATCTAATGAAAGTCCAGAAGTTCAATTTAAACTTCAAGTTCAAGTGTGCAGCCAGTCTGACCAATATCAGAGATGCCATTTCAACAGCATGGCTTCAGATGAATAGTTTTCGTAATATAGCACACAAAATTTTTTGCAGTAAGATCTGCAAAAGATCTGCATCTTTCCTGTGCATCACAAAGAGGGATCCTGCGTGAATGTGTCTAGCTACAGGCTCACCATATTCTTAGAAAGCTGCAAATCTGTCTTGTAGAAGGTCTGTGCCAGGGGTCTGCAACCTGCGGCTCCGGAGCCGCATGTGGCTCTTTTACATCTTTGCTGCGGCTCCGGGGCGGATACTAGCGAGGGGAGGAGGCGCGTTGTGCGCCCCGACACTCCTCACTGTGGCGGGCACTGTACTGGCTGAGACGTCGCATGGGGGCGGTGCGTGCGTTAGTCACGCACCATCCCGACGTCACCTTCCCGCCAGCTGTCAGATCGTGGCTCCGGAGATATATTTGTTTTAAATGTCGCAATGGTTTTGCGGCTCCCAGTTGTTGTTTTTTCTTCGGAAACGGGTCCAAGTGGCTCTTTTTGTCTTAAAGGTTGCAGACCCCTGGTGTGCAAATGCCCCATGGATACTACCTCCTATTTTTGCATGTGACCTCGCACTGGATTCCTTTCATAGGACCACATGTAGAATTGATGATTATGTGAAAGCCTGGAAAGGAAATAGTGTCATATCTAGCGATCAGAGGAAGGAGGCGGGAGCTGTGCTTATTCAAAGTACTTTCATAAGAACATAAGGAGAGCCTGCTGGATCAGGCCAATGGCACATCTAGTCCCCCACCTGCCCCCAAAATCTGCTCTTGGAACTCTATGAATCTCAGGGGAGCAGAGAGGGAGGGGAAGTTATGTTGCTCTTGTACAAGTTACACACACACACACACACACACACACACGATCTAGTTGGATACAACTAAGAATAAATGCTCAGCATACAGTGGATGTTGCATAACTTCTGCACAAACTTTGTGGAAACAAATCAATTGACTGGAAGAACTGATGAATAAGCAACCACAAGGCTATAATCTGTGTGCAGCCGGTGTTATTCGCCTTGAAATGCCTTTGCCATGCCCACTTGCCTTGTATTACGCGATATAGTATTGCGTTGTATGGAGAAAAATACATTGGCTGCTTGGCTGGGCTTCCATTAACTATTTTCAAAATAATGACTGCGTATTGTAGATTTGGGTACCTGAGTCTGTTACTGAACGGTAGAAACTAATAGATGGTGTTATTTAGATAATATTTGGGATATGAAGGGAAAATGCAAGCTGCAGAACTGCCAGACAAGAAATTCCTTGGTTAGCTTATGCAAACCATCCTAGCCAGGTTAGCTAAGTGCAGAGCTATTGAGAAACAACAGGAAACCAGGTACTGTGTCATTGAGGCCATTGGCAATGCAAAAAGCGATCCTTCCCCACCTGAAGCACAGACAGAGACAGGAGATTGGGGAGATTGCCCAGGAGACAGAGGGCATGATGTCACAGAAAAATGTGTCCTTTTTGAAATCTAAAGGCGTTCTGGGAAAAAGAAGGAGGAAGGAGACAGAACTCCATGCAGTGCTGGCTGGAAGAGGTTGCACTTGGGTCCTGGACCCAAGCTTGCTGAAGCCATGAAAGGGACAATGAGAGACGCTCTTGGGGTATAATGTTCTGCACCCCCCCCACTGAAGACTTTAGGTGTAAATATGTGTAAAACAAACCATCTTCCTTAAAGACACCAGCCTCCACTGTGCCTCGATTTTCCCAACAGAAACACTACCCTGGGCGAGCGCCTGGAACCCCCTGTAATCTTGCTACTGTTCAGCAGAGATTTTGGGCGGTGAGCAACCTCTGTAACAATATTTTCAATTTCAAAATAAGTTTTGCATGTTTGAAGCAAATATGGGCAACCAAAGTGATCAAGGGGGTGGAGCAACTCCCTTAAGAAGGAAGGTTGAAGCGTTTGGGACTTTTAAGCTTAGAGAAAAGGTGAGTGAGAGGTGACATGACAGAAGCTAATAAAAGTATGCATGGCATGAAGAAAGTAGCTAGGGGAACATTTTTCTCACCATCTCGTAGTACTAGAACTGTTGTTGGACATCCAAGAAAGCTGAATGTAGGAAAATTCAGGGCAGATAAAGTACCTTTTCACACATAACCTATGGAACTTGCTCCCACAAGAGTGATGGCCCCCCCATCAAGATGGCTGCAAAGGAGGATTGGACAAATTCGAGGAGGAGGAGGAGGAGGAGGAGGAGGAGGAGGAGGAGGAGGAGGAGAAGAAGAAGAAGAAGAAGAAGAAGAAGAAGAAGAAGAAGAAGAAGAAGAAGGGGAGAGGAGTTTGGATTTGATATCCCGCTTTATCACTACCCTAAGGAGTCTCAAAGTGACTAACAATCTCCTTTCCCTTCCTCCCCCACAACAAACACTCTGTGAGGTGAGTGGGGCTGAGAGACTTCAGAGAAGTGTGACTGGCCGAAGGTCACCCGGCAGCTGCATGTGGAGGAGCAGGGAAGCGAACCCGGTTCCCCAGATTACGAGTCTACCGCTCTTAACCACCACACCACACTGGCTTTCAATGGCTATTAGCTATGATGGCTATGCTTTCCCTCCACAGTTGGAGGCAGCAATACTCCTGAATACCATTTGCTGGAAACCACAGGAGGGAAGCTTGTTCTTGCGCTTGAATTCTGCTTCAAGGTTTCCCACGGACATCTGGTTGGCCACTGTGAGAACAGCGGTGCTGGACTAGTTGGGCAACTGAACTGATCCAGCAGGCTGTTCTTATTCCCACAAATTGTAAAGCTGAAGGAGTATCCCTGATTAAGTCCCTAATTGCCATTCTCGAAGCAAAAAATAAAAATGAAATTGCTGAACTTATGAAGAAGTTTGATTGTATCCTTTTGGGACTGAACCCATATAATGGTTTCCTGTCCTGCTGCAGGTCTTAATTAACATAGCAAAACTGTTGTGCTTATGTTACCACCATGTAGTGCTATTGCAAAGAGTAACTTTGTTTATCCTAAAGCTTCACATGGAGCTGTCACAGATATCTGATGAAGCAGACTCTAAGCCATGGGAACTTGTGCTATAGTACATACATTAGCCTTTAAGATACCACAAGACTATGGTTTGAAATCTCCTAGGTGTATGCGATACTTTGAAACATCTGCCTGCAAACTTTTACATGCATGTTCTTTGTATATTGTGCTTTTGGAGCTCAGGACTGCAAAAACCTGGCAAAATCTGCCACCTGGAGGACTGTGTTGAGAAATGCCTTTTCTTTTTTAAGCTAAATTTCTCTTCTGGGTAATATATAAAAAAAGAATGTAGAATGCAGATGAATGCTTGTGGGAAAGTATTTGGGAGTTTATATACACACATTAAAATTGCATGGATGACATATTGCATGTCTAAACTTCTGTCCGGTTGTAGCCATAATCTTTTGATCAAATAAGAGAAAATGCAAAAAAGGGGAAAGGGGAAAGTTAGCGGTTACAATCATTTCAAACAATACAGATTTCCTATGCTGAAACAAACAAAAGTAAGAAAGCGAGGTGCAGACCACTGCAGAATAAGTTTTTCTGTTGCTCTTTAAAGTGATGTTTTCCTAATTATTTTATGAGCTTTTACAGACTTTGTGGTGTTATGTTTTTTTATTGTTATGTACTTCCATAGGGACGCGGGTGGCACTGTGGGTTAAACCACAGAGCCTAGGGCTTGCCAATCAGAAGGTTGGTGGTTCGAATTCCCACGACGGGGTGAGCTCCCGTTGTTCAATCCCTGCTCCTGCCAACCTAGCAGTTCGAAAGCACACCAGTGCAAGTAGATAAATAGGTACTGCTCCGGCGGGAAGGTAAATGGTGTTTCCGTGTGCAGCTGGCTTAGTCCTGCTGGCCACATGATCTGGAAGCTGTACGCTGGCTCTCTCAGCCAATAAAGCGAGATGAGCGCCGCAACCCCAGAGTTGGTCACGACTGGACCTAATGGTCAGGGGTCCCTTTACCTTTACTTACTTCCATAGCTCAATGATATAGCACAGGTTTTGCATGCAGAAGGTTCCAGGTCCAATCTCTGGCCTCTTCTTGTAAGGCTGGGAAAGATTCCTGAAACCTTGGAGCCACCAATCCGTGTAAGCAATGTCAGTGCCGAAATGGATAAAGCAGCTTTGTACATTTTTACGTACCCTGAGCAAATTGCATTGGAAAGTCAGTGTAGGTATTTTGGAAATAAATGCAAAAATGCATCTGAGGTGCTGAAGGCATCCATTGGAGAAATCCAGGAACTGGTACCTCTGTTGAAATAGATGGTAATGGGTTGACCTTATGTAGATAACCACATGAATCAATCATATGCTAGAAGACAGCCCTAGATATTTATCCTTAGGACTTTTGATCTACTTTGCAGGCGTAATGATGAAATGAGGCAGTCTTTCCAGAGAAGACTGTCGCAAGCTTCATTGGTATCCGGTCATTTGGGTGACATGGAAACAGCTGTCATCTCGGATTTACTGACTAACGTCGGTAGCAAATTATGCTAAAAGATATTTGAAGCAGTTTTGCATATGTTGGCACCATTAAGTAAATTATAACTTGCAACTGTGTGTGATTCACACAGCAAATTTGCCACCCAAACTGGGAGGGGTATGAGATCAGGGTACCCACAAACAGCTTGTGCACGGTTAGAAGCTCCCTTTGCTGTACAAATTGAAAAGAGATAAGCTTCTCCACTGAAGAGCAGGAAAATACAGTAAAAACAACCAGGAGTCTTGTGGCACCTGAAAAACTAGCCAGTTTATTATAGCGGAAGCTTTTGTGGATGACAGCCCACTTCATCAGATGCATGATGTCCTATCCTGAGTTACAGGTATACATACTCACGGCTAGAGGGGATTGTAAACAGTATGGGAAGAATTCGACGGTATACTAAGATGATTGTTTTGTCAGCGCAAGTGTTTCTGCTTAGCACAGGGGTCAGCAAACTTTTTCAGCAGGGGGCCGGTCCACTGTCCCTCAGACCTTGTGGGGGACCAGACTATATTTTGAAAGGAAAAAAAGAACGAATTCCTATGCCCTACAAACAACCCAGGGATGCATTTTAAATAAAAGAACATCTCAGATCTCACACTGGTCACCCTGCAATAATAAGAACTTTGCTCATGCTCTCATGTACAAGCAATTATTTTCCCACATCTACTCATGTAAAAACACACTGATTCCCGGACCATCCATAGGCCGGATTTAGAAGGCGATTGGGCCGGATCTGTCCCCCAGGCCTTAGTTTGCCTACCCATGGCTTAGCAGATGGAACAAGCCCCCTCTTCCCCCAGTGTTCTGTAGGATCTCCCGACCCTCCAGAGTGGATTTGGGGAAGATATGGGGGACACATGGGAGGAAGAGGGGGAAGCCCTATGGTGCTAGCAAAGCCCTTCTACTGGCTTCTGCAAGCATATCAGGTTAATTGTAAAAGGTAAAGGTAAAGGTACCCCTGCCCAAACGGGCCAGTCTTGCCAGACTCTGGGGTTTGTGCGCCCATCTCACATTTATTGGCCGGGGGCCAGCGCTGTCCGGAGACACTTCCGGGTCACGTGGCCAGCGTGACAACGCTGCTCTGGCGAGCCAGAGCCGCACACGGAACGCCGTTTACCTTCCCGCTGGTAAGCGGTACCTATTTATCTACTTGCCCCCGGGGGTGCTTTCGAACTGCTAGGTTGGCAGGCGCTGGGACCGAGCAGCGGGAGCGCACCCCGCCGCGGGGATTCGAACCGCCGACCTTTCGATCGGCAAGCCCTAGGCACTGAGGCTTTAGCCCACAGCGCCACCCGCGTCCCCAGGTTAATTGACTCTGAGCCTATTTCTCAGTGTTAATTCCTTTGCTCCCTCCCCCCCAATGGTGACAATAGCAAAGTATTCTGAAGTGTTTTTTATTATGTAAAACACACACAGACTTACAGTGGTACCTCGGGTTACATACGTTTCAGGTTGCATACGCTTCAGGTTACAGACTCCGCTAACCCAGAAATAGTACCTCGGATTAAGAACTTTGCTTCAGGATGAGAACAGAAATCATGCTCCGGTGGCATGGCGGCAGCAGGAGGCCCCATTAGCTAAAGTGGTGCTTCAGGTTAAGAACAGTTTCAGAACGGACCTCTGGAACGAATTAAGTACTTAACCTGAAGTACCACTGTAATGAGAAGGAATTCAGCCCAGCATTTTGGTGTAGAGGACATCACGTGGACTCTTAAGAGAATCTTGCATGCATTAGGAACAGCAATCCCACCAGGAACACCTATTTGGTGTTGGTGACTTGTGGAAGTCAGTTGGCAGTTCACCACACCTCAGCCAGTGCGTTGTATCAACAAAGTATGCAGAGCCCCAGTGGTGTCTTCAGAGATTTCCCGCTTCCAGCAGAACAGCTTCTTCCAGAGTCTCTGGTTTAGAAAAGCTCCTCTCCCACACAGTTCAAAGTAACAAAGTGTTTATTGTCTCCAGACATAAGACAAAGCTAAACACTGCTATCTAAATATACAGTTCTTCTGGACTTTGAAATACAGATACTGTACATATGTACAGAGAGATTTACCAACACTATCACCACACTTGCTAATGCTGCTGTGTAAAACCCACAGCATCTTCCCCCTACTCTTGGAGTCAGACCCTGACAGCAAACAGGACAGGACACAAACACACAACAGGACAAAATGAAAGCAATGCCCTAGAGACTGTTAGACCCACTCATGAACCAACAGGCAGGTGAATGACTCAGCAAGTCATACCCTCAACTTTGCTGGTGTTGCTATGGTAACCCAGTGCATCTGCTCTCTTATCTCTGAACATCCAGATGTGGGGGGATATGCTAACTCCAGACAAGAGACCAAGTGCTGTGTAATTTAACCCATTGTTTACATTACATTAACATCTGGAAGAAGATCTAGACTGGGAACGTAGCTCTAGCTAAGCTGGTCTGAGATTCTGGTTCTAGATTTAAGGGATGTGCAGCAATTCACCATGTATCTGTATTATGTGGAAACAACCTTATCTGTTTCAGATTGTGTCATTCCAATCCAGTTCTTTATTTTAGTTAGAATTTGATCTGCTAAGAAGCCAAAGCGGCAAAAATTCATTGGGTAGGATTCACCTAAACAGTTAACAGCTGGCGGAAGCCCTGTACACAGACTTCTGTTTGCACAATGGGCCTTTGCCCCTTCTCCTTCCACCCTGCCACCCTGAAATTGTCTTGCAGGGCAGGAGAACCCCAAGAACAGTGTGCGAGGAGAGGAGAGGAGAGGAAGATGATTCCATCTTGCAAGCTGCGATGCTTGCACAGACAGAATGCTTGGAATTCTACCTATTGATTACAGTAACAATTATTATTTATTAGCAAGTAAAAGCCTCGGATTCCCAATATACTGAGATTTGTGAATATCTTGCCATCTAAGTTTTTCTTTTCTTTGTTTTGGTTTTCGTTCTGCTTCGAATTGATTGATGATATAGTTTCTTTCTGTTTTATTAGCAATTCTATTTTTAAAGGTTTATGTACATTTGACAAGTTACTGAACACAAATATTGTAAGAAACAACACAATAGTCAGGAGCTCTGTTTTACCCATATTGACTTTAATGGAGAATGTAAAAATGGCTGTAACTTTTCCTCCTTTTTCACATAAGTGGAAGGAATTTGCAGGCAGAAGAACCCTTCTAGAGCCTGCAAACTGTAAGACAGACCTATCAAGGGTGTGTGTGTGTGTGTGTGTGTGTGTGTGTGTGTGTGCAGGGAACCTTTAATATTTATTTATTTTTAAAAATCAAACTCTAACTTTTTTATTTTCTGCCAGAATTGGATACAAATTTCAGCCTTGGCCCTCCATTCTGAGAGGCTGAAGCCTATTAAATTTCAGAAAGATAGATGCAGCGATTCTCTTGCAAGTGCAGACATTATCATTTTGGTGTGGCAAAATAGAAATCCACTTTCCTCTTCTAGTTTCTGGGGGCAGTCCTGAAAACAAGGGGGAAACTGAGGCAACATGGTTAATCAGAAAGCTAAGCACCTTACTGATCCTCCTCAACAAGCCTTGTCAATGGCATGACTCAATTTGGTAACATAAAATACTACCCTGGATCACCCAGATTCACCTCATTATTTTGGGGTACACATAGAACCAAGGCACATCCCTACCAGATTTAGTTCCATTTTTGTTTTAGTTCCAGATTCTTTCCTTACTAAAGGCATAGCCTTAGATTTGACAGGAAGGCCAGCTACAACAAAAGGTTAACATTTCTGGGTAAGGAATATTGAAACATTTCCTGCCATTCTATTCGTGCAGCCAATTTATTTTATCCTGCAGCAGCTCAAGTATGCACAGCAGGGAGGTCAGATAATAATTCAAAAGCACAGATTTTTACATTGTCTTTTGTCACAGATGTATTAGCAGTTGGTCTCTTAAATTCTATTTACATGGTTTTTCTCTTTGCTACCGGAGTGCTCTTCCCATAGTATGCAGTGTCCCAGCAAACATTTTATCCTTTCATTTGTTCTTTGAAGAGTGATCTCAGAAACTACCATAATCACTCAGTTTTCCTAATCAGCATTTGCAGTTTTGGTGAAGCAAAAACGAAGCAGATATAATTCCACGACTGGAGGACTAATGTGCAAATGCAAACTGCAACAGCGCAACCAAAATTATGCATGGTTAAGTCTCATTGATTTCAATGGGAGAGTTAAGCACATACTTAAGAACATCATCCTATTCATACTGAACTCTGTGGGACTTAACTTCCTCTGAGTTAACACAAACAGTTTTGGGATGTAAATCTTTCCAACTGGAGAGACAGTGAGACCTAAAAATGCTTAAGTTTCACTAGACTGAAAATAGATTTAGCGAATTTGTCGTTGAAAGGATGAAATGCAAACGGTCATTTCACCATTACAGAAATGTAAAAAGGGAAATTAGCCCCAAGGTGTCATTACATGAGCTTACATGAACACAAAACTGATTTCAAATACTGTTAATAGCATGCATTCACAATCACAGACAGTGTTTCATCTTTGTTTAATGTGTCTCCAACATTCCCCCAGACCCAGAGCTGGCCTGCCCATGACGAGGGCTGAGACAGCTGCCTCAGGCAGTGGAAACGGAAGAGGTGGCGCCCCCCCCCAAGTGCCCTGCCTGCTCCAGTGCCACCACAGAAGTAACCCAAGTAAAGGAGGCTTTGGTAGCAGCAGAGTGTTCTGCTGTCCAGCTTTGCTGCCAATCTCCTTTTCAGAAGCTCCACCCACCCAGCAGGCTGGTGAGGCTTGGTGAGGGCTTCTTGAGGAGATGCCCTTGTGGAGTTTGCCACCCCGCTGTGCTTGGCCACCCGCTTTTACCTCAGACACCAAAATGTCTTGAGCTGCCTCTGCCCAGACCAGAAGCCTTGGGGAAATGCACTCTCCAAAATGCAGGAAAGATGGTACCCTAAACATCCAATCCCATCTTGAACTAAACTAAAAGTTTAGAAATATTATAATACTTTCCTGTTCCCAGTTACGAGATCAGTCATTGCTTTGCCTTTTGCATCTCGTAACTCCTTCTGCAGTAAAGAACTTGGTATGGGACAGTTAATATTGTCTCTGGTTAAATTTAATGCATTCAATCCATCCATATAATGTTGAAAGGAATGTATATTCTGTACCAAAAAGGTCAAATATCCAGCTCTAAATCAAAGCAAAATTGGCACCTGTCTGTCTTGGGAGACAATGGAGGAGTGTACCTTTGGGGCTGAGGTCAAGCTGAGGACAGACATGTTTTGTTGCAGCTAGGGCAGATGAAGTAATCTGGTTGTGCTGCTGCAGATGCACACACCATGGCACCACTTCTCTCTGTGCTTTCCCCAGCATTCATTTCTCCTCTGGTCACTGCTGTGGGTACATGACTTGACTGCCTGAGTATATCAAATGAGCCCAGGAACACTCACCTAGACTACTACCCCTTCTTCTATGGAAGCATGCCCTGGCATTTCATGAATCTTTTTGTATGCAAGCAGGACATGAAACAAAATTGAAGGGGGATTCATGAGTCTCTTTATAAAACCAAATGGCTTGACTGCAGCTGCTACATGTGTTTATTGATTGCCCAGATATGCTCTTATGTTTCCCAAACATCAGTCGTGGTTATTGAAATCTACTCAGTTTTATCCGTCTTAGTTATCACTTTTGGTCTCCTAGGAAAATGCTGGATCAGTGTGGAATCTGGAGTTTGAGAATGGGGTGTGAAATGGAAAAATGAGAGAAAGTCTCCTTTAATACTTTGTCAGTTTCTCAACAGATACAATGGGTTTTAGAGAAAACTTGTGAGCTGCCAGCAGCATGGACATCCTCTCCTGTCTTGGATTCTGTAATCCCAATACTCTCGCACAGACGTTTTGGGTTTTAGTCTTTGATAAATCCAAACAACCCATCTGCTGATATCCATTTATGCCAAAGGATGGGTGCAGTCAGGCAGACAGGCAATCTTCGTTTTATATTTTAACATGCCAGTTGGGGGAAAAATACAGTAGAGGGCAGTGTGTTGTCAGGTTTCAGTGTAAAATTCACAGAATTATGTTGCATGGATGGGAACCGGGCCATTCTAGTGCCTGAAGAACTAAATAACGGAAAATTAAAAGTACTTCCGACAAATGTGAAGGTTTCTGAGGTTTTCTTATATAAAAAAAAATACAATCTTTTTTATGCGGTAATGATTTGACTGCTTTAATTTTTATAGTAATAGGAAACTGCTAGCATCAGTATCTTTTCCGATTATGTATGGTTCTCAACAGCAGCCTCATTAAGGGGGGAATCATGAACTACAGATGGCAATAATGCAGGCTGGCTACCCATCATAATGTAACGTTTTATCACTGACTGAATGTGGGGTTTTGGAATTGGAAGGATCCCGGAGCCCTTCATAAAGCAGCTGCCCTCAGCACCTTGCAACGCTCTGCCTGCGGCAAGACAGGAAGGTGGCAGCTGGGGAAGAAATGGATAGCCACGAGATGGGAGAGAAGAGCAGGGTGGAAGTGGGGCAAGGGTGCTGAGACAAATCCTTACTCACCCTTGAATTATTATATCTGTCCTTGCCTTAACTTGTTGGGGAAGGGCCATAGCTCAGTCGTTGAGCACCTGCTGTATGTAGAAGGCCTCGGGTTCAATCCCTAGCATTTCCAGGTAGGGCAGAGAGAGACCTTGGTCTGAATGTGTGGAGAGCAGCTGCCAGTCAGTGCAGACAATGAGAAGGGCCAGTGTTCTGACCTAGTAGAAGCCAGCTTCCTGTATTTATTTCTTGCGTCTGTCTATACATTTAAGGATGTATAAGGCGGTCAAAGGCAGTCAAAGCAACAAAGAGTCTTGGGCCATCTTAAGGACTCACAGGTTTTATTGTGGCATTCTGGAAGTCTTTGGGTAGGGTGGATGTGTGAGAAAGGGTGTGTGCATTTATACATGTGTCTGTATAAATGCATGTGTATGTATAGGACAGAGAAAGAAGTGGTTGCACCCACTTTTTTGTCTGGTCACATCCACCATGGCACAAAATCCCCAGAAGGATGGCTGCAAGGGGTAAATTTCCGTTGGTGCTGACCTTTCAAGCCCTCAACGACCTCAGTCCAGTATACCCAAAGGAACGTCTCCACCCCCATCGTTCTGCCCAGACACTGAGGTCCTGCTCTGAGGGCCTTCTGGCAGTTCCCTCACTGCGAGAAGTGAGTTTACAGGGAACCAGGCATAGGGCCTTTTCGATAGTGGTGCCCGCCCTGTGGAACACCCTTCCAGCAGATGTCAAGGAAATAAACAACTATCTGACTTTTAGAAGACATCTGAAGGCAGCCCTGTTTAGGGAAGTTTTTAAATGTTTGATGTTTTATTGTGTTTTTAATATTCTGTTGGGAGCCGCCCAGAGTGGCTGAGGAAACCCAGCCAGATGGGTGGGGTATAAATAATAATAAGTAAAAATAATAATAATAATAATAATAATAATAATAATAATAATAATGATTGCCCTTGAGGTGAAAAGGTTCCCCTTCCCTGAAGTAGACAGCTTCCCCCTTACTTCCCCCCTCACATCATCAGCAACAGGGAGACTGGACCAACTGTCCCTGTTGCTGATGATGTAAACATGGCCACCATTATGTTTTAAGACAAAGGTATGAATGATTTTGCCACCCTTCTGAAGCTTATTGCCAGCAATCATGCCATTTTCTTCCAGCACACAGATAACTGAGTTGGAACGAGGAGAGTCTGCACAGTGGTGAAGGTACGTATTGATTCCATTTCCCCCAGGTTCATCTCTGAGCTTAATTGCAGTGATGACAAACCTTTATGGGAGTTCCTGGAAAGAAACGTGTCTCCTGTGATTATCATTAGCCTACAGTGCAACATGTCTTTGTTCTTTGCTAATCCTTGGGTTGTAGAAGTAGAAAATGCATGTGCACCCTATCTGCAGGCAGAATCTACAAACATTCTTGTATTCATAGGTTTAAGGACAATGGAAGAAAGTGGGGGATGTCAAAAGAAGCTCTTACTGCTTCCAGGCTCACAGGCTTCCCTTTCTTCTTCTTTTACCCCCCCCCCCCCCATGCTAGAAATAGACCTACTTTCAGCAGTTTAGCCCTCACAGAATTGCAATTCCTGGCTACTATTAACAGACTGCAGTGCCCATAATTCTTTGAGGGAAAGAATGCAGTTAGAATATGCTTTAGAGGTATAGTGTCTACACAGCCCTAGTCTAGCTAGACTCAAGTCTGGTTATCATAGCATGTTTTTTTCACCACATGGCAAACTTGATGGTCACATCCACACCGTACATTTAAAGTACATGACTTCCCCAAAGAATCCTGAGAAGTGTAGTTTACCTGTCACAGAGCTACAATTCCCAGCCTCCTTAAACTACAGTTAGCAGGATTCTTTGGAGGAAGAAGATGTATACTTGATGGAAGATAATAGCAAAGATTGGTTAGTTGTTTCTTTGGACCCCAACGTAGAAAAGCACTTAAGCAGACTTACAGCCCAACCCTACGCACATTTACTCAGAAATAAGTCCTACTGAATTCAGCGGGGCTGTCAAGTTAAGGCTTCAAACCTAGGCACATTGAAGTGTTTATATTCCCATTTTAGGCGATTATAGCTGCACACATTCAGCTGTGACTGGCTTCCTCATGCATACCTTTTGCAACAGGAAAACAAGTACAACAGAAACAATTTTGTTGATTCATACCAGGAGTGAAGAGACTGCTTCTGTTCCATTCACACCTCAGCGTTCCTTTATAATTTTACTAATGTAGCTAGCTACTCCTGGGTTTTGCTCCGATGTTTTCCCCGCTTCTCATCTGACTGGAGAGTTAATTTAGACCACCTCATAATCCTTTGCTTGGAATGTTCCCATCTTGCTTTATACCTTGTAAGGAAGCAATTGCGGGGTGGGGTGGGGTGGGGAGGGGAACACACTCTCTAGGCAGAAAAGGGCTGGAGGTGGGGAGAAGGAAGATGGTTATCCTGCTGCCTTCTACACTGCAAGGTATGTTGTTTTCATTTAGGAGCGAGTATAATTGGTGCTCAGCGTTCCTTCATTAGCTACATTTCAACTGGAGCATAATTGCTATTGAGGAAGTGTGAGCGCTGCAGGGGCAGGGGCAATCCCAGTGGTTAATTACATTGTTTGAAACAGGAGTAAAGTTTTTGTGCAGAAGGAGCCTGTAAAAGAGAGAGACAACCCAACAGGAAGTTTCTGCCTTTCTCTGGCTCTCAGCTTCACGCCAGAGCTTTGGCTCAATAATGGGAACTCTGATGCTTTAAAAATATCACCTGCTTTCCCCACAAATGCTGCCTTGCCCTAGATTTTTGGCTGTCCTGAAATCAGTTCTTGGTGTCTAATTCTGAACATGCTTCCTAGGAAATAGATCCCACTGAAATAAATGAGACAGAGCAGCCACGTAACATGGTGAGGACTGAGCTATCATCAGTGTTCACATTCCTCCAGTTCATTATTTTCACAAAATCTTTGTGAGCTGGGCCACTCTTAATCCCATTGGGTAGATAAGGAACAACTGGGAGATAGAGATTTGGGATTTTAAGTGTGTATGGCACAGTGCTCTGTAAGGAGCTGCCTTGTTATAGAGCTCTGAGGTGGGACGGCAGAATATAAAGCGTTGAACTGTATTGCACAATTTCAACTATATTGTATTGCTTTTTTAAAAAAATATTATTGTAACTTGCCCTGAAATAGATTTTGATGAATGGTGGTATATAAATATGATAAATAAATAAAATCTAGCAGCTGACTATAGTGCAAGGCTATAGTGGGTGGAACATACTTCTGCCATTGGGAAAATAATTGGGGCTAGATGACTATTTTGTTCCTTCTTATTCTGGCAAACTGGAACCCTGTTACTTGGTTTGATGAACTGACTATATTTAAAACATACTGATTCTAAACTAGTTCTGTTCATATTGTGTCTCAGCTAGTGCTGGGCTGAAAAAATTTCCTGCTTCTGCACCCCACCCCACTCTCCAACAAATTTATGAGAAAAGGAACTACTGTAAATTCAAAAATTTTAAAAAGAGAGAAAGTTTGTAAGAAATTATCATGTGCTGGGGCTTTGTTGCACTTAATATCCAAGTGGACTTTGAGAGTATCTTTTATTTCACTCTGTAAAGCATCTCTCTGGTGCTCTGCATTCTGCAGCCTACCTGGGAGCCCACATTTCCTGAAAACTTCATGACACCCTCACCTGGGCTTTCCAGCATTATCTTTTATTATTATTATTTATTATTTATTAAATTTGTATACCACCCTTCATCCATAGATCCCAGAGTGGTTCACAGCATAAAAAATACAAGATAAAAACACGAAACACACAATGAAAACAAAACCAAAACAAACCAATAATCCCACTCCCCACATCTGCTCCCACAAACACATCCCAAAAGGCACAGGCTGTTAATCAGTAGGCATGAGAATGCATGAGAATGCAGGAAGGCTGTTTTGCGCATCTGGCACCTGTTTGTTGTTCTTGTTTGTTAAAGTGAATGGTGCTTTTGAAAGAACTTTTAAAGAAGTTGGTGTGACATGATTATTTATTCAGTTTTAAAGGTAAAATAAAGAACTTCACTTAAAAAGAATATCAGTGCTCCCTAGGGACGCCGAAGAACACCACCAGAAACAGAAGAGGAAATTGCCAGACGTTTTGCCCCATGTCTGGAATGGAAATCAATCCAGTGAAAGTGATTGGTATTCAATGTTGTTGTTCTCAAACAATATGTGATTGATGACTCCCCCCCCCCCCGCCCTACATTTGCATTGTGTTTCTTTTGCATTGAAATGAGCGGTGTGGAATAACACAATCATTATGTAATTGGTTACGTAAAATTTCACCACAGCAGACAGCAAGGCAAATAGCATAGTTATTATAAGAAGTCGAACTGCAGCAGAACTGGAATGGCGCTGCATGCGACAAACATGGGTCAGAATGGAAAGCAATGCCTTCTTTCATACTGAAGTATCTAGCCAAGGTCAGTTGCTCAGTAGCCAACCTCCCCAGCTTCAACTAAAGCTCAGGGGGAGTTGTCGTATTTCTTAGATCCAGAAGTGCAGGCAACCTTGGAAGGCCACAGAGCACTGGAGAAATAGTCAATGGTCAGAAAAGGCCATTTCACAATGATATGATAAGCCCAGCCCTACACCCACCCGAATTCTAAAGTGCTCTGAGAAAGAGGGAGAGAAATGGAAGCCTCTTTCAAAGGGGAAGAAAACTTACAAGAAACTGGAAGACATGTTAAAGCACAGTTCTCATTTCAACAAGTTCAGTGCACTCCACCAGCTGTGAATTGGTAAGCACTTGAAAAGCCGTCGTTTTGGAAACTTGGGCAAGCATAGTAATGAAGATTATCCAACCCTTGGTGAGCCACCTTACATGTCTGCAGACACAGACACCAGAAATCGCACGTGCACACACATGTGATCCGGCCCACAGAGGGATCTCCACTGGAGTGAACCAGCCAAGGCGAGGTAAACCTTGCTGACCCCTGAATTAAATCTTCAGTTCTGGGTTTTATTTCTAGCCAAAACTGGGTGCTCTGCAAAGATCCTGGCTTTTGTGCGAGATGTTTAGTTTGAGTGGTTCTCAGAAAATGGTATGTAGAGGGAAAAGAGGGGAGAAGACAATTTCAAGTAAGTGATGAATTTGTCCTGGTAATGGTGACAGAGCTAGTTGGATGGCATTATTTAGCTGAATGGTTTGGGTCTCTGTTCCATGCCTGTATGCTCCGACAAAGTTCAAAACGACCTTTAAAAAAATCTATTCTAAAGATTATCTTGACTTCAGAAAAGGTCTGACTTTAGCAGTTTAAATTTAATTTTGCTCTTGAGAGAGATGGTTGCAAGGGGGAGCAGGGGGAGCGCTGAAGATGCTCACAGTAAACTAATGGCAGAGAAAATGTCATTTAAAAAAAGCAAGTACAAAAAAGCATGTGTCAGTTACAGAAAAGTAATTAATGATTTCCTTCCTCTCTAGCTCTCCCTGGTTTGATATTCAAACTCATGACTTTTGTGATGACTGACAGCCCTGCTGCTTATGTTAATTTAAAATTATTAATCTAATGAAAAGGAATCTGTAGGCAAAGGTGTGAAGATTCAACAGCGAACAAGTGCAGACTTAAGCCACGTGAATGGTGTCTGTTACTTTTGAATATACTACAATTTTGGTTAATCCTATCTGCACAGAGAAGAGGGCAAAGGCTTGGGCCAGATTGACACCATACATTTAAAGCACTGTGATACTATTTTAAGCAGTTATAGCTCCCCCCAAAGAATTATGGGAGGTGCCATTTGTTAACAGAGTAGTTAGGAGACCCCTATTCCTCTCACAGAGCTACAATTCTCAGAGTGGTTTAACAATCAATTCCTCATCACAGGGAACTCTGTAAGGGGATTAGGGATTTCCTAACAACTTTAGCACCCTTAGCAAATTGCAGCTCCCAAATTCTTTAGGGGAAGCCATGGCTGTTTAAAGTGGTATAACAGTGCTTGTGAATGGTATGGTGTGGACACGGCCTTGTTTTCTGCTCCCTCAGCAGGCAGGAGGACTACATGAGATGGACTCAAATTAAAGGAGGACAGATTTGGGCTGATCATTAGGGGAAGGTTATTGAGGGTAAGAACAATGACTATATAACCAATAACTTGGGTGGAAGGCTCTTCCTTGCTGGAAGTCTTCAAGAAGAGGCTTCAGACAGAAGGGATACCCTAGCATTTGATTTCCTGTGCTATATAGGAGGTTGACTAGATTTTTAATTTATTATTTTTTTTGGAGGGGGGACATTGATTTCTAGGACCAGTTACAAGAATCTAATGATGATAATAATTTACTGATAATAATAATTTAATGATAATAATTTTTCCTGACCTAAAAAGTTATCGACTATATCTATCACAATCATTATGCAGGAAAGATTCAGTGCTTGCATTCCCTCCCAATGCCCCATAGCACTTCACCACATTTCCCCTTTAGATTTCATTTCACTCAAATGAAGCACATAAAAGGGTTGAAGGTGAATCCATTCATTTTCTGATTTTCCTTTTGAAAAGCTGGCATAGCAACTTCAGAAATAAGGATGGATCAAACCTGTGAAGCACCACCTTAACCAGTCCAATATTGTTTTCCCTGATGTCATATGTTGGGGTCGGAGAACCTCATGCCAAGGGCCAAATGTGGCCTTCCATGCCTTTCTACCTGGCCCTTGTGACTCTCTCTAGGCCACACACCCTCCCAAGCCACACCCTTCTTCCCAGGCCACACCCCTCATAGGCTTTGTTTCATACCTTCCTTAAGTGTTTTTGCTGGGCTGGAATGTGTCCTTGAATTCTAATTCAAGGATGGAGGCTAGAGAGGGGTGTGCGAGTATCTGCAGAAACTAGCCTACTGTAGAAAAGTAAAATTTATATTTGTTGTTCTGTCCACTTTTGTGTCTGACCCCGCCCATCACTGGCATGAGACCCCTGAGGTTTTTTTCCGGAAGGAAATGCAGCCCTCAGACCGAAAACAATTTCCCATCCCTGTCATATGCCTCATCTATACTAATCAAACTACAAAGCCCATTTTCAGTTTTACCTCAGCCACGCAAACCCACTAAGTGTCCTTAGGAAATGACCGCTCAAATGGGGGGCGCTTTTTGCGTGGTCGCGCGCAGCCCCCCTCAACCCTACACGATCCCCGGCAAGTCAGACTGGCTTCGCCTCCCCAAGCTGGATACTTGGGGGTTCCTGCCTTACCTCAGACAGTTAACCAATCCCAGCTGGGGAGGTGTTGCCAGGGGAGTTGACCAGGTAGGGTTAGGACTGCACTGCACACACAATAGAGGGCGGAACTTACCTGGGAGTCCTCAGTTGGCTCCAGAGCTTCCCCCACCCTGCCCTCCCTCAGTTTATGCCTGCCTTTTACAGGTTAACCTCTTCTTTACAGACATGCGGGCAGTACTACAGTCACTGATGGTTGCTGTTGAAGGACGGGAAAGGAATTTCCCTGCATTGGCAGCTTTTGCCTTCCCCGTCGCAAAACGTCACGACTTTGGCGGTTTCAGGCCCTGTGTGGAATCCTTTAGTCTATCTTCCCTAAATGCGGGGGGGGGGGGAATGAAGCAGTGATCTAGGTCCCCCCCTGCGGTGGCGATCCCAGGGTTCCCTGTTAAAGGGGTTGTGTTGAGGGGACTCACTGGCCATACGCCGTCAGGTTGTCAGTGCTCTCCCCTTTGTGGTGAAGGGGGGGGGCTCTCTGCTTAAACATACGTTTTCCAGAGCCAGCCCAATCCCCACACAGTTTGGATAACCCTGATGTTCCCCACATCCCTGGCTGGGGACTGGGAGGGATAAACGCCCAGTGCCTAAGCCAAAGTCTCCCTACATCTGAAAGTTTAATAAAGTTGTGACCAATTTTAATCCCATAACACGTTGTCCCCCTCCCAGGGGTCACCTGGGGTTTGGGGGGTCTCCACCTGGCCACGCAAACAGCTCTTCTCAGTCTCAACACCCACTCCTGCAATATGGATAATGTTGCGGAACATTTCTCAGAATTACTGAGGTAATATATGTGAGGCACTTTGTAACACTTGAAGTGCACCCTATAAATCCTAAATGTTGTTATTATTATTATTTAATTATTTGCATTCCTAACCTTTGCCAAATCAATGCCACCTTCTGAAAATACGGCTGGTAATTGCGGCACGTTTTCAACAGAAACCCTCATCTCCATTTGTAATGAGCAGAGTAGCCACGCTGAAGCAATTCAAGACAGCACAGTAGAAGAACATAACCAGCTAGAAGCAGTTCAGAGGAAAAGACCTTTTTACTGCCAAGATAGGGAAAGCACATACCCTGTAGCTTCAAAAAGCAAGGAGCTATTACCTTGTTGTCCTTTGGAAAGGCACAGCAAAAATAGAACATAATCGGCAATGCTTTCAGGTGGGCTGGAAAGTAATTCAGGAGAGCTTTTTGTTCATGTGCCCTCCGCTCTCCCACAGTATAATATAAACTGTAAGGCATGCACAGGAAACCTCAGGTTCAAGGGCTGAGTGCGGCCCTCCAGGTTTCCCTATCTGGCTCTTTGGCCATTCTTCAGGCCACAGCCGCAGCCTCATTTCACATAATTGGCACAGGGGGCTGCCAGTTTACTATGAGTAAGAGTGAGGTGATTGTCTTAGAAAGCAGATGTTAGGAGGCAATGGTAGCAAGCCTTTCTCCTGAGCCCCCAGGGCGGAGCTGGGGTTCCCTTGGTCCTCCAGGCCAGGCATCCTCAAACTCAGCCCTCCAGATGTTTGGAGACTACATTTCCCATCATCCCTGACCACTGGTCCTGCTAGCTAGGGATCGTGGGAGTTGTAGGCCAAAAACAGCTGGAGGGATGAGTTTGAGGAAGCCCGCTCCAGGCCTTCACATCTGGCCTGCAAGGTCATCTCAGGCAGCTTACAAGCACCTGCCCTACAATTGACATCATGTATCAGGTGTGGGGAACAACAACTTCCACAATCGCTGGCCATTGGCCATGCTTGCTGGAGCTTCTGGGAGTTGTAGTTCTGCAACATCTGGAGGGCCTGTGATGGCCTGGGAATCTGATTCAGAGGCCGAACCAGAGGAATCCCAGCCTGCACAGGAGTCCCCACCTCCAGGGCCAGCTGAGCCGGGGCAGGGCCTTGAATCTGAAGCGCCTGCACCTGTGCCGGATCCTCAGGAGCAGACACCAGATGAATCCACTCTGGCTCCGGAGGTGATTGAGGACCCATTGCCTACAGGTGCGCCTCTCCCAGCCCTGTCAGGGGAAGGTGAGTCTCCCCCTGGGTCCAGTAACCCTCCAGCCTCTCCTGAGCTGCAGAGGCTCAGGGCAGAGAGGCGGAGGGAACTGGGTTCTCTCAGGAGGAGTGCTCGCCTTAAGGCCAGGAGAGGTGGGTCACCTGGGGGCTGGGACCACCCCTGGCCTCAGAGAAGATAAAGGCCAGTCAGCCCGGTCCCAGGTTGCGGGAGCAACGTCGTTGGAAACCTGTTTCTGCCAGCACCCAGACCTGTTCTTCCAGAGTTCCCGACCTTGCCCGCTTTGGACCCCCCTTCGCCCTTGGTGGACAGTCTCCAGACCCTCGACCCAGGACCGGTCTCTGACCACGCCTCACAGTAACCTCCCCCCGGGACCAGCACAGGGCCAAAGATTCTCTCCACTTCATGTATGCACGTGAAACTCTTTTGCAACACTTCTGAAGCTGGTTGTTTGGGAAGCACTGCACAAGGAGCTTTGACAGGTGTCAGTCACCTGTTGTGGTTAGTTGGGACACCAGATGATTGACAGGTGTGTTGGCCCATAGGGATGGGGGGTGGGGAATAAAGGGTTTGGCCCATTGGGTCAAAAAGGTTCCCTATGCCTGCCCTAGGCTATTCCCCTCTGTTGGAAATCACTGCTATGTGTATTTTGGAATATTGTAGCATGTAGAGGCTTTTGGTAAATCTCCCCCCCCACCACCCTTGAGAGGCATCTGGAGGGAGGTGAGGTTTGCAAGGAAAAGGAAGAGGTTCATGATTCATTTCAACTGACATGCATGTGATTATTTGACGAACTAAGCTACTTGTGAGGGAGCTGAAGTTTCTGTATCTTTCCCAGAAAGTCAGAGTTTTCCCTGAGCTCCCTGGATGGTAGACTAGGTAAAAGAACCTATGTGTAAGAACAGCTGCTAAAGTTGATTCATAGAATATTGCCTACTTACTTACGTGCATTTCTTACCTCCCTGGAACAGAAGGCTTATTGGTAGCAGATGAATACACCGCCATTTGGATGAGTTTCTGCATTTAGATGTCTCTGTCTGGATCAACACAGCAGGAAAGGTGACTGACACTTTGGCTAGCCTGAACGTGGCAACAGCCTGCCCTTTTCTCTCAGCCCCAAATGTGTTTCGGAGATAATGTCCACTGGGAAAGCCAATCCTGAACATGGTTGGCTAACCAGAAACAATTATGAGGGGCTGACAGTGACATACCTGGAACTGGATAGCAAAAAGCAAACTAGGGTTTGGAAAGTAGTAAAAACGCTCATTGTTAAAGTGGGGAGGGTGTGTTTGGAGAACGGGCTGTGTTGTGTTGCATTGCCCTGCAGAATCGCAGCCTGTGGAGCTCAGGCCAGGCAGTACAGTGGTACCTCGGGTTAAGTACTTAATTCATTCCAGAGGTCCGTTCTTAACCTCAAACTGTTCTTAACCTGAAGCACCACTTTAGCTAATGGGGCCTCCTGCTGCCGCCGCGCCGCCGCAGCCCGATTTCTGTTCTTATCCTGAAGCAAAGTTCTTAACCTGAAGCACTATTTCTGGGTTAGCGGAGTGTGTAACCTGAAGCATATGTAACCTGAAGCGTATGTAACCCGAGGTACCACTGTATTAGAAGCAGGTTTTGCTCTCTGTTACAGTGTCTCTGATTGCAGTGGGAGCATAGCTCAATGACAAGAGTACTCATAGGTTCAGTCCAGTTAAAATGGCAGCAGACGAATCAAAAAGGCCTCTCAGGTGATGTGAAAGACCTCTGTCTGAGACCCCAGAGGGTTGTGGCCAGTCAGAGTAGACAGTACTAAACTAGATGGACAAACAGACCCAATGCTCTTTCTTCCCCTCTATGGGAAAAGGAATGAATGGCAACCACAATTTTTATATGGGGGGGGGGAGTAAATGAGTGTGCTCGCAGACTTTTTAGGATGCTTGTGGACACCGTAGAGCAGGAGCTGGGAACCACTTTTGTCTGGTAATGGCCAGATAAAAAATTAGCCATCCTTCTGCAGGTCCATCTACCTGTCAATTGCCTGATACCATATAACATCAGGTGGATCTGAGCCTGCTAGAAAGCAGCAGGGCTTGCATTCATTGCTGTATTGGAACAATATCCAATCAAAGACCCGTTGCAAAGGAATAATTAGCATCACACCCTAAGGTGTGCACTGCCATTTGCTCCTTGGCAACTGCAGGTGTCCCACAGCTGGTGTCAAGTCAGTGACATCAGGGGTGATGCAACCAGAAAGCTGGGTGATGCAGGCTGGATTGGCTGGCCTGGCAGACCTGATTTGGCCTGTGGGCTGGAAGTTCCCCACCCCTGGCTAAAGATATAGGGGCTGAACTTGTTCTTTGTCTTTGCTGAGCCCATCAGAATCCAGCTTGCTCCTATTCTACACCAGCCCATCTCTTCATCTGCATTGCATTGCCCTAGGCTCAGAAGCGGACGCGGGTGGTGCTGTGGGTTAAACCACAGAGCCTAGGGCTTGCTGATCAGAAGGTCGGTGGTTCGAATCCCCACGACTGGGTGAGCTCCACACACTGAAAGAATATGTGAGTGTAGATCACAGGGCCACTTGGACCCAAACCCCAATCATCAATGACCTCTGGAGACCATGGCCTTTGGCATGTTTGAAGCACATCACAGGAAGATCTCTGTGGGTACCAATGTTTGTCTGTAGAGCGCCTCCACCCAAGAGGGCAATTCTGATTGGGCTAGAGCAGAATTTGCCCTTTCTGCAAATGCAGTACTTAATTTTCCTCCATAGGAGTGAATGGCAACCATTACCTTACATGGTAGAAAGGAAATCCTATGTACTTGTGATGACACCACTGGAGTGAAACCTAAATTAGTTCCCTGTCTCCGTTGATCCCAGCTGTTGAAAAGCAAGCCTATTCCTTTCTGCATAGCCTTTTCTCTTTTCTTCATAGCACCATTTCTTTCAGCCAATTCTGACAATATCAATTTGGCCTGTTGCAGGGAGCAATGCGATGTCCCAGCCAACACTGCTCCTGCATCTCCATGTCAAGGCAGTGCATCCAAATCACAGCATAGCTTACCGGTTCTCTAATGTGATAAAAGCATATTGCGGCTCTTGGCACAATCATAGCTTCCCAGTAAATGTTCTCCTGCTCTGAGCTAGCTTTCTCCTCTAGTCACTAAGCAGTAGGTGTTCCAGCAATAGCCCATGACTTATCAGGCAACTTGTGGAAGCGGGAAGAGATATTTTAATGTTAGTTTATCTGCCCTGGATCTCTGGGCTGGATAAAATTTGGGGCGTCTGCATTTCTCCTTCACAAATACATCTTGCAAGCTCAGCTTTTGCCGCTGTGCAGCTGGGAGCAGGGGCCTTTTTCTAAAAACCGCCCAAGGCGGAAAGTCAAAGACAGCTTTTAAGGCAGGATAAAGTATTTCATGACTGTATAATCCCACAGTAGCCTGGAGGTTTAGAGTTGTTTTGTACTGCTTTTGATGTAGAGCTTATAAAGAGATGCTGCCTTCTCAATGAATGCTCCAGTAGCTTATGAGCTGTTTCTACAGAAAACTCTTATGCTTTAACGCCTCGATGCAAGCAAACATGTACTGGTCTGCAGTGCTGCTGCTTCTTCCTCCAGTGAAGAGTGTGCATTGACAATGGGCACTGGCTTGGCTGGTTCAGGGCACAGAATGTCATGTGTGAATGACGTGAAGGTGAACTCATGTAGAATCACAGACACAGACGGCTTAAGGGTGTCCAGAAAATTATTGCCCGGTGACTTGTAAATCTTCAGACACATAAGCGATGTAAGGGTGTTTATACACCATAGATACAAACTGGTTTAAAGAGTTATTTCTTCTGCTTGGAACTGTAGTTCTGTGAAGGGGTGCAGAGATCTTTAACATGTAATTTTTACAAATTACAATTTGCAGTTTTGAGTTGAACTGGTATAAAACCAATGTCTGTGATAAAGATATAACCACACTTACAGAGAGGTGGTCTGTTACACACACACAGGTGAGAAGCATCTTTCCATTTTTCACATGCTCTAACAAATTTTTAAAAGATGCTACAAGTCTTTGGTGATCTCGACTTCTAGTGAATCGAGCCTGGGTAAATGCTGCCCTTTCTCAGCAATGTTTGTGTTGCCGAAGTGCAAAAATGCTGCAACTCAGTAGAGAGCCATTTTAACAAATGGCTTTTCCAGTTTTTCTGCCTTGTATAATATTGGTTCAAGCCCCATTTACTTAGTTGTAAAGGGCACACTCATTTGTGAAGAGGCAGAACTAGACTGGTTGACTTTTCCCCAAACCTCAAGGCTTTTTTTAATTCCCCACGAACCCCTTCCCCAATTCCACTGCCTTTTCCCCTTTTCCTGTTCCGCTACAGTCATCTGGGGATGCCTTAGTAAACACAGGGCACACTCTCTCACATAATCAGTTACTGCTTCTGCTGATGCTGATTGGAGTTTGTGTCTAATCCATCAAATGTGATTCATTTATTAGATGAAACAACATTTGCATTATTCATTCAGCCTGCAATGAATTTGCAGGATTTGACGCAGAATCTGTTATTGCCCCTATTTCTAAAACCATTAGCACAAAGGTTAATCTAGTTGTGCCTTGTCTTTGGCATATGTTAAGGGGGCATCAATGAAATAACCAGCCATTGAGAATCTGGCACTCCAGACTCCAATTCATTAGGTTTCAGTGGTATTTAAAGGCATATGCCTATTTTCCTTCTCATATTATTCTGTTCGTATTTGCCATATTTTTGTATTTTTAAATGATCTGTTAATGGCTCATTCAAAACTTGCTGGTTTTCCATTTACATGTGCATATAAACACAAATGTTACATGCGAATCCACAGATTTGTAACTTTGGAAATCTTTAATATGGATACAGCGTTACAGTGGTTCTTGTACCATGTCAGTGCTAGTTTAGTAAAGCCAATACATGCTTGCTTAACTGGGGGAAGTAGTAAGAACCAACAAATATTGAGCTACATACAGACAAAATTTTTACACAAAATGGCAGACAATGGGCAAAATGGCTCTAAGGTTTGAAGTGCCAGTTGCAAAGCTGCAGAAGAGAAAAGTGGTTAGTTGCTGCAGAGTTGTTACACAGGTGACCCAAATTCACATTGTCTGGATTAAGAGCTTTTGTACCTTGAATGGTTGCTAATGCAAAGATAAGTTACTATGGAGAGAGTTACTATGCAGTAACCAGACTGTATTCGGTTACTCTTTACAGGGCATCAGCATGCCATCACGAACAAAGATCTCCTCTCATGTTTTTCTTGTTCAGCATCCTTCTTACTCTAACTCAGATTTTTTTTAAAAAAAATTGAATTAAATAGCTGTGCAATTTCCCTAGGTATAAATGGCCTATCAAACTGTTGTTCTGGCATGTATAGATTGCTCCGCACATTTCCTTTTCCTGTATTCTCTCTTTCCTCTTTAGGGGCTGACTCTATCACTTTAACCCTTCCATTTCTAAATAGTTTTGTCTTTCCCCCTTTTCCCCCCACCTCCAAATTGTAGTGGAGTGGGGTGAAGGATCATGATCAGGATTGCAGCAAGGGAGGGAGGGAGTATTTTACAATCCCTCACTCATACAATGGTCCCAGTGAATATCTCCCTCTGATTTTGGGGGTAGGGGAGGAGTATTTGCCCATTTGGCTACAGAGTGTTCAAAGTTTATTAGCAGAACAGCAATGACAGTAAACTGCATCCCTTGTAGATGAGTGAAATTAGCTTTGCTTATACTTTTCTTGCCACTTCATGGCACCTTTGATTTTTTGCTTCTTCTCCATGTCCATGCTGATTGGTGAGTGCCAGTATATTGTCAATACGGAATAAGTCCTGCCCATTTTTATTGTGTTAGTTGAGCAAAGCTTTCTTTCTGCTGGAGCAAACCCACCATAATTGCCAAGGGTAAAACAGGAGCTCCTTTGAATCACATCAAATGCAATTAGTGCACCATCCAACCTAACCACAAAAAGGAAACTTAGACCCAAGTGCAGCTTTTGGGGGCCCCTGTGAGAGCCACCAGTGTCACTGGCAAAACTAATTTTGCCATCTGTGACACATCCTACATATGTGTAAACATACAGTGCTACCTCACTCCTGCTGGAGCAGAAGATTCCTCTGAACATATGTGTGATTTGCTTTCAGCCTGAACAACACACACACATACACACACACTCCACTTTGCATCAATTAGAAAATGTCATATTTGTTCAAAGAGTGCAGCATTGGCACTCAGTGGGTTAACAAGGCTAGGGAGGCAGCTGGTGCTTTCATACTGCAGCACTGAATCAAGCAACACAATTTCCAGGAAGATGAATATCCATTACCAAGTAGTGCAGCAGAGCCCAAAGCCTGTTCAAAAGGTTTTTATTATTTTGTATTATTTTTGATGATGTGGTTTTATTACTTTCAATGAACTGGAGTCTCAAAGGTGCCGGCGAATAAGGGATGCTGTAAAGCTGCACCTTGTAGGCTTGTTTCAAGATGCATCTGCCAGCGCTGAAAGAGATGAAAGGGGAAACTGCTTAGCAATGACCCCAGAGCCCAAATCCAGCTCAAGTGTTCCATGGGGCCTTGGCTGAAACAAAAGGAAGATCTGAACAGCTTGCACTGGGACAGGATGGCGAGGATGAAAATTACACAATTCATACTCTCCACTGGGAATAGAAATCCATTTCCCAGATAGAGCATGTGACATGTATTATGCACTTTTTAAAATGCCTTGCAAATGTGCACAGACCTACAGACCCATGCGGTCTGAAAGAGGGGGTTGTGGGAACATATTTCTATCCATGGGTACCCAGAGACTTTTATCATCAGCCACAAGAGAAACAAAAGTAGTCAGAAGTCGGTGAAAGGGCTGTTGCTTTTACACATTTTTTTAATCCTGCAGGCTATGGCTCTCAGAGCTGTTCATGCTAAAATTAAGCAATAAAACCAATGCAAAAATCTGAATAGGGACAAGGGACTGGTGGCGCTGCAGATGAAGCTGGACTACAGCTCCCGCCAGTAATCAGGGACGATGGGAGTTATAGTCCAGCAATACAGTGGTAACTCTGGTTATGAACGCTTCTGGTTACGCACGCTTCAGGTTATGAGCTCCACTAACCCAGAAGTAGTTGCTCCCGGTTGAGAACTTTGCCCCGGGATGCGAGCGGTAGTCTCGCGCCAGAGGCACGCTTTCGCTAATGGCACCTCAGGATAAGAACGGTTTCAATTTAAGAACGGACCTCTGGAACGAATAACTTGGTTTCCTTGCACACATGGCACGCACACATTTTTTCACACACTCACACCCTTGCTTGCTGAAGTAATGCAATCTTAGGAGCAGAGGACAATGTACTATTTTTCTTTAATGTGGAGATAAGCCCTTCATCATCAAAGTGGTTGAGGAAAATAAAAGGAATTATGAGTGGTTGCCTGGAAACTGTGCAAGCATTTCCCCATTCTGTAATAACCTGGAAGAAATAAACAGGAAATGGATTAGCTAGCAGCTACCTGTGCGATTCTTCAAATCCTCATCTTGCCCCCTGCCAACTCCCAATTATTAAGCTTCCTGGAAGCACCAAGGCAGGTGCAAAGCTCCCGTGACAACGACTGCTGCTATTCTTGTTTGAAGAGACTGAAGATAACCTGGGATAGGGGTTTCTTTGTGAGCCAGCTGGCAATTCTTCTTGGAAGAGTTGAATCTGGGGCCTGCCAGTTGCTAACCACTGTTTAAATAATAGCATGCATTCTGATATGGTTAGAGTTCATAATTCATAGCAAACAAGCCATGATCTGAGATAGTAAAGAAAGATGTGTGGTTTACATGCCCTGAGATTACTTGCCTGGGTAAGCAAGAATTGTTGATTCAGGATAATATGACTGAATCAATAATCTTCATTAACTCTGATCACGCCAACCTGCAGATCTAAGGCTGAAGGGTTGCTTTTGTTACAGCAAGGTTAGAGTTCCCCTAAACATACCTGTTAAGTTCCCATTTTATCTACTATTGTTTTCTGGGTTTTGGAATAGATGAAAACAGGAGAAACAGCAAAGAATAATCTCAAGACACATGCTTTAGAGCTGTCAGTCCAAGTTACCTTTGTGAGATCGAAACTGATAAGGTTCCCTCTCAGACAGGAAGCTTGAGATGAAATTCCCAAAGTCAGGCAGCAAATTAGTTGCAGAGCTCAAAGCACACTCCATGTCTTCTGAACCTCTGTGATGTATCTCAGCCACCAAAATAGCCATTTTCTTCCATTTCAAAACAGGGCTCACAATGCTAAACCTGCTGGGGCAAGTTGACTCAAATTCATATCTCTGGAATTAAATTAAGACTCAGTATCGTTCCAAGCCCTGGAGCTTGATGTGAACGCACCAACCACAAGATGCAACTTGTATCAGAGGGTGCTTCCAGACAGTCATTCTTTAGGGATGGGATTCAGCCACATGCCAGGAAATTCTGGTTGCACAATTAAAGCTGAGGTGGAGATCTTGTGAAACCAACTCACTTCCCCAAACTTGCTTCACCTTCTCTGGTAGTAAGCACAATCTTCACTACCCAAATATGTGACTGTAACATCTTGAATTTTTCTGGTATGCATCTTAGAACTCCCAGCACAGTGTAGTGCTTAAGAGTGGTGGACTCGTAATCTGGGGAACTGGGTTCGCGTCTCCGCTCCCCCACATGCAGCTGCTGGGTGACCTTGGGCCAGTCACACTTCTCTGAAGTCTCTCAGCCCCACTCACCTCACAGAGTGTTTGTTGTGGGGGAGGAAGGGAAAAGAGATTGTTAGCCGCTTTGAGACTCCTTAAGGGGAGTGAAAGGCGGGATATCAACTCCAAATTCCTCCTCCTCCTCCTCCTCCTCCTCCTCCTCCTCCTCCTCCTCCTCTTCTTCTTCTTCTTCCTCTGAATATCCCTTAACTGTAGACTAGCATGGGGCTGCCCCTCCAGGTTCCATGGGCTACTTTTGCTGAGCCGGATCCAGATTTTAGGTTTTAAAGTACTTCTGTTGCTGCTGTAATAACATTAGCTCTGGGACTTCTGCTGAGTTCTTTCAAGTTGGAATTCAAATCATGCGTGTGTTTTCTAAGACAATCTCTAGTGTGAACCTTGGAGATGCATACACATTCTGGCTGTGCATATTGCCTCCTTCCTGCCTGGTGAACAAATTACTCATTGCAACTTGATAAATGAAGGAATTGTGTAAACCCTCTTTATAGTTTACAGTTTTTCCGACTGCTTCGGTGCCATATGCTATAAATTCATGAAGCCAGTGTAGCGTGTAACAGGGTTTTTTTGTTTGTTTGTAAATGTTATTTATATAGTAATCCCTGCATCTGTATGCGCCTGGGTATGATATATGTATGCCCATGTATATATGGCTGCGTTTCAAAGGCATTCTCAGCAGATTCTTTCAGAGCCGTGCATCAAAGCCTAACAGGGTTGGATGGGAAGCATTTTTACTCAACATCAGAGCCACTTAAGACCGTAAGAGAACTAAAGAATTTTAATCACCAGTGACCAGGATGGTAAAGAATGAAGTACTACAACTTCTGGATCCCCATTCATAACAAATAGTCAAATATATCTGTAAGAAAGAGAGAGAGAGAGAGAGAGAGAGAGAGAGAGAGAGAGTTTACATGCCAGGATTGAATAATCTAAATTGGGAAAAGCTATAGTTAATTTCAGCAAGATGAGATGAACTTAGATGCATCAAAAGTATACTGGAAAGGCAGTTTTTAAAATGAGGCTGCGAAAAGGAGCTGGAACAGTCTACCTCTGGATTCATTGGAAGCTGGTGTGCTCAAGAGAACAGAACTGGATTTGGACTTCGCAATTCTGGTTTCTTACCATTGGCTCTCATGGTAATGTCGCACAGATTTGGTTTCCCATCTGCAAAATGGGAGGGGGGATCAAAATTATGTTCTGGTATATGTAATATATCAAAATAGTGATTAGGGAGGCAATCCATTCAGGTTATACTGTTGGTTTTTGTACAAACTGTGGGATGCCCAAAGCATCTCAACCCAAATTTGCTTACAGCATTGGTATCTCACCTTGCTTCTTCTCCAGGCAGGGAGTTCCACAGGACAGGGGCTGCCACGCTTAAGGCTCTGCCCCTGGTGATGGCCAACGAAACTTCAGGGGTGTGGGTAACCACTGGAAGTGCTCCATCAGAGAATCTCAGTGATCAGGGTGGAGTATGAGGAATCAGATAGCCCTCTTGGGCTCAGGTTGTTTAGGGCTTTGTGAATTACCTTGATCCTGGCCCAGCAGCGGAGCATATGTCCTTGCTGCCCAGGGTGGGGCGTGCTCCTGAGGGGGGTGGGCCGCAGAGGACGCCCCCCCAGGCACAAGATAGGTGCATGGAGTGGCGTGTGTGCCCTACAGCTGGGGGCGGAGCGAGCCACCGATGGCAGACATTCAGCGCACTGCCCACCCGCAACTGCCAAATGTCACCCCCCCCAGTGAAGATACCCGGGGCGGTCCACCCCCACCTCCCCCTTCCTCCGACCCTGACCTGGCCTAGGAACAACCTAGCAGCCAGTGCAGCTCTCTCAGCCATGGGAGTGCTCTGCTCCTTTGAGCAGTCTGACTGCTGCGTTCTGAACCAGTTGAAGCTTCAGGACCAGATACTAGGGCAGCCCCACATAAAGTGCATGACAGTAATCAGACCAATACATGGTCCAATGTGGTCAGGCTGCCATGGTCTATGAATGACTGTAGCTGGTGTGCTGGCCAGAGCTGGTGAAAAGCCTTCCTGGTCACAGGGGTGATCCTGTTGCTGCCTCCCCCTCTCCTTCCAACAGCAGTGACTCAGCCTTCTGCTACTAGGGCCACCAGAAGGCATTTTGGAGAAGTCTCTACTTTCCCCCAGAAGCCCAAAGCCAGCCTTGTTAGTACTGCTGTAAGTTCAACACGCACACACAATTTTTTTTATTGCTTTATTGAACTTTAAAAAGAAAAAAATAACATAAATTCAAAGTTATCCATAACAAATAAACATTAAAAAATTGTCAATATCCGTTACACTTTATCAGTCTTCTTTTAGTTCCGTTGACTTCCTGCCAATTCCATCTAGCTTTGAATGTTTATTTAACTAGCACACTGTTTGTATCTATTTTAAATAATTGCCTAGCTAAGATATTGTGCTTTCTTAGTCCTGTTCAATGTATAACAGAAGTTATTCAAAAGCTGCCACAGATTTTATGTTGTTGCCATATTTTATATAATTTTAAAATAAACCCCATTTATTAAAAAATGCTTGATCTGCGTGGTCTCTTATTCTTCCTGATATTTTGGCCAGTTCTGCATACTCCATTAGTTTTTGTTGCCACTCCAATTTTGTTGGTACCTTTTCTCCTTTCCAATTTGACACTATTAAAATTCTTGCGGCCATTTTCGCCTATAAACCAACACACAAAAAATGATGATTGGGAAAACTGGAGAAAGACGATGCAAAAGCCACAGTCTGCTTTGCGAAGCCTCTTATGGCACCCTACTGCTCAATTCAACAAACCATTTTACATTTATTTACTGTCTCCCTAGTTCATAAATGCCAGCTTTCCTTTATCAACTGTGCTTCATTGCTGATCTCTCTAGCAATAGATAACTGTGGTGAAGCCAGGCACATATTATGGAGACAAGAATGGTCCAGATGTTGTTGGTCATGAGATCGGATCACGTAAAGCAGGAAGCATGTGTAAGATAATTACAAATTGACTGATTTTCAACACACACACAGACTGTTTCCAGATGCAGTTGCTATCCTGTGCTGCTCTGAAAATGGAAAAAAGAATTTGCTGCATCCTCTTATTTTGAACAAAAGGGGAATATGCAAAAATAAGTACAGAAACTATACAAATAAATATAAAAAATACAAAATATGCATACGCTCATATATAGAAAAGTATATAAATGCTCCCAAACTGCAAATGTTAGGCATGGTCCTGTGGTGCTTTTCCAGACACAGAGCAATACTAGGTTAAAACAGATACTATGGACATGACCCTTCCTTGCCTGAGCATATAATATGCTGGCACTGAGAGATCTCCACAGTGCTGGGATGAGAAACTTGTAGCTCTCCAGATGTCATTGGACACCAGTGCCCATCTTCCCTGACCAATGGTTGGAGTTGATGGGTGTTGGAGTCTGACAACATCTGGAGTGGCACAGATTTTGTGTTTGTCCAACAGACATAGGAGCCAACTCCTTAGCCCCCACAATAAAATATTTGAGGGGGCCGCCCCCCTAAGTTGATGGGCATTGCCATTCAAATGGTATATGTGCACCCCATCTTCTGGTCGATTATGCAGGGCAGGGCTTACCTGCCCCCCATCAATATTTTATTCAAGTTGGCACCCCTGTCCCCAAACCTATGAAAGCAACAACAATAAATAATTACTATGCTCAATGGTGTGTCTGGGAAGTAAAAGCAATTTTGTTTTTAAAAATCACTTGCTGTTTAGTTTAGATTTCAACTGACCTCTTAATGTGTTTCAGCTTTGGGATATTGTTATCACTGCTCTTGGGTTATTTGAGTGTTGGGGTGGGGAGGGTGTTACATGACTTTAATGTGATTTTTCATATTGATGTTGTGTGATTTTTTTATTTAAACATTTGGCTGTTCATTGCCTCCAGCATTTTTATGGGAAAGGCATCTAGTTAATAGACTTGGCGGGGAATAAATAAATCAGTTTGTTTCTCTGGCTCCTCTTCTTCTGTAGGAATATTTAACACTATTTCTTTTTTCTCTGTATAGGAAAATACACTTGTAGCATCATTGCAAGACACTTATTACAGCCGATAATTTATATGGCAATTTAAAAATTATGACTTTTACCCATGCGTCTTCAGAATAACCATGGTGCAAGATCAAGCATTGCAATTTCTGTTTTACATGCTGGAAAATGATGCAATGTTATGTTTCATGCACAATTATTCTTTGAGATTACAGTTGAGAAAGACGACAACCCCTTTGATCTAAGCCAGTTTGTTTGCTTCCTGGACCATCCTGTTTCTCAGTGAGTACAAATGCTCCACAGGCAACTGAAGTAAAAACATAACAGCGTTTATGTTGTGCGCATATTACATGAATCAAAGGCTTAATCTATGTCTTATGCAGAGTTCTCTGATCCTTTCCTCTACATTTTGTTTCCTTTTACTGCATCATGCTGAGCCATGGGCAGCGTCTATGGGATGGATGTTGGGAGGAAAGCAACCATGCTTGCAATACATTACCTGAACCAGTTGGGGGTGATAGAAAGGCAACCCATTCTCCCCTCACTGATTCCTCTTTAATTAACCACTTGCTGGTGAAGCTGATCACTTCTGTTTAGACTTCCTGCTTCTTCCCCAAGTTAGTTGGTCCAAGCCAGTATGAGTATGACACAGCATGTGCTGGTGCTAACTTCTTGGCTCCATCCTGGCCACATGTCTGCCTGCACAGTACTTATAATGACTTTGTTTGCCATGCGTAATAAATATGGTCTGAAGCTCAACATCAAAAAAACTAAGATCATGGCCACTGGTCCCATCACCTCCTGGCAAATAGAAGGGGAAGCAATGGAGGCAGTGAGAGATTTTACTTTCTTGGGCTCCATGATCACTGCAGATGTGGAGAGCAGTTACAAAAAGCCTGCTTCTTGGGAGAAAAGCAATGACAAACCTAGACAGCATCTTAAAAAGCAGAGACATCACCTTGCCGAAAAAGGTCCGTATAGTCAAAGCTATGGTTTTTCCAATAGTGATGTATGGAAGTGAGAGCTGGACCATAAAGTAGGCTGATTGCCGAAGAATTGAGGCTTTTGAATTATGGTGCTGGAGGAGACTCTTGAGAGTCCCATGGACTGCAAGAAGATCAAACCTATCTATTCTGAGGGAAATCAGCCCTAAGTGCTCACTGGAAGAACAGATCCTGAAGCTGAGGCTCCAATATTTTGGCCACATCATGAGAAGAGAAGACTCCCTGGAAAAGACCCGATGCTGGGAAAGATTGAGGGCACAAGGAGAAGGAGATGGTTGGACAGTGTTCTTGAAGCTACCAACATGAGCTTGACCAAACTGCGGGAGGCAGTGGTAGACAGGAGTGCCAGGCATGCTCTGGTCCATGGGGTCACAAAGAGTCGGACACGACTAAACAACTAAACAACAACAATAAACCTTAAGTTTTAATTTCCCCTTCACCCAGCAGTCTTACCAGACTGTGCACACCACTGCAATATATTAACCAGCCACCTCCAATGGAGAGCAGTGTCTGGGGCGGAAGCAGTGAGGAAAGTAGGACAGAGCAAGTTGAAATGGTCAGTAGGTCAAATCGCAAGGTCAGTTGCAAAAGTAATACAAACACCAAGCAGGAACATATGTCAGGGTTGGGTCAAGGGTCAAACCAGTAGATCAGAGGCAAAGTCCAGTCTTGTACACAAATTTGTACATGGTCAAAGAACGATCCAGGAGTCAGGCTCAGAGAAGGAGAGCTAATCTGAATGCTGGGAACAACAGAAGTGGTGACCTGACAAGGTTTTCAGGTGTCTTTGGGCTCCTTATACTATTCCCTACAATGAGTCAATGAGTCCAGGCTTTCAAGGTGGGGCTTGGTTGGGAAAAAGAAAAGACCCAACTGCATCAGAGGCCCAAAGTGCTTGTCATTCTAGAGGACTCAGCCACATCCCTATCCAGGTGTGTTAACTATAAACAGATCATAAAGAGGGCTTCTCACTTTCCCCAAGATGCTTTTTCATCTATGTGACTAAGTTATCTCTGTTTCCCTGTATCTCCAGATGAACAATCAGTTTGGAGGTGGCAAGGAGCATGTTCTTCACATAAATCAGTCAGTACACCAAAGATCATATTCAGACCCATATTGGGGACCCTTGCTGTCAAAAGTTAGGTGGCTGATGACTTGTTAGTGGTGGCATCTTGTTTTTGAAATGGCTTCTCCATAGAGATTTGCCTCATGTCTACTCCTATGTCTTTTTGGCTCTGAGTGAAATCCTTTTTCTTTTTCAGGCTTTCCAAATTGTGCTTTATTTCACTGCCATGATTTCCTGCTATTCTCTACCCGGATGTGTTTGACATGGCTGTTTTCAATCCTGCATTTTTATTGTATTGTTTAAAATTGTTTTAGTGACTTTCTGCACTTGGATGTAGCAATATTGAAGGGCATATTATATATATCTATAAAAAATATAAATAATTAAAAAATGACGTGAGAAACAGCTGGAAGAAACAATGGAAGGAGGGTGTTCTTCCATTGATGCTGCATGCCTAGGAAAAAAAGCAGAGAAAAAGTAATGGAAGTCCAGAAACCACATAATTTGAGCATAATAGACAGTGATCCGAGATGCTCAGTTCAATTTCTGATGCTCTAGCATAGCCCTCACCTATCCAGACTTCCCGATATTTTGCACCATGACCGCCATCAGCCACAGCCAGGTCAGCCATAGTCCAACAACATCTGGAGGTGACTAGATTGCAGAAGGCTCTCCTAGACAAAAGGGTTCCTGTGTTTCTTTACAGGGAAGTAGACTGGGCATGAATCTGGCAGTAAGAGAAAGGGTTAAACAGCTCTCTGCCCAATGCTTTTCTGCTCCCCAGTCCTCTTCCACTTCTGACTACAGCCTCCAAGGCATTCCCACCCCCAGTAAGTGACAACCACAAACCACTGGGAGAAAGGCATTCCAATTCCTTGTTGTGTCTAGGTTGGAACTCATAAGAATGATCCAAAACACACACACACCCATCCCACTCACACACAAAAACAAAGATCATCACAGCCAATCACAAACAAACAACCACTCCCTAGGCCAACCCCAACCTCTCTCACCGCCAAAGGAACACAAGTGAACAGCAGAGAACCAGCACGAGTAACGCTGACACCAAACCCTACATACATTAAGCAAAATAGAAACATCGCCACCCAACCCCACCCATCTTCCCCCCACCCCTTTTCTTCCTAATGTCTCAACAAACGAAAATGATTTGTAAAAATGTTACATGGAAAAAATACGAGAGACATTACACATACTTCTGTAAAACAAGAAAATCTTTAATAAAAATAAATAAATAATAAGAATGGATTTCTGGCTTATACTATTTAAAGCATCTCATCAGGGTCTTGTGTCATCATTGCATAATTTGATGAGCCAAAAGTAAGTCACACACAGGTACTCTGCGTGAAATGCTAAAAGGTTACAGAATTGTGCTCTGTTCAAGTCACGTGAGCTGGCAAATTAGCAGTGTCTTTCTTAAGAGGAAAAGCTGGCTGCCTAAGAAAGATCAAGAGAAAACATCAGTGGGGATATACAAATCATGCTTCTTTTCTGGTTAGGTTGGCCTACCACTGTTTTCATTTTTGAAATGTGCTCTGCAAGGAAAAGCTTCACATTTATTGAAACAGCGTAGGGCCATTGCCTATTCATGTTTGATTCATATCTCTCTCTCTCTCTCTCTCTCTCTCTCTCTCTCTCTCTCTCTCTCTCTCATATTCCTCCTCCCACCTCTCTCTTTTGAAAAAGGTTGGGGACAAAAATATGTCACTTTGGAATATTTTCCCATTATTTGGCAGTGTCAAATAAGTGCGAAGCACAACTCCCTGGCACACCATTCCTCCTGACATTTGATCAAAACAGCTGACCTAACATTTGAGTACTGACACTTAAATTACGGGGCCAGCTTCTGAAAAGCTAAATGCTCCCCTTTTACTCTTGTACCTCTCTGTCCTCTTCTCTGGCTAATGCTGCGACTGATGGTTCCTTGTCATGTCACCGTCCTGTTAAAGTGTCAGCATGCAGAAAATTGTGCTTCCCTTGAGTGGTGGCCAATTGCCTGATGCCAGTGCAGAGACAGTTTCTGTTTCTTCACAAAGCACTGGGGGTGGTGCGGCAGAGAGGCCCCCAGGGTCCCTATCTTTTCTTCTCTGTAAGATCATGTTGGGACTGTCAAAAGCATTGTGTGAGTGGGAGAGGAACGAGGGCTACAGCCGTGCTTCCCACAGCTTTGGGGACATGCAATCCTTTGCAAATATAGAGTCTCCCTTCTGCAAACAGAAGGGGCTCTTTCTGTTCATGGAAAGATGCTGGGATCCAGCAGAGGATCCTATAGAGGGGAGAGGTGATTTCCCTTTCCCCCTGCAGACTTCCCTACTCCCAACACTCACTACTATGCTATGCCGGGGGACTCCAGAACCTAATTGAGCACGCTTTCTGGGGACAGAAATGGCTGGAGGGGAAGAAGGATTCTGTGAAAAATGCCCCTCTCCCTCTGGATAGTTTCATTACATACCTTAGTCACTAGGTGGCTTTAGACTTTAGACTCAATTTGCTTCTTGATGTTTGGAATACAGTGGTGCCCCGCAAGACGAATGCCTCGCAAGACGAAAAACTCGCTAGATGAAAGGGTTTTCCGTTTTTGCGTTGCTTCGCTAGATGAATTTCCCTATGGGCTTGCTTCGCAAGACGAAAATGTCTTGCACTTTTTTTTAAAAGCCGCTTGAAGAGGTGCAGTTGCGACAGACCGTGCTTCGCAAGACGAAAAACATTGCAAGACGAAAAGACTCGCGGAACGAATTCTTTTCGTCTTGCGAGGCACCACTGTATAAGAACTGACTTGTAGTGAGCCAGACCATTGGCTCATTGAGTTCAGAATTGTCTACGCCCATTATGCTTGTGTAAGAAGGCAATATTGTACCTTTCTCATCTAACTTCCTAAGTGACAAGCCCTCTAACCCTTTCATTATGTTTTGCAGAGTTTTGTTCTGGGCCCATTTCTAGTTATTTACTTCATTTGGGCTCCCTTGCCTGTTCCTTTATCATTTCTGTGTTTATGATCTACAGCTGTCATCTTTCCACTCCTGATACACTCTTCTTCTTATATCTGCCTGTCTGACAGTTGACTCATCAAATATATTCATCTGTTGTTGTTGTTGTTGTTGTTGTTGTTGTTGTTGTTGTTATTACTGAAAAAACCACACATATTTATATAAGAAAACAAATGACAGGGCAAACTGCCCTTGGCTCAGTCTGGAACTCAGTAAGAGTCTTGTCATTTTTCCAAGCCCAGTTCCAAAATTCAGAGACTTCACTGCATTCTGGATAAGATTTAGAAGATGTACAACAGGGCTTGATCTCCTCCTGACCCTGTGCTGTGGACCTTGCAGTCTCTCACCTGAGCCTTCCATGCTCTCTACGCACAAGCACATCAGCTTTGCTGCACCATAACAAGTAGCCTTATTATTGTCCGCACCAGAGTCAGTCAGTGTTGTGCCCTCCAGAGGTTATTGGACTCCAACTCCCATCAGCCCCAGCCAATGGCCAGGAATAATGAGAGTTGTCATCCAATGACATCTGGATGGCGCAATGTTGGCTGCCTCTGGTCTACGCTGGATGGCAGTGGCTCTCCAGAGTTTCAGCTGGGTGATGTTTTCCTGGAGATGCTGGGAATTGAACCGGGGACATTCTGCATGCAAAGCACATGCTCTACCGTTAAGCTACAGCCCTTCATTTACTAAACAGCACCAGGAGTGTGATGTCTATACACCCTGAGACATTTACTTTTCAGGGCACAAGAAATCCTTGCTGCATCCCCAGGCGCCTGGAAAACTACATGTCACAAAGCTCTGTGAGGAACTGTACATGCTCAGAAATAGTGACATTGTGTGTGGGGGAGTGGTTAGAGTCTAAACTGACTCATAAAAATGACTGTACTTTAACATACTCCTATCATTATTATTATTATTATTATTATTATTGACTGCTCCTCACAATTTCATCTATTTTTTGTTGTAGTTGTGGAGGCTAATCACAGGCTCTGGAGCTCCCCTGGGATTTCCCACAATTCCTGGAGCCTTAAAAATCACCCTCTGGGGGTGTTTTCACAGCTCTGTCTGAGCTGTGATTACTGTCTATGACTTGAACAAAAAATAGACTCAAGCTGAAAAGGAAAGCAACACTTTACTGTGATTTGCTTAGCTGGTCAATGAAAGGTTGTCCCTCACGGACCATAATTTTGCATATGAGCCTACAAAACAGTCTAAAGGTTGCTTAGCAAATGCACCTGCAAATTCTTAGTTTACCTTGTGGGAAGGGGGCAGATGAATTATGCTCCATTATTCACCAGAGCATCGTGAGTTGGTCAGGTTGATATTCACTACCAGATAATGACAAACTTTGGTGACATCACCACTGAGGAACTTGGTTTTGCCTTAAGAACATAAGAAGAGTTGTGCTGGACCAGGCCAAAGGCCCGTCTGGCTCAGTATCCTGTTCTCACAGTGGCCAACAAGATGCCTATGCGAAGCCAACAAGCAGGACCCGAGTGCGGGTTCTGCCAAGTGTTTTTGAGAAAGACTGCTTGATTTTGTAATGCAACTGAGCATTATTCATATTCTAGGGAAATGTTTCCTTTGGGAACATTGCTATTTATGCGTAAAGTTTTCATTTGTCTTCCTAGTTCTGCTTCTCTTCCTTCAGTGTTTTTTTCCTTTCTTTCTTTTAGATCTAAATGCACTTTCCTTTCCTTATCAGTTCACAATTGTTCTAAGTCTAACACTGTATTCTTATATCATTGTAATCCACCCAGGGACCGTATGGTGAAGGGCCAGTAAGAAATCTAGTCATCATCATCATCACAACTAAAACCACCACCCTAAAATAATAATAATACAAAAAACAACAATTATTATTATTTCTTTTTTTTTTGGTCTTCAATCTCTTTCCCCCCTTTCTGCTACAGCTAAATCTCACAATTTTCAACTTTTTCAATATCTCTCATCCACTTTGTTCTTTGCTTTCAATTGATACTAGAAAGATTCTGTTTAATTCTCCTACAGTGTCTAGACTGGTAACGATTATCGTAATGATCTTTCTATCTGGCCTTCCCTTTTTCTTACTTTCAGCTGTTTTCCTCCATTTTAATTTCTGCAGCTCATTTGTTTTTGTTCCTCCACACCCGCCCCCGCCCCCCGCTCTTCAGCCCTCCCAATTCCTCATTTTATCCAAGTTTTTCTTCTCTCTGCCCTGCATTGAATTCCATTTCTCTAGGATTCAATTTAAACTTCTTTTGTTAACTTATAAATGTCTTCATACTCCGAGTCCTTCTTATCTTTCTACTTTCTTATTTCTTTATCCTCCCTCTTGCTCTATCCATACAGAGCTCTCCACATACAGAGCTTCTTGTCAAAACCGGCATCTCTTCTGTTATTTGGGTTGGCGCCCTTTCCCCTCCTCTCATTCCTTCTCTCCGGGACGCCCTGCCTCTTGATTAGAACATCTCCATCAGGTTTGGTTTTTTGAAACAGCGGCGGAAGAAGACACATTTGTTCCCCCTGCCCTGGCCGCCGTCAATTAGCTTCTTCCCCATCCTTCGCTTCCCTTTGTGTTCCTTCTAGATTCCCTTTCCCCATCAGATTGTAAGCTTGCTTGCAGGGCTGGTCCTTCATTTAATTTACCATTCAGTGCTCCTGAAAACATCTCACAGCCGCTAGCTGTTATTGTATTATTTCTCTTGCTTCATCCCTCTGTGTAGCTGTGTTTAAACACTTCGCCTTTATTGTTATTATTCAGGAACACAGGCCACATTCAGGAGCTATAGGTAGTGGCTTCCTATGGGGTTCGGGCAAAGTAAGCCTCCCCATTGCCTGCCCTCTGATCCTTTTGACTGGAAATGCCAGAGATTGGACCTAGGGGCCTTTCTGACATGCAAAGCACACGCTCTCCCGCTGAGCTGCGGCTCCTGCCCTCGGCTCTCTGCTAAGCCAACGTTTGGCTTCCCCACCATCTTGTGTCAAAACGGCCCCTGTTGGCTGTCCCAGTGCAGTGGCAGCACAGCCCAGGGCTCTGCCCTCTCGCCTGCCTGTTAAACGTGGGCAAAGGAAGCCTCGCCAAATTGCATACGAGATCGTAACCTGAGAGAAGCGCGGTGGCATTGCTCTAGGGAGGGTCCTGCTGTTATTAAATCTTGCCAGCCAGCCAGAGACACTGTGAGGCTCTCCTGAAGAACTGAAGTGATAAGTGTTGCTGTTGCCCTCATGCCACCCCTGACAGTAACAGCTGCTGTTACCAAGCCAACGGTTAAAAGCAGGCGGGGGGGGGGGAGAGAAAAAACCTTCCTGGAACACTAGCATTAAAAGTGCAGAGATTTATTCTAATGGATTTTACTACATGCTCTAGAAGAGAGTTTGTGCAGATTTTGGGCCTTTTGGCTTTTTATTAGCTACTAGTCCAACAGCAACTATTACTTTCAGCTTTGCCTCCAGTTGTTCTTCTTCTTCTTCTTCTTCTTCTTCTTCTTCTTCTTCTTCTTCTTCTTCTTCATTGCTGCCAAATGCTTTCTTCTTTCACTAGGCTCATTTCTTGCGTCTTTATGAAGCCCTGCATGATCAGAGTTGTTAATTCAAATAATTAACAATCTTTATTGGCAAATATGCACATGCACGCAAACTGCTCACTTGGATCAGGTAAATAGCCCATATTTTCCAGTCCTTGTCTTGGGGGTAAATCACTGTCTTCATTTTGGCTCCGGGGAGGTGGCTTCTTCAAACGTTGTTAATGTGGGTTGCTGCAGAAATCATTCTTCAGGAGTTGGGATAGATGATTCAATTAATTTTGGGGTTTCTCTGTTTTTCTAGTCTTAAGTTCTGTCCCCCACATTTCCACATTACTATGTGAAGTTTTGTTTTTAAAAAGTCCTCAGGAAAATTAACCAAGAAATATCAACCCATGCAACCATTGGATACAACTCAGAGTGGTATTGGCCCATGTGCTGGGGCAGAGCTCCCCTGACAGCTTACCTTGATGCATAGGGGTGGGGCAGTGGTGAGGTCATGTTTGTGTGGATGCAGCCTTGTCAATGTTGCCTCCCTGGCCCACCTCAGGGCTGCCTAGGTAGGCAACAGCCATGCCAGTGTTGGGTGGGCACAGCTCTGTGGCTTTGCCTCCCTACACCAGACGCTACTGACTCCAAGACTCTAATGCACACAAATCTCGATGCATGCGCATAAAGAGCAAGGCTGCGTGTAGTGCAGAGCTGACATTTCATAGCAGGGTTGATAACAGAGTGCAGGACAACCATGCTTTTCTAGTGTATCTTTAACTCAGAGAAACAGGTCCTTATTTGCATTTCAATCAGTGCAGAAGAATCTGTTGTGGACAAAGCAGAGTGTTCTGGAATGTGTAATGCAACTTTGCTAACCTGGCACCTGCCAGATGTTTTGGACCACAGTTTCCATGCAGTTGAAAACATCTGGAGAGAGCCCCAGGTTGGTGAAAGCTGGTGTAATATACAGCGGTACTTTGGTTCCCGAATGGCTTAGTTGCCGAACAAATCATCTCCCGAATGCCACAAACCCGGAAGTAAGTGTTCCGGTTTGCGAACATTTTCCGGAAGCCAAACGTCCAACTCCTGCAGCCAATCAGAAGCTGCGGCTTGGTTTTCAAATGGTTTTGGGAGACAAACGGACTCCCGGAATGGATTAAGTTTGAGAACCAAGGTAGCACTGTAATGGGGAGAGGGGAGCGGTGATCCTTGCTGTAAATGCTGGGTTTTTGCAACGGTATTCCTATTTGCATCTGTAAAATGTTGCAGTGTATCAGTGTTGCTGCATTCATTTGGAGCTCGAGTTACCTCTTCTGCTTCCAAACTGACATGAGTTTCCTCTCACACTCTTGTCATGGCACAGGTCCCAGCTGGTCTGAGGCACAAGCAAAGCACCTCTTAGTTATTTAACCTAAAAAGAGCTAGTCTGGTCTAATGTTGGTGTGTGGTGATGTTAATGCAAATACCTACACAGCTAAACTGTGGACCTTGAAGGCTATGGCAAACCCTCCCAGCGGTTTTGACAGAGGGATTAGGTATCTATAGAACAGAATTCAGTAACTGCCAGCTAGCTAATTATGCCAAACGCTGCCACCAGTTTGAGACTGGCTCTGCCGCTGCACCAACATTTTGTGACAGGTGGGCCTTGGTAATTTTCAGTCCTCTCAAGTGGGCCCTGGAGACAGAAGATTTGAGAGCTCCTGGGTTAGAGTGTTGGACTAGGACCAGCAAGACAACTTGATTCTAATCTCAGGGGGTTATAGTCAACTAAGTCCTACTCAGAGTAGACCCACTGATATTAATGCACCTAAGTTGGACAAGCCCATTTCTCTGAGTAGAGCTAGCAGCAAATACTGCCTCTGGCTTCTAAACTTTACATTGACAGGGAACTCACCAAGTGACCTTGGAGCAGTCTCTCTCTCTCTCTCTCTCTCTCTCTCTCTCTCTCTCTCTCTTTTATGAGGTTGTTGTGAAGATAAAAGGAAAGAAGGGAGAGGACCACATAAGCCACTGCAAGAGCCTTGGAGAAATGCTGGGTAATATATATAAACCACAGCAGCGCCCACCATAAATTATTCTTTTATGTCTGCTGTGATCATATTTGGTTCTCCTTCCAATAGTCTCCAAGTCCTCCACAAACCCCATTAATCCATTGTTTAATTAGACTTAAAGCATACTCTGATCCTTTACAAAACAGCTTTGTGTCTTCTTCATGCTTCGTGTTTCAAACGGACAGGTTACAGTTGCGATGCTGATAAGGCAGCATAATATTTCTGCATGCGCCTCCCGTGTTGCTCGAAAACCCATTTTCACTTGTTTTCTTTCAATATGAATAATTTTGGGAGCTGGTTTTAAAAGAAAAATGCTTTTCCTGCGCACTTGCTTATTTTGTTGTCGGTGGCTGGAAAATTAAAGTACAAGTGCTTTATCTGCATTACAAACACTATCTCAAAGTGCTGGGGTGCTTTAATCTATCTTCCAGAGTGTGTTTTAGTTTATTATTCATGCTTGAAGGGCTTCATCTCAATACTTGCATGAGTTACCATAGGCACGAGGAGCCAGGGTGCCCTCGCTATAGAGGCTGGGGCCAAATGGAAACTGATGTCATCTGAAGCAGACAGGCAAGTGACACATAAAATTCAACTCTGAGATGATTAACAGAGAGATATGGGCCTGCTTCTTGCATTATGTTTTAAAGACACAGCACACACTCTTGGAAAGAAAACAGAGAATGGACCTTTTCTTCAAGCTGGGATATGTCTGCAGGGAGGCCTTTATTAGGTTTGGATGTCTATCTAATTCACATTGAAACCTTGCATCTCATGCCATCATCTGGTCTCTTGGGCTTGGAGCAATTGAAGAAATCACAGGGAACTGCCCTGTCAGACTCTTGGTCCATCTTGCTCAGGATTGTTCCATATTAGTAACAGCAGTTGTGGGTTTCAGGCAGGATTTTCCCCCAGCCCTGTCTGGAGAACCTGGGGTTTGAACTTGGGACGTCTTATGCTGCCCACGTTTTCAAATAAACATAATTTTCCTCCATATATTCAATAAACATTTTTCCAATCTTCTTTAAATGTGTGTTCTTCTTGTTCTCTTACTCTATATGTTAGGTCCGCAAGCTGCACATATTCCATCAATTTAAGTTGCCTTTCTTCTTTAGCTTGGACTTCACTCGATTTCCATTTTTGGGCCAACAAGCACAAGCCGCAGTGCTGGCATACATAAATAAAGATCAGGGGACAACCTTTTTCATGGTATTGGTCAAGGCATATTGCAAGTGGTTTTTGTAGAAATCTAAGAATTGGCCTGGGGATTGCATCAAAACACTTTCTTTCCCTTGGTTCCTGCACTGTAGGAACCTAACGAAGTATGTATCACTGGAGGAACTGTGGTGGTGAGCCAAGAGTATATATGCAATACAGGTGGCGACCATTTTGCACGGGGTTTCTGTTCCTGGCCCCTGCATGCATCAGCGGAGCACATATAAGCCCGTCCCATCATGCCCCGTATTGGCCCATTCTGCCCCTGTTTTGCCCTCTTCTGGGTACAAAAGGAACTGCATGGCAGCAGTCACACATCAGTCGGGTGTGTACAAAATAGTCTATACAAACTTATGAAGTTACATACCCATTTCAACTAGCATGACTTCTCCCAAAGAAATGTAGCTTGGTGAGCTCTCTCAGGGCAAAACTCTACCTCACATTAGCTACATAGGTGTGCCTATTTTTATCTTTGCAAACTGCCTAGTGACTATTGTAGTTAAGTGGTACATAAATTGTTTAAATAAGAATGGTTTAAATAATAATGGAAATAAGAAGAAAAGGAAGAAGAGGAAGAAGAAATCTTATATTGGAAGGAAAACCAAGTCAGGCAACATCCGGGACATCTCCCACTGCTATTGCCTCTTTGGTGTCACATGAAACAATAGAAAGCTGTGGCACAGTGCTACAGATGAGCACCCTATGATATTTCTTCTTCCTCACTTATGCAAATAAACTGTTCTAGCCATCCAATCAGGAAACATGTTGTCCTGCTATCTAACCTTCTTACTGGCACCCAATTCAAAGCTACAACATTTCATGTTCCTTCAAGGCAAATTGCACAGCTGATTTGCAACAGCCGCTGCCCCAAATGTGCACCATGGGGAGACACTTGCGTTCAACACAAACACAGCTAATTCCTACATTGATGTGGCTGCCTAGAGACATTTAGTGAGAAGTCAGTTCCAGTGTGACTTATTTCCTTTAGATATGCTCAACAACCCAGTAATATTCAGGCCTCTTGTGTTTTACCCTTCCAACATAAATTGTATGGAAAGGGTAAATGCTGACCAAACTGAGTGCTGAATCATGGCCAAGAGGCAGTCCGAAAGAAGCGATGGAGATTGTTGCCTGGAAGCATGAACTGCCCGTAGGTACATAATCACAAAGCTCCACCACGCAGATATGGCAGAGGTTAAGAACTGGGCAGGCAGATGAGGAAACGGGAGCCAAATGCCAAGAAGATGAAGGTGGTGGCCATCTGGCTGCTCAAAGCAGAAATCAGAAGATGACCTTGGTAGTTCTACAGCAAGATATATGAATGGGAAAGGAGGTGACTGATTCAGCAGATGGATTCTGTTTGACTCAGAGAAAGGGGGGGAGAGAGAAAGGCAAGGGAAGAAGTTCAAGAAGGAAAAGAAAAGTAGGATAGGGTATAGGAATGAAAAGAGGCCAGGATCCAAAGAGATAAGGAAGGCTGTAATTGTCAGCTGTGGGCTGATGGCTGCTTTGAATGTGGTGTCCTTATCATATTCTATTCTGTTCCATACAGGTTTCCCTAACATGGTTTGAGGACATTTTTTTTTTAGCCAGAACTCAACAAAACTCAGTCCCGGCACCTCTCAGGTGGGCGCCATTGCCATTATAAGCAAACAAGGGAGGCATACTTGGTGAGTTCTGGCAACCCTTTTTCTAGAACAATAACCCTGCGTAACAGAGCCAGTGTGGTGTAGTGGTTAAGAGCGGTGGACTCGTAATCTGGTGAACCAGGTTCGCATCTCCGCTCCTCCACGTGCAACTGCTGAGTGACCTTGGGCTAGTCACACTTCTTTGAAGTCTCTCAGCCCCACTCACCTCACAGAGTGTTTGTTGTGGGGGAGGAAGGGAAAGGAGAATGTTAGCCGCTTTGAGACTTCTTCAGGTAGTGATAAAGTGGAATATCAAATCCAAACTCTTCTTCTTCTTCCTTCCAGACATTTTGAACTATGACCCCCATCAGTCTCAGGGCCAGTGCTCAGGACTGACGGCAGTGGTTGGCCATTGGGGGTTGGGAAGGCTGTTCCACACTGAAGTGTGCCAATAGGCTGTGATTTAAATTAGGGCAGGGACAGCGCAGAACATCACTTCCTTCTGGACAACTACGGTAACCCTCTCCCCCCCCACCCAAGGCCTGACATCACTCAAGATCTCTCACAACAATCACTTTCCACCTGCCATTTTCTAACAGGATCAATCGTAGCACAGTGAAGTATTGAAATTCTCTTAAGTTCATTTTGTTTTTATATGGCCGAAGTCAGCATGTACAACCAGTGCCATTAAAAATTGATAATTCCACATAGTAGAAAAAAGATATCAAAAAGCATAATTTAATACATCCTCATTGGAAATGTTACGAATTGTGCATGTCCCCCTGCTATATGCCCAATAAAGCTAATTATCACAGCTGTCTACTTTTAAAAAGTTATCTTTGCAACCAAAATAATTCTCTCTCCTTCCCCACTTCTCTCTTTCCCTTTTTAAAAGAAAATGAAAAGTGAGAGGTTTATCATCCTCCCTGGTAGATAGTCAGATGCAAAGCACACATAATTCAAAGAAAGAGCTGTTTGAAAGTTTGTGAGACTAAAGGCTTGGCCTCACATACACATACATGGCTTGATAACGCCCCACTCATCACTAGGGATGACCAAATACGCCTATTTTGGTTTCTCTGAATTTCTCATTTTTTCCAACCTTCAGTCCTGTTATCCTCATTTCCACATCAGTTTATGAATTCTTCTTTAAAAATAATACTCATGAAAATTTGTCAGCAGTTTAGTGTAAATTTCACCTACTGTATACATTTGTGTGCAATTTTGCCTAATATGCACATAATTTCAAGCAATTTCCCCTGAATACAATGCATTTTTGCATGCTATTTTCACCAATACATGCATTTTTATGCACAGTTTTCATTAGTACAGGATTTTTGTAACATTAGAGGAACTCCTTTGCAAAACCCAGAGAATGGTGAATTTTGAAAGATGACTGTGTTTTGGAGCACATATTCTTTCAGGAAGTGTAAAATAGGTAGATTTGCCTTTAGATGCAAACTGAACTGAATTTATCCCTCATCTCTAACTGTCACCTGCCTTTACTGAACAATATTCTTAATTTGTATGTTACCCAAAGAACGTGAGCTTTTTATTGGCTGAAAGATAGATAAATGGACCAGATCCAGGAGCTCTTGGAGGAAACTGATTTTCTAGATTCTTTTCAATTGGGATTTAGGCCCAGAAACAGGTTTGGCCACCCTGCATGGTGACCGCAGTCAGAAATGAGACAGGGGAAATGTGCCCTTGTTAATTCTCCTTGACCTCTCAACGGCCATTTCTATTCTATTGACCATGCTACCCTTCTGGAGTGGCTGTCTGAGTTAGGGGTGGGTGGCACCACTTTGCTGTGGTTCCAGTCCTACTTGGATGGTTGTTTCCAGAGAGTGATGCTTGGGGAGTTTTCTTTGGCCTTGTGGAACCTTCAGTGTGCAGTGACCTGCAGCCATAAATGTGTGAACTCAACATAAGAAGTGCCAAGTGTTCAATGGAGAGGGCTTCACACACCTCTGAGGACCATGTTTGACCATTTGCTTTCTATCCAGCTGCTGCTGCCTGAACCCGAGACAGAGAAGGCAAAGCTTCCTACTAAAGAAACTTCAAAGTGCTCTGATGCTTCCTCAGATAGGTTAACCAGATACAAAACCTTGAATGGTTGTGGAGAAGAAGGCAGTTTGGCAGCTGAAGCTTGTTTGCAGAAGTGGCTGAATAAAACAGTCTGAATCTGGAAGGTGAAGTGCTTGGCAAACTTGACTGAGTCATAAACAGAAAGGCTAAACAAAACCATAGCAGCAAGACTGCTGCAAACAACAGTTTATGAAGTCTCTTGATTATGTAGCCAGACAGCACAGCAGGTCAGGCCAGGTTTCTAACAGACTGAGGTCTAACGCAATTCTAAGCCAAACCATGTATGAGTGGGGAGGTTGCCAGAGAGGAGACCACAGTGGCTTTGGTCCTCCTCTGGTTGTGCTGCTTGGCTATGAGCTAAGCCATGGTTTGGCTGAGCGTGCTGTGTGAACCTGAGCTCCTGGTCTGTCTTGCTCCGAACAAGCCACCAGTTGCAACCAAGGTTTGTTCTTGGCTTTACAGCTTGTGACAAACCACGAACTTGCATTTGGATGACATGCTATGGCAAGTCACTCTAAGCCAAATCACTCCAACACAGGTTACCCTACAAATTTGAGAAAGATTGCAAGTCTTCTCTTCTACACATCTGCTCAGAAGTGGCTCCATAAAGAAAAGAAAGAGGCGCAGAGCCTTGGGCTAGTGTATCGGGGGGGGGGGAGCAACCTGGATCTCCCTGTCCAGCTGGAACAGAAAACTAGAAAGCCCCCCATTCACATGTGCTCTGAGAGAGCTCAACACAAGGCAATCAGATAGAGTATGTAACAGACTACTTCATGAGAATTACATTGCTTCTTCTAAGTACAGGCTTGAACCTCCCCAACCTGGAGGTGGCTTTGCCTTCTTCAGTTTTGTTCAGAAATAGGTCCCACAACGGTCCACTGTTCAACAGTTCCTCCCATCTGATGTAGTAAGCATCCAGCACATTTTCTCTGCTCTTCTGTCAGGAGTCCAGTCCTCTGCTTGATCACACAGTAAGCTTATTAATTATAAAAGATGATTTATTGTCAAAACAACAGATAACTCCGGACGGCTCTAACACAGCTTCCCGGCATCATCAAGCATGATGACCCTTCTGAAGACCCTTTCCGGTTACAGAAGATATTGAACTTTCTCACTTTGCGCCTCTTGCTTTGCTTTGGGTCGAACAGCCCTCCCCTTAGCCTACTCTTAGGAGGGATTTGCTCAGCTCCAATCTCTTCCTGTTCTGACAAACTGCTTCCTTCTCTGTTCACGCCAGTTTGTACTTCTCAAGAGTGTTGGCTGAGTTCCAGCCTGCTCTCAGCCATTCCCTTATCAACCGGCATTCCAAGGGGTGGGGGAGTTGGCGCTAGGCGATGCTCATCCTGCATAGCAGTTAACCCTCTCTGTTCCTGGCTGCTTTATTCAGCTGGTTGCAAAGCTTCACTGGGAGCTGGCTGTAAACCTTCACTGGGAGCTGGTTGCAAACCTTCCCTGAGAGCTGGCTCATTCATGACATCTTCACAGATAAGAGAAGAGGGGAGGAAGAATTCAAGGGCTTGTGGGTCATCATGGTGTCTCGGAGTGGTGGCTGAACCTATTTCTGATCATAACTTCTGGTTTCTTTCCCACAATAGATTGAGTTTTTTGTTATTATATTCTTCCAAATCGAAATACTTGTAAGGCAGCAGATGTTGTGTGGGTGAGAAATCACAAGGATGTTCTTTAGGCTTTTTTGCAACTCAATCTTTTCAGCCTCTCTTTCTCACTCTTTCTGAGACTCTTAGGCCCAGGCCCTGCCTGAAGCTCTAGATCCTTCATTGCAGATCCTAGATCTGCTTCATTGCAGAGCCTGGGCCAATAACAACCACAGGGGTCTTCTCTTCCACTGATTGTCCATTTAGGCACTGCAGGAGTCCCAGGTATTGTCGTTGTGGGTTCCCTTGCTTCTTTGCTTCAGCTGGTTAAGGCTTCTGATAATGCTTAGTGTGTGTTTGCAAATGTACATGTGTATGCGTGAGTGCATGCACATTTGTGATCAGGATGAAGCAGAACAGCAGGCACTGAGAGTGGCAAAGCAAGGTATGGTTACAAAAGGGATGGTAGGGCAGGGGTGAGCAGGAATCTCAGCTAAAGCATCCAACCTCTGCTTAAAAACCTCCAAGGAAGGAGAGTCCACCACCAGACATGGACTTTGGCATGCAGTTCTGCTACTGAGAACAAATTCCCAGGCTCAGAATCCCCTTATTAGATTCAGGGGTTCTAGTAAAAAACCAAAGGAAATCCCAGGTAGAAGCCTGTTCTAGAGAATGAGGCAGAAGCTTCCTCCCAGGCCAGTTGGGATTGATGGGGCCTATAGGACATCTCCATCAGGGAAGACATAGGATTTTAGTACTTGTCCATTTCACCTGTTTCATTACTGTGACTGCAAATGAGACACGAGGCACCTGCAAGTTTCTATAGACTTTGTTGAATAGGAATGGCATAGCTCAAGTTTATCCCATAGCGACACTGTTCAGCCCCCTGTGCAAATAACAAGTGACTAATCTAATCATGGACCTCTGGAGGTTGCTGTCTGTTTGCCTCCTCTTCCTCTGCATCATCAGGCATATGGTTTCTCCAGAGTGGTTGTCAGACTGAGCATCGTTCCCCAATACGCACATACCAAGCGGCATGGCATTTCCTTCTTGGAAGGGTGCTTAAGATGTAAGCAAATACTACTGCACTAAACAAATGATGCACTAACCACCCCATCCATATAAGATGTAAGCAAATAGTAGCTTACTTGCCACCAGACTTAAGTTACTTCCCTGAATAAGGGAACACAAGATAAAGGGTCCAGCAAGGTGTTAATTTTGGGATGCAACCCCCACTCCCCAGCATATCCACAATGTGACTGGGTTGAAAATGCCAGCCTGTGTTCTCCTCTCTCCTTTAATCCCAATTTACACATTCTGGAGGAAATCCAATAGGTTAAATAATAAAAAAGGTTGCCAAAGAACTGTTTGCAACATCTGAACGACCTCTTTGCAATATTAAGCCCCCATCTGGAAGCATTCACAATCCTTCTTGTTTGCTTTTTTTTTTTTTTTTGAAGGGAGGGGGTAGCTAGGTCTGACATTCCAAAACATTGGGGCAGTGCAGTTCCAGCCATTATCAGCTGTCACAATGATCAAACAGGAGCTATACATGCAGGCACTGTATGGATTGTAGGGCTCTGAGCATTGCTCCTTGCTCATCAGACTTGTTGCATCGTCGCACTGAGGCAAGATGCATTGGGCAATGTGGGGAATTAATCGATGAGAAAATTAAAAACTCTCTCTCTATCACACACACCAAACACCTCCCACATATCTAATTGGACTGTGGGCAGCAAATTAATAGGAAAGCTGCTGGCTGCTTCTGAAATCAGAGGAGCTGGCAATCCTACAATGGAGATGGTTGGACTTGTTCCCCCGCCCCCATCTCATTTGGAAATTTAGTGACAGAAGGATGATTTCAGGCTAATTCCTCTCTGGAATGCTAACATACAAGCACCCAGAAACTGACATTTTACACAAAGCAACGCTTGATCCAGACAAACAATATAGCTGGGACGTGATTGCAGAGCAAGCTTCCTTCTTTCTCTCCCCGGCCCCCTCCACCCGCCAGGCATTTTTCTGCCGCCACCTGCAATAACAAATCAAAATGTTCAACATACTGCATCCTCGAAATTAAGCAATATTGGATTGAATGAGTACGTCCAGCGCTTTTAATAACTCCATATTAATGTGCAAAGGATATGAAACCATTATGCTAAGAGAATCTCGGTCAAGGATATCCGACCCAAAGTTTGACCTACTGAATACCGCGGCAGACCCCTTAATGGGAAGAGAGTCCTTGGGATCTTCCTGTTAAGTAAAAGAGCTCACCTCCTGTCACACAGAAAATTGAAATTTAAAAACAAACTTGCCATAGTCACCGAGGGGAGATGCCCTTCAGAGGCTTGGAGGTCAGATCAGAAGCTGCTAGAAACCAGCAATGTAAGAACCACAGAACCCTAAATCTGAAGCAGACTGGTGGAGCTTTTTCTGACACAAGAGTTCTAATCTGGAGCAAATCCAAATGGTTAAAAGAACCTAAGATAAAAGCAACAGCAATTTTTAACTTTTTGGATATTTCAGAGAGAATTGGTTCCTTTTAAGATCTACAGATGGAACCAGAATGGTCTGTGTGGACAAGCATTTGGGATCCTGAATTACACTTTGGGCTTGTTGAAAGACTGCTTTCTATTAATCCAGACATGAGAGTACCCAGGCTGCACAAATGACATCATATTGATGAATGGCATGCAAAATCACAGCCTTTCTGACTTACTGATTCATGTAAACCATGTTTTGAACCAGTTTCGAAACCTAGGAGGCTCACCACAACCGAAGAGGGGTTTGGAAAACTAGTTTTCCCTCCAAAACCCACAAGACATTTCATTGCTTGGTGGAGGACAAGATGGCAGCTCCCCACAATCTATGTAAAAAAGTCAACCAGACTGGCAGTGGAATCTTTCTGGTGATGGGCCAGTGTCCTCCACCCCACCTGAGGACATGTCATGGATTGGTTGGATGCAGAGGAATGGTGGGAAGAACCAGTTGGGCAACTACCAATGGAAGAAGGTTGAGAGGCCGGGAAGTGGTGGTGGGATGACAATGAGTGGTCAGAGGAAGAAGCGGGAGAGGACTGGGAAGAGGAGGTGTTGGAAGCTGAAGAGGTAACAGGGCTTAGTGATCTGGGAGATTCTGTGGCAGAGAGAAGTCCAGAATCAGAGGCAGAAGCTGAAGCAGGCGAATGGGAGTAGGGAGGCCAAGAGCCAGAGATGGGTTAGGCTGGTAAAGAATAATAGAATCAAAGAATCATAGAGTTGGGTCATCAGTCCAACCCTCTGCAGTGCAGGAATCTCAGCTAAAGCATTCAGCACAGATGGCCATCTCACCTCTGCTTACAAACCTCAATTGAAGGAGAGTTCACAACCTCTCAAGGGAGTCCGTTTCACTGTCAAACAGCTCGCCCTGACCTAGCCACTGTGATCCACGTGACGGTCACCTCCAGACTTGATTATTGTAACTCACTCTATGTGGGACTGCCCTTGAGACTGACCTCAAAACTCCAGCGGATGCAGAATGCTGCGGCGAGACTCCTTATGGGGTCCTCACCGCGGGATCACATTCACCTGGTGCTATACCAGCTGCACTGGCTCCCTGTGGAGTACAGGATCAGGTTTAAGGTGCTGGGTTTAACCTTTAAAGCCCTATATGGCCTAGGACCCTCGTCTTGTACCTATGGGACCATGGGTATGTGCCACGAAGGACCGCCTCTCTCGTACCTATGGGACCATGGGTATGTCCCACGAAGGACCTTATGGTCTTCACATAAAAGCATCTTGGAGACCCCAGGTCACAGGGAGGTTAGGCTGGCCTCAACCAGAGCCAGGGCTTTTTCAGCCGTGACCCTGATCTGGTGGAACACTCTGTCACAAGAGACTAGGGCCCTGCGGGACTTGACAGCTTTCCGCAGGGCCTGCAAGACAAAACTGTTCTACCAGGCCTTTGGCCAAGGGGCAGTCTGACCCCCTCCTTCTGTAATTCTCATAGCATTATAGCCCAATGGTTGCCATTAATTTGACTCTGAATTGATTTTAGAATGAATTGATTTGAGAATGTAATTCAATTAATTGATTGTGATTTTATGTAAATTGTGTTATTTTTATTGTTGTTAGCCGCTCTGAGCCTGGCTTCAGCTGGGGAGGGTGGGATATAAATAAATTATCATCATCATCATCATCATTACTGTCCAAAAGTTATTCCTGATGTTTAGTCACAATCTTCGTTCTTGTAACTTGAAGCCATTCTTGTAACTTGCAGTCCTATTCTCCAGAGCAGGAAGAAACAAGTTTGCTCCATCTTCCATGTGACAGCCCTTAAGATATTTGAAGATGGCTATCATATCTCCTCTCAGTCTCCTCTTTTCCAGGCTAAACATACCCAGCTCCTTCAACCGTTCCTCATAAAGCTTGGTTTCCAGATCCTTGATCACCTTGGTTGGTCTCCTCTTCACACATTCCAGCTTGTCAACATCTTTACATTGTGGTGCCCAGACCTGGACACAGTATTCCAGGTGTGATTTGACTAAAGCAGAATACAGTGCTACTATTACTTCCACTGACCTGGACTTCTGTTGATGCAGCCTTGAATAGCTTTAGCTTTTTTTGCTGCTGCATCGCACTGTTGACTCATGTTAAGCTTGTGGTCCACTAAGACCCCTAGATCCTTTTCACATGTACTACTAGTAAGACAAGTTCCCCCATCTTATATTTGTGCATCTGGTTCTTCCTGCCTAAGTGCAGAACCTTACATTTGCCCCTATCAAAACTCATTTTGTTAGTTAGGGTCCAGTTCTCCAATCTGTTAAGGTCATCTTGAATCTCAGTTCTGATTTCTGTGGCGTTAGCTACCTCTCCAATTTTGGTGTTATCTGCAAATCTGATGAGCGTTCCTCAATTCCTTTGTGCAAGTCATTTATAAAGACATTGAACAACAACAGGCCCAGGACAGAGCCCTGCTGCAACACACTCCCCACACCCCCTGTCTCCCAGAGGCAGAAGAGGGCTGAAATGGGCAGAGCAGTGACAGACTTCACACAGCAGCAGTCTCTTATTGCTTGAGAAAAGCCCTGGAGACAACAGAACTTACAGAACCTACAGAAATGTAGGCTTGTGTGATTTAAGCGGATTCCAGTGCTGACACCCTGATGTAACAAATTAATGTAAAATCCCACAAACCATTGGCTTTTTTTCCAGTTAGGAAAGTGATGGGGAAATGCACTAGAAAGTGTCGGATAAACAAGTGATTGACAGGAAGACCCATGACGTCTGCACAGGCAATTCAGGATGAAAGATCATTGCCATATAACATCACCACAAACAAATCTGAACAGATGCTCGGTAAAGAGCAGGCACTGTGTAACCTCCACATAAGCTTTGTACAAGCAAATCAGGATGAATTTCCAAGAAAGCAGCCAAGTGACACATTCACTGTCATGTCTGATTTTGCCCTATGTGTGAGTGCAAATCTGCCTTCTCTGTTGAAAACATGCGTCAAAACTCCCACACTTCCAACATTCCATTGGCTCACAGCATACGAGAAGTATGACAATATTCCCATTTTACAGGTGGCAAACTGGATCTGGGGAAATGTGGCTTGCTCAAATCTATCCAGCCAATTCACTGTAAACTTGTTTAAACTCATGTCTTCTAGGTCCAATATGCCAGTCATTGGCAGCCAAACCTGTTGGTATATTTAGGAGACAGTGAAGCTTTCCTCTCTTTCTCTTCAGACTTGCTTTGTTACAGGAACAAGCTGTTTTGAGACATTTTGTTCAGACTTAAGAACGCTTAACATTAAAAGCAGGGAAGGGAGGAGAAAGGGCATGGCTTAGTAGTAAAGTGGGTGCTTAGCATTATGAAACTCAGCATTTCTAGCAAAAGCAGAATTAGGGCAGCAGTGTGACTCGATAAGATCGCTGACTGAGACTCTGGACAGTTGAGACAAGCAGGCTGCGGTCCTATATACGCCCAACTTTCTCTGCAGATTCTGAGCACCGAAGCCATTTAATAATGGAAATAACTGAATGAGAGAAAGCTCCAGCCACTGGGTGTCACTAACGTTCCATTGCAGAACCACCGTCACACACCTAAGTGCCACTTTTTATACAGAGCAGGGCAAGACATAGCTGGCATCTCCACTGGATCTGATTCTTCAATACAATTCCTTCTGTCCCCCTTTCATTAGCTTTATCCAGGATGGTCCACATGTTATAAGGGTCTGCTTTCCCCCCTATCCATCCCTATCAGATATTGTGGAGGCCTCCAAAGCAGATTGATTACCACACTTCATTGCAGACCTAGCAAACTCTGTGAATGGCGGTGTGTGTTTTGCCATGTGAGGTTTGTATCCACTTCCACCATGAATATTTACTAGACATTTCAAGCTGCCTACTGAGATTAATTTCAGAAGGCCCCCTGTGGGAATTGGATTATTATGGGGTTATCGGTTTGCAGGTTCATTTGTGTAGTGGTTTGGGGAAATACCTGGTTTTAAGTTAGATCTACCTTTACAAAAGAGAAAATATTCTCTCTATATTTCCTATGTCCATTATAGATTTATAAATGCAGACCCCTCACCTTACATTAATGGAAGATTGTACCTGTTTGATATCTGTAGCCTTCCCAGCTCTAAGGATTTTAATTTGACTGTTGTGCCCTGTGAACAATCCTACCCCATCACATCTCAACCATCAGCAACACGCAGTTGTGTGGGGACAGCTGAGAGGTACAAGACAAATACAGTTAGGGAGGGTCAATAATTTCATTCGAACCACATTTTAAAGCAAAGTGGCCTGATTTGCACTTTCCAGAGTAATATGCAAATCAGAGTGCAAATTATTTGTTTAGCACATCCCTGAATTCTGTATTTCAGATATTGGCTTTAAAAAAGTGTATTAAAATGTTTATTTTAGGATAAAAAGCTTTTTGAAACTATATGATGCCACTGGGAGATGTTAAGAGATTTGGAGATATCATCACCCTGGTCTACCTCTCTGTTCTATCTGAATCAGGAGAGGCAGTAATTAGCTGGCTGAGGACCAATACACTGAAACTGAGTTCAGACAAAATGGAAGTCATGTGTGTATCAGGTTCCTGAATCCAGGAAGTAGAAAGAAAGTGAGTTCTACACTTCCCTGGAAGGAACAGGTGAATTGCTTCGGGTTCTCCTGGATCCAGGGACGCGGGTGGTGCTGTGGGTTAAACCACAGAGCCTAGGACTTGCCAATCAGAAAGTCGGCGGTTTGAATCCCCGCAACAAGTTGAGCTCCCATTGCTTGGTCCCTGCTCCTGCCAACCTAGCAGTTCAAAACATGTCAAAGTGCAAGTAGATAAATAGGTACCGCTCCAGCGGGAAGGTAAACGACGTTTCTGTGCGCTGCTCTGGTTCGCCAGAAGCAGCTTAGTCATGCTGGCCACATGACCCGGAAGCTGTACGCCGGCTCCCTCGGCCAATAAAGCGAGATGAGCGCCGCAACCCCAGAGTTGGTCACGACTGGACCTAATGGTCAGGGGTCCCTTTACCTTTACCTCCTGGATCCATCTACATTGCTTGAAGACTAGGTAGTCTTGCTGGCGAAGAGTGCCTATGTACAGCTTTAACTGGTTCACCAGCCACTTCCCTTCCTGGATAGAGACTGCTTGGTCACAGTGATCCATGCGCTAGTAACTTTAGACTATGGCCCTTGATTATGGCCCACAAGCTGCAACTAGTGCAGAAAGAAGCAGTGAGTTGGCTGGTGGGTGTCTCTGGCCAGGCACATATTTCACAAGTCTTGAAAGATGTGCATTGGTTGTCAGTACACCACCAAACCCAATTTAAGGTGGGTCAAAGGGCGGCGGCCACTACTGGTCAGTGCAGGCTGCATCAGGCTAGATGGACCAAGCAACTTCCTGTGTTTCCATTGGGAATGACAGCCCAAACCTATGCACGCTGTTTACTCAGAAGTAAGTTGGGGGTTACTTCTTCTGACTGATACATATGATAGTGCTGTGCACCTGCTGTGACATGTACACTTGGAAGTAAGTCTCACTGAACTCAATGGAACATAGGTCTGAGTAAACTTGCATAGCAGTATTGCACGGTTGCCCCTAAAGTCAGGACTGCAGCCGTATGGTACGGGCCAATGGATTTGCATGCACACAGAATAAATAAATAAATTCCATTCAATTCTATGGGACTTGCTCTGAGGGAGCTGATATAGGACTGCAGCCATAGCTGTTTGCATTGGTAACTGATCCCTGCTGTATCTGGGATCTTTCAGATTAGATGGTACAATCTTGTCTAGAGGATGGGTTGTTGTTGTTTATTTACAGAGCAAGAGGAGATAAATTTCTGCCTCTGCTTGGGTGGTGGTAAAGTAATTCTCCATTACTCTGATGGCATTTTCCACCAGGATGCCTATATATATATATATATATATATATATATATATATATATATATGCAGGTTTTGGTGTCTTCGGGTGTCTTCCCGTGTAAGAGTCGGGGTGTCTGTGCGACGTTTCGACGAGGTCTCACTCGTCATCTTCAGGCTGGTGCTTTCGGCTTCTTGTTACTGGGTCCCTGCGAGGGGGCGGTCCCTGCCCGGCTTGCTGCTGAGGGGGCGCGTGTGGAGCTCGTCGCCCTCGCCCTCCTCGTCCTCTCCCTTTCTCTCCGCGCCGCGTCTCTCTGCGGGGCAGGAAGTGAGCAGCCCCTCTGGCGTCCCCCTCAGCAGCAAGCCGGGCAGGGACCGCCCCCTCGCAGGGACCCAGTAACAAGAAGCCGAAAGCACCAGCCTGAAGATGACGAGTGAGACCTCGTCGAAACGTCGCACAGACACCCCGACTCTTACACGGGAAGACACCCGAAGACACCAAAACCTGCATTCCTGTACCCGTGAAAATCTACGAAAGCATATATATATATATATATATATATATATATATATATATATATATGGGCAAGGAAGGTGGAAATGCCATAATTACTTCCCGGGTTGCATTCCATCGAGGTTTATTGTATCAACATTTGGTCTAATTATCTTCTTCCCTCTTTGCTCCTGGGAGTTCACTAAGTGTAAAGAGATGATAGCTTGTCGTCTTTTCATCTAGGAAGGCTCAGCATGATCCACTGGAGAAAGAGAGAGGGAGAGAGAGAGAGGGAGAGAGAGATCACACTTCTAATATCTTGGCTGACTCATCAGGAACCTGTAGTGCTCCCCCAGCCCTCCGCCTTCCCCTGATGGTGTGTAAACCCCCAGTGGATAAAAGATGCATTTTCAAAAAATGGAAAATGTTGGTTATTTAATAGTAATAATTTCCCAGCAAAATGCACTGATATCATCCTTTGCAGTAATGACACCGTAGCGCTTCTAGGTTCTTTCCAAGCAAGACCCAGCATGAATGGCTAGGAGTTACTGTGCCAATACAGAATGCAGAAAGCGGGAAAGAGGCGGTGCCTTGGCTGCCGCTAATCACACTGTGCTTTTCTCAGCCCATTATCAGGCTCAGAGGGTCAGGGGAGAGAAACCAATAAATGGCCAGCCAAGTTGCAAAGCTCAATTCCCCGCCTCCACAGGTGTGTTTTCAAACTGCACCGTATTATATACAGCAAACCTTTCCCTGTGTCACGGAAGGAAGAGTCCAGCCTCACTAAGCAAGGGAAGAGATGGGCATTTCACCATGAAGTATGAGCGCAAGGAGATGAGAGGAACTGGGTAGAAGCAGGGCCGCAGGGGCCCACAGAAAGCAACCCAAGGGACCACATCAAAGAGGATTCTGCTTCAAAGAGGTCTGCATCAGTTATCAGGCTCCAGCAGCGATGGATGGTAAACAGAACACCCCCAGGTGGGCAAGGGAGGCGAGGAAGCAGGTTAGGGCTTTGCCTTCTTGCCCAATCTGCCTTTTCCCTAAAGAGAGGCTTGTCACGCACTGCAGTGGACTATTAACCCCTTTAATGCAAGTCTCTGGACAACAGTGATACATATTTATCGTTTGATATTTCAGTGTATCAACACACTTCCTTTGACCTTCAGGGGCCTCCTGTGGAATAGGATCAGCAGCATGCACTCCAGATGGCTGCCTGCTTGTTCGCTTCCTTGGAGTGTTTGCCTACAACTGCAAAGCACCTTCAGAGGCAAAGGGAATTGGTGTTGCGCCCCAATCTGAGTTGAAAGCACATTTTGTATCGGGTATTCTTGGCAGCTGCTTTTTCTCAAAAACAAGTATGCTCAAGCTACGTTTGCCTGTTGCTGATGTAGCACAGAGTTTGGTCCCCCATCTTAGCTAGTTCCCAATCTCTGATATCCGGGAACAATACAGAGTTTATGTTGCCTCTTGAGAATCTCACAAAAACAAGAGATAAAGACAGGAAGCTGTCATTGACTGATTCAGACCACTGGTTCATATAGCTCAGTATTGTCTATGCTGCCTGGCAGTAGCTCTCCAGAGTTTCAGGCAGGGGTCTCTCCCAGGCCCAATGCTCCCTGGAGATGTTGGAGATGTGCCTTTAAAGCCCTATATGGCCTAGGACCCTCTTACCTACGGGACCGCCTCTCCTGGTATGTCCCACAGAGGAACTTACGGTCTTCAAACAAAAACATCCTGAAGGTCCCAGGCCAGAGAGAGGTTAGGTTGGCCTCAACTAGAGACAGGGCTTTTTCGGCTGTGGCTCCAATCTGGTGGAACGCTCTGTCACAAGAGACTAGGGCCCTGCGGGACTTGACATCTTTCCGCAGGGCCTACAAGACAGAGCTGTTCCACCAGGCCTTTGGTCAGGGCACAGCCTGACTCCCTCCTTTGGCAATCTTCACAGAACTTTAGCCTAATGGTTGCCATCAATTTGATTTGAATTAATTTTATAATGAAATGATTTTAGAATGTTGTACTATTTTATTGTTGTTAGCCGCCCTGAGCCCGGCTTCGGCTGGGGAGGGCAGGATATAAATTATTATTATTATTATTATTATTATTATTATTATTATTAAGGATTGAACTTGGGACCTCCTGCATGAAAAGGACATCCTCCACCTCTGAGCGATGGCCCCTCCTCTAGAGCTGGATGCCATCCGCAGCTACACAACTGCTCAAGGATCAATGACAAAGAGACAGAGGGAATCGTTTGTGTGCCTCAGACCTCTGATGCACTATTTTGAAAAACAATCAGTGTTTTATGTAGACAACAGCAATCAAATAGTGCCACTTTTGTTCTGTGATTCACTCAGAGATCCTTGTTTTTGCAGTTGGGATATGGAAGATACCAGGTAATTTCCTTGGGCCACTGAGAACACTAATTAAGCCAGAACTCCTGTGAATCATCTCCACGGGAAGGGTGAGGATGTTGCCAAATATGATTCTACAGCTTTCCAAAAATTAATTTGACATCCAACATCTGCTTTGGTTTTTGAGTCAGAGAGAAAGCGGAATCCTTCGGCTTATTTGACTTTGCAGGATATTATATTTGGAAACCAACACTTGCAGGTGTGATTGTCAGGGAAGAAGGCTGTAGGTTTGTTTGGGAAATTTAATTCAGATGATCACTGGTCTGATTCTGAGAGGCATAATGCAAAGAGTGGCTTGCTGGATTCAAAACAAGGATTGAAGCACTGGTGCAAGCAGGCATGGATACCATTTCACTTCAGTGTGGATGGCAATTTCCTCCCGTGTAACCTTGCTGGTTCCCCACACTATCAGCCCTGAGCATCAAGACTCTGTCATGTGCTTCTGCTCAGTGTGAGGCAATGGTTGAGCGCCAGAGCATGCATAATGTTTCAGGTTCAGTCTCTAGTGAGTGCTGCCAGAGGCAAAAACAGGCAGAACAACAGACCTTCACACAATAAGCTACACCCCTGCTGTGCAAAAAAAAAAGAGTTTTCTCCATGCACAGTTCTCTTCTTCCTCATCCAGACAAGCAAGAGGCATTGTTTGATGTTTTATCGTGTTTTTAATATTCTGTTGGGAGCTGCCCAGAGTGGCTGGGGAAACCCAGCCAGATGAGCGGGGTATAATAAATAAATAAGTAAATAAATAATCACTATCCTCATCACATGGAGGCAGAAGCACTTGAGGAGGGTAATGAGCAGGAACAGTGAGAGATGTGGCTTGGAGTGAGTCCCGAGGGCCAAATAGAGATGCCCTGAGGGCCACATTTGGCCTGCAGGCTGGAGATGCCCACCTTGGAATTAAAAATTCTGAAACCAACCAGGTGCAGTTTTCACAGAGTTAAACAAAGGCCCATAACTTTTCATTGGCAGAAGCTTGTATACATCATAATGAAGTGTTGCCTGATCAGTCGTAAGCCATCAGTTTAGCCAAGGCTTATGTTTTATAGAAGTTATGAAGCCAAACACTGATGGGGCCCATGATCCATCACAGAATGACCAGAGACTAGGTTTACCCTCCTTGTCCTTCAAATATTGGATTATAATAACATTCCTGCCCACTGACGATGCACTGTGCACTTCTTCACACAGTGCAGAGTTAAACAACGGAGGCCGTGATGGACACCAGCTTGGATGGCTTTAAAAGAGGACTAGACAACTTCATGGAGGATAAGGCCATCAAGGGCTACTAGCCATGATGGCTTTGCTCAGCTTCTACCGTCAGAGGCAGTATGCTTCTGAATACCAGTTGCTGGAAAGGGCAGTAGGTGAAAGTGCTCTCGTGCTTGGGTCCTGCTTGTGGGCTTCTCATCAGCATCTGGCTGGCCAATGTGAGAACAGGATGCTAGACTAGATGGACCATTGGCCTGGTCAAGCAGAGCTCTTCTTATGATGGTTGGGCCTGGAGTCCAACAACACCTGCAGGGTTCCAGGTTATGGGAGGCTGCCATAGACAAAGGCAGAAAGGGTTCTTGTATCTTCAACAGAGGAAATCATTACAGCCTGTTATGTAGGGGTGGGGAGAACTTCACATTCTGAAACCTTTTATTCAATATAAGGTGCAGATTCCCTGCTCTTCTTTGCTTCTGATCACCCTATTCCCCTTTCATCTCAAAATATATTGTCTGGACGCTAGCACCAAGGAGAAGTTTTCTCCCAGTATAATAATTATGGGTACATCTAGCTATCTGTAGATATCGGGGGTGCCTGTCAACTCCTGTCCTTACTCTGTGTTTGTGTGCACATGTCTGCATGTGTCTGAGTGTTCTCTGTCAAATGTGCTCTGCCTCTTGTGACCTCTGACTCTGCCTATGCCTTGGATGACCTGCTGGCAGCTGCCCTGCCCCTATGCTTCTCCTTCACCCCTCACCCAGCTCCAATGTGCAGCAGCCACCACTGCTATCCATCCATCCATCTACCCATCCATCTGAAACTTGTAGATATTTGGTCTATTTCTCTTCCCAGTCTTGTGCCTCCAAAGGTGGTGGCTTCCAAAAAGATTCTGCACTCCTCTGGAGCTCATAAATGCTCCACCTGCTGAGCCAACAGCAAAGAAGTGAAACAGGAACAAGGGAAAATATGACACCCTGTGCTAATAGATGCAAAGCAATGGAAAACAATTTTGCCAACTAGGCGACTCAAATTAGAGTCATCTCTCGGAGGAATATTGCCGATTTGTAGCTCTTATTACAGCGTAATACTCCTTCCCTAAAAGTTTGTGTGTGCATTTTAATGAATTCATAAAGCCCGGACTATAAAAACCCCATGGGTGAAACCTGGCAGCTCTTTAATTCAGCATTAAAGCTCAACTGATGTCAATTGAATTGATTTCTGCACATCGAAATTGCATTCATTGAATGAAAACTTTGGTCCTCACCATTCCCCGTTTTAGAGCTTGCTGTAATACAATTGGCTCCTTGAGTCAGGTTCAATTACATGTTGAAAGTTTATAATCTGGTGCGGCGAATGGAAGCTGTGAAATCAAGAGAGAAAACCCGGCTAACTTGATTAAACTTTATATAGCAGCCATTCAGGTAACACAGAATCCTCTCTCTAGTGTCAAGGGAGCGCCTCTTCTGAAATGTGCAGCACAGCCTGATTACAGCTTCAGAATTTATTCTGGCGACCCAAAGGCCTCTAATATGAGGTAAGTCCTCATTTTGAAGTGTGCCATTTGTATTGGGAGAAGATCAAAAACACAACAGGGGGATGGAGGTGTTTCCACTCCTTCCTGGGCATAGCAAGGACAAAACAAATCAAGTTTAATGAGCTGGAATCTCTGGATGAAATCTCAGCTCAACTATGAACTCAGTGAATGACCTCAGATCAGCTGTCCCCCACCTGGTGGTCTCCACATGTTTTGGACTGTGGAATGGGAATAAAGAAGCAAGTAGAAAATAGGAGATTGTTTTTCACCATACAATGGTACCTCTAGTCGCGCCCAGGACCCTTTCCAGAGCTCTGGTCGGATCCTGAGGAATTCACAACTGGAAGTGCCTGTTCTGTGCATGCGCGCGGCACGTAGAGCACTTCTGCGCATGCGTGTGTAGCGAAACCTGGAAAAATACTTTCGGGTTTGCTGTGTGCGTAACCCGAAGGATACACAACCAGAGGTCTGCGTATCCAGAGGTACCACCGTATATGTATCAATTTATAAGTAGGCTGAGGCACAATACTGGTATTTCAGGCAGGTTCTAGAGCTGATCTAGGTATTGGAATAATCTCTTGCACCTGAAATTGTATCCCATCCTTTACTTACTTCTCTTTTCAAAACCCGCCTTTTCCTTTAAGCCTTTGGCACAGCCGCCTAATCCCCGTGCCCTACTGTGACTAAGCCTAAGTATGTGAAAATAAATGCAAAGCCTTCTCCTTTTTGTTGCTGGCCCCTCTCCCTTGTGTCCATTTTTTGATTGGAAGCCCCTCCGGTCAAAAGCTTGAACTCTCATACTCTGCAAAGCACCCATGCGCCTTGGTGACAGAATTGCTGCAGTTGTCATCAAGGTTGTGGAACAGGCCTGAGCAGAAAGTACAGCAAAGAGCAGCAGAATGAGATCCGGGAAATGGGCTAACTGCTCAGAAGCATATTTTCTCATTGGAGGTTTTCCATGGAGAACCTTTCTCAAATATGATGGTGATGATTGCATTTCTATTCCAGCTCTCCTCCAAGGAGTTCAAGGAAGTGTACACGGTTTCCCCCCTCTTTGTGTTATCTTTACAACAACCCTGTTAGGCTGAGGGACAGTGACTGGCCCACGGTCACGCAGTGAGCTTCAGACAGCTGATTCTCCCTGCTCCTAGTCTGACACTCTAACCATGACACAACACTTATCCATCCGTAATCAATATTTCAAACCCCTTCTGCACTCCTGCACTCTTTTTGCCTACTGAAGGTTAGAGCCTTAAGACAAAGACAAAACTGAAAATACTGTAGCAAAGGGTGAATTGGGGGTTCAAGAGACTCCACTGCAAATCAGCTCCTATTTCCCTTACCTTAATGCAAACAAGAGAGCCCCTTAGAGTGTCTAATCTCTGTCAATTTACAGGCATAACCCATTTTGCTTTGTCGGGCTTGCTGAGCGATACGCTTGGGATGTAAATTGTTAGGAAGAAAGGAACAGCAAAGGGGTTTTCATTATTTCCTCCCTCTCCCTCCCCCTTTCATTCAGATCTCTCTCTCTTTCTTTTTCCTTCTTCTTTCTGCTGTATCATCAACTTTAGGCACCAGACAAAAATAGCTGTGAAATATGGAAATGTCTCGTTCATAGCACAGTGATTTTTAAAGGCTTCTGCTGTGCAAATGCTGCTGAGCTTACCTTCTATCGCCTCCTGCCATCTTCCACAGTAAAGTCGCTTCCTCGCTATTTTGGTGAATAAGCAGATACAATGACAAACTGTTCACAAAGCTCACACAATATCAGAAGGCCATTAAAGTTTTGATTTAAAGCCCCCTCCTCCAAGAAATGGAAATTCACAGTTGTACTGTTAACAGGGAACCAGAAACTGTGGGCTGGACATCCCACTTCCCTCAGCATGACACCATCCTGCCTCGAGCAGCCTTGATATTAGGAGTCTGGTATTTGGCTCTGAATAATATCCAGGCAGGCATTGCTGTGTTTTTAAAACAATCAATTTAGGCTCTTTCCATTTCCATTTTACCAGTTTTGTTGTTTTTCAAAAAATGAAGACACTGAGGAAGCCCTGAGGAAGCAGGCCTCAAGGTGGAAATTACCTAGCAATAGTAACTCACAAAATAGAAGAAGAAAAGTCTTTCAGAATCTGTTCTAAAGGAAAAGGTAAAGGACCCCTGGATGGCTAAGTCCAGTCAATGGCGACTATGGGCTGCAGCGCTCATCTCGCTTTCAGGCCAAGGGAGCCAGCGTTTGTCCATAGACAGCTTTCCGGTCATGTGGCCTGCATGACTAAAACTGCTTCTGGTGCACAGAGGAGTGTGACGAGTGCCAGAGTGCATGGAAACGCCATTTACCTTCCCACTGCAGCGGTACCTATTTATCTACTTGCATTGGTGTGCTTCAGAACAGCAGGTTGGCAGGAGCTGGGACAGGGCAGTGGGAGCTCACCCCATCGCAGGGATTCAAACCACCAACCTTCTGATCATCAAGCCCAAGTGGCTCAGTGGTTTAGACCACAGTGCCACCCACGTCCCCTGAATCTGTTCTAGGCAGGTTTGGAGCAGCACTCAGTAACCTCAGGCAGCTGATGGTGGGGCACACCAGGCCCACTGTGGATAACCTTTATGGTCCCAGTGCCACCCCCCCATTTTTCTGGTGTTGGGCTGCCATTTTAATTTCCCAAAACATGGTGTTCTAGGTCACTGTGGAAAATTAATATGGCCCTGTGGAAGACAAGCTAACTCATGTGTCTTGAGGTAAATTAAAATGGCAGCCTCTTGATCCCCTGTGGGGGCTGTTCAGCATGGATTGGAGTACTACTGTTATGTTCTGCCACCTCCTGGTCAGCCTGCTAATACAAGATGGGAACCACCTTGCAGAAAGTTCCCTCAGATCCGGAGTTGGCCCTGATTGTAGAAAACACTCTTGTATAAAGATTATGGTGGTGGAAGCAGAGGCAGGTGAAGGTTTGTGAGATCCCCTTTGTGAAGGAACTAGGATACAGTTGTTGGGATACTGCCAGGGAGACAAAGTCCATCATGGCCCCCAAGCCGGCTGCCGGATGATCCATCGATCTCCCGTAGATACAGTATCAGCAATTAGCGACACGAGCTTCCAGAAATAGCTTGCCACATTCCAGAGCTCATGCACACTCTATCAGCAGATAATGCACAGCAAAAGTCGCACTCAGGAGAGCATTATTTACAAGTTTTATTCAGCGTTGATCAGAACAAAAAAAATAAAAATGACTGCCTGCTTCAGTGTCTCCAGACACAGAGAGAGCGAAAACAAAAGACACAACAGAAACATCCTGTGAAACAGGAAATACGCAGACTCTGACTCACAAAGCCTGCTCCCTTTTAAGGTGGAACGGAAATATCCTAACAGTGTTTACCTCACACTTTCCCTCATGGACAATTTTAGAAAACTACATTGTTAAGCCTTTGTGCGACCTTGCCAGGATTGTTTTATTTCTAGTCAATGCTGCTTCCCTACCTCATCTGCCCTATGCTATTGCCTCCACACTATGATTGCTGTCTAATTAGTTTTAGCCAGGAACATGCAAAAGTGGATAGAGCAATAAGCATAAATCTTCCCTTTGTACAACTGGCTAGTTTCTGCACACATCCAAGCAAACAAGAGGCACTATCAGAGTTCAAGAGCACTTTCCAGTTGGGCAGAAACAGTGAAGGAGGATGTAGAGCAGGGCTGGTAAGGGATATGATTTGAGGAGGGTTCTGAGAACCAGATACTTGGAGAGTTGCATTTGACCACCGGACCTGAGGTTTCCCACCTCTGCTCCAGGCCCAAGATCTTGGGAACCATGTTTCCATTGGTGATATTCATGTCACCATGGATGTATGCTCAGGGACATGTGTCAACAATGGATAAACTGTGGTGACACTGGAGCAATAACCCAGGCAGAGCTTCCCCTCCATGGTGGATAATGTCACTGGTCTGGATCAGGACTAGCACTAATCTGGCATTAAGAACAAAATGCATTTCCCCCCTCTGCAGTATGGAGAGTCCCTACAGCTCAACTCAGGAGTGGCACAAATTGTTGAAAGCAGACCCATCAGGTAATACACAAAGCAGGCCACTTTCCCCTTGGCTCCACCAGAAGGTGCTCTTATCGTGCTTCTTTTAGCTGGCATTTGCTCCTGGCATCCCTTTCTGTAAATGCATCTCCTGCAATAGAAGATAAAATGGGCCAACTATAATTAGGGACATTTTCTTGGCCAGCATCACAGAAGATAAGTCTTAATTCAGGGCTTGGTTTTGGTCCAGCTTCACTGACTTCTCCTAAAACATGTGCATGAGTTAAGATCCCATGGATATTGGCTGTAAGATGGACTTGTTGGATTCTTCCAAGTGACTTTCTGAGAAAAGAAAGAAAGGCTTCATGAATGAATCACTAAACTAAAAAAAAAAAAAAAAGGTGAAGTCATTGAACTTTTTAGGCAATAATCTGAAGGCAAAGGAGCTCTGCCAGATTTATTTATTTTTTTAAATAGCAAATCCTAGTTCTGCTGATCTAGTCTGCTATTGCTTTGGGGCTAAACAAAGTTGTCAGGTTGCTGGCCAAATGGCCTACCCTTCCCTCTAGCCTTCTGGAGTGAGGAGGGCTCTTCTTTTGAACGGGATTTGTGTTCCAACAATATCTAATGCATTTCTTTCCATAAAACAATGGATCTAGACACCTTACATAGCGGGTGGACAAGCTAAGTGAGACTTGTACCCATAGTCCAGGCGGAGGCAATGTGGTGCCCTGCAGTTGTTGTTGAACCCCAATCTATCCCAGCCAGTATGTTCAATGATCAGGGATGATAGGAGTTGAAGTCCAACAATATCTGAATGGTACCATTTTGGCTACCCCTACCATAGTCTGAAGCACTGCAACTCAGTGGTTCAGCACCTGCTTTGCATGCAGTTCAATACCTGGAATGCCCAGGTAGGGTTGGAAAAGGCTTCTTTCTGAAATCCTGGAGATCTACTACTGCCAATCAGTGTAGACAATACTAGAAATACAAACAACCTGAACTGAAGGACACTGACAAACTGGAACGTGTCCAGAGGAGGGCAACCAAAATGGTCAAAGGCCTGGAAACGATGCCTTATGAGGAACGGCTAAGGGAGCTGGGCATGTTTAGCCTGGAGAAGAGGAGGTTAAGGGGTGATATGATAGCCATGTTCAAATATATAAAAGGATGTCATATAGAGGAGGGAGAAAGGTTGTTTTCTGCTGCTCCAGAGAAGTGGACACGGAGCAATGGATCCAAACTACAAGAAAGAAGATTTCACCTAAACATTAGGAAGAACTTCCTGACAGTAAGAGCTGTTCGACAGTGGAATTTGCTGCCAAGGAGTGTGGTGGAGTCTCCTTCTTTGGAGGTCTTTAAGCAGAGGCTTGACAACCATATGTCAGGAGTGCTCTGATGTGGCCCTTGTGGTCTCTTCCAACTCTATGATTCTATGATTCTATGATATAAGGCAGCTTTCTATATTTCTATGTTATCACCAATGCACTCCAATTGCAAATGCAAATTTTTCAAATGGTTCTTCTAAAAAACCTCTGATACATAGGAAGGTGTTGGAGTGATGATCCATGAGTTCCCTTCAGGCAACGTGCATGAACAATGGGCATGCAGCATAATCTACGTTAGCAAGTTTATGATATAGCCAAATGATGATGTACAGATGTGGATAAGGCCTTAGTTCTAACTAGAGTGACTTTGTTTATTTGCTTAACTGGCTGAATTAATGCAAGTTCCAGAACGGAAGAAAAGTCACGTACGCTAAAACTCAAGGGTGTATAGATTCTGCAAAAGAATCTTTAGTTCTAAGAAGAGCTGCCACGTTTAGCGGAAACGCTGCTTTATTGAAGGAGCTAAGCTCTCTGTAGATATACACTTTTAATTGCACAGCTAAAAGACAGCAAAATACATAAAGGTGGAATTTAAGATAAACCTTGGGCAGAGAATGCAATAAATCAGTGGGTGATGCTGCCGAGGGCACTATTAGACTGTTCCAATTTGTCACCCGGCGGGTTGCCTTGTATGTTACTTTTGAGAGACACAGGTGTGCTATCAGGAGTCATAGAGTGAAGATGTATGTCAGGCAAAACCTTAGAAGCTGTTCCAGAGGTCTTGTATTTTCTTTCAAGGACTAATGGATATTGTGATTAACAGGTGTATCCCCGAAACATTAGCTGCATACACACCATACATTAAGAGCACATTATTTTCCTCAAGGAATCCTGGGAACTATAGTTTACCCCTCACAGAGGTATCATTCCCAGTGCACTTAACAAAACTACAGCTCTCAGGATTCACTGAGGGAAATAATGTGCTTTAAATGTGTGGCGTGTGGATGTGACCAATGCTAAAAAACCACAGGGGAAAAGTAGCCTCAGAAGTTTAAAAGCCTGAGAAAATAAGAAAGATGGCTTTTCCTGAGGGGAGATGTGTACAAATAGAAGACTCTCGACAGAGAAGACTCTTTCTATAGTCACTGCATCACTCTGAAAAGCACCCAGAGAAGGGTCTCCAAACATGGTCACCGTGCTGTTGGGCACCTGGGTCTCAAACCATCCAAATGCTATTGGACTTTTAAGTCCCATCAGTACCACTCAGTGTGGCCAGTGATGAGGGATGATGGGAACTGGAGTTCCATGAAATCTGGAAGGGCCACAGACTCCTCTTTTTTAGGGCTTTAAAGGCACCTGCACCTCAAATCGTGCCTGGAAACGGTCTTCTTGCTGAAATCCCCTCTTCCATTAAAGCTTATTCAACTTATGGAAGCTGCAGGAGCCTGTCTTCTTTGGCATCTGGCCTCCCTATCCCTTACTTTTAATCTAGCTTTGTCATAGCTTGGATTTTTCACAGGCTAATGCAGTGTGTGTGTGTCTGTCTGTGTGTGTGTGTCTGTGTGTGTGGGGGGGATAATTCACAATTCATCCACTCTCTCCCCCTCAACTCACATAATCAAGCATCTTGCAGCTGAAACTACTTGTCAGGGGGAAACAAAAATCACATACTTCACTTATGCATGTTTAAGCAGAATTCTTAAATGTAAAGAAGGAGAGTGAGCAAGAGAGAGAGAAGACTTGAATGAGAGTAGGAGGCTGTTGAAAGCAACTTTTGAGCGCGAGTGAAGTCTTTTGTCTAAACATGTAAAGATGGAGCCCAGTTTCCGAATGCGTGATGAGGGGAGGGAAGACATGAAGCAACAGCAAACGGAGGGAAGTCAGGGAAAGCAGAAAATGCCTTTTAGGGGTTGAAATTCCTTTAGATGAAACTTCCCAGTCTCCAAGAGTTATGCTAGGGCTACCAACAAAAAATCATTATGACCAAAGCTGAAACTTGAACCTTGGCTCATCCATCTATCTGCCACCTCCTTGTGTTCTCCTCTCACTGTCAAGTTTTATACTTCAAGACCTTTTGGGGCAGGAACTTTTTATGTTGCAAAGTACCTGACATGGTTTAAATATACTGGCTCTGTCTGTAGATCACTGAAGAGCCATTTGAGATGTTCTAGAAATGCACATAGTCTCACGAAGCCAACAGGAATGTACTGGCTTATGGCCAGATACTTCTGCGTACTTGAGGCATGCACTGCAGTGGGGTGGTTCTGTAATAACAGACTAGTTTCATCTAGTACTGTGGAAAAAATTATTTAATATTTATCTATTGAATGTATATCCCGGAGCTACCACCTGAAGAAGTCTAGGGCAGCAAAACTTAAAGCAAAAACAAAACATGGTGTGTACGTTTTTAATAGATCTTATATTTTTAAAAAATTCCATTAATGTTTAATTGTTTTTGAATGGCTTCAAAAATATTTTTAGCTGTTCTTATTTTATCTGTAAGCTCCCTGGAGTCCCTGTCAGGGGAAAAAGGTGGGATATAGATAAATAAGATGATGATGATGATGAATATAAAACAGTTAAAACATTTTTAAAACAATTAGTCAAAAACATTCTAAAAGCAGACACAGCTGAAAACATTATTCCATCCTGTGATCCAGGGCAAACAACTACGGGTGGTGGAGTGGGTGGTTAAGGTGCAGAAATTCTGCTATGGCGACCCCCACCCACCAGAGTCATGCACAAACCACAGAAAAGAACTGCTTGAATGCCTTAAGGCCCCCCTCTCTGTCTGAGTTCTGGGTTCCCTTTGCTAATTAGGTCTCCCCCCCCCCCAAATAAAAGAGTTCAACCAAACAATCCAGGCAGGCTCTTGAATAACGTTCCTGTGCTAACTTGAAACCTTTTCGACAAAACTCTTATATATTTTGTTGAAGAGCAGAAGAAGAAAAAAGTAGCAAAATCTAAGGTTTGCCTAGGCATTTCGTTACCGGAGAGGTGATATTTAGAAAGCTACAGCCAGTCCATCCTCATGTTTTCTGCCAGAATAATTCAAACCCACCATCCATTCTTTGGAAGGCTTTCCCTTTTCCTTAACCGTATCAAAGATGTATGCATACAGAAAGGAGTTTCAATTCCCACGTTAAGACCTGATGCAGTTGTTAAGCAACGAAAGCAATTCCTTCCTGGTCCAATTGTTGCTTACTTAAACTCCCCGAAGCAGGGGGATTGATAGCACTTGTGATTTTATTTAATAGCAATCAATTTAAATGGCCTGTCTTAAAAACAAAAAGGAGGGTTAATGAAGGTAGAGACTTTACATTAAGCAGATCAGAGCATCTCCGGGTTTCATGCTAACGGCAAACAGATCGATGGCGACTGTGAGGTGTAATTGGAAATGTAGGAAAACTGAAAAACAGCCCTACAGAGTAAAGAGTAATAATACTCACTGCTGACTCACAGCACAATCCAGGTATATCGAAGGACCCAAATTCAAGCTGACATATTCCTATTGACTTCATGAGACTAATGATTGGTTCACATGATCATCTTGGTTCGTATCAGCTTGGCGTAAGTAGGAAGGCTTTAGCAACGTGGGTTATACTTTGTGGATATATCAGAACAGCCGTATGACTTGTCTTCTGTGTGTGGTGTCCAAAGCATGCCCCTTTCTCATCTACTTCTCCAATAGTAGAAGTGATCACAGTTAATCTCCCACACTATCCCAGCCTGTATGATATTGGAACGGCTGCAGGTCGCCAAGATACCAAGAATGATGCAGAGAGAGAGAAGTTGCACCCTCTAGATCTAAGGCCAACCATCCCAGTCAACCTCACGCTGTGTTGTGAGTAGGGATGTGGAAAGATGTAGCCCTCAATATGACGTTGGGTTCCACAATCCCCAGCTGTCATGGTCATGGATAGTATGGGAGTTGTCATGGGATAATATGGAGGCCTCATGGTCCCTGTCCCTCATATATATTCTGCAATCTGCATGGTCAATTGCTGGAGATTAGCAATAAAGAAAGATTACCATATTCGTGACTCTTATGTGATGTCCCCTGAGATGTTGGGCTACCATTGTATAGAATGCTGTGGTCTGAATCAGCACTTTTTAAGCTCTAAGAATCCAGTTGTGCTTTGTGCAGCCTTGGCTAAATTTGTGCTCTCCAGATGTTTTGGACTACAACTCCCATCATCCCAGTCAGCACACTGTATTATGGGAGCTGTAGTCCAAAACATCTGGAGAGTACTGACATGGCAAAGGCTGCCATAGTGGATCTCACTGCAGCATTATTAAAATAACACATGCATACCTCATAATGAAAGATAAATTGTTCTGGTGAACCCTGCTTTAACCGACAAATACCTAGACTAGATTCCCATTATAGATACACAGGCAAGTATATTTTGTTTGCCGGCTTCCCCTGCCACAGAAGTCTGTTCTGTTTATTGATTGCCCCTGAGATTGTGTGACACAGAGAGAACACTGGGTTGTAATATCTTCACACACAGGCTAGCCTTTGAATATTAACCATCTGTAACATCTATATGCGAGGCAGCCAAAATGCAACATAAAATTAAATGTGCACAAGTGACAGCGCACTATGGCAGCTGCAGGAAAATTGGTTGTGTCACGTCTTCACTGGTTATTGCCACTTATAAGGAATGCAGGGTTATTTCCGAAGCTCTGCGATAAGCTCAAAACACAGACATTGCACCAATTCAGTATCTGGATATCATTTTCTCTTCAGAGGCTCCCCAGAGATCAATCTGAGGGAAATGTACAAGCTTCCCATCCTGCTAATACATAAAATAGCCAGATGGAACACGAAGCTAGAAAAGATAGGGGGCTTCTTCTGTCTCCGTGAATCAGTTTCAAAGGTTTGGTCCAGTCTCGTTTTCTTTGACTCCAGTATTATTATTATTATTAAGGTAGTAACAAGGCACTTTCCCTCTTCTTCTTTTTGCTTACTGAAGCCGAGTGCTACCCATTAAGATAGTCCTAGGGACACTTCACACATTAATTCTTTTTTCCAGGAATTTTCTCATTCAGATTCCAACTCTCAGATGTACAGCACAATCTGCTCCCCTCTTTCTAGCCTTACTGGAAATCACAGAAACATGGCCTCACTTATGATGAAAAGTGGAGACAACCAGATGGAATTTTCTGCCAAAGGTGAGGGAGAGATAGGAACACAGACACTAGCATCATCTAGCTCCCTATTGTTGACACTGACTGGTAGCAGCTTTCCAGGGTTTCAGGCAGAAAATCTCTCCCAAACTGACCTGGAAATGCCAGGGATTGAACCTGGTGCCATCTGTAAGCAAACATGTGCTCTGCCACTGAGCTACGTCCCCTTTGGCCACACAAAGAGCTCAGTCTCCTTCCTTCCTGCTGGTCATGTTTACCTCAGGATCCTGGCTGGGGAGCAAATGAAGCCCAACCCCCCTGACTCCATCTACTAGTGATCTGCATTAAACTGCCAGTGAGGTGTAAATGAGAGCAACAGCCCTCCCAGCCAGTCTTTTCAGGTACCCATTAACAGAGAACTTGTGAGTGGAGAATTTGCCCAGGGTTGCCCATTGTCAATGGGCCCCATCCTCCGACTGGCTTGTTCCATTTGTACTGGCTAATTTGTGCAGGCAAGTCACCGCTTGATGCTATTCTTACAGGACTCCTAACTCTGGGGATGTTTTTGAACTCTGGGGATGAGGAAGCTCAGGTCCAGGGGCTGGATGTGGCCCTCCAGGGCTCTGCCTGGCCCTTGAGATTATCCTCCAGCTGCCCCCCTCCTCAACCACCACCCCTCCATTTTTCAGGCCAGACCCATCACTAGCCCCGTTCCACACCTTCCTTGACTATTTTTGTCTGAATGGAAAGAGCCATTGAACTTTGATCATGCCAGACTGGAGTACAGAGAGGGGTGAAACTTGTCTGCTGTGCCTGCTGTGGCCTGAGAATGTGTGAACGTGGCCCCAAAGTTGAAAATGTTCCTCCACTCTGACTATTGATTCTAGTGAGACTCACTAGATGCAGTCCGGGATAACAAGCTTCAGGTGGAGGGCCTGCAATGCTCACCTGAGAGGAGAGATAAGCATGAAAAATCTCCACTCAGATTAAAAATCCAGCCCTGTCTTATCCTTCTCCTACCTATTCAGCTCCCAAACTCCTTTCCAAATCTCCTCCCCACATCTTTTATAATCACACTTCCCTGGCTGGTATTTTATAACTGTGGTCTCACCCCAGGGGAAAATGTTTTTGTTTAGGGATGTACCTCAGGAAATTTTCCAAGCTAATAAGACATGAAGCCAGGACTCGCTCAAGATGTTTTGCTGTGTGAGGTAAAGGGCAAGATGGTGCCCTGTCGGTTGAATCTTCAGCCCCGGTAATGGGACTGCATTCTCCACTGCTCCTGAGGACAGCAGGCTTGTTTAGGGTGTGCATGGCACACACAGTTCTCTCTGCCAACCCTTTGCTGCAGCTGCTCTGCACCTGCTGCCTGAGGTGCCACATGGACCCAGAGGAAGTCCCCTAATTCTCTCTACAATCTCTTCCTTCATGGCCCCTTAAACCATTTAGCATAGCTGACAGAAGATAATTAAGTGCCTCAGAATCTGTCCCGCTCTTAAAAAGTGCTTCCAAATATGCTTTCTATGGGCTTCTGTTGTTGATCTTACTCCATTTCTTCTAGTTCTGCTGCTTTCTGAAGATCCAAAATAGCTCCTATTTATCTCCTCATGGTGTTTATTCCCTTCCAACCATCTGCCAGATGGTTACATTCTACTCCCACCACTCAAATGTGAATATTTCCCATTTTTTGGCAGACTTACCCAACAACATGTCTTGGAAAAATGGATTATTCCATTCCCTTATTGTGTCACCTGGTTTTACTACTATATATATATATATATATATATATATATATATATGGGGGGGACCATAAGAGGAAATTATTACTTAGAGGTTAGTCTCACACCTGACCTTTTATCAAGAACCTGAGAAAGAGTGACAATCTCTCCTTCTGGAAGAGGAAGCGAACTGCTTTTCAATAACTTGTCATGCCAGGAAATGAAATGAAGCAAATGGGCATTTTATCTGATTAGCCATGCAAACCTGCTCTTAACATTTAATTTTTAAAAAAGAGAGGAAAGAAGGATAAGTTGAATTGCAGTGTTCTATAGAGATCCTATTCTTCAAGGAATGAGGCTCTTGATGCTGAATGCTTTTTACTTTGTTCGTTTGCAAAATTGCAAAATTTTGGTTCCCAAACTCTTTGGCATCTCCTGAGAACAAGGTGCTGAAAGTATCTGGGTTCAGCATGAGATATGGGAAAATGTAATTTGAGGCTCAAATGTTTTACAGTAATATTGAGATTTCGCTACTGTTTCTCCCTTGCACCAATGCTCTATATTGGGGTGATATACCAGAATGGCATGTTTCACAACAAAATCATATCACCATATGTGATCCAGACAAATTAAGTCATTTTGAAAGCACACCATAAATAACATGTATAAAATCAAGGCGCCAAGAATATTTGGGATGAGTTATTTTGTACAGGAGGTGCTGTGCATAGTGTTGGTAGCAGAAATTCTCTGGGGTTCAGTGACCTGGTCAGAAGAATAATCCATTAGAAAGACTCTGTGGCACACAGACAAACAAGCCCTTCAAATTAACCAGACAGTTTAGATCCCTCTCTAATCAATATTGCCTTGCCAGAACCTGCAAATATTTGATTATCTAACAAATTTACTTTAAAACTCCCTCGTGGGACATGGGGCTTCATTTTGCTTCACCTCAGTAAATAAAGGGGGATTGCTTATTGTTTGCAATACTATGGTGAGTGCCTATTCTGGACAAACACAGCTTGTGGAGAATTTCTTTGTCAGGCTTCCTGGTGGCCTTGTTGCCAGGCAACAGGAAAAGCCACTGTAATATTGCCTGAGCTTAGTGGAATGTGCTGTTAATTGCCAGTGTCAACTGCCCTGGGTGATAGCCTGAAGTCTTCCAATTTGCAGTGAAACAGGCTATGCTGTGTCCATATTAGTACTGAGGGCACTTGGGCTGAAGATGTTGTTGTTGAGACAGTTTCTAAGACTGGTGTGGATTTAAGACTGGAATAGGAAGATCTGATGCACCATTTACTTTAAATCATTATTGCACCAATGAAAGGATATATCTATAGTTACAGTAAACGCCAACAAGCTGAACAGCAATTTTCCCCCTTAAGGAGACAAAACTCTGGGAATTGTAGTACTGTGATGGAGGCTAGGATTCATGAATAGAAACCCCAACACCCTCACCAAATTATACGTCTTGGATTCTTTGGGAGGGTGAGGAGCCATGTTGATTAAACTGGTAGGATACCATCTTTGAAAGTTCTGGTCTTAACAGGTGATAGAGAAATTTTCTATTGGCAGCCACTCATCTGTTTGTCATAACTGGAAGAAGATAAGGACTCTGACACCTGAAGACTGCAGAACCAATATATGAGACGTAGTAAACATGGTAAAATAGTGCAAGAAAATGTAAACTCATATACACTGCTAGGTATATTGTAAAATATTTATCTCTATCACCCTTAATAAGTTTCTGTAGTGATTATTTACTTTTTTTGTTTTGTACTCCCTTTTCATTGCCTTGTACGCATTCTCACTAAGTAAAAAAGAAAAGACCTTTAGAATGTACTCTGAACTATGTACTGGAGACAATACATTAAACTATGTTCATTTTTTTATTAAAAAGAAACCTGGTAAGAAACCAATAGATATTTGTAGTGCAGCTTTGAATTGGACTGAATCTTTTCACTTCTCTCCCCCCAACTTTTTGTGGGAATGGGAAGGAAATTCCCTCCTAAAGATGTAAAGATCTTCTTTATAAGCTCCAGACTTATAAAGCCCTTTCTCACATGGTGGTAGTGGCAGTGTTAGGGTAATTGAAACCAGAATATGAGGTGCCAGTGGATTTCTTTCTTTCCCTTGTGTTTTATTAACATTTTGAAAATGTTTTATAAAAGCCAAGCTGCCAAGCTGAAGACATTCACTTCTTCAAGAGAATGCCCAGTAGGAAGGGTGACACTAATAACAAGGAAAAGAAAGAAAGGAGCCCTCAGAACCTTGTATTTTATTTTCAGTTACAGTAAGGACACCTCTCCCACCAAAACAAAACAAAACAAAAAAAACCACACAGAAGTCTTTACAATTTGCCTCCTCAAAGTCCCACTTTTATGCGGAGCAAAGAGCCCTGTGCAGTGATGGTGGGGATTTCTGGCACAGCCTAAGAAGAGCTTTGCTGGATCAAGCCATCTAGCCCATTCCCACAGTGCTTCTGGGAAGTCTGCAAGCAGGATTTAAATGTAATGACACTCTTCTACTCTTTTTCTGCAGCAACTGGTCTTCAGGGGTGGATTGCCTCAGACAGTGGCGGCAGTAGACATTAAGCTCTGTTCTCCAGGAATGTATCTAAATGACCTTGTAAAGCCATCCAAGTTGGTGGTCATCAGTGGCATAGCATGGTTTGCCGGTGCCCAGGGCACATGTGTGTGTGTGGGACAGGGGGGTGGGGCTCAGAGGGTGAATGGAGCCTGCTGCATCAGCCCAACCCTCACTACGACCGCCACTGGAGCAACCCCCACCTCCCCCAAGTCAAGTGGGGCTTCACTGTGCTGCCTGCCCATCCGAGAAGTGGGGATCCCAGCCGGTCGACATGGCCCTTGGCAGGCGAATCCCCCCATTGTTTTCTCCTCATCCAGCCCCCAGGCAACAGCCATGCACCCTTTGATCCCAGCTTCGCAAAGCAAGTAGGAGCCAAATGCACAGCACCCCCCTAAAAAATGTGTCCATGGCCATCACCCCAGCAACCCCCTCACTACACTTGCATGTCATCCATGCAAATTCCATCCACCCATGAAGAAGTGCTTCCTTCTGTCTATCCTGAATCTTCGAACACTGGATATCACTAAATGATCCCTGATTCTCGTATTATGACAGGAGCAAAGAAACTCCTCTCAATCCACTTTTTCTAATTTTATATGCCTGCCCTTACTCGTCTTACAAATAATTGATAATAATCACTATTCAGCGTTGTATCATCCTTTTCGTACTCGGTCCTGGGATCTTTATTTATTAATTATGACATTTATATCCCTCCAAGTACTGGGTTACTTATTAATTATGCATGCATGCTCTTTCCTCCAAGGAGCCCAGTGGCACAAATGGCTCTACACACTCTCAAGATGATCCTCACAATAGCCCTGTGAGGTAGGCATAAGCTAACGGACTGTGAGTGACCCAAGGTGACTTCATGGCCTGATGGGGATTTGAACACTAGTCCCTCAGGTCCTAGTCCACTAAACCGCACTTCCTTCTGAAATCAGAACACATCTCTTGTGTCAAATGTGGAAGGTAAAGGTAAAGGTACCCCTGCCCATACGGGCCAGTCTTGACAGACTCTAGGGTTGTGCGCTCATCTCACTCTAGAGGCCGGGGGCCAGCGCTGTCCGCAGACACTTCCGAGTCACGTGGCCAGCGTGACAAGCTGCATCTGGCGAACCAGCGCAGCACACGGAACACCGTTTACCTTCCCGCTGGTAAGCGGTCCCTATTTATCTACTTGCACCCGGGGGTGCTTTCGAACTGCTAGGTTGGCAGGCGCTGGGACCGAACGACGGGAGCGCACCCCGCCGCGGGGATTCGAACCACCGACTATGCGATCGGCAAGTCCTAGGCGCTGAGGTTTTACCCACAGCGCCACCCCCGTCCCTACCAAATATAGCATTATTATTATTTTGTCTCAGAGTCTCCCCCCCTCTCTCTCTCACACACAGTGGTGCTGTCTTAGGATCAATATTGCAAGGCTATTCTCCTTGTGTTCCAGCATGCTTCTCCAGCTTCTCCTTGGCACTGGCTCAGAATCACCTGTGATGCAAGAAAGTCTGTTTATAGCACCTGCCCAAAACAGGATAAAGAAATACAATAAGCAAATAGCATCTGTGCCTGTGCATCTTAAAGCCTGGCACTAGAGCACAAAGCTTATTGGATTTCCAGGTGAGCAGATTGGTGAGGAGGAGGGGTGGGTACCACAGCCATCCAATCACTGTGCCTCATCCCCCTCTTTTTTTAACAGAAGCCTTCACTAAGGCTCTATTGCAGCAGTTCACATGAGGGGAGAGAAATTGCTGCAACTTTACCTATTACATTCTTTGGCAGTAGCAGACACATTTGCTGTGTCTATTCATAAGGTAGAAGCTGCTTCCATGCTAGAGCCCTTTAGTATCCTTTTTTTCACAGTCTGCTGGAAGTAGCATTAAAGCTGTGCTTTGTTTATCTACAAATACTTGCCACTAGCACCTTCTGCAAAATACACGCAGAACTTGGGCTGAGCCAGAGTATCAGGTACAAAATTGGGGCTGTGCAGCATGCAAAAATAATATGCAGGTCCAAACAGCAAGTGGCAAGATGCAGTTAATCAGCCAAATAAAGTGTACAGAAACTTGTATATTATGGCAAAATGTAGATGAGGTGCACCTATTAGTGAAAAATAGCATATTTAAATGCATTGTATTAGGGAACATTTCTTGTATACATTTTCCAGGCAAAACTGCATACAAAAAGGTTTAAATTAGAAGAAATTTGCACTAAAATGCTGACAAATTTTCACGAGGACTTTTAGAAAACTACAAACTGATGCTGAATTGTGGAGAACTGAACTGAGGAATGGAGAACTGAGAAACTCAGAGTAACAAAACTGAGAGAATCTTCTATCCCCAACTACGCTTTTCAATTTTGTTCTCTAGTCCACTGTATTACCATAGAGGTGCATGGTTGCCAGTGGTATAAGCAAGTCCAAAGTCTTGCTTTTTTGAATCCAGATTAGTTAGTTGAAGACTATATATGCACTATAACTTTACAGCACACACACCCCGGCAGCAAAGAATTCTGGGCACTGTAGTTTGTTAAGGGTCTCTGTGTAACTGTGGGTTCATCCACACTCCTGTTTGTCGTGTGCTTTCTAGGCTCAGGCCTTAGAGGGTTTTCTTTCACCCCGCTGCTTTCTCAGGGAAAACCCACTGATTACTGCTGAATTGGAACAAACATCAATTGGTTTTTTTGCAGATTGCCATTCTGATTCAGCAGTAAACAGCAGGTTTTTCCAGGGAAAGCAGTGAGACCTGCACCTACAAAGCTCAGGACAAACAGAAGTAAATGTGGAACAAGCAGGATTGTGGATGAGCCGCTTGTGAGGGGTAAATTACGGTGCCCAGAATTCTCTGAAGGGGAAAAGTGTGTTTCAGGTGTGTTTTAAAGGTATAGTATGTACACAGCCAAAGCTTTGGGGGCCTTTTGGATAGGTTGCTAGATCCATGCTCCCTTTGCAGTGCTGGTGCACACTAGACTCCACGACCCACATCTGACAGGTTCTATGGTAAGCCAGCACAACATGTGAGCTGCATGTTGGTTGCAAACACACACACACCCCTTGACTGTTTGCTGCTCTGGGATGATCCTACAAAACCCCTTGTTTGCAGTTTCCTCCCACATCTTTGTCAGAACATCAAAAGCTGAAGGTAGGATAGAGTGGAAGTGAGATAACTCTCACATTAGAATGTCCCTAGTGCTCATCCTCTCCATGAATTCAGATGACTTCATGGTGGGGTTGGCACCAACTTCTCCAGCCTGCCAGCCAGCCATGCTGCATGCGCAGCTGCATCATAGCACATTGTGAGCTGTTAGGGGAGTGAACATAGGAAGTTATATTGAATTAGACCATTGGCCTAGATTGCTCAGTATTGTCTACAGTGACTGGCAGAGGCTCACCAGGGTTCCAGGCAGGGATGTCTCCCAGCCATACCTGGAGATGCTGGGGACTGAACATGGGATATTCTGCATGCAAGGCAGATGCTCAGCTACTGAGCTATGACCTTTCTCCTTAAGCCATCTGTATATTGTCCTGAGGTCAATGAGGAGGAGAGGCAGAGGGGGACAGAAGCAGAGACAGAGAAAAAGGAAGATGGAACTGAGATGGGCTTGCAGAGACTTGTGGACAAAGAAAAGAGGAAAAACAATGTGAGTGTGCTGAGGGACCTGAGTTAGTGCAGGAAGAATAGTAACAGAGCTGTGGGATGCAGAGAGGAATGTGAGGTTGCTGAAGGATGTGTTGGTAGGGAAACAGAGAAAGTGGGAGGCAACTGAGAGAATGGGATGCTGAAAAAGATAATTCATGTTCTAAGGAATGGAGAAAGAAGGAGGGTTAACAAAAGGGAGGTGTGTTGTACAGTGCAAAGGGGAAAATGCACTTGGCACAGAATGGGTTAACAATTGAATTAAAAATGAAAGGAAGCATGCTTTTCCACAGCTAACTTAGCAACCTCTTATGATTTAAGGGACGTGAGTGGCGCTGTGGGTTAAACCACTGAGCCTAGGACTTGCCGATCAGAAGGTCGGCGGTTTGAATCCCCGCAACGGGGTAAGCTCCCGTTGCTCGGTCCCAGCTCCTGCCAACCTAGCAGTTCAAAAGCACGTCAATGTGCAAGTAGATAAATAGGTACCGCTCCGGTGGGAAGGTAAATGGCGTTTCCATGCACTGCTCTGGTTCTCCAGAAGCGGCTTAGTCATGCTGGCCACATGACCCGGAAGCTGTACACCGGCTCCCTCGGCCAATAAAGCGAGATGAGCGCCGCAACCCCAGAGTCGGCCACAACTGGACCTAATTGTCAGGGGTCCCTTTACCTTTACCTTTAAGATGGTTTGTGTTGTGCACTCCTTCACAACCCCTTTGGAGGCTGGGGCAAAAAAAAAGAAAAAGTGAAAATGCTGATTCATGGTGATGTTCACTGCTAATGGGAGGTAATGAGCCAAGTCAGATGAAGACCAGCTAGTCAGGATTTTGGGACAGAGAGCAAGGCAAGGCAAGTTCAAAACCTTGGACAAGGACCAAATTGATAGTTCAGGACCATGGCTAGTGGTCTTGCAGCTGAGGCGGAAGATACTTGTTATCTCAGCAATGTCTGGGTTTGCTTTAGGCTAGCTAGTCAAGATGGAAGCCTCACCCCATAAGTGTTGCATTTGACTAGTTAAAAGGCCTTTTCCTGCAGCCATTGGCTTTTTCTAGGCACTGGGGTTTCCAACTTTATGGAAAACTCCTCAGGGCTTCTCTGATCCTCTGAGGAGCCTGCAGTCCAGTCACTGGAGCTAGGTGGCAAAGGTTGGTGGTGGCAGAGATGTCTCATTGGGATACAGAAGATGAGGTGTGATTTGCAGTGCCAGAGAAATCACATGGGAAGGAGTGGGAATTGGGTCCTTCTCTTCCTTGGGGCTGTTCCTGTAGGAGGACTCTGCAGCTGGGGATTCTTGGATAGTGACTGAAGAAAATAAAGTAGAACAACATAAAAGAAAGAAAAGGGAAGGGAGGAAGAGGAAAAGGACAACATTTAACAGCAGAGCATCACACATCAACATGAACCTGGAGCTTTAGGGTGACATTGCCTTTTGGAAAGGCAGGATAATTTTCAGGAACAAATTTGGCTATGTGGTGAAGAACAGCTCTTAGTGGAGGCTGAAGGAGCACATATCAGATCTTTTTAACCTCACTCCATCTCTTTGTCCTCTAAACTGACCTACTTTTAAAGAAAACGAATAGAGGTAATTTTCACTGTAACTTTGCTATCTCCATGGAAACCCTTTCCAAGAAAAATGTTTATGAGATTGTTTTTGGGGAAAGAGCTATACATAGATGGAGCTGTGTTATACCTAATCACACAGATCATCTTCCTGCAGCAAGGTCCTGCTTTTCTTCCCTGGTAAGAGTCTGTGCCTGAGGCTTCCTTTGGGGGTAAGTGTGTGTCGTATTTGCTTAATGTCAGGAACGGAGAGTGGAGACAGAAATGCAAACATTAAATCACATCCTTCTTGTACAAGTAACAGAGCAGAATAGATTTTGCTCCTTTTCTTTATATTGACTTCCCCTAATTTACCACCCCACCCACGACACCCCTTCACCATGCTGCTAATTGCCAGCTTGGTTACTCTACTATGCACAGATAAATGGTTATGATAGTAAATGAATTGAATCTGTAATCTCCAGGTCCTAACTATTGGTGTGTATTTCAGCAAAGTGTTTGGGCATTGCTGCTCTGTGGTGGCTCTAGCATGACCAAAAGCACAGTTTGAGCCTGTACTAAAAACAAGCAGAGCTGATGAGCTTTCTCATCAGAGAAATTAACTGCTTCCAGGACTATACATCAGTATCAAAACTGCATGATGGAGAAGAGGATAATGTGGATTGCTACCAAGGCTTCAGATTAGCACCAACTACAGCAGCAGTAAGATTGCACCCCATATCTCTTGAGACTGAGCTCTTGGCTCCACTTTGGATTATCTGCGTTACAGTGCTTCGTATTTCCCACCCCAGATACTTGTGGCGTAAGATTAATAATTATTATTTCCATCACTGAAGTTATGCAGTGAAAGATATTTCAATTAAGCTTATGAATCTTAAAATATTATGATAGCCCCTTCCCCCATTATATTAAACGAATCTGTCTGATTTGTTCAAATAACAGATTTTGGGAGTGGTCAGTTTACATGAGAAGTGTATTGTGGTAGAAGACTTCAGTAAGAGGCAGTGGTAAACCAGCATCTTCTGAAAGCAGGGCATGCTTGGGATGAAGAAATCCCTGCTCGTGGAAGCTGCCACCAAGCCTTTCATAAGTATTCTCCTCCCATATTACACTTCTTGCACAAGCTTCTCATTGCACAAGTCAGAAACATTCCATAGTGCATAAACCGACTCTTCAGGACAGTGATCCAGCTTGCGTTTGGGGTGAAATTACCACAATCACTCCTTGTCCCTACATCCTCTAGGGCTGGGCAAACGATAATGGCAAATAAATTATGGTTGCACATACTTATACATAACAGATTGTGTGATATTATGCCTCCTGCACCAGCCTATAATTTATGGTTGCATCAGTGTATCTGCTTGATAAAAATCTAAATCAAGATTTCAAGACAATCCATCATACAACTTGGCAACTTGTTCCAAAGAATAACGATCAGGATCATTTAAAGTGTGTATTTGAAGTTCCATGCATAAAGGTTACAGAGCTGACCTCCTCCTTATTAATCTAGTTTACTAAAGGATACTTTGTGTTTCCCTCAGACTCATTATCACATGACATATTTATGCCAAACATGAACCGTGACTCAAGATGGAAAAGAGACCAGCGACTGATCAGGGATAATCACCCTGCCTCTTCTGTGCAGAGTTGCCACATCTTTTCTTTAATGTTTGAGAAACAGCAGAGCACATTTGTTGAAATGATCAATGAGACTGTGTCGGTAGCACAAACTTCAGAGGGGTTCCAGTCCAACTAACGACGGGGAACTGTGCCGAAGAAAACAAATCAATTGAGGCATGTGGCTTTTAGCAGAAGAGAGAGGCGATGCCAAGTAGCGTCAGATCTTCCTCAGCTTCTTTGATTGAGATTAGCTTCTAAAACAACACCATGCCTTTATTGCCAATTCAGGGAAACTGCAAACAAAAAGCAGGTGCTGCACAACAAAGTCTCCATATGGGGACATAAACATAAAAGAGCTGGGATTCAATAAGTAGGAAGTCAATGCATAATAAATATGTTAACCGTTGGGTGCGAAGCCTTGGCTTCCATGGTTCTATGCTAGCAAATGAAAACAGGGCTAGGAAGATGAGGGAGAGGCAATTGGACCACAACAGTAGCAGTAATAATGTTTATTTATTTGAGAAATGCATTACTCTGCTTTTCACTTTTGTCTTAAAGAGGCTTATAGCAAAAAAATAACATACAATATACAAAATTTAGAACATCAATTAAGACATCAGAAAATAGAACACTGGAACAACATTCATGGGCAAAGGCCTCCTGAAATAAAGCCATTTTAACCTGTTGCCTGAAACTTAGCAGTGAGAATGAATAGTGCGCTAGATGGATTAAGTGGTAGATACATGATGGAGTGACGGGAAGTCGACATAGATATAAGAAGAATTTACTGCGATCTGATGTAACAATTACTACTATTTTCTCTTTTTTTCTGGATAAATTTCTTGTTTGCTGTTTCTTTTTAATTTCAATAAAGCATTAATGTTTTTAAAAGAAACTTAGCAGTGATAGTGCCTGCCTGGTTTCTAATCAGAGTTCCATAGAGCTGGGCCTACTACACTGAAGGCACAACTCTTAGTTGACATGAGTCATGTTTCTGGTCCATGAAGGACCACTCATTTTGTTCTCCTAGATGATCTCAGTGATCAAGTTGGGACATATGAGATATAATATGCCGTCTTCTCACCTCACTATCCACTACAGGCAAGTGAGACCAGTGACAAATAGTTGACCAAATTATAGATTTATAATCACAGTCATTTATTTTCTCCATGGAATCCTGGAATTGCAGTTTAAGGAGAGGAGGAAGGCTGCCAAATTTTCAATATCCTCATCACACTACAATTTCCAGAATTCGCTGGGCAAAGCCATGATGCCTGAGCTGATATCAAATTACTAAAGGTTTTACAGTATATTGATAATATTTTGATTCACTTTCTCACTTACAATTGTGTGAATTGTTCAGCCTGTTCAGATGTAATGATCTTGGTCTATTAAGCCATGGTTTATCAGACTGGAAATGAGCATTGTGTCACACTCTGCCTGCCCTCCTTTCCCCTCTTACATACAAGAATACAAAACTTGGTTAAACACAGTTTCCCATTGTGTCCAATCATGGAAACTGTGGTTTGACCTCTTGACTAGTCACAAACCAGGATATGAAACTAGAGACTCAGCTAGACTGGTAAAGAAAAAGCTATTTATATGTTTTATATGCATAATATAACATTTTGCCACCCGATGAAGACCTGGAGTCCCATTTTTCTCTACCTGTTTTCCCTGTTTAAACTTACAATGCTTTAAACTGAAATGCTTCTTTGATCCAGCCCAGGATTCATTGGTTTCTTGGACCAATATCATCCTGCCTGAATCAACCCTTCACGTGCTTTTGAAAACAGAGCCATAGTAGACGAGGAAAGCAATCTCAAGTGCATCAGGGTCCTTTGCTGCCTTCAGCAGAAATGTGACAATAAGGCCCGTGACTGAAATCGTGGAAGACATGCTGCTCCAAATTTTCAAGACGTAAAACTGTAAGTAGAAGACTTGCAGTCACTGCTGGATTGAAAGGCTAGGGAAACTGTAATGGCCCAAGCTGGACAATATAACAGGAGGGAAAAGAAATGATTTGGGTAGGGTATGATGCCTTTTAAAGCGATGTACAGCAGAAGATCACATTTAAAGGCAATACTGTGATTTCCAAATCTGCAGATGCTGAGAATCACTGTACTAATGGGAGCGCAATCTAATTTCCAAATAAAAAAGGTGTTTTTTCAAATTGAAATGCATGCAGAATTCCTATAAAGGATAATGAATGTGGCAGCATGACTTTCATTATGCTCTAATGCAGGGGTTCTTGGCCTGGGGGCTGAGTTTCTCAAAAGCAAAGGGAGGAACTAGAAGCACAGAGAATTGGGGGGTAGAAAAGAAATCATAGAATTATAGAGCTGGGAAAAGACACAAAAGGTACTCAAGTCTAATCTCCTGCACTTCAAACTGGATTCAGCAAACCCAAACCATTCCTAACAGATTTATTCATCCTATAGGAGTGTGCAGCCTATGATTTCAACAATTAACAATGTCTCACAAGAAGAAAGCATCAAGGCACATTGACACCAAAGATACCTTGCAAAAAGTGTATTATTCATGACCTAATATCATGTTTAGCTGTGCAGTGCTAGGCTCCCTGCAAACCCATAACCTCTCACTCTGAGCTGGCATCAGACTTAGGACTCAGATAGAAAAAAACAGTGCTTTTTTCCGAGGGGACGCAGAGGTAAACATACCCCTAAACATTTTGTGAATCTAAGCTTGGCCTCGTTGAGGGGCAGTATTTCAATATGAATAGGATAATGAGAGTACTCCTAAACATTTTTTAATAGAAAAAAAGGATTGAAAAGGCAATCTGAGGGGTGTCAGCTGGGGATTGGCCTTCTTGTGAAACTTCTGGGGCTTTTCAAAAAGACCAAGGAACACAAATAAGTTGTAGCAAATTAGAGGGAATCTCCACCCCTATAAAGGCTTCTAGGGAAGGCTTGCCCACTGGCCTGAGCAAGTAGGAGGCAGCTCTTGCTGTTTCCTATTGCCTTTACCTTCACTTTAAGATCTGATGCTCTAAGAGCTGGCCTCACCTCTTGCCTCCGGACAGTAGGCAGCAGCCATTGGCTTCCTGAGCTTAATCTTGCATTGCTGTAAAATGCCCTGGAACCTTTTGGTGAAGGGCAGGTGAGAAGTCACCACTGCCTCCACTACCATCACCATCCTGCATCATCTTCAGAGCTTTCTTTCAATCCAAGCTCAAGCTGTGTTTGCTGCAATGTGAAATGGTTGTGAGCACATCAACTACAGTTTGGATGCCAGCCATGCTACTCACTTAGGAAGGCTTTGTATTCAGAATCTCAGCCTATGCTTGTGGGACACTCAACATCAACCCATGGTTCGGGCCATGAACTGAGCATCATCAGACCAGGAGTGGGAAACATGAATTATTTCATAACAACCTATTGGAGTCGGAACTTAAGAGGTTAAGTTGTTCCCATGATGCCTCAGCATTCTGACGTCAGCTTTGGAAGCTGGGAGGAGTTTTTCCTCACTGTTTCCTCTCGGTCTTTGAGAGAGAAAGACGCAGTTTGTCATGGCTGCGAGAAGTCCTGGAATTTTCTGAGAAAATGATGAAATAAAAGACCTGTAAATGGACACTACTGTGCTCTGTGTGTTTGTCGAAAGCAACGTGACAGTTTGCTGCTGTGTTTTACTCTGCTGGGCGTGACGGAGCGAAGCAGATCGCGCCGCTGAGAAGGAAGCGTGCCGGACCGCTGTAAAGAGCTAATTGGATCGTAAATCAATTAGCAGGTCAAGGACTAATCAATAAATCTACACAACCAATGCATTTTTGCACTCCAATTGAAAGCAAACCACTTCTCTGCAAATTGCATCCCGGTGTTATATGAAATCCTTTTTCTTTCTTTTTCTTTCTTTGAATTTTTTTTATTAGGCATTTCAACATAACATTTTATCAAAAATACACCATCCTCATCCCCCCCATTTTTCCCCTCCCCCCTCCCCCAAAAGGAACCCCCTCCCACCCCCCAGACTTCCCTCAGTTCCTCTCTCTAGTTTCTCAGCACATGTTATTCTCTGCATGTTATAAAATTGTAAAAATCCTTAATTGATCTATCAATATGTTACCAATTAAAATTTGTGTATGTTTATTCAAAACCTGCCAAGGAGTCCTGTTCATTTTGTTGTTTCTTTAAGTACTTTGTAAAAGTTTCCCATTCTTCTTTAAAGTCACAGTTATCTTTATCACATAGTTTGTGTGTCAATTTCGCCAATTCCACATAGTCAATCAGTTTCTCTTGCCACAGTTCTTTGGTCGGGATTTCCTCATTCTTCCATCTGAAATCCTTAATGCTTAGGATCCAAAGAGTCCCCAAGGTTTGCACAGTCACAATCACTTTCTTATGCATACTGCTTTTTTCCTTTTTAAAAATAAAAATAAAAATATTATGACTCTTCAAATGGTCTCAAAGACTTAGTTTCAGGAGTGATGCTTTTGGGGTGATGCAGATACTGCTGTTGAAAGAAAGCGATGCTCAAAAGCCTCACTGCCCCATCCGTTTGGATCCTAGCTCTCATCTATATGGAAGATATTGATAGCTTTACTAAATGGCCTCGTATTTACACAAGCAAGCTATAGCTTGTGACATTACTGTAAAATATGCCCAGTAATAGGCAGCTACTCAGTACCCAATAATATATGTGCCTCTGCTAAAAAAATAAAATCCAATTACTTCATCTGATTTTCACTAGTTTAACTATTGAGCCAGCTGCATCAGCCAACTTTGGTTAATATTTCATGATGTATCTGCCAGAAAAGAAGATAATTAGCATGTAGGGGTGTTACAGCAGAGAGAAGCAGAAGAACTGTATAAAACACTAAGGAGCTTGCTCTCATGTTTGTGTATGAAGTCATCCTTATTTTCCATGGGAGTTGAGAATGCATATTCCAGGGCAGAATTTTTATCTCCATTACTTGGCACAGTAATTACAATGGGACAAATTCATGTGGCAAGACAGAGCAGCTACGTTTGACAGCTGCATCCAGCTTGTGTACTATCATTACAGGCATCAAAGATAAAAGAGGCCTATTAGACTATCTATTCTATCTTATTGGCAATCGCAGGATTGCTCATTACAGAACAATTTTCCAGTATTTGGCTTGTTTTAAATATCCGCAGTGACGATGTTGCTGCCTCTGCCCTTGGGCATTTATTCGATGGTACGATCGTTTATATGTCTATATTTATTATGCATTTAGTATCTGCTTCCTCCTTTGTCCTTGTCAGTTTCCGAAGGGCAAGAATCCAAGCAAAGGGTTTGGTAATATCCCTCACCGGGGGTTTCCCGTGAGAAGGTGACTCAATCTCCCAGTGGGTTTGGAAACCTGGTGTGTGATGAGTGAGAACAGTTAAGGTTCTGCCAATGATGTAGAGATTGATTCAAGCCTGATTCAAATGATGTTTGGAACCTGACTACCATGAATTCATTATAATGTCTGAAAGAGTCCTCCTGCTTTTCAGGGTTCCAAATATGTGGAGATAGCCACCAAGCATACAGCTGTATGTCCAGGGGTTCTTTCAGACCTTGTGATAATGCTGTTGGACTACAACCCCCATACTTCCCAACTCTTGGTCATGCTAGCTAGGCCTCATGGAGTCCAACAACATCTGGAGGGCCACAGGTTCCCCACCCCAAATATGGAGATCTAGGAGTGACTCAAATGACACCTGGATGAACAGAGCCTGACCATATGGACCAAGCAGAGAAGGGGCTCAGTGAGGGCTTGGCAAAAAGTGTTTGGGAGTCTTTCCTCTAGACCAGAATGGGGGACTTGTGGCTTTCCATTGGTTGTTGGTATCCAGCTCCTGGCCCTACAGCTATCATGGTTCAAGGGTTGGGAATGATAGGAGTTGTAGCATCAGTTTGCTGGGTTTTTGTTTGTTTTAAAGAAGCCCACACTGAAATTTGTCAGCATCTTCGTTTTTGCAGGCCATTTCCCTTAATATAATGCATTTTAAATTTAATTTTCACTAATATATATATTTTATACACACAGTTCGTCACTAGATTCATTTTTGTACATATTCATTGGTTGGAGAACTGCACTGCAAAATTCGAAGATGCACAAATTACAAAGGATTGCTGCATTCCAGTCGTCTTACCGTTTTGGGGATTCACGTTAAAATGCAACCAAAACCAAATCCCTCTTCCCTTCATCCCTATCATCCATACACCAGAGAATGCAAGAATGCAGTAGGTACACAGAGAGCAGTTTTCAGTGCTGCCCTCTAGCTGTGGGATATCGGTTCTCTGGAGATTCACCAATACTCAGGCCTTTCCTGGAACAATAAGGAAGTCTCTTTTAGGAAACAGACATACCATAAGTCTTTCCTTCCACCTAAGAACATATGCACAAGTATTCAGGGCTGGCCAACGACATGGTGCCCCACCCCTCCCTGCCACGGAAGCAGGGGCCAGAGAAGATCTACATTAGGAAACAAAGGCGGGAAGAAAGATAGTCATCGGGGTCTGCTGTCCTGATGGACCCTGGCACCTGAGGCCATCACCACACCATGCTTAAAAGTATTGCTTTTCAGCACTTAGGTAGCCTACTGATTGTGGAATGCTGCTGCTTGCATCTGCCAATGCATTGTGTCAGGGAACTGACATCAGAGGAAAGGGAGTTGGTAGGGCTCCCAGAGACTGGGAGAGAGTCAGCAGCCAAAGCAGGGACCAGCAGGGGGAGCGAGGGGTCTCTGGAGGAGGATCTCAGTAATGCTGAGAGAGACGCAGCAGCCCAGGCAGGAAACAGCAGGGGAGAGAAAGGGGTGAGAGACACGTCCAGCGAAAATAGCGGGGAGGTGTCAGAAGCAACTGTAGGGAGACCCATTCTTCGCCGGAAGCTGCCACGTCGTGAGTCCAGGAGACGCGTTTCCGTTAAGGAGCTTCTTTGCTGGAAGCGCTTCCGCAGGCAGCCACTGTCAGACTCTACTAGTGACTAGAGCAGACATGTCTGAGGAGCTCTGTCACACACAGAGGTTTGTGGAGCCGCACAAACTCTGAGGGGGCACAATTTTAAGCACAAGCAGCTAATCATCCCCTGACAGCAGTCTGACAGTCTCTGTACGCTGCCTGTGCAGGAGAAAGCATCATGAGCAACCCAGCCGGAACCGGAGAGGCAGGGGTTGGAGCTGGTCCAAGCTTGGAAGAAAGGTATCAAGCTCTGGAGGTCCAACTTGCGCTGCAGACGGCGAGGCTCGAGGAGAGAAGGGCTCAGGATGCAGACAAAAAGGGGAGAACCACTCACTTCCCCAGAAAGGTACCAGGATTGGTGCAGAAGTTTGGGGGGGGACCCCAAGGATTACCATGCCTTTAGGACAGAGATGCAATATGCCCTTAATGTGCAGTTTGATGAGTTCCCTGATGAGGAATCGCGAGTTGCTTTCGTAATTGGGCATCTTGAGAAGGGGGCGCGAGACTGGGTTCGACCCCTGATGGCAACGCACAATGATATCCTAAAGGACACTATGAAGTTCTTTCGTGCAATGGATATCATGTTTTCCAGCGATATTGAGGAAGGGGTGGTGCGCAGACAGCTAATGGCTTGCAAGCGGGGAAGCAGATCTGTCCGTGAGTACTGGACTGAATTTACCATGCTGATTCACAGATTGGGGTGGGATTTATCGGCGGCACCCATTCAGATGCTATTTGAAGAAGGTCTTTCTTCGGCTGTGAAAGACGAGCTGTCCCGGAGCCCCAGGGCGGTGTCTATGGATCAGCTGACCAAATCTGCGCTGACCATTGGAGCGCGCCAGGAGGCAAGAGCCTTGGAGAGGCGGGAAGGGAGAGGGGAACGTTGGAAGGAGTTCCGCATTCCAGACATTCCTGAGCCAGCTTTCCCGCCGGCAGAGCCGATGGAAATCGGAACAGCCCGCGCGCGCGCAGTTTCAAAGCCCAGTGAGGGGGCTAAGAAGGAGGGAAAAGGAGGCCGGAAATGCTATCTCTGCCAACAGCCAGGCCACTTTGCCAGAGTCTGCCCCCAGAGGAAGGAATGGCAAGGGATGGTGGGAGCTGTTGAGGGGGGGAGAGCAGGGAGAAACGGAGCATGTAAAAGCCAACGCCTGGTTGCCACCGTCAGGGCACTGCAGCCAGGCCAAAGAGCAGTGAAAGTGCCCGTGCCAGAAGCTCCTCGACCTGCTCTAGTGATTGAAGTGTCGCTAGAGCTGCAAAATGGACACCCCCTAAAAATAAAGGCGCTGTTGGACTCAGGCAGCTCCTGCAATTTTATGAGCAAGGAGTTTGCTGCTGAACACCAGATACAGACTATCCCTTTAAGCAACCCCCTGCAGGTGACCACGATAGATGGCAGGGAACTGTTGGGAGGAGGAGTCAGCTTGCAGACCGTCCCAATGATAATGAGGGTGGCAAGGCACACAGAAATGATAGCGTTTAATGTGGCCACCTTGGGAGGCGCTCCCATTATTTTGGGAATGAGCTGGCTAGCCCTACATGATCCGCTGGTGGGCTGGCATCAAAGAGTGGTTTCCTTCGGTTCAGCACATTGCTTAGAACACTGCAGGGGGGAAAAGGGGTCAGCAGGGGCCCAAGCCACCCTGGCAGGGACTGAAGTAATGGAGAAGGGGAAGGTGCCACCACAGTATGCTGATCTCAGCGACGTGTTCAGCGAGAAGGAAGCTGACCAACTACCCCCGCATAGGCCCTTTGATTGCCAGATCAATTTACTCCCTGGAGCACAGCTTCCTGTAGGCAAGTTGTATGCCATGTCAGACAGGGAAATGCAGCAGTTGCGAGAGTTCATTGACAAGAACCTGAAGAGAGGCTTCATCAGAGAGTCCAAGGCAGCGGGGGGTAGCCCAGTGTTTTTTGTGGATAAAAAGCACACGGACAAGCCGAGACTTGTATGTGATTTCCGGCAGTTAAATGCAGTGACAGAGCCGGCGGCTTTTCCTATGCCCAGGATTGATGATATTTTGACCAGGGTGCGGAAAGGAAAGATTTTTACAAAGCTGGACCTAAGGGGGGCGTACAACCTGATACGTATAAGGAAAGGGGATGAATGGAAGACCACCATGTTCACCCCTTTGGGGGCATTTGAATACCTCGTTATGCCTTTTGGATTACAAACAGGCTCCGCGTGTTTTCAAGCCTTCATGAACCACGTACTGGGGCCTTTGCTCTACAAGAATTGCGTGGCCTTCTTAGATGACGTGTTGGTGTATTCGGAGAATGAGGAGCAACATGTGAGAGACGTCAGAGAAGTGTTGAGCAGGCTGCAAGCCAACAGGCTGTGGGTGAAACTGGAGAAGTGTCAGTTTCATACCAAGGAGGTGGAATTCCTGGGGTACCGCTTGTCAGACAAGGGGTTGGCCATGGACCCCGGCAAGGTTCAAGCAGTGCTGGAATGGAAAACGCCCAAAACCAAGAAGGATGTGCAGAGGTTCCTAGGGTTTGGAAACTTTTATCGTAAGTTCATCCGAAACTTCGCCCACCTGACGGCGCCCATCACGGACTGTCTCAGCAGTAAAAAGAAGTTTGTTTGGACGGGGGAGGCGGAGCGAGCGTTTGAGGAACTGAAAAGGGCCTTCGCCTCTGATGAACAACTTCTGCATGTGGATTTACAAAAAAGCTGAGGGTCGAAACAGACGCTTCTGACAGAGCCATAGGGGCGGTGCTTCTTCTGCAGCCGGGGAAGGAGGAGTCAGAGTGGCGACCGTGTGCCTTCTTTTCGCGAAAGCTGAACAAATCCGAGAGGAACTACACGGTGTACGACCGGGAACTTCTTGCGATTCATGAGGCTTTCCGGAGATGGAGGCACCTGCTAATTGGTGCACAACATAAGGTGCAAGTGTGCACGGACCATAAGAATCTAGAGTATTGGAGAACTGCGCGAGTGCTCAACCAACGGCAGTTGAGATGGGCCCAGGAGTTCTCCAAATTTAACTTTGAGATTTGTTACGTGCCAGGCCCAGAGAACGTTAGGGCGGACGCTCTCTCACGCAAACCTGAATATTTGGAGGGGGAGGGTGCACCCGAAGAGACCCATGTCATTCCCGAGGACCGCTGGGTGTGTGGGGCGGCATTGGTGGGGCAAAGGGAACTGGTAGAGGGAACGGTGCAGGATGAATACGCCCAGGACAAACTCAGGGGTCTCAGGAGGGAGGGAGACAAACCCGGGGGTTTTGAGGAGAGAAACGGGGCGTTGTACTACAAGGGAGCGTTATATATACCTGAAGGGGAATTGAGGGAAAAGGTACTCAAGCAACTGCACGATAGCCCCACAGCAGGGCATTTTGGGCAACACAAAACCATGTGGCTGGTTACCAGGGAATTCTGGTGGCCCAAGGTCAGGGAAGATGTGCGGGAGTATGTGAGAGGGTGTGACCAATGCCAACGAGCCAAGGGGGAGAGGCGGGCACCGGCAGGTTTATTAGAACCACTACCCACGCCGGAAAGGCCATGGGAGGCAGTGGCAATAGATTTCATGACTGATCTGCCAAGGTCCAGAGGGAAAACAGCCATCATGGTTGTGGTAGACCTGTTAACCAAGATGGCCCACTTTATAGCCTGCTCACATGCGGTCACAGCGGAAGAAACCGCTAAATTGTTTGTGGAAAATGTGTTTAGGCTGCATGGCGCCCCCTTGAGGGTGGTTTCTGACCGAGGGAAACAATTTACTTCCAGGTTCTGGAGGAAGCTCATGAGCTTATTGCATGTAGAGGTGAATTTCTCAACTGCCCGTCATCCAGAAACCAACGGGCAGGCGGAAAGAGCTAATGGTGTCCTCCAGCAATATTTGAGGTGTTATGTGAATGACAGAGAGAATGATTGGGTGGAGAAGCTGGCGTTGGCAGAATTTGCCTACAACAATGCAGAGAACGTGTCCACGGGGATGAGCCCCTTTTTGGCTAATCACGGGTGTCATCCCCGAGCCTTCCCAGGGGGGGAAGGGGAGAACTGGAGCGTTCCAGCTGCAGAACAGTTCGTAGAAGAAATGGAAGCGATCCATCGCCAGCTCCAACTTAATTTAAACAGGGCGAAGGAGGAATATAAGAGGCAGGCAGACAAAACCAGAAGGGAAGGGGAAAGCATTAGGGTGGGGGACCAGGTGTGGCTGTCCACCCAAGGGTTACCATTCAAAGGGGGTTGTAAGAAGTTAAGACCCAAAAGGCTGGGCCCATTTGAAGTCACGCAGCAGGTCAACCCAGTGGCTTTCAGACTCCGGTTACCGAACCACATGAAGCTGCACCCAGTGTTCCACAGGTCGTTGCTGTCACCGTATAAAGGGGACAGAGAAGGGAGGGTCAATAGGGGACCAGCTATGGAGGAAAAAGAACACAGCTACCATGTAGCGGAGATTCTCGATTCCAGGTGGAAGGGAGATCAAGTAGAGTATTTGGTAATGTGGGAAGGGGAGCCGGAGTCGGAAAACACCTGGGTCATGGCAGAGGATGTAGATGACGAGGTTTTGATAGAAACTTTTCATCAGAGATTCCCTCGTAAACCTCAGCCAGTGGCGAGGTTCCGGAGGGAATACTTCACCACCACCGACGAAGAAGAAGAGTTGGAGGGGTTCTCTGATTCCGAGGCGGAGGAGGATTCAGCGAGCCGGAACGAAAACCGATGGAGGGAAATGTTCGAGACGTCTGAAGATGAAGAGGATTCTTTTCGGGGTTTCAGCTCCTCACCGCCCAGAGGAGAGAGTAGGGGCGGGGGGGGGAAGGTGGCCCTGGAGGGGAGGTGGATGTCAGGGAACTGACATCAGAGGAAAGGGAGTTGGTAGGGCTCCCAGAGACTGGGAGAGAGTCAGCAGCCAAAGCAGGGACCAGCAGGGGGAGCGAGGGGTCTCTGGAGGAGGATCTCAGTAATGCTGAGAGAGACGCAGCAGCCCAGGCAGGAAACAGCAGGGGAGAGAAAGGGATGAGAGACACGTCCAGCGAAAATAGCGGGGAGGTGTCAGAAGCAACTGTAGGGAGACCCATTCTTCGCCGGAAGCTGCCACGTCGTGAGTCCAGGAGACGCGTTTCCGTTAAGGAGCTTCTTTGCTGGAAGCGCTTCCGCAGGCAGCCACTGTCAGACTCTACTAGTGACTAGAGCAGACATGTCTGAGGAGCTCTGTCACACACAGAGGTTTGTGGAGCCGCACAAACTCTGAGGGGGCACAATTTTAAGCACAAGCAGCTAATCATCCCCTGACACATTGGTACCCTTTGTCACCAACACATCATCTTGCCAATCCAGGATTCAATCTTTTTAATATCTCAGAAAGGTTGGCGATGATGTTTAAAAAGGGAAACATCACTGAGAACATCTTCAGAGGAGGATTGGCTCAGTGGAGCTTCATTTCTATGTACAGGAAGCGTGTCCAGGCAGAACAAGAATAGATGGAGGCCTGTCAGAAAATGATGCATAGGCCTCTAAGTGAAGCTCTAGCATTCGTAAAGAAACAATGTTATGAAAGATGAATAGCTCAGGAACTGCTTTTTATGAACATTTACGTGGGCCTTCACCTCTTGGCAATGCAAAAACGTCAATATTCTTCTACCAACCTGACTCGTAAAAACATAGAAGGGCTTTTTAGAATTTCTTTTTGACAGCATCTAATGTAGTGTGGTGATTTGGGGAAGCAGGAAGGTGATAGGGAGGTAACACAAAGGAGTCACTTAAAATGGAGGTGGAGGAGAGAGCGAGAGAGAAAGAAAGAAAGAGAGGAGTTGTTTTCAGACTCCTTGCCATGGTTTATTAGCATGGAAATTCAATAATCTCATTAATTACAGAAAATAATGTAAGGCGGATCTGCTGGGCTATGCTACAATTTGAGCTCTACTTCTGTGGGTAATTGCCAGTGACATGTCTGGAGAGAAATATCACAAAGATACATAACAAAGGGCAGCTCCTCTTTACAGCATAGATCTTGTTGCCATGGAAACCCGTCTTTGCTCCCATCCCGGAGCTCGATGATTTATGTACATGCAAGAGTTCCCCGTTTGCAAAAAAAGGGGGGGAGGGGATGAAGAGAGAGAGTGAAAATAAAAAAATAAATGCTTATCCTAATTATCAACTCTTTAGTATAATTATCTGCTCTTCGGTATTCGTTATACCCTCATCCATCGCTTTAAGCATCCATCATCATTAAAAAAAACCCGCACACACAAAAACCCAGAACCAACAACACAGTTGCAGCCCAACCTTGAACCCAGTTTAGCCAAACTACTTAGAGGTAAGTCAGTCAAGTGCCATGCATGGCTGTGAATTGCACTGCAGGACTGCAAACGACATGCTCTGGAATAGCTCTTCACCTTTTTCACATCGTAAAATCAGGAAGCAACGGCATTGAAACGAACTTCCCCAGGATGCAGTGATGGCCCCCGAAGTGGATGGCATTAAAAGAGGATTAGACTAATTCATGGAGGAGAGGGGCTATCAGTGGCTACTAGCCATATCTCTACAGTTGGAGGAACCAATGCTTCTAAATACCACTTGCTGGAAACTACAGGAAAGGGGAGTTCTCTTGGGCCCATGATCTGCTTGCTGGTTTCCCACAGGCATCCAGTTGGCCACTCTGAGAAGAGGATGTTGGACTAGATGGGCCATTGGCCTGATCCAGCAGGTTCTTGTGATGTTCTCATTGTCTCCCTCAAATAAGCCCATAGTTTCCTGACCAAGTGTTAACTTGTGTTCCAAACCATGAGGCAGAGTATAAAAGACTCTTGAGCATCTTAAAGCCCTGCAGATCCCTAAACACCATTCTTAGGATGCATCATGCACTGTTATTACACTATTTGAGGGAACAAGGTGGGTGTGATTGCACTGAATATAGTATCTGAACTGCTTTCAGGCAGATTCCGGAAACTATATGGTTGTAGCTGACTAAATCAATGTTGTGTGTGGAATAACTTCTATGAGCGCATGGCTCTTCTCTTCCCTCTCCCCCCGCCCACTCCAAAATCTGTGCAGGAGGACTGAGGAAATCCCCCGAGCAGTTTGGCACACAGGGAGAGGAGAAGGGAGGGGAAGTTCAGTTGCGCTTTGTGGAAGTTGTTTTCGTGCACACAGTCATTTGGTTGGATACAATCCATAGATTCTGGTTTCAGTCACTGCTGTTTGATCAAAGTGAAAACACAAGATGGAGAGAGTTTTGCATTTTTGTGAATGTAAATTATGCCAGTTTCTTCTGGCCTTCTACTGGACCTAAGAAGCAATTTTGAATGGCATCGTTTGAGAACTAATATCCTACGATATCCAACATGCAGCCACATTTAACAGGATATTACTATAGTTACCTGACCATAGGTTTAGAGATGAAATTGCAGATAGGTAACTTGCTGTTCTACCTATCAAGGGCATTTAGGGCAGTTTATGACAGTCTTTGATGTAAAAAATTCTACTGCAGGTTTGCACATTTGTCTGAGGAGAAGATGGAAAGTCACATCCTTAGAATGACAAAATGGATTTGGAGGCTGGGAACTGACACATGAGGATCAACAGGTGTAGGGATACGGAGGAAGATTTCCGCCAGTCAGATATAACAACCACCTCTCTCGACAGTGAGAGCTGAACTACAGGCACAACATGGTTCTATCTTGAACCATTGAGATCTTTCAAGCCATTCTGTATAAGTCATGCATTTGGAAGAGCATTTTCACATTTTGAGGGCGGGTAATATGCCTACTTATAATATTGCTATAAGCAAATCAAAATAATGGTTTTTTATTCCAGACTGGATGCATCAAGATGTCATTGTTTGCAAAGGGGGAAAAAACATTGATTACACCCTCTTCATTTCCAATAAAATGGGAGCAAAGGCGTGCGTATGAGACTTGCCTTTCAGACTTAATAGGTATAGTTTTCCATTTCCAAGTTCAGAAAGTTCATTACAAGCCTCGTCTAATCACTTCTGTCCAACAAGGGATATGCCTCGGTGAAGACCCTCTCCTGCACTCAAATGTGCTGTGGCCTCGTCATTGATCTTCCTTCAGAAATGCTGACTTATGAAACTAGAGTAATGGGGAAATTGCAACGTTGGAAGTGATCAAACAAGCCTTACGTCATTTGAAATCCTGCTGCTCTGAGATTTCTCTCATGTCCGTTGTGCTGATTGCACTGCCCTGAAAGAGGGTTTTGTTTTTGTTTTTTTAAATTATTCATGTCTAAGCTACAAGCTAATCTCTCTGGATGGCTGATAAATTCTTTGAAGCTGGACTCTTCATTCTTTACCTACCATAAATATATGGTGGAGGTGTAGCCTCAGTTCTTCCCTGCCTAGATTGACCCCTCATGCTCCCCCTTGATCTCAATTCTTTCCAGGCTGATCAATACCCTTATTAATGTTCCAAAATCAATTATACTAATAAAGCCTGGAGGGAGTGGAAGGGTCAGTGTTCAGAGCTCACCTTTGGTTATCTGGACTGTTTATTTTCCCTATTGACTGAGCTGTCAAACTTTATGAAGGATCATGAGCAAAAGTGCAATGCCCAATGCTCTTTCCAATCTCAGAGATGAGTTGCAATAATTATTAACACTTAGATGCTACAGTAGTGCACTGCTATAGGAATAGCCTTCGCATCTAGGTAAGAGTAGCTAAGGGACTAGCCCAGCCATTCTGGGCAGTTGCAAAGCTGCACTGTAAAAATACCACATGAGTAATCGAATCATTCACGATGTATATTCAATTATAATATTGCCTAGGGCTATATCGCTTTATGAATGTGGGAAGCCATCCTCTGGAACCTGGAGTGAGATTGCTATAGAGTATGGCAGGTGTATTATCCTGCAGAAGCTTGCAACAAATCAGTTTACAGCATATTACAAAACATGAGCCCCATGTCTGAGTTTTCCCCTTTTGATCAAATCACTTCTTGCCACCAAGAACCACTGAGCAGAGCTGTTATTAACAATAATAATGGTTGCTATATAGATGTATTCCCCGTGGTGTGGGGTCAGGAGTAGGGTACCTTGGCAAGATGTGGAGGGGAGGTGCCTACCCACTAAATCTACAACGGATAGTCTCTCATGTCCGCAAACGGGCTCACCAGTTTTAAAGGAAAATAAAATGGATGGATGTTTCCTTCCCGGATATCGCCGGAGGGGACTCATGAGTGATGTAAAAGAATAAACAACAGCAAAACCATTCTGGGACAAATGAGCCTACCAGTACTGCTACTCATTTAACATTTTCTGTTTGTGCCAACAGTGTGATAGGACAGAGGAGAGTGAAGGTAGAGTCCTTGGTTCCTCTGAGCTACCTTGGGAACATAGCAAGCTACCTAAACTTATACTCAATGCTATTTTCCTAGACAAAGAGGTGCTAGAACTCACAATGAATGCCTCCCTTTCTCTCTTATAATGGCAATGGTGCTCACCCGAGAGGTGCTGGAACTGAGTTCTGGTGAGTTCCGGCTGAAATAAACAAAACCACTTATACTGAGCCAGACCACTGGAGTCCATCTGAAGCAGTCTAGTTCACACTCACCCTCAGCAGCTCTCCAGGGTTTCAAAGAGAGCTCTCTACCAAGCTTATCTAGAGACCCAGTATGGTGCAGTAATAACAGTGTTAGACTAGGACCAGGGAGTCTAGGACCTCCTCTATACATGTTCTAGCTTGCCAATATCCTTATTAAATTGTGGTGCCCAGAGCTGGCCACAGTATTTCAGGTGTGGTCTAACCAAGGCAGAATAGAGGGATACTATTACTTCCCTTGATCCGGATACTGTACTTCTGTTGATGCAGCCAAGAACAGCATTAGCCTTTTTTGCTGCTACATCATCCTATCAACAAACCACCGAGCCTCTTGGGCTTGCTGATCAGAAGGTCAGTGGTTCGAATCCCCATGACGGGGTGAGCTCCCGTTGCTTGGTCCCAGCTCCTGCCAACCTAGCAGTTTGAAAACACACCAGTGCAAGTAGATAAATAGGTACTGCTGCAGTGGGAAGGTAAACGGCGTTTCCGTGCACTCTGGTTTCCATCACTGTGTTCCGTTGTGCCAGAAGTGGTTTAGTCTCTACTGGCCACATGACCCGGAAAGCTGTCTGTGGACAAACGCCGGCTCCCTCGGCCTGAAAAGCGAGATGAGTGCCGCAACCCCATAGTTGCCTTTGACTGGACTTAACTGTCCAGGGGTCCTTTTTACCTTTTACCTACTAAGACCCATATTCCCACTGGCAAGCCAGGTGTCCCCCATCTTATATTTGTACAGCTGGTTATTCTGGCCTAAGTGCAGAACCTTACATTTGTCCCTATTGAAATAAGACTTGCCGCCTTGCGAGCACAGAGTACATAAAACTGTAGCCCTTACAGAAATATTGTCATACTTGTGGCACAGTTTCAACTCAAATGATGTGAAATTGCTAAGCGGAAGGAAGTCTGAATTCTAACTTCCTAAGCACTTCTGGCACCTGCAAAGAAGAAAGAAAAAACCATGGATTGCTTCTTTTGGAGTTAACTGGTTTATTAGAGGGGGCCGTTCTGCAACTAGTCATCAAGCTGGATAATGAGACAAGACACATTTGGAGGCACTTATTGGTTTATTACAAACCGAGCATCCTCAAGATGCCTTAATTTTACAGAGCTCATTTCACATTATCAAGATTTCTTGTCTTTCGTTTTTGATGTAACGTTTGTTAAAAATGATTTGTCTCACTCTAATACTTAAAATTGGTGCAGTCCAATCAAGCAAACTGTATGTAATTTAAAGAGTTCCTGCGGGATTCATAATATGATGGGACCTTTGGGGTATGTTTTCGCTTTTTTTTCTTCTTCCCCCTCTTTTTTTTAAAAAGATACATCCTGCAGTAATGACTTTCCTCATCCCTGTTCCGCTTTTATCTGAAGCTTTGCCGCCAATATGCTGATCTTAGCCGAGCTCCAGATAAATCAGAGCTGCAGTGCAAAGTGATATGAAAGTGGCATAACCAAAGAGAAAGAAAGAAGAAGCCCTGATTGAAGTTGCAAGCGAGTGAGAGAAATACGCGAGCCCATTAGAATCTGAATTAATTAAAGATATTATTAGCATCTGACGTTGCCTGTGGGGAAAGTGCTCTAGTTACCCCCCAAAAAAAAAAGAGAAAAAACCTGCAAAAAGAAAAGAAAGAAAAGAAACCACACAATTGCAGGAGCAGGAACGTATCCATCACAACAGGAAAATCACGGAACATCTTCTTATGTTTATGTTAGGGCAAAACAAATACAATACCTTGTTACGCAGATGCAATAGTTACAACATATAGAGCGCAACAGGCTGAGTGGTAATGTTTGTAACAAATTTCTTTACTGGTTCCTTCCTAACATACGAATCAAGTCCAGGATGTGCACCATAAACAAGCCTTAAGCAAGGTATAAGGTAAAGGGACCCCTGACCATTAGGTCCATTCGTGACCGACTCTGGAGTTGCGGTGCTCATCTCGCTTTATTGGCCGAGGGAGCCGGTGTACAGCTTCCGGGTCATGTGGCCAGCAGGACTAAGCCACTTCTGGCTAACCAGAGCAGCACACGGAAATGCCGTTTACCTTCCCGCCAGAGCGGTACCTATTTATCTACTTGCACTTTGATGTGCTTTCGAACTGCTAGGTTGGCAGGAGCAGGGACTGAGCAACGGGAGCTCACCCAGTCGGGGGATTTGAACCGCCGACCTTCTGATCGGCAAGTCCTAGGCTCTGTGGTTTAACCCACAGCGCCACCCACTTCCCACCAAGCAAGGTATATAACCTATTTAATTAAAACTGCAAAAAGAAAAGAAACCACACAATTGCAGGAGCAGGAACGTATCTGTCACAACAAGAAAGTCACGGAACATCTTCTTATGTTTATGTTAGGGCAAAAGCCATAGATTCAAACCCCATCTACAACTAAAACAACACTAATGGAATAGTACTCTGCGATATAGATATCTTCCTTTATGCCTAAAAATGTAAGATGCCACCATGTTCTGTAGTTTGTCTGGCTACCGATAGGCAGCCATACCAACTGCAGCATGAAGAATGGCTGGCCAGCCCACATGAGCAGTTTGGGGGAGGGGGGAGACAGGTCCTTCACACAGTGGTTTAGCAATCTGCTCTGTGAAGCACCTAGTCCTCCTTTCAAAGTGGGTGGCATTTAGGGTAGGAGGGGTATTGGACGTTGAAACATGTTGCAGAGTACATGCAGTGTGGACCATACAGATGGAAACACTGAAGAGATGCAAAGATATATTTGCAAGGTTTAATAACAACTTCCCAAACATACATCTTACACATTGCCTATAATCGTCACCCATCCATCCACCAGGGCAGAGTAAGGTACATACTGCATGTTATATATCATTCACAATTGCTGACACAGCTAATTACAGCACCTGCTACACTGCTACACAGCTGTAAAAACTAGGTCAGGATATGCACCCTGGCTTTTAAAGTGGTACACACCCTGTGAAACAATAATGAACCCTAAAATTTAAACAAACTATTCAAGAGGGGCTAGGAATGAGCTGTAGGAGAGAGGTGAATGGGTGGGTGAGATGTAAAGGGAGGAGGAATTGATCAGGTGTGAGGGAAGGGCCAAGTGGTAGATGGTGTTGGTGAGGGGAGCATATGCTTTCAAAGGAATGGTTTGTGGGAGTTATAACTCCAATTTACACACAGTATATGGTAAGAGATGCCACCAACAATAATTGGATGCACCCATGGCCACTGAAGGGTGGGATGTGAAGGTTCTGCATGCAGAACATCCCAGAATCCTCTGCATGGCTACCCCATGCAAGGTTTGTGGGTGTCCTTTCTTTCATGCTACAAATCACCTCACCAGTGGCCTGCACTCTGCAGCCTTCCCATGTGCTCACACTTCAAATAAGCTCCAGGGCTTATTTGTGAGGTAACTCCTCCAAAAGGGCTTTTTCAGATCAGTAAATGTGGGCAGTGAGAAAGGTCAAATAAATATTTACTGGAAAGTAAAACCCATACACCATCCTTAGCCAGTTCACAATGATACGGTATGTCTACACCCACACCCACAGAAAATCCAAAAATGCCCTGAAAATAAGGCAGAAAAGATGGGTGCTTCTTTCAGAAAGGAAACTTTCATGAAACTGGAGGGTGAATTTTGGCAGAGCACTGCAGAAAAGCACAAAATCTGGCCTTTCTTCAGAAGGCTTTGTTCAGCTTCCTCAGATCTTCTCAGTTGATCCCCTGTTGATCCCAAAGCTTTGGGATCTGCCCCACAGTGCAGCTTTTTGAAGCAGACCACATTATTTGAAGGTGCTCTCTCCCAGAGATAGAATCATAGAATCATAGAGTTGGAATAGACCACAACGGCCATCAAGTCCAACCCCCTGCCAAGCAGGAAACACCATCAGAGCACTCCTGACATATGGTTGTCAAGCCTCTGCTTAAAGACCTCCAAAGAAGGAGACTCCACCACACTCCTTGGCAGCAAATTCCACTGTCGAACAGCTCTTACTGTCAGGAAGTTCTTCCTAATGTTTAGGTGGAATCTTCTTTCTTGTAGTTTGGATCCATTGCTCTGTGTCCGCTTCTCTGGAGCAGCAGAAAACAACCTTTCTCCCTCCTCTATATGACATCCTTTTATATATTTGAACATGGCTATCATATCACCCCTTAACCTCCTCTTCTCCTCTTCTGATGCATATCAGATCAGATCCAGTCTCCTCAAAACTGGGCCTGATGCATAAATAGGCTCAGGTGACATCTGCACTGTTCCCCTGTCCGCCATGATAATCCCCTCTTCCCAGAGTATCAGGCAGTGGAGGGCAGGACAGCAGGTGAAAACAGTAGGGAAGCAGAGCAGGAGAAGTCCTGAAAGGCCTCTTCTTGACTGTGAGCGATGCACAGTGTGTGTTATTTCTAGGGATGTCAAAGAATTTTGGTGGAAGTGGGGGAGGAAATGAAAATGAGAGCAAAAATTGCCAATGTTTCCTTATTCATCCCATGTCCAGAACCAAAAACAATTCCATGGAATACAATTAGTATTCACTGTTGCTTTTGTTTTCAGTTTGCAAACGTTACGTAATTGATGACTCCCCGCTCCCATTTGCATTGCATTTCCTTTGCGATGAAATAAATGATGTGGAATAACGTAACGATTACACAATTGAGGACACAATTCATTATGTAGAATCTCACCACAGCAGACAGTGAGCCAAATAATGTCATTTTTGTCAGAAGCCAAACTGCAGCAGAATGGAAACAGTGCTGTGTGTGGCAAACTGAGGTCTGAACAGAAATCAATGCCTTATTACGTCCCAAATTAATTTCTGCAGGAAATATTAGGAAGTCATGCCCTACTCTCTTCCCTTACCACTATACCTCCTGCTCCCTTAAGGTAAGGTTTTTTGTTCTTCAGGAATCAGATGGGTGGGACCACAGTGGGGAGAACAAAGTGATGGCAGAGGTGGAAGGCTTAGAGGAGGGAAGGGCTTGAATTTCTGAACATTCAAAAAGCCCAGTTAATCTTTAGGGTGAGTCAAGGTACATTGATTTATCCCTACATCAAGGGTGGTGTGATGGGATGATTAGCTGCTTGTGCGTAAAATCGTGCTCCCTCAGAGTTTGTGCCACTCCACAAACCTCTGTGTGTGACAGAGCTCCTCAAACATGTCTGCCCTAGTCACTCGTAGATTCCGACAGTGGCTGTCTGCGGAAGCGCTTCCAGCAAAGAAGCTCCTTAACGGAAACGCGTCTTCTGGACTCACGACGTGGCAGCTTCCTGCGAAGCATGGGTCTCCCTATAGGAGCTTCTGACACCTCCCCGCTGTTCTCGCTGGACGTGTCCCTGATCCCTCCCTCTTCCCTGCTAGTTCCTGCTTTTGCTGCTGCGTCTCTCTCCGCATTCATGAGACCCTCCTCCAGAGACCTCTCTCTCCCCCTGCTGGTCCCTGCTTTCGCTGCTGACTCCCTGCCAGCCTCTGTGAGCCCTTCCACCTCCCTTTCCTCTGATGGCAGTTCCCTGACATCCACCTCCCCTCCAGGGCCCCCCTCCCCCCCGCCCATTCTCTCTCCCCTGGGCGGTGAGGAGATAAAACCCCGAAAAGAATCCTCTTCATCTTCAGACGTCTCGAACATTTCCCTCCATCGGTCTTCGTTCCGGCTCGCTGAATCCTCCTCCTCCTCGGAATCAGGGAACCCCTCCAACTCTTCTTCTTCGTCGGTGGTGGCAAAGTATTCCCTCCGGAACCTTGCCACTGGCTGAGGTTTACGTGGGAACCTCTGATGAAAAGTTTCTATTAAAACCTCGTCATCTACATCCTCTGCCATAACCCAGGTGTTTTCCGACTCCGGCTCCCCTTCCCACATTACCAAATACTCTACTTGATCTCCCTTCCACCTGGAATCGAGAATCTCCGCTACATGGTAGCTGTGTTCCTTCTCCTCCATTGCTGGTCCCCTATTGACCCGCCCTTCTCTGTCCCCTTTATACGGTGACAGCAACGACCTGTGGAAAACTGGGTGCAGCTTCATGTGGTTCGGTAACCGGAGTCTGAAAGCCACTGGGTTGACCTGCTGCGTGACTTCAAATGGGCCCAACCTTTTGGGTCTTAACTTCTTACAACCCCCTTTGAATGGTAACCCTTGGGTTGACAGCCACACCTGGTCCCCCACCCTAATGCTTTCCCCTTCTCTTCTGTTTTTGTCTGCCTGCCTCTTATATTCCTCCTTAGCCCTGTTTAAGTTAAGTTGGAGCTGGCGATGGATCGCTTCCATTTCTTCTACGAACTGTTCTGCAGCTGGAACGCTCCAGTTCTCCCCTTCCCCCCCTGGGAAGGCTCGGGGATGGCACCCGTAATTAGCCAAAAAGGGGCTCATCCCCGTGGACACGTTCTCTGCATTGTTGTAGGCAAATTCTGCCAACGCCAGCTTCTCCACCCAATCATTCTCTCTGTCATTCACATAACACCTTAAATATTGCTGGAGGACGCCATTAGCTCTTTCCGCCTGCCCGTTGGTTTCAGGATGCCGGGCAGTTGAGAAATTAACCTCTACATGCAGTAAGCTCATGAGCTTCCTCCAGAACCTGGAAGTAAATTGTTTCCCTCGGTCTGAAACCACCCTCAAGGGGGCGCCATGCAACCTAAACACATTTTCTACAAACAATTTAGCGGTTTCTTCTGCCGTGACCGCATGTGAGCAGGCTATAAAGTGGGCCATTTTGGTTAACAGGTCTACCACAACCATGATGGCTGTTTTCCCTCTGGACCTTGGCAGATCAGTCATGAAATCTATTGCCACTGTTTCCCATGGTCTTTCAGGTGTGGGTAGTGGTTCTAATAACCCTGCCGGTGCCCGCCTCTCCCCCTTGGCCCGTTGGCATTGGTCACACCCTCTCACATACTCCCGCACATCTTCCCTGACCTTGGGCCACCAAAATTCCCTGGTAACCAGCCACATGGTTTTGTGTTGCCCAAAATGCCCTGCTGTGGGGCTATCGTGCAGTTGCTTGAGTACCTTCTCCCTCAATTCACCTTCAGGTACATATAACGCTCCCTTGTAATGCAACGCCCCGTTTCTCTCCTCAAAACCCCCGGGTTTGTCTCCCTCCCTCCTGAGACCCCTGAGTTTGTCCTGGGCGTATTCATCATGCACCGTTCCCTCTACCAGTTCCCTTTGCCCCACCAATGCCGCCCCACACACCCAGCGGTCCTCGGGAATGACATGGGTTTCTTCGGGTGCTCCCTCCCCCTCCAAATATTCAGGTTTGCGTGAGAGAGCGTCCGCCCTACTGTTCTCTGGGCCTGGCACGTAACAAATCTCAAAGTTAAATTTGGACAACTCCTGGGCCCATCTCAACTGCCGTTGGTTGAGCACTCGCGCAGTTCTCCAATACTCTAGGTTCTTATGGTCCGTGCACACTTGCACCTTATGTTGTGCACCAATTAGCAGGTGCCTCCATCTCCGGAAAGCCTCATGAATAGCAAGAAGTTCCCGGTCGTACACCATGTAGTTCCTCTCGGATTTGTTCAGCTTTCGCGAAAAGAAGGCACACGGTCGCCACTCTGACTCCTCCTTCCCTGGCTGCAGAAGAAGAAGCACCGCCCCTATGGCTCTGTCCGATGCGTCTGTTTCGACCCTCAGTTTTTTTTGTAAATCCACATGCAGAAGTTGTCCTTCAGAGGCGAAGGCCCTTTTCAGTTCCTCAAACGCTCGCTCCGCCTCCGCCGTCCAAACAAATTTCTTCTTACTGCTGAGACAGTCCGTAATGGGCGCCGTCAGGTGTGCAAAGTTTCGGATGAACTTACGATAAAAGTTTCAAAACCCTAGGAACCTCTGCACATCCTTCTTGGTTTTGGGTGTTTTCCATTCCAGCACTGCCTGGACCTTGCCGGGATCCATAGCCAATCCCTTGTCTGACAGGCGGTACCCCAGGAATTCCACCTCCTTGGTATGAAACTGACACTTCTCCAGTTTCACCCACAGCCTGTTGGCTTGCAGCCTGCTCAACACTTCTCTCACGTCTCTCACATGCTGCTCCTCATTCTCCGAATACACCAACACATCATCTAGGAAGGCCACGCAATTCTTGTAGAGCAAAGGCCCCAGTACGTGGTTCATAAACGATTGAAAGCATGCGGAGCCTGCCTGTAATCCAAATGGCATAACGAGATATTCAAATGCCCCTAAAGGGGTGAACATGGTGGTTTTCCATTCATCCCCTTTCCTTATACGTATCAGGTTGTACGCCCCCCTTAGATCCAGCTTTGTAAAAATCTTTCCCTTCCACACCCTGGTCAAAATGTCATCAATCCTGGGCATAGGGAAAGCCACTGGTTCTGTCACTGCATTTAACCCCCTGAAATCACACACAAGTCTCGGCTTGTCCGTGTTCTTTTTATCCACAAAAAACACTGGGCTACCCCCCGCTGCTTTGGACTCTCTGATGAAGCCTCTCTTCAGGTTCTTGTCAATGAACTCTCGCAGCTCCTGCATTTCTCTGTCTGACATGGCATACAACTTGCCTACAGGAAGCTGTGCTCCAGGGAGTAAATTGATCTGACAGTCAAAGGGCCTATGCGGGGGTAGTTGGTCGGCTTCCTTCTCGCTGAACACGTCGCTGAGATCTGCATATTGTGGTGGTACCTTCACCTTCTCCATTACTTCAGTCCCTGCTAGGGTGGCTTGGGCCCCTGCTGAACCCTTTTCCCCTCTGCAGTGTTCTAAGCAATGTGCTGAACCAAAGGAAACCACTCTCTGATGCCAGCCCACCAGCGGATCATGTAGCGCTAGCCAGCTCATTCCCAAAATAATGGGAGCGCCTCCCAAGGTGGCCACATTAAACGCTATCAGTTCTGTGTGCCTTGACACCCTCATTATCATTGGGACGGTCTGCAAGCTGACCCCTCCTCCCAACAACTCCCTGCCATCGATCGTGGTCACCTGCAGGGGGTTGCTTAAAGGGATCGTCTGTATCTGGTGTTCAGCAGCAAACTCCTTGCTCATAAAATTGCAGGAGCTGCCTGAGTCCAACAGCGCCTTTATTTTTAGGGGGTGTCCATTTTGCAGCTCTAGCGACACTTCAATCACTAGAGCAGGTTGAGGAGCTTCTGGCACGGGCACTTTCACTGCTCTTTGGCCTGGCTGCTGTGCCCCAACTGTGGCAACCAGGCGTTGGCTTTTACCTGCTCCGTTTCTCCCTGCTCTCTTCCCTCAACAGCTCCCACCATCCCTTGCCATTCCTTCCTCTGGGGGCAGACTCTGGCAAAGTGGCCTGGCTGTTGGCAGAGATAGCATTTCCGTGCGCCCTTTCCCTCCTTCTTAGCCCCCTCACTGGGCTTTGAAACTGCGCGCGCGCGCGCTGTTCCGATTTCCATCGGCTCTGCCGGCGGGAAAGCTGGCTCAGGAATGTCTGGAATGCGGAACTCCTTCCAACGTTCCCCTTTACCTTCCCGCCTCTCCAAAGCTCTTGCCTCCTGGCGCGCTCCAATGGTCAGCGCAGATTTGGTCAGCTGATCCATAGACACCGCCCTGGGGCTCCGGGACAGTTCGTCTTTCACAGCCGAAGAAAGGCCTTCTTCAAATAGCATCTGAATGGGTGCCGCCGATAAATCCCACCCCAATCTGTGAACCAGCATGGTAAACTCAGTCCAGTACTCACGGACAGATCGGCTTCCCTGCTTGCAAGCCATTAGCTGTCTGCGCACCACTCCCTCCTCAATATCGCTGGAAAACATGATATCCATTGCACGAAAGAACTTCATAGTGTCCTTTAGGATGTCATTGTGCGTTGCCATCAGGGGTCTAACCCAGTCCCTCGCCCCCCTCTCAAGATGCCCAATCACGAAAGCAACTCGCGATTCCTCATCAGGGAACTCATCAAACTGCACATTAAGGGCATATTGCATCTCTGTCCTAAAGGCATGGTAGTCCTTGGGGTCCCCCCCAAACTTCTGCACCAATCCTGGTACCTTTCTGGTGAACTGGGTGGCTCTCCCCTTCTTGTCTGCATCCTGAGCCCTTCTCTCCTCAAGCCTCGCCGTCTGCAGCGCAAGTTGGATTTCCAACGCTCGGTATCTTTCTTCCAAGCTTGGACCAGCTCCAACCCCTGCTCCTTCAGTTCCGGCTGGGTCGCTCATGATGCCTTCTCCTGCACAGGCAGCGTACAGAGACTGTCGGAATGCTGTGATGGGATGATTAGCTGCTTGTGCGTAAAATCGTGCTCCCTCAGAGTTTGTGCCACTCCACAAACCTCTGTGTGTGACAGAGCTCCTCAAACATGTCTGCCCTAGTCACTCGTAGATTCCGACAGTGGCTGTCTGCGGAAGCGCTTCCAGCAAAGAAGCTCCTTAACGGAAACGCGTCTTCTGGACTCACGACGTGGCAGCTTCCTGCGAAGCATGGGTCTCCCTATAGGAGCTTCTGACACCTCCCCGCTGTTCTCGCTGGACGTGTCCCTGATCCCTCCCTCTTCCCTGCTAGTTCCTGCTTTTGCTGCTGCGTCTCTCTCCGCATTCATGAGACCCTCCTCCAGAGACCCCTCTCTCCCCCTGCTGGTCCCTGCTTTCTCTGCTGACTCCCTGCCAGCCTCTGTGAGCCCTTCCACCTCCCTTTCCTCTGATGGCAGTTCCCTGACAGGTGGCTAATGTATGGTCTCCAGATGTTGTTGAACTACAGCTCCCATCATCCCTTGCCATTAGCTATGATATCCGGGGCTCATGCAAACTGGAGCCCAGCAACATCTGGAGAGTCAAATGTTTCTTCCCCTTCATATATAAAAATGACTGCCATCTATAACTTTAGTGAAAGATAAAATGCTGTTCTTGGAGAGAACATGATGGTGACAAAATCTGTCTCCCCCCCCCTCTCCATCCTTGACTCTGGGTAGCCCATTGGCAGCACAATGTTTTTCTGTGAGCAGGAGAATCTGTGAAATACATGTATCATCCCTTCTCCTCTGTACATTTTCTCTCTGCAAAAGAAGATGGGGATTTCATTACTTTCAATAGTAGTGCCCCCTGGATACCTTACAAAAAATATATATCCACAAACTGAATCATTTTGCTAAAGGGCAACCCTGTAGTGTCCTTGTTATCAGAAACTCAGTTAATAAAACTCCCAGAGATCCAAATTCAACATACATTTTCAGGCTAATAGTTTATCACTGCAATTCCTATGTTGGAAGCTCTCCCACACACTCAGATTTCTAGCTCACGTGTTTTGGAGGCTGTCCGTTATTTCCTCTGTCCATTTGGAGAAATAGCCATGTTCTGAATCACCAATGAATGTTATAAAGAAACAGTTTCATCGGGACAATCAGGGGCATTTGTCCTTTAACACCAGCAGGCAAACTATGTAATGCTGGAAGGCCTTATCTTAGTATGTATATCAGCACACTACTGCAGGGGTTTTTATTTTGAAATGTGTATTTCAAACCAGGCTTTGCTGAGATAACTGCAGGGAAGTGGATCCCCTGTGGAGAACAAAAGATTGCAGGAGTCCTCATCATAGCAAACCACCCATTACCGGACACCGCCCAGTGGCCATTAAGATTCCGCATTCAGCTGAGGAGAATAAACCCAAGATTGCTTTTGTTTCAGGAGGCGAGAGGAAGAGTGGGAGTGAGTTTGTAGGTCTTAAAATTAATGATCTTTCCTCCAACCTGCAAGCTCAAGCTTTGGCTCAACATCTCTTGTGGGTGACAGGCAAGTTTCCTACCTTTTCTTCAGTTAGCTGTAGCATTTTTCTTTCAGTCTGTATCCCAGGAGCACCTTTGTAGTTTAACAACTTCTTCTCAAGCTTTTGCAAATGCTGATGTGGATTGGGAAATATTTCTACAAACTATTTCCCTCCCCCCCACACCCCGCCCTTTTCTCTATTTTTATGTTTTGATACAAAAACACACAGAGGTTTGAAAACCATTAAAGGGATGCAAGGATGCAAATCTAAATCTGCATTCCTGAAGTGCCAAATTGTACAGCTTGGCTGAATGTTCTCTGCTGAACATTTTCGGTGTGGAAAATGAGCTTTTATAGGAGGTGGTGGTGATTGGGAAGTTCCCCAAATGATCTCACAAAGATTATCTTTCTCATGCTTGTTCACTGGAATTCGTTGCCCTGATTGATTGCAGCTTCCCTGCCATTTTGTTTGTTTGTTCAAAAGCCTGTTTTCCTCATCCTGGCATTTATATTGGTTGTGCAACCACATCATGGAGAGCAAAGAAAACCAGAGTAGACAACAATGCTTCTTGAAAAACCTTCCCTCAAGAAATCCTCCCTGGATTCATAAAGTCTAAATAATTACCAGACAGTTGCCAATCTCCTCTTCTTGGGCAAGGTTCTTAAGCGGATGATTGTAGGTCAGATCCAGACACTCTTGTAGATCCATTTCAGTCAGGGTTTAGGCCTGGCTTTGGCACAGAAACTGCTTTGATCTCCCTGTATGATGACTTCTGTTGCAAGAGAGAGAGAGGGGAAATGTGTCACTGTTAGAACACAGAATAATAAAAATAAAAACAACCCAATAATCCCCCCTACCACAACACATTCAAAAGGGCATTAGATGTCAATCAGCCAAAGGCCTGGTTAAAGAGGAACATTTTTGCCTGGTGCCTAGAGGTGTATAATGAAGGTGCCAGCCAAACCTCCCTGAGGAGAGTATTCCACAAATAGGAAGCCACCGCAGAAAAGTCCCATTCTTGTATTGCCACCCTCCGGACCTCTTGTGGAGGAGGCACACAAAGAAGGGCCTCAGAAGATGATCTCAGGGTCTGGGTAGGTTCATATGGAGAGAGTCAGTCCTGGAGGTATTGTGTTCCTGAGCAGCACCCCCTTCTCACCAGCTCCTCGTAGCCCATCCATTCCTAACAACAGCATCCCAGTAAGGGGGTGGACTAGATGACTCTCTGGGTCCCTTCCAACTCTGCAATTCTATGATTCTATGAAAACAGACTACAAGTGTGATATATACCCTAGAGATTTCTTTGCACTTTTAAATCCACCACTGCATTGGAATGTGTCCACTGGTCCTTACACACTTACATACACACACTTACACACACACACACCATCTGCATGCTTGTCTGCCACTCCTTATGCCATGGGTAGGCAAACTAAGGCCCGGGGGCCAGATCTGGCCCCATTGCCTTCTAAATTCGGCCTGCGGACGGTCCAGGAATCAGCGTGTTTTTACATGAGTAGAATGCGTGCTTTTATTTAAAATGCATCTCTGGGTTATTTGTGGGGCATAGGAATTCATTCATTTCCCCCCCAAATATAGTCCAGCCCCCCACAAGGTCTGAGGGACAGTGGACGGGCCCCCTGCTGAAAAAGTTTGCTGACCCCTGCCTCATGCAGACATGGAGAAAGGTCCCTCCCTGTGTGTGGAAATAGGGCAAAGGACCAGTCTACCTTGTCTCTTGGTTCTGCAGTAGGCTTAAAGGAATACAGGGGCTCTCCAGGATGCAGCATGGTAACCCCAGCCCTTTCTGATAAGCCACAGCTCCCGTTACCAGAGATGCGCATGAGGGCTCCACTTAAGCAGTGTGCGCCAGGACCATTTTCAAACCCAATCTCAACAGAAAGACTGCATGTTGCATTTAGGGGGAAATTAGCCAAGCAATTGTTTAGCTGATTCCTCATTGCTAATGATCTTTTGTGGTGCATGAAGGCAAAGCCTAATGACTTCAGGCTACATTGCGTCATTCCACATGAAGACTACGGCAGCTAATAGGGCTAGGAAGCATCAATAAAACCTCTGTAACAAAAAGTCAGAGGGGGATCTTAAAGCTCAGCACTGCTGGGAAAGGATGTACTTGGAGGGCAATAGTGTTTATATAATCTTGATATTGAATCCTCATTTAACCTTCTTTGTTGTACAGAGCAGCCTATTATAACTGAAGTGATTGCAGAGCCATCTTTTCTTAATGCCTGGAGCTCATTAGAGTTTAGAAGAGGGATCATTCAGAGACAAGGCTATGCAGTGGGGAGAAAGGAAAGGATCTTAAATGCAGCACACTGCAGGCTGAAGGTCTAAGGTCAAAAATGGAACTACCAATAAACAGGAACATAAAACACTAACGAGTAAAGGACAACTAAACGATGATTACACACAACACTTTTATTTTTATTTATCGTATTTAATTCCCCCCTGCTTCCCTCCTTTTTGTCTGCCCAAGGTGGCTTTTAAAGAAATAAGTAAAATGGTGTTTGTCGTTGTTGGCATCCATCTATCTCAGGAGACAATGGAGTGCCCCTCCGAGGGTGAGTCAAACTGCTGCATTAGCAGCACTGAGGTGCCCTCCCCAGGGCACAAGGAGGTCATGGGCTGCCCAGATGACAAGGCTTCTCTCTCAGCCTTGCTGATGTGGTCCAAAGGAAAGCAGAGCAATGTGTTTGGCACCTACTTGGCTGCAGGTTATAATAAGCTATTAACATAACAAACAGCATTAGGTAACATCAACATAATAGCAGTGGATAAAACCAGTGCCATAAAACCACCCCAAAGCAGACTGGAAGAATAATAATAAAAATGTGTAGGGCTCTTCTAAAAGCCAAGAAAGAGGGGGCTGGATAGATCCCCGGGGAGCTAATTTTTACAGAAAAGGTGTCCCCCTGGAACTCATTACCCCAATAGTTCTCATAGGGGAATGAAAGATCCTGTCATTTGATGTTGTTCTAAAAGCTTGCATGAGTGTTGCCGTAGGTGGTCCTTCAGATAGCCTGGCCCCAACATGTCCCAAAAGGTTACAGCCAGCAGCTTAAATTGGGTCCAGAAATTAATTTGGCTGCTAGTATAGTTGTCATGGAGCCAACAGCACCTGTCTCCTGCAAACATTATCACTGCTGCATTCTGCACCAATTGCACTCAGTTGAAAAACAATGTTACTCTTCAAATAAACCCTCTTGCTGCATTTTTTGCAGTGATATGCCATGCAACTCATTTTGCTGGAGGGTTACTCTGAGAAAGGAGACAATGCCCCCGGTTCCAGTCTCACCTGTCACACCCACCCGCCAACAGTTTCCATTGTCCTGGGCATCACTTCAGCCTCTCTGGAAAGGGCACAAGGTGACTCACCTGAAGGAACCGGATTTTGCCTGGAGGCTGCCAGTTGCATGGCAATTCCCCTCCCCCATGTGAAATGAAGACACCGAACACATTATTTAAGGTTAATGGGCATAAAAAGGCCACAACTTTATTGATTACAGGATTGAAAGGTATTGGCCTTAGGCATTGGCTCCTATTGACTACCCGGCATGGGGACTGGGAAGGGTTATCCACAAGCCGTGGGAGTTCTGTTGAAGTACGCCAACTAGGATCCCACGGGTGTCACTGCTCAGGGGCGTGCCGGAGGCCCTTACCTCCTTAGGTTTCGGACAAGGCAACGCCCCCTGGAGTCCTCTAACGGACTACCCTTTTCATTGGGGGAAGGTGATGGTGCTTCCTTACCCCCTTCATTTGCATAACAATTACCCCTGCCAATGCCTAACCGCCAATACCGAGGAAGTTGTGACGTTTGCTACGAGGTAGGCGAAAAAACCAAAAGGCTGGAAGTACGCCAAGTTGGAAAAATTCCTACCAGGCCCTTTGCGGCGACCAACCGGAGTCCATAGCAAGGTCATACCTAGCTAAGCCTAAAGGGTGGGTGGGATGGGAAAACCGGTCAGCTGGAACAGGGGAAAGAGGGCGGTCCCCGGGTGCACCTGGCCTTAAATGGGCTAGGCCATGCCTCCCCAGCCCGCCGTTTGGCGGGCAGGGTCGCAGGCGCGCCCGGGGATTCCCTGTTCTCGCGGGGGCAAAAGGCCAGCCCCTGCGTGTGTGAGGGGGCAGCCCGCAACCCCTTCTCCTCACGAGTTCGGAAATGGCTTTGCTGAGCTCCAACTCTATGCTGACAAAGAGCCAGTGGAAAAGGAAACCAGATCAAAAGGGAGATTAGGAAACCACACATAGAATATCATGTACAGTGGTACCTTGGTTCTCAAACACCTTGGTACTCAAACAACTTGGAACCGAAACACTGCAAACCTGGAAGCAAGTGTTCCAGTTTGCAAACCTTTTTGGAAGCCAAATGTGCTCCGTTTTGAGTGTTACACTTCCGATCTGAGTTCCACACTTTCGTTTTGAGTGTTACACTGAGGTCTGTCTGTTTTTGCTATTTATTTTGTGTTTTGTGTTTTTGCGGCTTTTTTGTTTTGTTTTTGTGACTGTGTGGAACCCAGTTCAGTTACTAATTGATTGATTGAGCAACTGCAATACATTGTTTATTGCTTTTATGGATCAATGGTCTCGTTAGATAGTAAAATTCATGTTAAATTGCTGTTTCCGGGGCTGTTTTTAAAAGCCTGGAACGGATTAATCCATTTTGCATTACTTTCTATGGGAAAGCATGCCTTGGTTTTGGAACACCTTGGTTTTGGAATGGACTTTTGGAACGGATCAAGTTTGAGAACCAAGGTACCATTGTAAGTGCAGGGAATAATGGAATGAGAACACTCTTGCTGGCAGGCATTGGAACAATGACACCTTCCTGGATCTTGACCTTTGTCCCACTGATTACTCTCATTGCCTCAATGACATAACTGGCTATGCACTGGAAACGCTTTGGATACATGATACATGTCTTGCACTTTGGCCAACCTGGTATGAACCTGTGGTAATGCAGCCATTGCATTGAGATACTGGGAGAAACCAGTGTAGAAGTGTAGCCTCCACTTACTGATTGTTTCAGGTTACAACAGTTTTTGGCTACATGAGTCCTTCTTTCCAGTCAGGTAATTTTCTTCCTAAGAGCTAGTTCACATGTGCCTGTACACACCAGATTTCTTATAACACGATTGCTCACAACAGAATATGCTTGAGTTAGACCTATTCAATAGCCCTAGCCACCACAATATTGGATACATATGATCACTCATCCCAATGGCGACCGCATAGAAACTCCCTGCTTGGTATCTGCAGCTCTAAGCAAAATGGTCTGTCTACAGCATCTGGCCAGGCCATATGGTTAGACAAATATTATGCATGACAGATGCTATAGATCACTGGTTCTACATGTGCCAGCTTACATAGGACTTTGTGAATGAGGCTCCCCATGATGCAAAGTCTGCAGGATGACTGTAGCAGCTAGTGGTTCTTGCAGCTGCTACAGTCACCCACGGAGAGCCCTCGTTTAACCCTCTCCTGGTGCTGCTCCCCTCCCTCCAGCAGCACCTGACTTCTTCTTAAACGCAGAGCAGCAGAGAGGAACAAGGAAGCTTGCTGGTGTTCCCAGACAGGGAAGGGTAAGCATTGCAAAATGGGCTTCTCTTTATTAAGTAGAAATCAAAATAAACATGTTAAAATGTGCTCATACATTCAGACAGTGATTTATCATGATGTCTAAGGCACCCCTACACAATATTTTGCAAACCCCAGCTTAGGCTGTGCAAAAAATTCAGCTTTGCTGAATCTTCACTTGAAGATGCCTGCAGACCCTCCAAGGCACAGAACATAGCTGCAGTTGCTGTCTGTCTCCCACTGCTGGACAAATCTAGTATGAGTCATATGCAGTCCCACTTGGTGCCCTGGAAGACTGAGAGGTGAAGCAACCATCTGCGAGAGACAGAGGCGGAATGAGGTGGTTGCCTCTGTCAGGCAGTAGATGTTTGGTGGTAAGGAGTAGTGGTGAGATGGTCTGTGCCCCCTAAGCTAACCTGATCCACTCAGATGCAGAGGAGGCTGTTGACCTGTTAAGAGTGTCCAAGTCCTGGCTTCTGTGTGTGGAATTTGGAGAGAGTGCCATTTTGTCCTTCATTTCAAGCCTTAGGCTAGCCTAGGTGGGTGAAAAAAACCCTACAAAAGGATTACTGTTGCCCCCTTTTAATGTATAGATAGGGGAACAAAGGCAGCAAAAAATGTAGAGGCTATGTCGAGTTCAGCCAATGAGTCAGGTAACAGAGCTTAGAACAGAGAATGGGGAGAGAAAGAACGAACACATTATGTTGAGAGAATTTGAAAATTAGCATTGGCAGGTGCAGGGCTACCTCTCAGACAATTTGGAGAGGAGCAAGCCTAGTCAAGAGGCACAATGCTGGTGCTGCCATCTCAGGGCACAGAGAAGATCTCACCAGGGACTCCTTTGTGGGAGAAGAAGTCAGGAAGTGCAAGTCTTCCCATTTAGGCAATGGTATGTTGAGTTGCCACTTCATCCTCTAATGATGAGAGTTTCCATTTGGAGGGAGGGTGGTGTGCAAGGAATGAGGAACAAAGCTGGTAATTAGCTTCCTGAGGAATCCTAAGGTGCTTTCAGTTCAAGTGGTTTGGTCAAGACCTTGCCACACTCTTCGTTGCAGTGCTACCACTACATGGTTGAACAGGTTTTTTGGGGGAAGGGGGGTGTATGTGTGCATGTTCAGAAAGCCTGACAGAACTGGCAAATTTGTTCAGTTCCTAATTAAGTGACTGGCACTTAAAGGAGCAATTTCTCTCGCCGCCTGTATGTGGGAAGAGATACTTGTGTCTCTTTGGAGAGACTCTTGTGTTGGTATCATTTTAATAAGCCCATCAGCATCTCTTTTTAACAGCCTCATGGGAGAGGAGGATATGGCAGAGTGCTTCTCCCCATGACTGCATGTCCTCCCCAAATGCATTTGGATTGGTGATGCATGGAAGTAAAAGGTGAGGAATCTAAATGAGGTAATGCGGTCCAGTTTCTCCCAAAGGTGAGGGAGCTATTAGGCATTTCTCCATCTTTTAAAGTATAACCTGACAAAGCTACTGACCCAACAGAAGAAAGCACTATTTTTAAGAAGCAGTGACAAGCTTGAGCCACACAATTCCACCGGAAAGTGATGATGAGCCTGATGTGGGAATTAATATGTGAGCTATATAGAGGAGAACTGTGTGCAGCTTCCACAGTGACCCCCATTACCCCAATTTCTTATAATCTATGACTAATCTGCGTATGGGTACATCTTTCAGGTAATGAAATGTATCAGTTGAGTGATCTTGCAGTGATGTGAGGAAGCAGCAAGATGAATACTCTTGGAGTATGATGCATCAGTGAGGTGTTTTGACACCTGAGGCAGGAAATCCAAATGATATCCCTTCCTTTAGTAAAACAAAACAGCAAAAGACTGCACCCCTTTAATGGTGCACAGAATCTGCTTCCTGAAGCAGATGACTCAATGGCCAAGTCTGAGCATTGTTGAAAGACATAAACCATTGCTTACCATGCATGACCAAATCACATCTGCTTCACTGCTCCCTAGTCCTTTCCACTCCTTCTGGGATTCCCAAACTAGCACTATGTCTGAACCCTGCCCTGGTAACAAGGTTTGCTCTTGGTTTACCAGTTGTGGATTTGTTTGCGTTTGAAGCAGAACATATGACCCCTAACAAAGGAGTCTAGTTTGGTTCCTTTTAGCTCAAGATATGTGTGAATTGGCCCATTACATGCTGTGATAGGATTGGCCCTGTCCAAGGTACTGAACCTCTAAAGCAAGTAAAGTAGTGTTTCTCAAACTTGGATCTCCAGCTATTTTTGGACTACAACTCCCATCATCCCTAGCTAGCAGGGAGGAATTGCAAAAATCACCTTGTGCTTAAATAATTATCATACAATGTGTGACTTATAATAGGCAAAAGAGAGACAGAGACAAATAATCCCTGGTGCTTCAACTGATAAGTGGTTTTGAAACAGGTGTTGGTTGGGTACTTTAATTTCATTCATATGCCATTCCACTATAGTTCAACACATCATCTTATAATACTGTACTAAGAACAATTACACTGCATGTCATTATGAATAAAAACCTGCACATTGCCCTGAGGATAAAGTGTGTGAAAGACATGCTTGAGATTTGGTTCCTTCTAGGCTCGCATGTTCCTCCTCCTCCTTTTTAAAAATCCATCTCCCTACACAAACAAGACGGATAAAATAGAGACAAGCTCCTTCCACCACTTTCAAATTTCTCATTTCCCTCTGCTCTTAAAAAGACTGATTGGCGGGGAACTTATGGCCGGCTTCTCTCAGTGAGGTATACAAAGCCTGGTTTGTCCAAGATGGTCTCTCTTGTGTGATCATCTCCCCGAAGCTGTTATTTGGAGAGCTCGCACTTCTTATTTTTGATCTCTCCCCCTCCCCAGCTCCCCCTTCCAATTCACTTTCCATCTAGCTTTTTACACTTTCACTCTTTCCCTGACAATTCCGCCTGGCTGCTTTCCAACAGCCATGTTCAGTTTATCCCCCTACATGCATATAATACAAAAGAATACAAAGACGACTAAAAATGCAATTATAAAACTGTCTCTTCTGACCAGGCAGAGGGGGCTGCAGTTATTTTATTTATTTAAAGTGCAATGCCCCCTTTTTTAGAATCACTGGAGGGAAAAAAAGAAAGGAAGAAGAGCAAATAATAGAGGCCTCTTTCAACAACATCTCTGTGCATTCTGCATCAAATGTCCAGCATAAAGCTATAATGAGACCATATGTAAATAGGTGAAATGGGGGTGGGTGGGTTGAAGGTGGGAAATAAAGCCAAGGAGTCCGACATTTTTAGCGCTGAAGGTGCAGCGAGTGTTGACAATATAATCATAGTGAATCTGAAGAAATATGTACTACCCATAAGAGACAGGCACAGATAGTAAAGCTAGTGAAATAGATTTGGGGGCTTTCATCTGGGTAATGAATTTCAATTATTTGTTAGGTAATTCTCTCCAAACAGGAGTATTTCAAACTCTTCTAAGTGCTAGATGCTCAGAAAGCACTTGAACACCCCTAGAAGGTCACGCTGTAGGATCTGGCTGGGCCAGTTGCAGAAAAAAGGGCTTGAAGATATGTTTGGATACCATTGCTGCTTTAATATTTTTGTAATTCTGATGGAAACTGAAGATGAGTTCATTTATATTTCCTGTGCCTGCATGGTTGATGTGATTTCGCTGCTGATTAAGTTGCCAAACACCACCATCTTTGTACAGACCCAGTTTTTTTGTTGCTGTAACCCACAGCATTTCACAGGAAGTAGAAAAGCAACACTTCTGCCCATAAGTTCCTGCTCCATGACAATCTAATATGTAAGCCCCTCAAATAAGAAAGTATTGTAATGCATGGTCATGGTTTATGGGTCAAAAAGAGGACCCCATTATACATAGCATATTCTCAAGATGTGTGTTGATAGTGCACATGCACAAGAAAAATAATAGGTACCATATTTCTGAGGAAAACAGGACATTGTACAGCCCTGGATGGCATATAATTTCAGTTCTTTTTGGCAAGAGAGTCATGGGGTCTAGTATCACAAAGGTGAAAGTTTCCTCTCAGCAACAATGTCACACACACACACACACACACACACAAGCCCTTGAGCCATCTGGCCTGCTCAACTCTCTTTAATGCTCTTTATGAAGTATTTAACATATCTCCCTTCAGCAGGTCTACATATTTGCTGTCAGAGAGTCTTATGATGTTAAATCCTTGTATGGGGATTTGGTTTTATAGCTTTCGTGGCATTGTGTAGAATTGCTGCCATAGATTAGGTCAGCCCGACTGCTTTGGAAAGGAAGATTGTAATGCGTAGATTTGGCAAACATGCAGAATGGATACAAAAGCTCACCAGCTGAGGGCCTGTCATTTTCTTCCCCTGCAAAGTCTACAGGTCAAAGCCATGGAAATGGAGTTGGGTCAGGAGATACCTAGAAAACCTGGAGCGTTAGCTTGGTGACTGCCCATCTGCTTTCTTTCTTTTTAAAAATCTTGTAAAGCACAAGGGCCTTGAAGGAAGCTCTCTAGCAGCAAGGTCCAGGTGCCTTGCACTCCATACCACAGCTGCAAGTTGCCAGAGGAGGGAGGTGCTGGCCTGCTTTTTTTTTTTGTACTGTAGCATCATGGCACTACCAGTGGCCAGAGTGTAGTACTGCATCTCAACAGGAAATAGGTGACACAAGAGGTCAACGGGCTTCCATGTGGTCCCATAAATCTGCTGATTCTTCATTGGCTCCTCAGTCTCATTGCTCACTTACAGATTGGCCAGCTATTGGACTGTTATTTCAGGAGTAGCAAATGTGGGGTTCTCCACATATTACAGACTGCAAGTCTCATTAGCCCAATGGTCAAGAATTGCAGGATTATTTGAAAAAGGGCTGTGGCTGTTCAAAGTGGTATCTCAGTGATTTCAATGTGTGGTGTGAATGTGGTCTTGATCAACTGTAGCTTCCAGGAATTGAAGGAGAGGCTGTGGGGGACACTCAGCACCCTTAGAAAGTCATGCCAAGTCCTCACAGGCCCATGGAATATTATTTCTTTATGATGCAAAACAAAAAAAAGTACATTGTGTGTGCACGGCTCCATGGGGTGGGGACATTTATCACTGCAGCAGATGGCTGCAACCAAGGTACCCAAATCTCACATCTCTGTTTCTGTAAATTCTGGTCTGATCTGAAACTGCCTAAGGGGGAAGAACACCCCTCAAGCCATCCCTTAGGCTTCAGTCTAAAGGGAGAACAAAACAACAAAAGAAATGAAAAACAGCCCAACCCAGACTTGCCAGACTCCTATCACACGACACTATCTTATTGGCAGGTTCCTGTTATATTTCATGGTTTGAGTGTAGTGCAATCAAACCATGTGTAACCTGTAAATTGTGGGTTATTTATTAGTTGGTTCACGTGTACAGCCCTATATATAATAGTGCAATTTTGTAACTGTGATCGTAAAGGAAAAAAGAGCGGGGATTGGTCTCCTGGTTTTCTTAAACTTTATAATTGCTTATCTCTAAGATCTTTGCTTTTTCCTTCTTTATTTTCATCACCTGCATTCATTTCCAAAACCGCTGACTTAATGTATGTGTTTCAGGGGTTTCATGACATATTTTGGATATGGAGACATAAGCATTGCTTTTAGAATATTTGCTATGGTTGTATCTTAGGATCAATTGTATAGAATTGTTCTATTTGACTTTACTCATCTTCACTCACTCATTGTGCTCGTCCTTAATGAATCTTTCTGAGATAATCAAGTGACATTTACATGTTTGCTAATTTGTTTTATTTTAATAATATGTAGATTAAAAAGCCACGTACAAAAAAGGGTGTGAACTATATATATCAGGGTAAAGGGTTAGTGGAGTTTCAGAAAGATTGGGTTTTTAATTTCTTTTTGATACAGTATGCTAATTCACAGAGGTAACAGGGTGGTGGCGGGGGGGGGGGAGAGAAATTCCCAAGAAAGATATGATTTATGTCAGAAAAGCTTCTGCCAGCTAATTTGTTTTCCAAGTTTTAACATGAATAAGTTCCAGGGACACGTAGTTAACATACCGTATCAGCTCCTGGGATGCTCCAGCTCTATCCATTCCTGATACACATTGATTTCCACCTGATAAATATAATACACTCTGATGAAAAGTGGCAGGATCTGAATGGAGACCAGCTTATCAGCTGCAAAGGTCTGGCAGACTCAGAGGCTGAAATCAAAGAATATAAATATTTACATTTTTAAATGGGCTTGAAATGTGCACTAGATCAGAAGAGGCATCAATCCAGTCACCTTAGTGCTGTAATTCGCTGCCACGGAGCACCTTCAGTCATTTTTATGTCAGAAAAACAAATTTGGTACACAAGGAAGTTAATGAAATTAGATGGCAAATGATCAGTGTCCCTTGATAATAGAGAGACAATGGGCTCCCTAGCTGCTCCCAGGCTTGGGGTTATCTGCCTATGCTTTGTAATTATAGGAGAAATCCATATGCTCAATAAAATAAAGCAGCAACTGTTTTGCAGAGATAAAAATGCCTAGGCAAGGGTCTGGGGTTGTCAGCTGTCCTGATTCTGTCCTAAAAAAACCAACACCCTACAGTATTATGTATTGCTTTTCCTTCCTTCCTTCCTTCCTTCCTTCCTTCCTTCCTTCCTTCCTTCCTTCCTTCCTTCCTTCCTTCCTTCTTTTTACAAAATATCTCTACCAGGGCAGGTAGGGAATTATCCTGAATATTTAAAATTTTGTGCAGAAAAGGAAATAATGGGTTTTGTATTCTTTTGAAACATACACCCAGTATTCCAATAGTTGATGTACTCCCCTGGATTATCAGTATTTGGTGCCTCCTGTCTTGGGTACACCCAGTCCTTATTTTATAGAAAAACTGTAGCTATGTTTCCTACTTCAAAAAATAATCTGAGGATGACATTGGCTGTGGCTAAGACCATAGTTCACCTTCATGGACAGTTCATGGGAGGCGCTTTCCTGTGTGCGATCCCTCACCACATCTCTGCATGTGCACACAAAGGAGCCACCTGCAGCTTCCAAGAAGCTGGGAGAGAGAACTCACCATGCTTTGTCAACCTGGGCAGGGCTATCCATGCTCCCTTCCAGCCTGGTGTTGACTGACTAGTGATAGACCAATGCAATGGACCATGCCTAGAAGTTTGCTTTATCCACATGCTCCAGGAACTGTGTGAAGTTGCATCATGGGAAGATGTCTTCCACACCACTGCCACTATATGAGAATGGGACCTGAAGTCTTGGTTTATTTCATCTGTCATGTCTCAACCCAGACAGCTTCATAACACAAATACACATAAAGGACAATTAGATGCACGCCAAACTGAATAACAGAACCATAGAATTCATATGGTTGAAAGGGACATACTCCCAAGTCAGTGCGGATAGCAGAAGGAGATGTAGTGTTCTCTATGCTTCCTATCACTTTGTCCTGGTCCTTCTTACAGTAAGCACTATGCATATGTTCACAATGTTTTCACATAAGAATGCAAGAAGAACCCTCCTGGATCGGGCCACCTAGTCCAGTAAACTAGTTGGCGCAGTGGCCAACCAGATGCCTGTCAGAACCCGTAAGCAGGACATGAAAGCAAGAGCACTCTGCCCACCTGCAATTTCCAACAACTGGTATTCAAAGGCATACATTTCCGAGCACAATTCAAAGTGTTGGTGCTGACCTTCAAAGCCCTAAACGGCCTTGGCCCAGTGTACCTGAAGGAGCGTCTCCACCCCCATTGTTCAGCCCGGACACTGAGGTCCAGTGCCGAGGGCCTTCTGGTGGTTCCCTCACTGCTAGAAGTGAGGTTACAGGGAACCAGGCAAGGGGCCTTCTCGCTAGTGGCACCCTCCCTATGGAATGCCCTCTCATCAGATGTCAAGGAAACAAGCAACTATCTGACTTTTAGACATCTGAAGACAGCCCTATTTAGGGAACTTTTTATGTTTGATGTTTTATTGTGTTTTTAATACTCTGGTTTTTAATACAGAGTGGCTGGGGAAACCCAGCCAGATGGGCGGGGTATAAACAATAAATCATCATCATCATCATCATCATCATCATCATCATACTGCTTTTGACAGTGGAGGTAGAACATAGCCATTGTGGCCAGTACCCACTGGTAGCCTTGGTTGGTTGGCTGGCATCTGTCTGTCTCAAGAAACAATGGAGTGCCCCTCCGGGGGTGAAGTCAAACTACTCTAGAATCACTGTGCCTGCAGAGACTGCTGACTCCTAACTGCTGCTTCCTACATTGTTTTCGCTGTGTTAGCAGCACCGAAGTGATCTCTCTGGGGTGCAAATCTGGGCAGTGTATATGGAGGTGCTGGGCTGCTTATCACAGCATCAGCTGGGGTTTGTGTCCATAAGTGCAACTCCAGTGTAGTTCTAGTTCTTTCACCATTCTGCTCCCTGCTTTGGGGGTGTTCATGTTACCATTTACTCTGCATCCACTGCACTCCCACTGTTTTCCAAGTTGCATTCACAGGACATTACCCACAATCCATATCAATCCTGTCATTTCTTGACAAATAATGCTGTTTGCTATGCCCTCCCAGCCCCGTTCGAGCCAGGTTCAATCCCATTGGATAACTTAAGCTGCATTTACTCCGTGCCTAAGAATGTGGTGGACATCTGATGCAGCCATTGCATGTGTGCAAATGAGGATTCACGGATAAATTCATGAAAAGAGTTTGGAGGGGTGGGGGCTCCAACTCTACCCCACTAAATGATAAGCAGAAATGACTGCTCCCCGCATAAAACGGGGGGCACCCTTTGCGCAGCCCCTGGATCTGGAGCGGCTCCATCAGCATAGGCTTGGCTTTACCTTCCCTCAGGTGGGATACCTGGAGGTCTCCGCCTACCTCAGTCAGTTGTCCAATCCCACCTGGGGGAAGCGTTGCCAAGGAGACCAGGCCAGGTAGGGGAGGGATTACCTGCCCACACAATAGAGGGAGGATCTTACCTGGGAATCCTCACTTGGCTCCAGAGCTTCTCCCACCCTACCCACCCTCAGTTAATGTCTTATTTTGCAGGTTAACTTTTCTTCACAGGTATGTGGGCGCTGCTACGTTAAGGTTGCTGTTAAAGGGCCAGAAAGGAATTTCCCTGCATTGGCAGGTTTCGCCTTTTCCGTAGCAAAACGTCACAACTTTGGCTGTATCAGGCCTTGGGCAGAATCCTTTTGTCCATCTTCCTCTTTGCAGTGGCAATACCAGGGTTCCCCGTTAAAGGGGTTTCTGAAGGGAGGCTTTGACCGTACGCTGAAAGGTCGTCATTGCTCTCCCCTGCGGCGGCGGCGTAACAGGGGCGGCTATCTCTGCTTAAACATATGTTCTCCAGAGCCGGCCCATCCCCCCCCACTGGATAACCCTGATGCTCCCTAGGTCCCCGACTGGGGACTGGGGAGGGAGAACGGCCAATGCCTGAGCCAAGCTCTACCCACATTTGAAATTTAATAAAGTTGTGGCCAATTTAATCCCATAGCACATTGTCTTGAGTCGTTATTCCACATGACGGGGGGAGACCGCTCAGGATCTGGGGACTCCGCCTGTCCACGCAAATTAAGATCCAAAGGCCTGTGTGAATGAAAATGTTTTTGCCTGGTGCCTTTTTATGTCCACATATTTGGAAAGCAATTTCTCCTAATATAATGGGTTTTTTTATAATGTTCTTTTCACTAATATGTGCATTTTCATGCAGGCTTTACTCCAATGTGTGTGTTTTTGGACATATTGCTTGGCTGGAGAACTGCCCTGCAAAATTCAGACAAGTGCAATTGTTGATGCATGGTGGTGTTTTGGTTTTTGTATTGTTTCAGGAAGTGCAAATTCCACAGGCTCATGGAATTGAATTTGTCTCTCATCTCTTCTTGGGGACATATGGCCCAATGGCAGAGCTGTTGCTATACTTCACCATACTTCATGGCACCTCATGTATAGAGAGGTTGTGATCACCAGTGTATATATATATATATCAATGTGGGATTTTCTATAGGGAAAAGTAATATTCCATATTATTCTGTTGTACATCCACCCTGCAAATGACTCAGGCCCCCATGTACTGTGTGAGCATCCCACTGAGACGACAGGAATAGGCACCAACCTGTAATTACCTAGTAAAGACAATCAAATCACACACATTCAAGCCACCTGTGGTTCCAAATGACGAAAAGTGTTAGTTACACTGTTGTGTTTCTATAGCATCTCTGGAGAAAAAACAGAGGGCGTAATGAACCACTAGGTTTCTGATAGGCTTGCAAGAGGCAGAATTAAAACACTCACAATTTGCCCCTACCGTGGCTCCAGCAGAAAGACAGAGGGGGGATCACAATTAAACTTTCTCGCTTCCTCTTAATTTGCACAGATGAAGAGGGAGAAAATGAGGGAGGGGAGGAGGAAAGAAAGATTGTTTTTATTGCAATGGCTTAGCAACCTGAAGTTTTTCTTTATCCTCCTCCTTGGAGAGAAGGGGGCAGAGAGGGGCCCTGCTTTGAGCCCCACCTGATCCTTGGGGCTGTAACTATCCAAGTTGCTTCGTACTCAACGGCCTTAGCAAAGCCCAGTTTATATTGCCAAGTTCTTCTGCAGAGGCCCAGCTTCTCCAACAATGGTACATTGTGCATCCGAAAAGGAAAATGCTATTTTCCATTGTTGTTTAGTCGTTTATTCGTGTCCAACTCTTTGTGACCCCATGGACCAGAGCACGCCAGGCACTTCTGTCTTCCACTGCCTCCCGCAGTTTGGTCAGACTCATGCTGGTAGCTTCGCGAACACTATCCAACCATCTCATCCTCTGTCGTCCCCTTCTCCTTGTGCCCTCAATCTTTCCCAACATCAGGGTCTTTTCCAGGGAGTCTTATCTTCTCATGAAGATATACTATTATACTATTATATATGAAGATATACTATTATATATACTATTATACTATTTTCCATAGTACAGCCCTGACGTTGAAATCCCTTCCCCTCTAGTGCTGACATGATATTGCTCCCAACCGTCCAGCTCCAAAAGGACCCTGGGTGACTGCATTTGTGGTGGGAATGGAAGAGGGGCAAGAAACCACTTCCAGTTCCTCCTGATGTGTGCCAGCAGTGAAGAAGAGGGGGCAGAGACTAGAACATGGCTTTCCCGGAAGTGTGGACAAATCCACACAGTCATCTCTGTTCTGTACTTTCCTTCCTGTTGTCTTATCGCTTTGGCCCACTAGCTTAAGAGAAGGAGGAGAAATAGCCTTCACTGCATTTTCACATCTTCAGTAAAGTATGCCCTGTAAGTAACTCACCAGCAATTAAAAACCCCCTGCGATCTCTCTCTCTCTCTCTCTCTCTCTCTCTCTCTCTCTCCTTACACTTCCCAAGCTAAAATGAGCTGCCCAGAACAGGCCATCTTAAATAAACTTCCATCTATGCAGTGTAGTGCTTTTTGCTGCTGTTGTTTGAGATCCTGAGTCAGTGTTACGGGTAAGGGAAAACCACAACTCAATATGGTATTCATCTGAGATTGATGGGAGCTATTGGTATTGTTCGGAGCAAGCACCAAAATGCGTTTTAGTCCAGCTATTTTAAGAACCATTTACCAGACTTTCAGAAACTGCAGACTGCCTTCAATTGCTTTGCCACTGAACCTTTCAGGCCCAAATTAGAAAAAAGGATATTTTGTGACAACCTAAATTTAAAACAACTTTGCTCTGCACTCTGCTTATTGGGAAGCTGCTGGGCAAATGGGAAGGAGGCAAGTAGCCCTTGCACTGGAAAGCACAGGCCAAGAGGGCAAAATGAATGGTAGAAGGCCTCCTTTGAAGGCCAGGCCAGGAACCTTTGTGACCTTCACCCAATAAACTACTCAAATGGGTTATTGCTGGAAATAGCAGCAACAGAATTTCAACATTCTGGCATCACTTGGATGAACCTGTTCAATCCTTCCTTTAAATGTATTTCCCCCCAGTCCACGGTGAGGCAGAAAGCATGTTTATTTATTTGCCCTACAAATTGAATGTGGGGGAAATGCCAGGATGAGAACAGGCAGTGCTGCTGCTGCTGCTGCTGCTGCTGCTGCTTCTTCTTCTTCTTCTTCTTCTTCTTCTTCTTCTTCTTCTTCTTCTTCTTCTTCTTCTTCTTTCTTCCAGGAGGTATTCAAGGGTACGCAGTACTGGCACCTCTTTTTCGTTGTTAAAAAGTGTGGCACTTATTGTAACAATTTCATGGTGAGTACTGGCACCTCTTTTTCTAGAAAAAAGCACTAAGAACAGGTACACTTCCTTCCTTCTTTCAAGGCCCACTGACAGAGGACACTTTGCCCAGGATCCTCTCCAGTGCTATTTTTCTAGAAAAAGGGGTTCCGGAACTCACTATGAATGCCTCCCTTATTCTCTTACAATGGCAATGGCGCTTTCCTGAGAGGTGGCTGAACTGAGTTCAGGTGAGTTCCAGCTGGAAAAAAAGCCGCGATCAGTTCTCTGTTTGTAGGACTTCTTGGACCAAGCTCAGTTTGGACTTCAGAGCAGGCAGGATAAAGGGGTAGACAAAATGGCTAGTGGAGAAACGGGTGGTAGAAGCTATGACATGTGCCTAGGATCTGGTTCTGGGGGTATATTTAAAGGCACATGAAGTTATTTGGGTTGCAACATGGTGACAACTCTAAAAATAAACAGAGCCCCTCCCCTCAACTTATGGAGAATGAGAGAGAAAACAGTGCCCTGAGTTCATGAATAATAGCGTTGCTGAGATTGCCACCAGATCATGCCAGCTGAGACTGTTACTCAAGGGTCTCAAGCTGTAAACAGTCATTTGAATGTTTTAGCATGCTGGAGGAATGTCCTTGGGGATGGCAAAAGGAACAGCATTGGAGGGGGAGAGCTAGGCATACCATTCTTTATTCCTATCATTGCGCGCCCTCCAACAATGTAGATAAAAATAGGAGCACTCCTGTGCATGGGCAGAGTGGTGGTGGTGGAGCTAAGGGCACAGTTTGGCACTCCAGCAGGGCACGTTAGGATGTGGTGGGCAATGCTATTTCCTAGGAGAAAATATCACCATTAATTTTCTAATGTAAGTGCCACACTTTTTCACGACAATAAAAAGAGGTGCTGGGACTGCATACCTTCGAGTGGCCCCTGGAGAAAAGCATTGGTGGTGGACCAACCCAATCAGTAAAACAATTTCATTCACATCTGTGCCAATGGCTTTGGTGAGCAAAATTTGAAGGGAGGAAACTGGCAAATGCATTATAACCAATGCATTTCATGCCCGTTTCTTTGCATTCTTCAGGCCACATCACTTAGAGTTATGATATTTTGTTGTCACCCAAACTAAAAGGGTGCATAAGTGATGTGGGCTACATAATACTGATCTGATAAGCAGTCCATTTATGAGGCCTATCCTAGGCTGTCATCAGCATGCAAAAGAAAGAAAAATGGGAAGGAGGATTTGCCTAGGAAAAGGCTCTAAAAATGTGGCAATCCCTACAAAAATGGGTCGGTTGAAAAGAATTGCATCCCTATACCACCATCACCCCATTTTTCATTCTCCATGTTTCCCCTTTTAGCCTGTTGTAGTAAATGATACAGAGATTTTTTTTATAGCTATTGTACTGCTATACATTTTGCAGCATTACCTTCTTGGGAACGTTATTGTGGCTGCAAACAGAGCCCATGGAATGTGGGGCATTGCGCTGAAAATGTGCCTCCTGGCATCAGCCACGGTGTGCTCTGAAGTGCTTTATTTGATTGCTATCAACTTTCAAAGAGGGGGCGGGAGGGTAACAAACACCCTTTCCTCCATTCACAGATAACATAATATTGTGTGTGTGTGTGTGTGTGTGTAAGTAAGTAAGTAAGTAAGAAAGAAAGAATGCAAGGAAGGGGAAATCTTTAATATATTTCTTTTATCTTTGAAAGCCACGTTGCTCTCCTTCCGCAAATGTTGCAGGTACAAAAGATTACAAAGGTGATAAGGTGCCGGAGTGATTGTTTAAGCTGAAATTGACTCTCTGCAGCATTTGAATTAAGCAAAGGTAGCAGAGAGCACCATTGCAACAGCTTTAAGGGATCCACATTCTAAAGCAGCTTAAACATAATAGAAGGCTCTCGTCTTTCCCCACATCCACAAATAATCATCTTGTCTTTCCACTTGCGCTGACAGCAGAGGACTGAAAACAAACAGTCATTTAACAAAGATAATATTCCTCTTTGTTTCATTTTTGTTTCTATCTCTCCCATCATCACAGGATTGGAGTACTTGGGAGAACCTTGATTGCCATATATTTGCAACTATCTGTATAACACACACACACACACACACACACACACACACACACACACACACACGTCATCACTCTGGCTAAGTGCAATTGCTTCTATCTAGATGATATCTAGGATTATTTTCCATATCACAAAAGTGACGAAAAGTGGACAAGGAAGTGAGATATTGTGGGTTCCCATGTGAGCTCAAGATCCTGGCTCAATTTCCCTGCTGCAGAAATGTGCCAGTTCCCCCTCCGTTCCCTTCAAGCTTTATATGGTATCTCCACAATTTTGGGAAGTGCATGTGTGAGTCACTTATCTGCCTGCTTTTGGGTGAGTTCTGCAACAAAGCTGCCTGCATTCTCACCAGTTCTAGATGGCTCAGATCCGTGGCTTGATTCTGTAGACACTCTTTTGAAATGTTTTGGTATAAGTGGTTTATATGTCATAATAAACAAACAAACAAACAAACAAACAAACAAACAAATCTAATAATTGGCAGATTGCTCTTGCAGTGCTCCCAATTAGGTGCCAGTTGCATAGCCACTTAGCCTGTCCTGGTTTTTTTTTTTGGGGGGGGGGCATAGAGGAAGCTTATGTGTATGGGGGAGATACCACACTTTTGAGTCATCACAGATGCAGAGGACTGGTTGTTTTTTCTGTCAGAGGAGGAATGGGGACCAAAATGACTATCTCTCCCAGAACTAGAAAAGGGGTGGTGCCGTGGTGGCGTCCATTTAAGTTGCAGCAAAACTGCTCAAAAATTGCCCTTTCCTTTTAAAAATGTGCCCCCCTCCTGGAACCAATTAACTAACTGGTTAACTGTTTGCAATGTATTTATTTAATTCATTATAATTTTTTTGAACTGGCCAGCAGCCCTGGTGTAATTGTGCCTACTTAGAACTTTGTGAGTCATTCTGATGTTCCTTCTTGAAAGAAAAGTGGATATAAGCTCCAACCCACCCCCATCCACCTTCACACAAATGAACTATACAGCAACTAAAGAATCTCAGAGTCTTCCTTTTTAAAACCCATTAGCAGATTTTTGAAATCCAGCACGGTTATGAATTTTAGTTGCCAAGCACCATTCTCAACAATGCTGTGCCAGTTCCTTTTTGGAATGAAAATAGAGGTCAGGAAGGAAAAGGTGAAGAGAGAAGTGATCGTCCTCTTTCTGAAGCTGCCCTTGTTCTTAATCAGACGATCATAAATGAAGTCACATCGAAAAATGATTATGGAAAAGGGAGAACTATGACCTGTGGGTGGACACTTCTCTGCATGAGCACTCAGTCTCTCTAACCTCTGGCACTGTGTGTGTGTGTATGTGTGTGTGTGTCTTTGTGTGTGTGCTAAATCAGAAACTTGTTCAACCGTATTGAAAAACATGTTGGGAGCGGAAGATTTCTATTGATGCTGGCTTCAAAACAACCACTTAAATAGATGACTCTGCTTTGTGTCTCCAGTCCAATGCCAGAAGCATCTCATTATTATTTTAGGAAAGGGGAGGGGGAATGGATTCAGTGACACATGAAAAAGGGCAATGACTGTCAGGCACTTTGGAGAGAAATGAACTGACTTCGGCTCAAATGGAAAAGGAGGCCTGCAAGTCTTACACTCTAATGTCCTGGGCCCCCCAACCTCTCTCACTGCCAATGAAAACTAATAAATGAACAGAAAGAGAACCTTCCCATGTGACGCTGGCACAGAAACCTCACACATACACCGGGTAAAAGAATCACAATTTACTATCCTCTCCTCCCCCTCTCTCCCCACCTCTCATCTTCCCCAACCTTATACTGTATACATTAATGTCTCACATTGAATATAACTGATCTGTAAGGTAAAGGGACCCCTGACCATTAGGTCCAGTTGTGACCGACTCTGGGGTTGCGGCGCTCATCTCGCTTTATTGGCCAAGGGAGCCGGCGTACAGCTTCCAGGTCATGTGGCCAGCATGACTAAGCCGCTTCTGGCAAACCAGAGCAGCGCACAGAAACGCTGTTTACCTTCCCGCCGGAGCGGTACCTATTTATCTACTTGCACTTTGACATGCTTTCGAACTGCTAGGTTGGCAGGAGCAGGGACCGAGCAACAGGAGCTCACCCCATTGTGGGGATTCGAACTGCTGACCTTCTGATCGTCAAGTCCTAGGCTCTGTGGTTTAACCCACTGCACCACCCGTGTCTACTGATCTGTAGAAAGGACTTTATGATCTGAAAATAGATGCAATGTTTGTACATTTGTAACCCAAGAAAATCTTTAATAAAAACTTTTTTATTTTTTAAAAAGAGGACTTTGTAGTGCCACTCTCATGATTTATTGGAGTCATATGTGTTTGTGTTATGAGGATGGGCACAAATGTGGCCAATTTCCACTTTCCCTGATCCACCAAGGGAGATCTGCACGCATGTAAGCAGCTTTCCACATTCATTGCCGAGCTGATTTCAATCTGGATAGAAGCCCCATGCAATTCTGATGTCCATTAGAGCACAACTGAATTGAATCTTTTGACTTTGCATGTTGACTTTTGCATGTTGACTTTGGGGGCACTGGATGTTACATTGAGCTAGTTGCTTGCAACAATAGTTGGGGAAGAGGCCACAGAATTTAACCCAGGTATCGTCAGGGAGCAGAAGGCTAAGCAATCACAGCAGTATATGGAGGTGCCATGAGATACCAATACAGGCCTTTGTTAAACAGCAATTAGTGTTTGTCAAGTGGTAGCCTGCAGGCTAGGCTTTGCTCACTAGAGAGTTCTACATCTGATCTCTAGTGGAGCTACCGGATTTTAAATAATGTGTTCTGCTGCAGTTTCATTCATAAGGAAAATAACCTTGTTTTCAAAAATCATGCATGAGAAAAAGACAGAGAAAGAGAGCAATCCCATGGTTTAATTATATAGCTTTCCAGGACTTTACACTGAGATGAATGTATGTACAAGTTTTACAGGCATCTCCTCGTACACAGAATGAGAAATTTGGTGCTTCATTTTGACTTCACAGATTCCTGTACTGGGAGTTGCTCCCTTTAGAAAGCTTATTCCTGGAATGCAAAAGCCAAAGAAAATGAAATCACAAAGATAATGTAGCAGACAACACAGATGGAAAATGGGGAGCGAGGCTAGCAGGGACATATCGATGCTGCTCACATATGCTCCCATTGTGTATCCATAAGTTTGTAAGTGGATAAATTGTTCAGTTCATTTATAATCTGAAACCTACTTACCTTTCTTGACCTTCACCTTCCACGCACACAGCAAATTCATGCAGAGAATCCACAGTGTCAAACTGGAGCTTAACCAAAGAACTTGCTGAAAGACAGATGAGTTACTTGAGCCAGGTGGTTCTTTCAGAGGCTCTAAAATAATGGACTAAAAGAGCTGAAGCTTTCATTTTGTCCAGAATGCTGTCTGAAGCTGTCATTCTGTCTGCAAAATAGATAGCTCAGCCACTAGAGCACGAGACTCTGGATTTCAGGGTAATGAATTCGAGCCTCATGCTGGGCAAACGATTCCTCCATTGCAGGGGCTGGACTAGATGCCCCTTGTGCTCTCTTCCAGCTCCACAATTCTATGGTTCTGTCATTAATCAGCAAAGTAATCTTCTTGGGGATGGGCAAGTAAGTTTAACTCAAAATTGAAAATGAAATTAAGGAACACGACTAAGGCCTGTCCACATTTCCACTTGTTCCACGCCCAGAAAGCACAAGCCCAAGCGTTTTCCTCCTTGCCCTGCTCCTTCCCAAGGGAAAATGCTCTCTTTAACAACAGAGCGGAACAAATGGAAAACTTGAATTGCCCTTTTCTCCGTCTGAGCGCTAAAAAGTCATTCTCCCTGGGGGAAAGCAACTGGACAAGTGGAAGTATGGATAAGCCCTAAGCTGGGCCTATTAATGCCAATAGGTCTACTATGAATAAAACTTAGTTGACTAATAGCTCAGTCAGTAAAGCAACAGACACTGAATCTCAAGGTCATGGGTTTGAGCCCCATGTTTGACAAAATATTCCTGCATTGAAAGGGGTTGGACTAGATGACACTCGGGGTCCCTTCCAACTCTACAATTCTGTGAAATCTTACTAACCCATGCTTGCTCTAGCTGGCTTTGGAGCATCATTGGAGAAACAGGCAACGTATCCATTTTAAAAAAATAATGAAGCAATGATCTCACACCGTCTAATTCGGGGAAAGCTCTCTGTGCAGGCTTGTTTCATTACTGTTTGCTTTGGCTTCCTTTATGGCTTGATGGTGAAAGCCGGCATTCTGCACCCTGCAGCCCAATAGCTACAGGCTCCAGCTAAACGTGTCGCTGCTGATGCGACGCAAATTCCCATGGAAAGAAGAAGCCACAAAGACTTGAAAGAGAGAGAGACTCCCTAGGACTGAATAATGTAGTGTCAGTTCCTCTAATGAATGCTGATCCTGGGTGCGTGATAGGTAATTAGTGACTTTGATACCTGCAGGGAGCAGTCAAGCAGGTCATGATTTTGCTGTCAGAAACTTCATTGCAACAGACGCATCATTATCCTAGTCACTGCTGTTTATTAATACACACCTTCACAGGGAAATTTTATATCCTTTCCCCCGCATCCAAGGAGCACAAGCAAGCTCTGCAGGCATGCGTGGCAGCTTTCTGAATACCAGACAGAAGGCAGCACACTGTTCTCTCCATGAAAGAGAAGGGAAAGGGGCAAAGGAGAACTCTAGCAGTAGCCACCAGAAAACAATTCTTGAAAGCATCAGATCAGATCTGCCAAGTGCCTAGATCTCCACAGAACCAGGGAAGATGAGTGCTTGTGTATCTGCCCCCCTCCTGCTTTGTTCAACAGTGCAGGCAAGAATGATGGATTGTGGTGGCTGAGATGGTTGTCAAGGTCTGCTGATGCTGGGGAGTCTAGATAATTAGCAAGATAGCAGGAAAGCCTTAAGTGGCTATAGGACTTAGCCTGCCTTGAGTTCCAGGAACAGGTGTGGAGACAGGAAATATGTGGCTGTATTTCCCTCGCTGGAAAGCAACCCCAACTACTTGGCACATGTGCTGGATTAGGAATCAGGACTTTTATGTCAAAGATGGTGGTTGTGATAGCTTGAGATGTGCAACAGTTGTGCATCAGCTCTCTGTGTGGGGTCAAATAAAGTGAATTGAAGAGTTGAATCACAATGTCAATAAGTCTCCTTGAACTGAACCAGGTCTCCCTCTCCCCCAGCAACAGAGAACTATGCCACAGTTTTCCTGTCCTTTTAGAAAACAAAATAGTTGTATGCTTTCATATTGCTCTGTGTTTCTCTAGGTCAGAGGTAGGGAACCTATTCTGGCTTGTGAAGCAGATCAAATGTCTTCCCACCTCTAGCGGGGCAAATTTAACAGGTGGTTGCCAATCACATGATGTCATTATGATGTCAGGTGATGCTGTGCTTTGAAGCTCCAATTTCAGGGGCTTCAAGGCACAGCATGGGCCTGTTTGAAAGCACTTTTGCCCACAGCCCACAGGGAAGGTGGAACAGCCCCAGCAGTTCCCACAGATCTTAGATGGTTCTGTGAGGAGCTGATGGTATGTGTGGCCGCTGACCTGGGCTCCCTCTCTTCTGCCTTCCCTCATGGTGCACATGTCTTTAGCAGCCCCCAGGAAAGGTGGGAGTGGAACTGCCCCAAAAGTTTCCTTTTAAGAAGAGCATGTGGAGAGTGCAAAAGAGGAACTTTAAAACTGATCAAAGTGTTCTAAAATGCACCAGTAAAATATACTGTAAGACTGGAAACCTGATATTTAAGGGGAGGAAATAATATCTGTCTCTTCAAGATTCTAGGGACCCCAAACTTATCCTTTCTTTCCTCTCTGAATCATTCAGCTTTCATTCATTCCTCCTCATTTATGACTGTGCCCCCCAGACAGTACTCAAAACAGTGACAGTTGAACCTAGATTAGTGCAAAATCTAGGTCTGGGTATAATCAGCATATACATGACATATTTCCAATTCCCAGATGATTTTTTCTACAGTCGTACTTCGGAAGTCAAACAGAATCTGTTCTGGAAGTCCATTTGACTTCCAAAACATTCAGAAACCAAGGCACAGCTTCTGATCGGCTGCAGTAAGCTCCTGCAGCCAATCGGAAGCCACAGAACCCACATCAGAAGTTCGGGTTCCAAAGAACGTTCGCAAACTGGAACACTGGTTTGCGGCATTCGGGAGCCAAAACTTTTGACTTGCAAGGCATTCGACTTCCGAGGTACGACTGTAATGGTTTCATATAGATATGAAATAATAACTGAGTTAAGACCAAGTCCTGCCAGAACAACAGAAGATAGCTGAGAACCCATTGGCTGCCATCAGTTGTGTGTGTCTACGTGTTTAGACTAAAGAAACTCGGTTTGCTCTGTTTTGCTTTGCTAAATAATGATTAGTGGCAGAGCTTGGAAGACAATAAAACAAAAAAACCATTTTTTAAAAAAATGAAGAGCTTAGTATATCATCAGTACTTTGGAATCTAATGGGAACTTGCCAGAGAATATTACATAAAGCCTTCCTGTGACATTCAAAGAACACAAGCATAATCAACAAGGAACTTTTTGTGGGACGTACAGTACCGTGTTCATTTCAGGAAGGCATTTATCAAGGATAATGAATAGGTGTTGTAGCCACCAAATGCTCATTAAGTCATTGAGTAGGATGGCTGAGTCAGTTGAATATTATAACTGAACAGAGAGCCTAATTCAGTACCTAGTAATCAGTCATTTTCCTCCGCTTAATTTCTGTAGGTATGGTATGAACTGAATAATTTTACTAAAAGTTGTGAAGGAGGAAAGTGGGGAAGGAAGAGATTTACATGACTCTCTCTCTCTCTCTCTCTCTCTCTCTCTCCCTCTCCCCCCCCCCCATATGTAGATAAAAATGTAAGGCTGTCATTACACAGCCCCTATTGGAGAATTTGTATTGCTGCATCACATCCTGGATTTGCATGAAGTCAGAGTGCAGACCCCATTTAGGATTTGCACTGCCTCATTGCACTCCTGGACTTGCAGGGTAGGGTAAAGTAAGAGGGGGGAAAGGATGGTTTAATAAAGCAGGAACTGAGAGAGCTAAAAGAAAAATGGCAGTTTTAAACAACAGCAGAGGTTCGAGTAAAGCTTCATACAATGGGCTCTGCATCCTTCATCTCTCTCACATGAGGCAACTGAGGAATGGAAGAAGGGGACCTCTGAGTACAGTAAGAAGGGGGAAACACTGAAAGTTGGGAAGTGGCTGTTTTAAACAAAAGTTTAAAACTTAGCAGAAGTTGAGTAAAGTGGAGGTAGAGAACCATTGAGAGGGAAATGATGGTTTTGTCAGCATTGCCCTTGAGCCAGTGCCATGAACTGGACTCATCCACTTCAGCCCCGACTGGGCTAGGCGAGCTGGGTAGCACTTCCAGAGACCACCTTCTGCACAGGAACAGGTCAAAGTGCTGTGGACTCACAGCTTAGAGTTGTGAGCACCGGATTCACTTCCACAAGAAGACAGTCATCGCACAGCAGAGTACAGCAGAGTATAAATGACTTGGAGAGCAGCTCTGTAGAATATCTTCTTTATTCTAACTACAACTATAATACACAACTATAAAAAGGTAAAGGTACCCCTGCCCATACGGGCCAGTCGTGTCCGACTCTAGGGTTGCGCTCTCATCTCGCTTAAGAGGCCGGGAGCCAGCACTGTCTGAAGACACTTCCGGGTCACATGGCCAGCGTGACGAAGCTGCAGCTAGCGAGCCAGCACCAGCACAGCACACGGAAACGCCGTTTACCTTCCCGCTATAAAGCGGTACCTATTTATCTACTTGCACTTAGGGGTGCTTTTGAACTGCTAGGTGGGCAGGAGCTGGGACCAAACGACGGGAGCTCACCCCGCCGCAGGGATTCGAACCGCTGACCTTACGATCAGCAAGTCCTAGGCACCCACAGCGCCACCCGCGTCCCAATACACAACTATATACAGAGCTAAATGAGGTCTAAACAAAAATGCTGAACTGCACTGAGTGTCTGCAGCTGCTCTTAGCAGCAACCTTATCTATACACACGATCTCTCTCTAACACTCAGTCTCTCTCTCTCTCTTTGATGTGAGGCTGGAGCGAAATAAGTAGAGAGCAAAAACCTCCCCCTCCTCTCTGGAGAATCAGCAGAGAACATCAGCAGATTCTTGGATATGGGAGGGGTGAAATCTCCTCAGGTTTTGAACAGCAACAGGTATTTGAGTAAAATAGGGATGGAGGAACAATAAAGGATTGTTTAAAAACAAAATGAAACTCCAGTTTTAGTGAGGAGAAATAGCTGAGATGTGTACTGCACAGAAGCTACTACCAAAGACTAACACAACAGAGGCTTTCTCCCTTCTTGCTGTACTCAAACCCTGTGTTAAACTGCCACTTCCTCCCTCCAGGTCACCCCCTGCTTGCTCTACTCAAGCTTCTGCAAATGCTTAAACTCACCATTTTTTTCCTTCTCAGCATTGCTCCATCCCTGCTTTATTCAGATACCTGCCATTGTTTCAAATGGCCACTTCCCCCCTTCTCGGTATTTCTCCATCCCTGTTATACTCAAAGCTCTGCTGTTGTTTCAAACCACCACTTTCCCACCCTTAGTCTCCATCCTTTCTTGCTGCCATGCCACGGCCACGGCTGTTGTGCAACCTACCTTCAGTTTTGCTCTGCCACCCCACCCTAAATTCATGCAAATCCAGGCTTGGGAAGCAGCACTACAAATCCTCCAGTGGGGATTACGTGATGACATCCTTACATTTTTATTATATATACTAGGGGCTGCACATCTGTTCACTCTGCTCACCAATTGCTTACCATTACCCCACATAACCCCACCAGCATTTCCCTTTCCCACTCCATGCAACTATTTAGTTCACCTTTCACCAGATGCAGGGGTTACCATGGGGGTGGTTTGGGGGGGAGGGAGAGCAGATTGCACAAAGGGAGGGTGAAGGTAAAAACAGGTGCAAAGCAATGCTGCTTTACAGATGAGAAAAGTGACTCAGAAATGGGGTTCAGAAAGTGAAAAGTGAGTTTGGTAGTTTCTAGGGGATTGATCCCCCACTCTCTCTCTGTGATATTAATTTATTCCATGGCTCATACATCCCCATTTCATAAAATACCTTCCTCCACTGCTAGAAGATGCTTTGGTGGTTTGTTTGCTATTCATAAAGGATTGAGTGTGTACATGAAAGGCCAGATTTCATTATGCTGTTCCAGAATGGTGAAATAAAGAAGAGGCAACTCATAGGGAAGACTTTGACATCTTCAATACCATCCCTTTTTATAATCTAATCTTCCTGTTTGTTTATGGCACCCTTGCCATGGCTGGAGAGAAAAGCCTTGCTCAGAAACACATTAGAAGACTTTAGCCTCATGGGGGAAAGAACATATTGGGCAGGATTCACCTAACGAACCCTATCAGTGGAAGCCCTGTGCAAAGACTTCCATTTGTGCAGTGGGGCTTCCCCCTCTGCCCTCTCTGTGCCATCTCGGACCCCTTGAAATTGGCTTGGAGTGTGGGAGAGAAGCTCCAGGCCAGTGCATGCAGGAAGGAGAAAGGAAACCTGAAATGCTTGTGTAGACGGAACAGCCATCATAGCACAATGGGTGGGCTGAAATCCACTCATTATTGTTATCCTATTGAGCTAAGTGGCCTTCTCAAATGAGGATCGGGAACTGACCATGAATCTTCTGGAAAATTCTTATCAGGTGCCTATTGACCCCCAACTCAAACAGCTGATAAAAAGATTGCCCAAGCTTTATAGTCCTACCCCCCAACTGTCCTGTTTTAAGCAGGACATCCAGAATCACAAAAACCGTTCCTGGTTTCCGTTTTCATCCCAGAATGTACTGTTTGTTGGTCCAATGCTCTGGTGAAAGAGCGCTGGACCAAAAGATGCTCACTCTGGAGCAAGTCAGCAGCTCTGGTGCACCCTGCTGATGAGCACCTGAGTGCCAGACCAGAATATGCGCCCCTCCTGATGTCCAATCTTGTATACAGGTTGCTATTTCAGCTGATATGGATGCCTTGAACCAATCACATGAATGCCCAAACTGCTGTTTGCTACGGCCACTAGCAAGTCTTTTTCCAAACATTTTTTTCAGGGTACACAGGATATAAGGTCCATATGTAATTCAATACACTCAGGTTCTCAGAACAGCCAACTCATTGACCTCAGCACTTAAAAATTATAAGTGTGACTCACCCCGACGTCTCTAGGTTATGGCCCACTACTGGCTGAACACACTAATCAGATCTAACCAGCCAAAGCCTAATTCAAATCTGTTTATGAATCATGTTTTGTGGTTGTACTCACCTCTGTAGTGGGCATCTGTGTGAACAGGACAAGAAAAACAGCCTGGAGATGTAACAAACTTCATTTCAGCTCAGTCTGCAGCTCAGTTAAGGCAAAGTGCTTGGTTCAAAATTGATCAACGATGCAATCCTGTGCTCATTTGCTTGGAAGTAGATCTCATTGAATTTAGCAAGACTTGTGAACAAACATATTCAGGATCAGGCTGCCCATCACATTAATCAGTTCTGCTCTGTTGTATTCTATACCATCGGGAGTGGGAACTATGTAACTGGTTCATGGATCTGGCTTGATATGGTGTGGGGTGGGGCAGAGGCAGCGTAACTTCTTGTGAGCGGCCAATGCCTAGAGAGAATAGGGCAGCCAAATTAAAACTCCAGTGTAAGGGATCTTGTGAATGTGCATTGCCTGCTCTGTTGAATCCAATGATGCTGTTACCATCTGAAAGAAAAGACATATGTTATGTTCTATGAGGAGGTGAACGTCTTAAGTAAGTGACAATCCTTTAAAGAAAACAGGGGCTGACACCTGAAGGTGAAGGAAACTTGTTTTGTTTACGCTCAATGTGTTCAGGCTAAATAGCACAGCGACATCTCTATAGTGATAAATCCAGCACTCCATACTAGCAATGGGCTCATTTAAAAAACGAAGCTGCATCTATTCCCATGTCAACTAGCCTAACCACTTCTAAACTCTCATTGCCATTGGCTTTCTTTGGATATTTGATTGCTCTCCCACCCCCCTACCCCAAGACCAGAAACCCTCCTCCCCCGAAGTGCTTCCAATAATTACAGTCATCTCATTTGGAATTAACAAACCAACCATTGTATCCTGATTCATGATCAATGGGATGTTAAAGGAGTTCTTATTGAGTTTAATAAGTATATAAGTTGCTAGTTAATGAAGTGAAAATTATGTCACCAATAACTGTGTAATTACGTTCTTATTAATGCATTCAAATGCCTTGCAGTTTAAATGGTGTATAACAAGCTCGTTATAGCAAGATAATTAGATAGCCATTAATTGTTTAAAATGCTGATTGACGTGTGGTATGGTAATAGATATCTAGCTTCCCATCGCTGTCTTCCTATGGGGCTTATTTAATGTTTTTGTGCCTTTCTAATTAGGAATATAGATTAGGACAGAACTGTAGAAAGTGTGAGGCCAGGGCTAACTAAGGAAGGGGGTCACACCAATTGTCATGGGGAGCGCCCACTCCTTGCTGGTCCTGCCCAATGGGTTTCTTCATAGCACCTGCCCAGTCAATGTTCACAGCTATGTCCCAACTGACACCATGGACTGTGAAACCTAGGCATCAGTTCTGCAACACTGCAGCAAATGCTATATTCTACCCTGATCAATACAATAGAGTCTCACTAGAGTCTTGGTACTGAGCAAGTTTGCACAGGAATATTCTCGGGAATTGTAGGGTTGGAAGTGGAGGGTGTGGGGAGGAGCGGGTGAATACTCATTGCAGCCATACAGACTCAAGGCCCAACTACACTGATTCTGCTTTCATAGATTATTCTACGGGGCATTGTCTTCAATTATGCTTTTCACCAATTTGCCTAGAACACGCATTAGCCTAGCTGGTCTGTCATTTCCTAGCTCTCTCATTGATTTGTTATTTTAATGTTAGCTACCTTTCAACCTTTAGTGACAATTTTTGTTAAAATGTTTTGTTAGGCAATCAACAACTCCACATTCAAGTTTTTAAATGAACTCCCCCAGTGTATGTCAACCAGAGCTAGTGACTTGTAAAGTTTTAATTTGACAGTTAGCTGCAGAATGCCACATACTGGGTGTATTCAGTCAAATCATTGCACTGGTGGATGCCTGCTAATGCATTGGGACTCTCCCTTCCCCGTGCCCTCATTTCCTCCCAAAATCTGCTCGAGAGGGTTGAGAGAACCCCACAGCCAAACAGTATGCGAGGGGCAGGAGAAGGGAGATTGTTCTGTCACACGAGCAGAAATGCTTCCCTGACAGAACAATCTCCTCAGGGCTACGTTGAATTCAACCTGCAGACAGCTGTATTTGACTGAGTACCTCAGATGGCCTTCTCAAAAAAGTTATTCAGGCGCAGTCAACATATTGCACAATGAAGACAAACACAAATTCTTTATTCTGCTTTTCTTCATTCTTTCTTGCTTTAGCAATCCTTTCACACCTTTATTTAATGCGCCAACTGCCTCCCAAGCCAGGTTCTTGCCTTGGATGTGCTAACTGCTTTAATGGGCGATATCCTAAATTAGTCAGAGCAGAACCGCTGGAATCAGGGCTGGCTGGTGGGGGAAGGCGGCACTGGCTTTCGGGCCTCCTGCCAGCTGCACTGCTATGCTTCCACATTGGGAGCAGAGGGAGATGACAAGGGAGGTGGATGCAGTGTGAGTGCTGCAGCAGGAGTTCTGGGTTGGCTCTGCTGTTGCACCTGCATGGCACCAACCTTCCAGGTGCCATTTTCCCAGCAAGCACAGTGACATGGCTGAGGACAGGCTGCCCCTGATTTCAGTGGGTCTGCTCTGAGCATGACTTACATATCACTTATGCCACATCCACCCTATACATTTAAAGCAGTATCGTGCCACTTTAACAGCCTTCCCCAAAGAATCCTGGGAACTGTAGTTTGTTAAGGGTGACGAGAATGGGTAGGAGACTCTTATTCCCTTCAGAGAGCTACAATTCTCAAAGTAGTTTAATAATCAACTCCTCTTCTAGTGTGGTGTAGTGGTTAAGAGCAGTGGACTCGTCATCTGGTTAACCGGGTTTGCATCCCCGCTCCTCCACATGCAGCTGCTGGGTGACCTTGGGCTAGTCTCACTTCTCTGAAGTCTCTCAGCCCCACTCACCTCACAGAGTGTTTGTTGTGGGGGAGGAAGGGAAAGGAGAATGTTAGCCGCTTTGAGACTCCTGAAGGGGAGTGATAAAGCAGGATATCAAATCCAAACTCCGCTGCTGCTGCTGCTGCTGCTGCCGCTGCCGCTGCCTCTTCTTCTTCTTCTTCTTCTTCTTCTTCTTCTTCTTCTTCTTCTTCTTCTTCTTCTTCTTCTTCTCCTTCCCAGGTAACTCTAGGAATTATAGTTCTCTGAGGGGAAAAGGGGTCTCCTAACAATGCTCTGCATCCTTAGCAAACTATGGCTCACAGGATCCTTTGGTGAGGGGAGCCATGCTACAATTGTGTAATAGTGCACCATGGGGGGGGGGGAGCTGGAGGACATGAAGATGGTTCTCAGTAGTGAAACCAAGTAGGACAGGAGGAGCCATTTCTTGAAATACTGTGACTCAAGGGACTTTAAACCCAAAGCTCCTTTACGGCCAACTTACATTTGTTTTGCTAGCATTTCTGCTCCTGTTAAGTTCCTTTATTTAGAGAAGGCACACAGGTGCCCACTTTTTCAGGAGAGCCTCCTATCCTAGGACATTGCCATTCTCTTGGTCTTGTTTGTCTCTTTGACCACTTCCTAATCTGTAGCAACGTGCACAGAGGAAAGGGTAAGAGAGAGCTGGATTCTTCCTGGAACAGACCAATTTACTTGATGCTTTTCACTCCAACCACCTTTTCTTAAAGCTAATGACTGGCTTCATCATGCAGAACGCAGAGTCATACAAATGATGATTAGATTGTTTTGTGCCTCCCCCAGCTAGCAATTGGATTGTTCCCTATGGTGTTTTAAGTTGAAAAGATAATGGGCAGCTGATTTGTAATCATGACGTGAAAATTGTAAATGTTGATACCCCCCCATGTTAGCTTCGCAAGGGTGGGTGTGCGCTTTTTGTTTAGATATTTATCTATTTTGCAACAAACACATAATTGTAGTAACGTTTTGGTAACGGTACCATTGACTTACTTATTTTCTCAAGTCTGGGAAATGTAGAAAGAACGACTACTTTTTTTGTGGACATGGTAAGAACATCTGCCTTATTCTTTCTCAGAGGCAGCTGCAGTTAACGGAGGGGCCAGGAATATTTTTCTGTCTGAGCACCTCATTTCTTTGTGGGCAACATTCTAGGGGCTGCATGCCAGGAGTGGGTGGGGCCAGAACCAAAAGTGGGTGGAGCAATGGATGCAAATTTTGCCTTAGTACAGTAGGCTAGTTTCTACACTAAGGTTACCAGACGTCCCCGTTTCCCGTGGACAGTCTCCAGATTGGCAAATCAGTCCCCTGACCAAATCCATCTATTTAGCAGGAAGTTGAAAAGTGTCCCCTGGATTCATTGGGGGGGGGGAAATCTGGTAACCTTATTCTACACACACTTCTCCCATGTACACATCCTATTTTTCCTCTATCCAGGCAAGTGTCATGGATTGGCTGGATGCTGAAGAGTGGTGGGAAACACCGGCTGGGGACCCTCCAAGGGGAAGAAGGCTCAGAACTAGGGGAGTGGTAATGGGACAATGATGTGTGGTCAGAGGGAGAAATGGGGGCAGAATGGGGGGAGGAGGTGTTGGAAACTGAAGTGGCAACAGGGTTTAGTGAACAGCAAGAGTCTGAGGCAGAGAACAGTCCAGAACCAGAGGCAGAAGTGGAGGCTGGAAAGGAGTGGGGCCAAGAGGCAATGTGTTTGTCTCTCCCAGTGCCCAGAGAAGCCCTTGCAGAGCCTCATGCCCATCACGAGGGCACCAATGTGCATTTTGCCTCACGTGCTGAAATGTATCGGGCCACCACTGGCTGGAGGGTGCATATATTGTTTCCTATGCTACTCTAGGCCCCGCTCCAGCACCTTGAGTTTCTTTGCTTTCCTAGTCTTCCTTTGAGTGCCAAATAAGTGTGTGCATATCTGGCTGGGGAGCCCAGAGTAGACTTCAGATGGCAATGATACAATAACACAGAGGAAGCACCACAGAGCAACTAATACAATGGAATCATGTGTGGGTGGTCCGGTATGGTTCTTTCCCTCCATTGTTAGTTGCTGGCCACAGCTGCTTCTCCACTGCCCTACCTGCCCAGAGAGGCACAGACAGTGGTTCACCCAAGCTGTATTACTGTGTTACTCTGGGTGGAAGGGGAAGCCTCACTGCTTATGCTAACTCTGGGCTCCCAAGGTGGCTGTAGAGGGTCATGCCATATGTCAAGGTTGCCATATGTCCTCTTTTTCCAGGACACGTCCTCTTGTTCATGCAAAGATTTGCCATAGCAATCCATAGTTAAAAGCAGAAGTCGGCAAATGTATCCTCTTTTTCGCTCTTCAAAATATGGCAACCCCAGAGGGGCAACTGGTGAAAACCAAGTCCCCTGCTCCATGAATGGAATCCTCCGCTGAATCCAAAGCTCTTGAGCCTGCCCAAGGACTTCCATGAGCAGAAATGCATCTTTGCACCTAACCCATTCTGCTGGTGGGGAATATGTTAACAAAATATACTCCCTCCCTGCCACAGCTCAGCGGTAGAATTAACACACCCACACACATATACACTCATTTCCCAATCTCTGTCATTTCCCCAGATCTGAATTATTCTCCTCACCCCTGCTTTAATTTGAATTACTGGTGGCAAGGCGACAGGCAACCCCCCCCCCAAATGATTTGCTTATTGGTTCTGCTACCCATATGGGACTCTGGCAGAAATCAGATTAAGCTTGTTTGCGTGTTAAATGTTTGGGAAAAATGACTTGCTCTAATAAGGTGAGAGGAAGAAAATGTGCTTACCATAGCAAGCAACCCCTTCAGCTGGGTTAGAATGGAGGGGGGGGAGGTAACTGTATCCCCCACCACACTTTATGCAGCCCAACACTCCTCCCTCACTCCATCAACCCAACCTACCACCTAGCAACAACAACAAAAAACAAAACAGAAAGGATTAAAAAAAAAAAAACCTCCTAGCAAAATGCCAGGGTTTTAAATTAAATTTAAAACAGTTTAATTGCCTAATTGCTCAGCTATTTTGTGCAGTTTATTAACAGAAGCAATACTTCGGCAGCCATGCCAGCATAGCAGAAAATTGGCATTTGAGCCAGCGGGAATTAAAGAGGCAGAGTGCGGAACTAAAACAAAAAGAGCGCCTTGAACCTAGTGGAACAGACATTTGAGGCTTTTGTTTCATTTTTATCTCTTTCCTTAATCTGCCATAGAAAGATCAAGGCTACGGTTGTGCTTTTTAAAAAATGCCTGAGTGACAGCTGCTCATCCCCACCCCACTCCTGCCTTTGGAAAAAGTACTCAGTCTCTCTCTCTCTCTCTCTCTCTCTCTCTCTCTCTCTCTCTCTCTCCCCCCCCCCAAGCTTCCTCCTAAGGAATAAACATGGAAGCACAGAACATACTTACAAAAAGAAATAAAATGTGTTTCTTGCCAATAATATTGGCATCTCTGAAAAGAGCTAATTTGACGGCATTTTTCAGGATAAGCGCTACAGCTAAAATGTGTGTGTATCCAAACAGAACTAGCAAATCAGCCATATAAATAAATGCATGTATTTACTGAAGAGAAGAGATTAATATTCATCTATAATATGCCGCGCTCATCCTGACCTCGTTTCCCTTCCATCAGAAGCAAGAAAGGAGAATGAAAGGTACCTTGCATAATAAATAAACCAATATTTATTGCCTGCAAAGTACCATTTTAAGGCAGCGATGCTGCTGCGATAGATGTTAAGAGCTTGAACTGCCAAAATGAGTTTTCAGGTTACTTCAGGTGCTCACCTTTCTTCTGATTTACAGGATGCAAATTGAGATCTGAAATTTGATTTGCCACACAGACGTCCTAAAAGCATTTAGTAGAAATCATATTTTGACGTACGGTTTGATACGCAAAATGTTAAATGGTTCCTAAGTTTGTGGAATATGCAATGGAGAGTTGACTGGTGTTCAGCACAAGTGGAAGAGCACATTGCTGTTGCTTAACCGATAATTAACTGAAATGGTGTGCAAAGCAAATTTATGAACCTGTAATCCAGTTGAAATTTGTGAGGTTAGGTTTTAAGTTCCAGTCTGAGGCAGTGCCACCTCTGCCCTTTAGTAGGGATGAATTTTCCACACAACTCTTTTTGAGTTGGTTCCTCCCTTGGGGATCCATTGGGGATCACAGAGGAGGAGCATCCAATAGGATGGAAGAAATCAGGCTGCTCTTTAAACCTATTCCACCTTCTACACTTCCTCCTTTTTTGTAGTGCCCTCCCTAGTTGCCCTTTCCAGGAGCTGAGTAGGAATTTTGCAGGGGGAATTTTGGCCCTTGGGATTTCCCTTGTTTTGCCTACTCCACACTTCAGGGTTATTTGCTCTTGATGTATGTACTTATTTTGTCTGTTTGACATTCAGGCAGGCAGGTAAAGGAATTTAAGAACTTAATTGACCGGCACCCTGGGGCATTATGGGGTTTACATGCATTCACCTTCCGCAGCCTTTGGCTTGTGAGGAACTTGGCGCTGCCCTTTAGGTTTCATGTGCACATTTGGTGAATACTGGACAGTGGGACTCGGGCACACAAGATGAGTTCATCCAGTTCATTACAAAGGCAAGACAATGGTCCAGCACTGCTGCTACCACACCTGCAGATGCAAAGGAGAAGTAGAGCTGTGTGTCACCAGCATTTTGCTGACAATGTACCCCAAACTCCCACTCAGTGCTTTCATGTAGATGTTGAGCAGCATACTGGATAAAATTGAACCCTGAGGAATATCATGTTGAAGGCTCCATGGGGCCAAATAGCACTCCTCAAACACCACCCTGTGGAAATGACCATTTAAGTAGGACCAGAACAAAGTGTTGCCACAAAGTGTTGCCACCCTCCCCCAACTTGGACAGAAGGATACCATGGTTGATGGTATCTAAAGCTGCTGAGAGGGCAAAGAGAATTAATAGGCACATATTCCCCCTGTCTTTCTCCTGATAGAGGTCATCATATAGGGTGGCCAAAGCAGAGCCTGGGCTAAAAATGGGCCAATACCTCAATTGAAATGGATCTAGAGAATCAGTTTCCTCCAAGAATGCTGGGATCTGGTGCACAATTTTGCCCAAGAATGAGAGATTGGCAATTGGCCAGTAATTACTTTTCTGAATCCAGTGAGGGTTTCTTGAGGAGTGATTTTACCACTGCCTCCTTCAAGCAGGCATTAACCACCTCCATGGTCCAGCCAGCTATCCCATTCCTGCTAGTTTTTTTCTATCAGCCAAGAGGGGCAACAGTCCAGAGCGTAAGTGGTGGCCCTGACCCACTGAAGTACCTTACTTTGTCCACATCCTCAACCTTACTAACTGAAACTCATCCAACACAATAGAACTAGAAAGTGCCCTGGGCACCCCAGGAGATTCATCTCCTGTAAGTCAAGATCCCAGCAGATGCAAGCAATTTTATCCTCAAAATGCTTTGCAAACAAGTCACAGAGAGCTACCGTCAGTTCTACTACCTCTTTGGGGCAAGAGTGTAGCAGGCCTTGTGGCGTAGCTAGCCGCTTGGGTGCCTGGTGTGGGGGGTGTCCTGCAGCTGGGGACAGGGCAACCTGCGCCCATAGGGCTGGGGTGAGCTGCCCATGGGGACAGGGAGCGAGCCTCTCTGATGCTTGGAGCCTCTCAGCTGCCTCCCCCTCAGCTGTAGGGCGGCTGAGGGAGAGCCAGTAGGCAGACACAAGTCCCATGCTGCTGTTTCAGGCAGTGCGGAAACTGCAGGTGCCTAAGCCACCACGTCACTCCTAAAAAGTTTCATGAGCCCATTTTTTAAAACTTATTTTGCCACACACACACCCTCAACGATAACACCTGTGGCAGTCCACACCCCCTTCCTCCACTGCATAAAAGCTCTGCTGGATGGCACAAAGAGAATGCAATGGAGGCAGCAATGGGTGCCTTTTTTGCTGCCTTCATTGCCACGAAGTAGGTTTGATGATAGGCCCTCCCCAGGGTTCAAATGCATTGGACTGGAATTTTCCTCCTCTCACGCTCAAGTTACCTCCTAGCTTGTTCATTGCCCTGAGCTCTGAAGTTCACCAGGTAGCAAAGTGGGCTCCACAAAGTGGGTGAGGGTGATTAACATAAGCTTGCAAGATTAACACAGGGGGTGGGGGGAGAGTCTTGTGGCACCTTAAAGATGGCAGAATTTGTTACAGTGTAAGGTTTTGTAAACAACAGTCTCCTTCACCGGATGCATGAAGTGGTGCAATGGTTAGAGTGTTGGACCAGGGAGACCAGAGTTTAAATCCTTACGCCACCATGAAGCTCACTGGGTAACCTTGGGCCAGACACTGACTATCAGCCTAATCCACCTTCCAGGGTGGTGATTGACAGGGAAGGGAAAGAACCATGTATGCTGCTTTGAGGTCCCTGGAGAGAAAAAGGTGGGATGTGAATGCAATAAATAATATGTAGTTAATTGCAGGATTGAAACAAAGCACTTTGCAGCTGCATCACAGTTCTGCTGCTTTGCAAAGAAACGACCTGCAAGGAAGATGAGCTGTTATAGCAAAAGGGATTTGTTTTATCAGACAAGGTCAGAGTTTGGACAACATCCCTTTGCTAGACTTGCAGAATCTGAGATGAATAAATGGAAGTATGACGTCCAGCCTTCTTTTTCTTCAGCTTTTTAAAAAGCATCAGACCAGTAGCAAGCAGAGAGGTTGGGGATTCCAGAGTCATGGGAAGTATATCTCATCTTCCTCTTAATGATTTCCCAACGAGATTTTTGGAAAGTGGGAGAAAATACCAGGAGAAAGAGAAGTCAGTTTCTAGAGATGCAGCAAAGCATAAAGGAAAAAATGGTTGTTGCCACTGGATTAGGAAAGAGTAAACTGGATTAGCAGAGTCAGCAAAGCAGAGGGTCAAATATTGTAATTGTTTTGTCTCCTCCTGATGGATCTTACGTTACATATTATTTTAGTGCTTTGTTTTTTCATTAGTTTCTTTTCTTCATGTGTAAGAATTTCCCCAGCTTGTCCTATTTTACATTTTAAAAAAACTTTTAAAAACCACAAAGGGTCAAACTAGATTTTGCTCTGATTGTTTGGTTATTTTGGCGCGTGTTACATTAATACTAACCATGGGGGGTTTTCATTGCAGCTGCAGTGTTCAGAGAGGGGAAGGCTAACCCTGACCTCCCCAGCTGTGATCCTGATGAAAATCACCCCCCTGTGTTGCGATCGCGTCGCAGTCCACCCCCTCCTAAAGCTAATTGCACCATGGATGGGGGGGGGGAAGAGAATTTTCTCCAGGATAGCAGCTGGGGAAAATGTTAAACCTCCCCTCTTCAAGTGCTGTGGCTATGATGAAAATGGGGTGGGGGGTGGGGAGTTGCAGCCAACATTGCATTTTATTTTTTTAAAAAAAACACACAACAAAAGCAAATCAGATGTGGTTGGATCAGAGTCTATTTCTTCTGTAGTACCATTTCCTGTGCTTCCGGTTTAGCAGTAAATCACACAACCAGCCATGTAAGAAGCTGCTGTGTCAGACCAGATTGTGAACTAGATTAATCATCGTTCTGACTTAGCACAGTTTTGTTTTTCTTTAAAAAATAGGCTCTTGTCCCAGGTTCTTAAGCCTCATGCAGAGATATTTTAATGGAAACAAATCTTTGCATTTGGAATCACAAATTTGATTAGTCTTATTTGTTTTTCATTCTTGTGGATTATACTGGTATCATGGCGCATCCTAAATGCCTCACGGAATTGACGTGCCTCCCCTGTTGCTATGGCTCGCAATCTCTGGGAGACTAGTTCTGCAGAGAAACCAGCTTATTCAGGCCCTGCTAAAATGTCTGTGGTGACTGCTTAAGGAACTGAATTGGGCCCCTAGCTCTCCTAAGGGGGCTTGAAATATTCTTCAAGTGCTAAAATGTTTCACGGTACCCAGTGCGTTAGGGAATTAGGGAAATTGGGGGAAAATAGGCATTAGGGAAATGTGTTGCTGGCAGGCATTTGGGGGCAAAACTAACTCACATGGCCCAATGGCCCCCTCATGTATACTTTTAACATATGATTGTGGGTTGTCTACTACACTGTCTGCTAATGAGAATATATTCCTAGTTGAGCTGTGTGCAATTGGCCTCTCACCCTATTTGTGGTCAGAAAAATGGGGATGACCATTTCACCAAATTTGTCCACAAAATTCTATAGCAGTTTCTTGGGAGCCGGGTTGGCCATTAGCACAGTTTCTCTCTCACACAAACACCCCCACCCCCGCTATAGGTTTTGTGTGTGTGTTCAAGAGACAGCAGTAGCAGAAACTGTGCCAGCAGTCTAATCACCATTTATGTATCTTCTCCAGTGGCCTGGACCTTCCATTGTTTGTGGGTCGAGTGGGATTGGAATAGCAGCTGCCACAAACAAGAAGATGGAGAATATTTTTTGGGGGGGAAATCACAACTGGACTTTTTCTAGGATGTGGGATAAAGGTAAAGGTAAAGGGACCCCTGACCATTAGGTCCAGTTGTGACCAACTCTGGGGTTGCGGCGCTCATCTCGCTTTATTGACCAAGGGAGCCGGCATACAGCTTCCGGGTCATGTGGCCAGCATGACTAAGCTCTGGCAACCAGAGCAGCGCATAGAAATGCCATTTACCTTCCCGCCAGAGCAGTTCCTATTTATCTACTTGCACTTTGACGTGTTTTCGAACTGCTAGGTTGGCAGGAGCAGGGACCGAGAAATGGGAGCTCACCCCGTCACGGGGATTCAAACCGCCGACCTTCTGATTGGCCAGCCCTAGGCTCTGTGGTTTAACCCACAGCGCCACTCGCAAATTTGGCTTCTGCCAGTTTCTCCTTTTTTCCAGTCTTAAGTTCAACTATGTATATACCCACATGAGTTTACAAAAAAAAATATTTAAGACCTTCTGAAAATTCACCAGCATTTTAGTTCAAATGTCTCCTAATGTAAACATTACGTATGCAATTTCCCCTTATATACACATCTGTGCAAAGAATTTTTTCCTAACACACACACACACACGTTTCAGTAATATATGCATTTATATGCTCACTTTACCCTAGTCTATGTGTTTTCGCCCATGTTGCTTGGCTGGAGAACTGCACTGCAAAATTCAGAGAAGTGCAAATTTCAAAGTTTGGCTGTTTTTCTCTGCACATCTTGCTCCAGAAAGTGTGAATTAGGTAAGTTTGCCCTTCAACACAGAAGATTTACAAAGTTATCCCCTATTCTCTCTCTTTCTCTCTCTCTCTCTGTGTGTATCTGTGTGTATGTTTGTGTGTGTAAGTGTAATCTCAGCATTTTCCTCAGAAAACTTTTTTCTGGGAAATTTTGGCTCAGCTTAATGATTACCTCGCAGCCATCTTGACGCATTTCCCTTCCACTCCTGAAAGCAGTCAGGGAACAGTTTGAGTGGCTATCAGGAAACAAACAAATCTTCCCCTGCCTCCTGTTTCAACAGGTAAGAAGGGTCATCGTGTACATTATGAGAGGGTGTGGTGGCCACAATCTCATGCAGGCCCCTGCAAAAATGCCCCAGTCATCCACATTTTAGCACCCGTACTACCTGGAATTAAACATATACATATATATTTTTAAAATAGCAATCACTTCTTACTAAGAGGTATAGACTGGATATCCCATGTTTGTATCCCCTGGCCCTGCCTGGTAAGGAAAGGTTTATAGAGAACTGAGTGGCATTATACAGTAATGTAACCCAGTATGCAGCAAATGAAAACTGATACTTAGAGACTGCTAGCCATGTTATTATGGGCTAATTTGTGCTAGCAGCTGCATATGCAAATCAGTTCACTTTTGAATCCTAATTAGGGTCATTGCACATGCAGCAGACTTGATTTGTAGTCATGGCAATTTCATGTACAACTCAGCAACAAAACAAGGCATTTCATATTTGGAGTGGGGGAATGAAGAAGATTGGATATATTTTCGAGAAAAAGAGCGGTATACAGTGCTTCCTCTTTTTTTTTTAAGAATAGGTGAGGCTAAGTCTCTTCTTGCTTCAGCACTGGAATCACCAGCTGAAGGCATCATTGCACAAAATGAAGTCGCACCATGTGGAACGAGCAGCAATTGTCTACCTGTGACACTCTCCCTCTTCTCTCCACTATTGGCAGAACTACTACAATGGGCAGAAGATTTATGAAGTCCAAAGGGTCAGATACAGAAACTAAAAATAAGAAGTTCGGTTTGCTTAAGGAAAATTGCACACGGAGCTTAGGGATAAGAGCAGCTTCAGAGGGCTGGAGGCAAAGGGAGGGGGTCTTTGTGGGGAGGCTCAGTTGGGAAACCTTGGTTGTAAAGCCACGGAACAGTTGCAATAAAGACCCTTCCTTCTGTTTTGATTTCTAGACTTTGTACAGTTCTCTGCTCATATGCAGTTTGCTGCAGCTTTAATTGCCCTCTAGTTGCTCTCACCTGCTATCCCACCTACCTAACTGATAAACATAAGCACTTGTGCCACTTAATTAAACAGTGCAAGAAAAGGGAGGGGTTATATCCATCTGCACAGTCAGCAGGAGCAGGTCAGCAATAAATCACACGGCATCAGTGCACTTAACTCTTTATTCAATAAATTAAGGTCTGCTCAGGAGGTCAGGCCTAGTGGGCACAGCAACTCATTCCGGTAGATCTTGTCCCCATAGGGCAGTTGTGGGGACTGAAGGTCCCTGCCTTCCCACAGTTGCCTAAGTCTCCTCCTCTCCTGAGTCCTTCCCAAGCAATCTGAGACCCTGTCGCCATGCCTGCTATGCTCCACGCTCCTCATACCTCTTTTGGTTCTGGGAGAGCAGTGGGGAGGGCAGCGGGTTGCAGCAGGAGAGGGAGAATCCCAGGTTTCTTCTCCAGCTTGACTCATCTCTGCCTCTTGCTCCCCTTCCTCTCCAGCCTCTGCTTCAGCCTCAGAGTCTGCACAGCCTCTTCCTGCTCACTAAACCCTGTTGCCTCTTCAGCTTCCAACACCTCCTCCTCCCAGTTATCGTCCCACCACCAACCCCCTTCTTCCTTTGGGGTTCCCCAACTGGCCCGTCCCACCACTCCTCGGCATCCAGCCAGTCCACAATAACTATACATTTAAAGCAGTATCATAATGCTTTAAACAGCAGTGGCTCCCCCCAAAGAATCCTGGGAACTGTAGTTTGTTTTAGGGTGTAGAGAGTTGTCAGGAGGCCCTTATTCTCCTCACAGAGTTACAATTCCCAGAGTTCCCTGGGCAGATGGATAGAGTGCTAAACCACGTTAAGAAGTGTAGCTCTATGAGGGGAGCACAACATAGTGATTAGAGCGCTGGATTAGGATCTGGGAGACCTGGGTTCAAATTTCCATTGAGCAGCGAAGCTCACTGGGTGACTTTGGGACAGTTTCAGTCAAACCTACCTCACAGAGTTGTTGTGAGATTAAAATGGGGAGGAGAACCATTTATACTCCATGGATGAAAAGTGGAGTATAAATGTAATAAATAATGTAGTTCTTCACACAGCATTGTTAAGCTATGGAAGCTTGCTGCCACAAGATGTAGTGATGGCCATCAAATCTGATGGCTTCAGAAGAGGGATTAGACAAATTGATAAAGCAGTTAGTAATGGAGGTGATGTGCTTCTGAATAAGAGTAGCTGGAAGAACCACAGTGGGAGAGGCCTATATCCATAATAATAATAATAATAATAATAATAATAATAATAATAATAATAATTTATGCCTCACCCATCTGGCTGGGTTTCCCCAGCCACTCTGGACGGCATCCAACAAAACACTAAAATACAACATTAAAGTTTAGGGAAGCTATTAAACATTAAAAGCTTCCCTAAACAGGGCTGCCTTCAGATGTCTTCTAAAAGTTTGGTAGTTATTTTTCTCTTTGACATCTGGTGGGAGAGCGTTCCACAGGGCGGGTGCCACTACCGAGAAGGCCCTCTGCCTGGTTCCCTGTAACTTGGCTTCTCGCAGCGAAGGAACCGCCAGAAGGCCCTCGGTGCTGGACCTTCAGTGTCCGGGCAGAACGATGGAGGTGGAGGTGCTTCTTCAGATATACTGGACCGAGGCCGTTTAGGGCTTTAAAGGTCAGCACCAACACTTTGAATTGTGCTTGGAAACATACTGGGAGCCAATGCAGGTCTTTCAAGACCGGTGTTATATGGTCTCGGCGGCCGCCCCCAGTCACCAGTCTAGCTGCCGCATTCTGGATTAGTTGTAGTTTGCGAGTCACCTTCAAAGGTAGCCCCACGTAGAGTGCATTGCAGTAGTCCAAGCGGGAGATAACCAGAGCATGCACCACTCTGGCGAGACAGTCCGCAGGCAGATAGGGTCTCAGCCTGCGTACCAGATGGAGCTGATAAAGAGCTGCCCTGGACACAGATTTGACCTGTGCCTCCATGGACAGCTGTGAGTCCAGAATGACTCCCAGGCTGCACACCTGGTCCTTCAGGGGCACAGTTACCCCATTCAGGACCAGGTAGTCCTCCACACCTGCCCACCTCCTGTCCCCCCAAAACAGTACTTCTGTCTTGTCAGGATTCAACCTCAATCTGTTAGCCATCATCTATCATGTCTTCACGGTAGTGACAGAATACTAGAATAGTCGATAGGCCCTTTCTCTGATGCAGCAGGGATCTCTCTCTCTCTCTCTCTCTCTCTCTCTCTCTCTCTCTCTCTGTTTGTGTGTGTGTGTGTTTTAGAGAGAGGCAGAGAGGGTATGCATGCCATTCAGTGTCCCTCAGTGCCTAGACTCTAAATAGAACCACCTGCACCCTCAAAAAATGGGATTAAATAAAGAGTGTGTTACCTACATCAATTTTGGCAAGTGATGCAGCGTAGTTGAGTACGTAGAGTGCCCAATGGGAAGCAAGAGGGCTCGATTCAATTTCTAGCTCAGCTACTGTTGCACTGTTTGACCCTGATCAAGTCACTTCATTGCTCTATCCCTTTGTTAAATGTCAGTACCCCTATTAAACAGAGCAAAAAGCAAAGAGCACTCGGGATGCCAGGGGAGAAGAAAAAGCCACAGAAGAAAGGGAGGTTAGAGGCAGTCGGGGAAAAGCATGCCTTCTTTTATGATTTGATTCCTTACACCGGCAGTGTCATTAAACAATCAGGTAACACTGTCAGTGTCAGTACTTGATTGCAAATGCACTGTGAAGCAACACATCCAGTGATCAGCTATTCAAGTCTTCAGGCAAAAGAACAGGAGAATTGTGTCTCCTGGGTACTGTGACCATGGCAACTTTCAAAAACAATTGGTGCTCTGGATTTCAGGCAGGACGCAAGCACTGAGCCTTACCTTCTAGCATCCATCCACCAGCTTTGTTTGCATGAGCTGAATGAGATAAGCAAGCCATTCAGAAAGAAGAGCTTGGTTATTTTGTGAACTCCTCTGCCCTTACGTTAGGGGAACCAGCTAGATGAGCCGTTTGTCCTTCTGTCTGCTTGTATCTTCAACTGCCTCCCAGGGCCAGCTTTGCCTCTGTCTTCTGTAAGGTGTCCTATTATTTTTACCATGCAAAGAAAACCATTTATAGGAGGGCTTCAAAGGCCAAGAAAACCTTTCTGCATGCAGTCAAACATTGCTGTACTGAAAGGGCACATTGCTCATGAAAACTGTGCCAGCATTGGCAGCTATAATTCAGCCTTATTGCATCTTCTTAAAATAAAGGGGATGTAGCAGAGGGTAGTAAGGGGGTTGGTCAGACGTAGGCTATGTACACAGCAGCAGTTTTAAACACAGAGAGGTCATTCCTGCCCTGCCCTGCATTTCTAGTTGTATTTTTATCTTGCCGTCAATACCAGAGAGGGGACAGGGGTGCCTTCACCCAACACACATTATCTTGTTTGTTTCCCTGTGCCTCCAACCCTTCCAACCTCTATCCTGTGGAGCTGTCATCTGTGCATGCATATGTTCAATGGCTGTCTCAGGTGTACGCACCTCAGCTTAACCAGCAGATGTTTTGAAATCAGATGGAAGCTGGTTTGAGCAGACGTGCACCAAACAACACTAGTTCTCAAGAAACTATAGGATACAGGTGGATTGTAGCTAACGCCATGTGTACATGGTGTTTGAAACCAAGGACCATGGAACATCTTCAATGGCAAAACCAATTTTCTTATGATACTTTCAGGGATTACCAGCTTGGTCACCAACTTGGACGGCCTTAGAAGGGAAGTTAAGGGTGGCTTACTAGGCATAAATGCTACCTGCTACCTTCAGGATTAGAGGCTGCATGCTTCTGAATACAGTAGTACCTCGGTTCTCAAACGAAATCTGTTCCGGAAGCCTGTTCTTCCCATTGGTTGCAAGAGCTTCTTGCACTCAGCAGAAACCGCGTCACATGTTAGGGTTCTCAAAAACGTTCAGAAATGGAAGCATTTACTTCTGGGTTTTTGGCATTCGAGAACCAAAACGTATGGCAACAGAGGTGTTTGGGATCCGAGGTTCCACTGTACCAGTTGTGGGGAACGTAAGCTGAAGAGTGCTAATATCTTGTTTGTGAGAAGAGAATACTGGATCAGGTGAGCTTTTGATTTGATCTAATGGGGCTCTTCTTACGTCCTTATGAATTTGTTATATCCAGTGGGAGGTCTTAAGGATTCCTCTAGCCTCTCAACGAGAAATGCCAGCAAGGCCCATTGTCACACCCACCTGCCTCCAGGTGATGAAAAATTCACCTGAGGGCTGCATCCTCCTCTTGGCCAACCCACCAGGAGCCACATGTTAGCAGAGGACATGGTAAAAATAAATGGGCATGGCCCAATTGATTCGGCTACTGCTATACACAAACTGCACTTGCACGCAAACCACACAGTGCACAAACATGCCCACATGCATGTGAAGAAAGAGGGCTGGCACTTCTCTTCCCAGAAAGATCACCCCACCTCACTGAATCAATTAAGCTTGGTGGGGGGAGCTTTATGTTGGAGTCAGCAGAAGGCTTTTTCCTAGGCTCATTTTAGCAGGAAGTGTTTTTGGTGTGGCTGTTGCAACACACAGGATGGGCAGGCACCTCCGGTGCTTTTTTTCCTAAAAAAATGTTTAGGGGTACTCTCATTTTGACTCAAGAAAATCACCATTAAATACAGTAAATGGACAAAAGAACATGCATTACTCATACTGTCCCTCAATGAGACCAAACTTGCATCAGTAAAACACCACACATCCACATTCCACACTGCTTCACACATTAAACACTCGCCTCCGTCTGAGACTCAGGAAACACTGTGACAGGAAATGAGGCCGCCATCAGGGGTAGCAATGGAACTGACAATTCACTGTGCTAGAGAATAAACTTTTTTTAAAAAAATCGTTTCTTCTCCCATTAGATAGATTCACAAAATGTTTAGGGGTATGTGTACCCATGTGTCCCCTCAGAAAAAAAGCACTGGGCACCTCTATGTTAGCCTGATGCTCTCAGGTGAGATGGAGGGTGGTGTCCCATTCATGAGCAAGTCTGGTAAAGTTCTGGATTGGGGGACGGAAGCACTTGTTTCCCCCTCTTTGCTCCTGGCAGGTCCTGAAGTACAACCTGAGCTGGATGCTAATGCAAGTCAAATGGTAAGAAATATTCAGCCTCCTGTTTGAAGGGGAACAGTTACCTCTCACTCAGCAATGCCTTTTGCAGTCTGAAGTTCATACCTGGTGAAGGTGAATGAAATTGATCAAATGCCTGTACACAAGGCTGGTCCTCACAATTAATGGGGGCAATCCAAACACATTGCTTTTGCAGTCAACAGTTACTGAATTGTTAGTCGTATTATTATTTTTAGAGGAAGTTGCACTATTAAAGCAATTTCCTAGATTTTCAAATTTTCTCACTGTAATTAAAAATAAAAAGCACCAGGCAATTAATATGACACTCCTGATTATTAAATATATTTCGTTCCTGTTGAAAGGGGAAATTGAATATGTCTGGTACATACAAGTAATGCATTACTGAATCTTAAAACAACGTACTTTCCCCTTTGTCTAGACTATTTAATTTATCTAAGGTTTCACTCATATGACAGAGCTATTGTTTTAGCTCACTGAACTGATGCTGAATTCAGACAAGATGGAAATGATGCTGGCTGGGAATTTGGATGTCTTGGGAGTGAGAGATTTGTCTAATCCAGGGGTAGGGGGACTTGTGGCTCAACAGATATTGCTGAACTACAACTCCCATCAGCCCTAGCCAGAATGGGCAATTATCAGAAATTATAGGATTTATTATTGGCTGTGAGTCCTGGAAGACCTTTTCCACCTGGCCTGGGAGGGCGGGGCCCTGACAAACTCCAGCTACAAAGGTTGAGGGTGCTGAACAGATTCATGGGCTGGGGTATAATTTAGAGGGGGGTTTTGTGGGTGGTTTGTTGCTGCTATTGATATTAATTTTTTGTATCTTTATTATTTATGTGGGAAATGGTGGATTTGGTTGTGCATTTATTGTCCATGACTACTTTTGTTATGTCTGTAATTATGTACTACATAAGCATGGTTTGAACTTTGGAAAGGCAGCATGCAAATAAAACGACCGGTTTAATTTAATTTTATTATTTATTTTATTTCTGAACTGTCTTTCACCTCATTGCCCCAGAGCAGGTTACACCAATTCGAAAATTCAATATTAAAATCCATTGTAGTCCAGCAATATCTCAAGGTGGTTTCTCCACCTCATGTCTGATCCAGAACTGAACTGTGCAGAATTGTATTACAAAAATTAAATCTTTCTTTGGCTGATCCTCAGCTCACAGCCAATGAATTTCATTTACTAGCTTTGAAATATCATACCGAGAGAAGAAACTAATTGACGTAGGAGAGGACTATCAATGGCCAACCGTCAAGGCTGACCAGACCTATATTCCAACAACATCTGGAGGGCCACAGGTTCCTTGTTTCCATCTTAAGGTTTGAGCCTAAATTGTTATGTTTAAGTCATAAATGTGTGCCCCAGACAACAGATTCCCACCCCATAAATCTGTAGTTTGAGAGAGAACACATTTACTTTGATAGGGAAAAGTTAAAGAAAAACAGTACACTGTGTTTTCCTAATGCCCTGATCCATCATCCCACAACTGAAATTTCAGTGAACTAGTCAAGGCGAATAAACCTTTCAGACTCTAACAGAGAAAACAGAGAAGATTAAAAGGAAAGCCCATTGAGTTTTGATGATGTTTCATTTATAACTCCAGGTCTAGTGGACACTTGGCCTTGTATATAGGAGCAAATATAACAGCACTTAAGAAATTAATTGAGATATAAAAGAGCATGATGGTACTGATAAAATCATAAAAGCATTTTTCCCTGGAGCTGTAACAAGAGGAGTAAACAAATAGCACCGCGAAGCAATTAATTTTATATTTTCATTATAGAGAGATTTTCTCTTATACAAACTCCTGTTAGATATTTAGTTAATGTTCAGTTAATAAAATCTGGATGTGTAGAAATGTCATGTACACATTATACATTATCCAGCCATCATCCAGACTTAAATATTTTAAAATCATGTGGGACTCAGCAGGTCGGCATATGGCTAAATTTCACCCAGTGACATTATAGGTGCTCTATGTGAACACATGATCTGCAGGATTCTTTCCTCTCAAAAAAGGGGGGATTCATGTGCATTTGGTGTCTGCATAATCAGACCTCTGTATGCTATTATCTTTCTGAAAATAACAGTAATAAATTATGGGGCGTAGCCAACATAGCACCATGTGCAGAGGTGAATTTAGGGGAGCATGACCGGTTCACCTACACTGGGCGCTGAGCCAAAAGGCACCACAGGGGGCGCTGCAACAATGACAAACAATGGAAGGCGAGAGGCAGGGGTGGCGTGATGAAGTTCAGTTCTAGAGTAGTAATCTTGAATTAATTAGCCCATGTATTGAACTATTATACTCCACCCTTAATGACTTAATTATGAATACTATCATGGTGGCTAACTAGAAAACAAAGAAAAGTAGTATTATTAATTGTAACAATTAATAAATAAAATAATTATAATTAGAACAGATTTAAATTTCACAGGACAGGGAAAAAATCACATTCTAGTAAACTAGAGCTGCTGTGACTGAACAGCAGGACTTGCAGAAGTGATCACCACAGCTCAAACGCTTGCAAGCGGGACTGAGGTGAGCACATCACTCTTGATGCCGGCCTTGAGCAGGGCCTTGCATGCACCTTGATCTTGTGAGCTGTCCCACTGCCTTGCCTTTCCAATGCCTCAAGTCCCAGAAATCAAAGCCTGGATCACAGGAGGAAGGCAGCAGATGACGTAGGTGGACGTGTTCCCTAGTGGAAATGATGCACATAGCATCAGTTTCTCATCAATCTCAGCAGGGTAGTAGTGATGCTCACCACCCACTCATATAACAAAGTATATTTTGGGGGCTTAAGACAGAGAAAAGGGAATGTAGTAGCAGCTTTGTGAGCACCCTGAAGCACTCCCTCTCCCTCCTTCTTCCCTCTCTCTCACACACAGTTGTTCATATCAAATACTCACAAAATGTGTGAGCCTGTGAAAAAAACTTGATAAGAATGCTAGCAAACGTTCACCCCTTTCAGTGTAAGCAGCAAGATGCTTGCCCATCCCTCTACACAACCAGACTATTATCCAGAGTTTAAATCTAGGAAATGAGCAGAAAAGTTAGACATTTACAGTACTTTGGAGATAGAAATGGCATATCTCATTTCATTTTTGAGAAGGAGGGATCAAATGTATTGTCCAGATTGCAAGCCTGAGCAACAGCGTGTCTGATTCCATATACAGCCCTCCTTTCAGCACAACAATAACATTTCAAAACTTTGGAACTTGTATTTTTCTGTGGCTGCTTACCTCCAGTGTGTTTTATTCTCAAGTGCAAGCTTCAGCACTGACACTTTGTCAAGCAACAGCTCCTCAAATTCACGAGGACCCCTTTGGTGTGAATCTAGAGGTCTGTGTGCCCTCTGACTGTAGGAGCTGCTAGAGTGCAGCACACATATCCCAGCAGACACTCAGATTAGCTGTTTGACCTGGTTCCAAACACAAAAAGTGTTTGTGGCACAGACTCATTGCTGAAGGCTGCCAACAGGATTCTGCCAGATAGTAATAAACTCAATTTACATTATAACTTAGCACTCCACTGCCCCCTTCTCCTCTGCCAAGTATGACAACATAGTGTGAAGTAGCCCCGCACTCCGCTAAATAAAAGAATCCCAAGATTTTCAGGCAGAACAATTCCCTTGCATCCCAATTGTACCCGTTGCCTTAAATGCTGCTTCACATTTCTGTAGCACTTTGGTTCACAAATGGGTTTCAAGGGGTGCAGAGCATATGGCAGAGGTGATTTCATGAACAAACATGCAGATTAGTTGATTTCTTTCATCACTGGGTTATTCGGCTACTTAAAGACTGACAGCTGAATGTGTGAACTCATTAGAAAGAGTTAAGATTTGTTTATAGGAACAAATCCCAACATGGGATGCATACAATTGAAATACACTCCCCAAAACCTGAGAATAAAATTGCAACAGTCAAACTTCGACAAACAAAAATGCCCTGACTAGTTGATAAAGTGAAATGGAAGCCGAGTGAGACACCCAACAATATCATTATCATCATAAAATGGCGGACAGAAGGGAACAGTCTTTGCCACGTGTCAGGAAACAGAAAGGGGAGGGAAGCCAGATGCACTTCTGAATGGAGGAAATTCCATAGCCCTTCAGGTGCCAAGGTGGAAAAGTCCCTGTCCTTTGTACACACCACAAAAGCTGGCCCTACCATTAGGTGGTTGCCTCAGGCAGCTGATTTTGTGTATTATGCAAGGGAAGCAACTTGTTATTTTTAAATGTATTCTTATTGGATTTTTACTCCCAGAAAGGGGAGAAGGTCATTGTGAGATTTTCTCCCTTCAGGTGCTGATTCTAGGTTTGGGTTCTATGCCCCTTGACTTGAAGGGGGTGTGCGCGCAGTGGCAGAGGAACCCTCTCCAGCACCCAGGGCAGGACACCGAGGGGTGGGGCGAATTGCCCGGAGGTGCACATGTGCAGTAGCTCATATGGTCGCCGCGCAAGCGACAGCCCGTACGGATGCCACACAAGCGGCGCCCATAGTGACTGTGCGTGCGCCCTTGGCCGCACTACAGCTGGGGGGAGGCAGCGGGCCATCTTGTCACCCCCCAGAGTAGTACCCGGGGCGGACCTCCCACTCTGCCCCCCTTCGTATGCCTGTGTGTGTGTGTGTGTATGAGAGAGAGAGAGAGAGAGAGAGAGAGAGAGAGAGAGAGAGAGATTTATGCAATGCAAATTTTCAAGAGTCAACCTTGGAGGCGGCTTTCCATATTACCCGCTGCATTTACAGCCAATTGCATTTCAGATCAGGCTGAACCAAAAGTTGGAAAGAAGGGGGAATGGCTTGTTTAAAGCATGTGAGGCAAAAAGCAGCTTTCTTTTAAATCCTGCATGGCTAGTTTTGTGGCAGCAACACACACAAACCCTGCTGCTCACTTTCAACTCAGAATGACCCTGGGAACAATGTTGTGTGGTGATGCAATGTTGTTTACAGTGACATTCTGGGAGAAATGATGGCAACCTCCACTCAAAGAAAATTGCCAGCTGCCATGAGTCATACTTTCAGGGCCCTTAAATTGCTGATATACACCCCTTTTGCCCATTTTTGCTACCTGTGAATTAAATGGTGAAAGGGGGACATTTTCTATTCCCCTTGTGAGTATTTCAATGCTGGCTTATGTGTAGAGGAAAAAGTTAAATGCTGAACTAAATCAATTGCATGTAAACTTATTAAGATACCTTATCTCAGGGCACACCTGTTGATCCCTCTAGCCCAGCACTTTCTCCAGAGTTTGAGGCAGGGGCTTCACTTTCCCTGCTGTATGAGATCTTCTGGAAATAGCAGAGGTTAAACCTGGGACCTTCTGCAAGCAAGATCTGCTATGGCCTGAGCTATCATCCATCACCCATATATTTCCCCTATCACACTGGAAATCATAGCAGATGTTCCTTTAACAATCTTAGCAACAATGAACTGAAACATAATCTTGGGCTCTTCTTTAGAAATCCCGTTCTTATCCTGGAAGAAAACTTGGTGGTGATGCCCTGGCTGTTTTACAAAATTATTCCTTTAGCTAGCGATTCATTCTGGCATGGGGAGGTACCATTTTTGTTCTGGGTTTTTGATTGTGATGCATATTTGTCAGGGTGTGTGAAACTTATAAATGTGTTTTTATCAAGAGTTTTCCCATATGGCCATTTTAAAAAATGTGAACGGCTTTGTTCCCTATGAGACATTGGGCGGGTGGGGGGAGCATTTTGGATTCCCCAACGTTCAAGAGTCAGAATTTTTCCAGCTTGAAATATTGTCAGCACATCCAACTGAGAAAAAGTGGTAAGGCAAGGGAAAGCACAATTAGAGCATCCTTTGTTTTATTTATTTATTTTTCATTATTTGTGCTGTAACAAATCTAATTAGTTTGTACTTCCGAGTGGCAGATTTTGTTAAATTCCTGCAGTGCTGAGCCAGATTTCCCCACTCAGGAAGCAGAGCATCTGTCTAGGGTACACAACCGTGAGCGGTTCATGGACTCCATTCTGTGCTGTTGGAAGGAATGGCATTCTGTCTTCTTCACCAGTCTGCTGTGTGTTTGCAATGACCTCCAAACGCGGCTTTTAAGGCATGAAAAATTCCGGAGCCAGCTCTGCTCAAAAAGATATTAAAACATGAAGAGAAGCACAGGTTCAAATGCGCTGAAAAAGCAGAGCATCAGCAAATCTCGACAAAGCACTAAATCTGCCCGTGTTTCCTGAATGATGAATGTATGTGAGACTCTATCAGTGGCAGGAACACACTGTATCAGATCCTTTTAAAATATACAATCAGATTTTTGTCGGCAGCCTTTCCTAGAGGGAATTGCTCAATGCTGAGAGGCTGGGTTTGAAATATTAAAACGCGGCTTCATCTCACTAGAAGGATGGAATCAACCCTTTATCCTTCAGGGAGAGATAATCTTGGGTTCTTCTCTCTATGAAGAACGAGTTCCTATGACATGGGCGGAGGCCAGAAACACAAACACAAGCACATAGGGTGTATTGAAAGAGAGGGGTTTCTTTGGGAGTTGAAAGCACTCAGACAACCACAGAAGATTCAGGCCCAGGCAGCCACGAGCACCTTGAACTGAGCCTCCAATGGTGTCCAGGTTTCCTAAACAGAAGTAGATCAAGTCAGTGTAGCATACAGGGTTTTCAACATATGCATATGTCGAAGTATAGCATCAACATGTCCTTCTTCCACATATGTCAGGGATGAGGAGCCTATGACCCTAATGGGATCTGAAGTCCAATGTCATCAGAAAGGTCTCTGATGACCCACCCCTGACATGGGCACAGCAGGGCTGCCAAGCCTGGCAATGTCTCCTGTGATAGTGGCCCTGCAGGTGCCACTTTCAAACAACCTTTCAAACAAGATGATGGAAATAGCCAGCCCCTGGGTTGCTGGTTGTCCCAAGCATCTGATAACTATGGATAACCTGATTTAATTATGCACCATACCATGAAGTTTTTCTTTGGTCTCTTTTGGGCCCTGTCAGTGATCAATTTTCACAATAAGAAAGACCTTGAACTCTGGCATCTGAACTAGAGTGAACAGTATCTCAAATAGCGGCATTGCCGTAATATGGATCTTTTCTTCTTATGGGCCAACATAATCTTTACTCTTTGTTTCTCTCTGGTTACTCTTTGTGTACGATTCATAATTCTGTAAGCAGCTATCTTGTCCCTAGCCAGCTATTTTTGCAGCTTAAAAAAATATAAAGTGGTAACAATCAAACAAAATGCACATACCTTGCTATGGGCTGGATTCAGGCTTAGTTAGGCTTACAGTAAACACATTGAAATCAATTAATCTGCTCTAAGCATGAATGAGTCTGGTTCCTAGCTTATAGCTTGAGAAAGAGATACAATTTCTTGGTGCCTTCCAGCTTGGCAGTAAAGAGCTGAGCCATGAGTGTGAAAAATGTTCAGACCTGCCTTCATCTCTCTCTCTCTCTCTCTCTCTCTCTCTCTCTCTCTCTCACACACACACACACACACACACACACACACATATTGATTGGCATTTACAGATGCTTTTGACTTAATTTGTTGCAAGGCTGTCCAGTGTACTGTATCTGATTGCACTGCAGTTGTGCTTTGGACTTAAACACTTTTTGCATATTCAGCTAGAAGATTTGTGAGGTGGCATTTCACCAAAGTACTGGTATATAATTCAACCCTATGAGAACAGACTAGCGGGCTTAGCATTTTGGCTTGACCTCCACAAATGTAATTATTCACAATGTGGTTTGGATGGCCTGGAACTGTGCCCCCAAAATGGGTTATTGTAACACTGTGCTGAGGAATGAAATGTGCTGCTTCCTAATGCAAGTCATCTGAGCTCACTTGTTTTAATGTATTTATTTCTGGCTTCAGAGCATGGCAGCTAAATATGCTGGCTTAAGCAAGAGCCAGAGAGACAGTGTGCTATAGTGGAAAGGGTATGAATAAATTTGAATTGGAGAGTCTTGGATTCAGATCTACATCCAGCCTTTGACACCCCATTATAGCCCTTTTCACAAGGTTGCATCCATGCATAGACAGACTCAACTTCTGGAGATGGAGTGGGATCTCACATAATGGCCCCACCCAGATGTGGCACATCTTTCCCATCATACACGTCGCAGATGGGTACAGCAGCAGCAAGAAAAACACCCACTGGTCTGTCATGTGAGAAAGGTATTTCAGAGCACAAGCAGTAAAGGAAGCAGTAAAGGAGTCTAGAAATGTTGTGAAATGCTGAAAAGCTTCAGAATCATTTAGCCTGCTGAATCACTGTGACTCATCTTGAGGATGACTCATTCTCTGTACAGTGGTACCTCAGGTTACAGACACTTCAGGTTACAAACTCTGCTAACCAGGAAGTGGTTGCTCCAGGTTAAGAACTTTGCCCCAGGATAAGAACGGAAATCGTGTGCCAGCAGCGCAGAGGCAGCAGGAGGCCCCATTAGCGAAAGCACGCCTCAGGTTAAGAGAACCGTTTCAGGTTAAGAACGGACCTCTGGAACAAATTAAGTTCTTAACCTGAGGTACCACTGTATAAGTATTGTACTGTATCTGCTTGCAGGCAATCTCTGTCTGTCTGTCTGTCTGTCTGTCTCTCTCTCTCTCTCTCTCTCTCTCTCTCTCTGTGTGTGTGTGTGTATAAGGTGGAGTCTGTGCTCTGTGAAGCCTGTGTTCAATGGAGACTCTGTGTGGCTCCGCGCTGAGAGGAGTGCCAGGTCCAGGTGCCATAGCTGGCATTTGGGGTTGGTGGCAGGGTTGACAGAGAGCCCTCCTAGTGACTTTGACCACTGACAACTGCTGAATGATGCTAGTCTTTGACACTTGTCCTGACCCTGTCTGCTAAAATATTTTCCAAGGATGCAGGGTTGTTTCTCTCCCCCCCCCCTTCAGTCTAGCACTTTCCCAAGTACAATTATTAACTCCTAAAGGAAGGAAGTGTAAATACAGTAAAAATAAACCTACTAAGCAAAGATCTTTCACCTTCCTTGATGTGGTAACAGCAGCAGCAACATGAATTTCCAGCAATGCTGAAATGAAAATTAATAATAAAAATAATTAAACTCTCCTTCTGCAAGCTATGCATGCTGTGCCCAGGCTTCTACTGCAGTCCTATGAAGTTTTGCAGCAGCAGGATAAAACTTGTTTGTCAGATGGACTCCCAGGGGCATCTTAAAGGCTTGCTATTGTTTCGAACCTCTTCTAAGGGCCAGCCAAAAGAATTGGAGATGTGTCCTGTTAATTCCAAACACACACAGCCTATTAAGGAGCAACAAGCTTGCTTCTTATCAAGCACATACCAGGAACAGGGAAAACATTCAAAACTGGCTTCACCCTGTGGAGTCCTGCAGGTCGTCCATTGAGAAACCTGGGAATCTCCTGCAGACTCTCTGCCTCTGAATCTGGTAAGTGGCAACCTTGTGTTCCACTTTAACAAGCTGAGATGCAGCTGCAGATTACACACACACACACACACACACACACACACACACACACACACACATTCACACTTGGGATTAGAGCCAAGTATTATGTGCCAGTGCTTTACAGATAATGTTCTGCTTAAGTCCTGCCCTAAATTATCAGTACTATTCAGGGTCTGACACTGTCAGCCTAGGGAGAAGGGGTAGCCTTGTTCCATCAGACCAAAAGCTTACCTGGTCCAGCATTCTTCTCTCCAGATGCCTATGGAAAGTGCACATCTCTAAAAGGGCTCTTGACATTTCTTCAATACAAAGGCCATGTTACACTGTTCCAAACCCAGACCGAAGAGTCAACAAGATAGAAACTGGTTTTTAAATCTTTTATTTATTCAAATATAGCAATGAAGAATTTGTGCCAATCTCAAATCACTAGTGCAGGGATGTAGAACCTGCACAGGCAGGTAGAAAATATCCTCCCTGCTGCTAAAGGCTAAACCACCACAGAGCAACTACATCATCCAAACGGGTATGATATGATGCAAATACCATTGTCCCATAAAGGGAAGCCATGGATGTGTGACCCTGAGGGCACCAAACCAAGTAGCCTTCCAAGCTGGTTGACAATAGGAGATGGTTAGCGAAGTGTCATCGATGATGGCGTTGACCATTATCTACGTCTCTTATCTGTCCACGCTAAACACTGTATGAACCCAAGCAGCCAAATCAAGCCCTAACCCTTCCAGAAGCCACATTATTAGGCATAAAAGGTGCACCTAAAGGCCAATCAAGGTGTCCTTCTCCCCAAAGAAAGCCTCTTCAGCTCCAAATGGAAACAGATAAGCCCACACTGCTCAAAGGATAGGATGCTGGAACTGAGAAGGAAAAGCTGTGGGGAGAGATCTTATAGGCAACCCACTCCCCTGAGCCTACTGACAACTACAAACCATCTGCTGGAGTTATTTGTTGTGAGGCTTCTTAATTCATTAGGGTGGTGCAAACCTATCCCAAAAGAAAAGTCAGGAGTGATAATCTTGTCTATAACTTTGACTCTGATGAGTACCTTCTCCTACAAGTGAGTTTTGCCTTCTTTGTCTTCCCTCACCGTGCACAGCAGACTCTACCCATTCTGGACAATGAACTACTCAAAGTTATACAGAGGAAGCCCACTGAAGTGAAGTTTCAGGGATGTCAGAAGAATATTTGGACTGGTTCTGGTCTCCCAGGTCCTAGATTAACACTCTAACCCCTACAGCACACTGGCTCTGATGGAAATTGTAGCCCAATTTATTAGGGCCTTTCAAGGCTACCTTTCGGGACCGAACCCTTACAAGGTGGCCTCGCATTTAACCAAAAAAGTTAGCCATAAAAACACCACCAAAATAGAATATTAATAAAAATGGCATCATCAGCATCAATAACAATATCAATGCAAATAGTTTAAATTTTATTTCAGCCCCAAAGCAAGCCAGCACCACAATGCTCTCTTTTTAAGAGAATGTGGTTCTAAACAAATGGTTCCTTAAAACCCTCTTAAAGCCTGTAATGATGGGACCACACACACGTCATTTGGAGCAGAATCCCACCTGCCTGGGGATTCCACTTGGAGTTCCCTAGCCCTGCCTTCCTGCTTCCCAGCAGCATCTAGCTGACCAAAGCAGGAAGCTGGATGCTGCTGTACTATGTGGACCTTTGGTCTGCACCAATAGGGCTATTCTTATGTGCATTTACCACTGTAAAAAGGCTGCCTTTTTTGATATGCTTAGAGTAAACACACCACTGAAAATCAGCCCTGAAGCTGATATTCAGTGGTGCATTGCTACGTTAGTGGAAACAAGCAGAGAAATAGATGCTTTCAGACATGCCCTTTGCGGGTACGTGATGGGGAGCACAAGCATAACTAATACCTCCTATTCAGGTTGTCCCTCATGGGTACAGCCTAGAAAAATATGGCTACAAGAGCTTTATGGATATGCAGTTCTCCTTTTCACCAAAAGTAATTATCCCTCGCATCGCATCGTACTGTGCCACAGCGGTAAAGCCTCACGTCCACGTCAGTGTGGAAGATGAAGAAGATAAGATGGGAGGGGAGATAAATGATAATATTCCTCTCTCTCTTCTCTGTGTGCACAGAAAGAGAATGATCAGTGTCCTGGGGAGGGGGGGGAGGGGAAGGGAAGCCACAAATTCCTCAGAGGTACTGGGGGGAGGGGGGGCGAGTTGAGAGAAAGAATTAATTCTAGAGGAGGAGGAGGAGGAAGAAAGAGAAATCAATTGGGGGTGGCGAGAGAAGGAGCAATTAATTTGGAGCATTTGTGTGTGAGAGGAGCCATGAATTCCAAAGGAGGAGGGAGTGGGAGAAGGAGCAATCAACTGGCAGGGGGTGAGCCTGCCCTTTAAGCATTTCCCCCTCCTCTTAATTGGGTCCACAAGGGTAGGCTGAATGGCTGGAGCATTTATATGCATCTGTAGTTCAGAAGCTGCAATCAAATGAAGGAACCAAAAGGCGGGGCTTACAGTATTACAGCTAAAAACCACTTAATTTCTATCCAACACCATTCTAGCATTCATTAATTTTACAATATTTCTGTAAATAGTCTTTAAACTTTTCCCAATCTTCTTCCACCAACTCTTCTCCCTGGTCTCGGATTCTGCCAGTCATTTCCGCCAATTCCATATAGTCGATCACCTTCATCTGCCATTCTTCCAGAGTGGGTAAATCTTGTGTCTTCCAGTACTTTGCAATAAGTATTCTTGCTGCTGTTGTGGCGTACATAAACAAAGTTCTATCCTTCTTTAACACCAATTGGCCGACTATGCCCAGGAGAAAGGCCTCTGGTTTCTTCAGGAAGGTATATTTAAATACCTTTTTCATTTCATTATAAATTATCTCCCAGAAAGCCTTAATCCTTGGGCACATCCACCAAAGGTGAAAGAATGTACCTTCGGTTTCTTTACATTTCCAACATTTATTGTCGGGCAAGTGATAAATTTTTGCAAGCTTGACTGGGGTCATGTACCACCTGTATATCATTTTCATAATATTCTCTCTTAAGGCATTACATGCTGTGAACTTCATACCTGTGGTCCATAACTGTTCCCAGTCAGCCATCATAATGTTATGTCCAACATCTTGTGCCCATTTAATCATAGCAGATTTCACAGTTTCATCCTGAGTATTCCATTTCAACAGCAAGTTATACATCCTTGACAAAATCTTAGTTTTGGGATCCAACAGTTCTGTTTCCAATTTGGATTTTTCCACCTGGAATCCATTTTTTTTGTCCAAATTGTATGCCTCCGAGCTTTGCTTCTTCTTAAAAACGGGTTTCAGGAGACCAGATATATTCATGCTTACTCAGAAGGAAACCCCATTGTATTCTCCCACATGAGCATGCACAGGAGCCCAAACCAATGCACCTTCGCTTTACAGTGGTGCCTCGCAAGACGAAAAGAATCCGTTCCGCGAGTCTCTTCGTCTTGCAGTTTTTTCGTCTTGCGAAGCAAGCCCATTAGCGGCTTAGCGCTATTAGCGGCTTAGCGGGCTTAGCGGATCAGCTGATAAGCGGTTTAGCGGCTTAGCGGATCAGCTGATAAGCGGTTTAGCGGCTTAGCGGATCAGCTGATAAGCAGCTTAGCGGCTTAGCGGATCAGCTGTTAAGTGGCTTAGCGGATCAGCTGTTAAGCGGCTTAGCGGCTTAGGATCAGCTGATAAGCGGCTTAGCAGCTTGGGAAAAGGGGGGGAGGGAAAAAAAACCGCAGGAACTCGCAAGACATTTTCGTCTTGCGAAGCAAGCCCATAGGAAATTCGTTTTGCGAAGCACCTCCAAAACGGAAAACCCTTTCGTCTAGCGGGTTTTCCGTCTTGCGAGGCATTCGTCTTGCGGGGCACCACTGTACTATGATGTAAGGCAATCTATGCCCAATGAGTTTTACTCCCAGATAAGTGAGTAGAGGATTTACAGCTAGAGGCCTGTGTAGTGCCCGCAACTAAGAAATGCAAATTAAGGGCTGATGTTTGAGGGAGTTCTGAAGGCCCTTCCTCTTGATTTATTAACAAAACCTTTTCTCGATCTGCACAGCAACTTCATCATGGGCCTGTGGCTTGGCCATGAATCTTTAGGTAGCTAAGTTCTTGAGGGCTGGGGCTCAACCTCTCCAGGGGCTTGTCTCCTGGCACTCAGACTAGAATCCACCCTGAGGATTCAAGAGGATCCTGGGGGAGCAAAACCAGGGAGGTTCCCACAGACTTTTGGGATCTTCAGAGCTGGCAATAGGGGGCCCTGCCTATTTCCCCCTAGTCTTCAGTCAGCTCATTTTTCAAGCAGTTGGCATCCAGCTCTGGGTCAGGGCTGACTGCAGCCCTACAGACTGCTGGTTTTGAGACCTAGGGTGCTGTGACTAGGGATGGACCCATACAACAACAACAAAAGAGTATGGAAAGGGGGACAGAAACGGACTCTGCACTGTTTCCACATGCAGGGTTGGAGCAGGCGCACCCTCATCCAGTTGGCAGGGAGAAGGTGCATTAGCCCCCTGCTGTAACAAAATACCCATACAGTGGTACCTTGGGTTACATACGCTTCAGGTAACATATGCTTCAGGTTACAGACTCTGCTAACCCAGAAATAGTATCTCGGGTTAAGAACTTTGCTTCAGGATGAGAACAGAAATCGTGCGGCGGTGGCACAGCAGCAGCGGGAGGCCCCATTAGCTAAAGTGATGCTTCAGGTTAAGAACAGTTTCAGGTTAAGAATGGACCTACAGAATGAATTAAGTACTTAACCCAAGGTACCACTGTATAGTGCTGAAATGTTCCTAGCTTCCCACCTCCAGCAAACTGAATCAACTTTCCTCCTCACATACTTATTCCCCTGACTGTCTTGAAGACCACAGACGGCTGTGCTCTTCAACTGGCTGAAGCTGGCATCAAACTGGCTTGAAGATGCATTTTGTCTGCAACTCATATGTTGTCCCACCTTGGCTCAGATAATAACTCCAATACAAATCTGGATATTTCAGTCTTCCATTAATTCACATTGAAAGGTTGTCCCCCCCCAAAAAAAAAAAAAAATCAGAAGCTCCAAAATGCCCCGAATCATTTTGGTTCTTTATTTAGAATTCATAGAAATGTGAAGAACACCCCTGCGAGGAGCATTCTGGAATATTTCACAACATTTCCTCCCCAATATTCATAGCTGTCTTTCTTCTTCTTCCATGAATGTGAGGAGGGAATGTGCTTCATATAGGGGAATACAAAGACAAAATAAAATTGCTTCACTAAATTAATTTGCAAAAACTAGATTTTCTTATTAAAGCCTGATTTTTTTAATTTAGACAGTTTTCTTATGAATGTTTGGTATTTTATATCCTGTATCTCAGAACTGGTCCCCTTATTACACTATCTGGTATGAACAAGGAACTATAATACCTAAAAATATTATACTTATGAATTGCTTTCCTATCCAAATTCTGTGACAGGTACAGTGGTGCCTCGCAAGACGAAAATAATCCGTTCTGCGAGTCTCTTCGTCTAGCGGTTTTTTCGTCTTGCGAAGCAACCTGCTTAGCGGATTAGTGCTATTAGCAGTTTAGCGGCTATTAAAGGCTTAGCGGCTTAGCGGCTAAAAGGCTATTAATAATAATAATAATAATAATAAATTTTATTTATATCCCGCCCTCCCCAGCCGAAGCCGGGCTCAGGGCGGCTAACAACACTAAAATAGTGCAACATTATAAAAACATCATAAGAATTAATTAAAATCAGAATTGATGGCAACCATAAACTAAAGTATTGTAAGGATTGCCAAAGGACGGAGTCAGGCTGTGCCCCAACCAAAGGCCTGGTGGAACAGCTCTGTCTTGCAGGCCCTGCGGAAAGATGTCAAGTCCTGCAGGGCCCTTGTCTCTTGTGACAGAGCGTTCCACCAGGTTGGAGCCGCAGCCGAAAAAGCCCTGGCTCTAGTTGAGGCCAGCCTAACCTCTCTGAGGCCTGGGACCTTCAAGATGTTTTTATTTGAGGACCGTAAGTTCCTCTGTGGGGCATACCAGGAGAGGCGGTCCCGTAGATACGAGGGTCCTAGGCCGTATAGGGCTTTGAAGGTTAAAACCAGCACCTTAAACCTGATCCTGTACTCCACCGGGAGCCAGTGCAGCTGGTATAGCACCGGATGAATGTGATCTCGCAGCGAGGACCCCGTAAGGAGTCTCGCTGCGGCATTCTGCACCCGCTGGAGTTTCTGGGTCAGTCTCAAGGGCAGCCCCACGTAGAGCGAGTTACAATAATCCAGTCTGGAGGTGACCGTCGCATGGATCACAGTGGCTAGGTCAGGGCGAGAGAGGTAAGGGGCCAACTGCTTAGCTTGGCGGAGATGAAAAAATGCCGCCTTTGTTATAGCTGTAATCTGCGCCTCCATAGAGAGGGAGGTATCGAAGATTACACCCAAACTCCTGACGGACGGTGCTGGCACTAATTGCACCCCCGCAAGAGATGGGAGTTGCCCCCTCAATCCCATATCGTCCCGTCCCAGCCAGAGGACCTCTGTCTTCGAAGGATTTAACTTCAACCGGCTCCCACGTAACCATCCAGCCACAGCTTCCAAGCATCTGATCAGTGTGTCTGGGGCCGAGTCAGGATGGCCATCCATCAACAGATAGAGTTGGGTGTCATCAGCATACTGATGGCAGCCCAGCCCAAAACTCCGGACAAGCTGGGCGAGGGGGCGCATAAAGATGTTAAAAAGCATCGGGGAGAGAATCGCACCCTGAGGCACTCCACACACCAAGGAGTGGCGGGATGACAGTTCCCCCCCAAGCGCCACCCTCTGTCCCCGACCAGAGAGAAACGAGCGCAGCCATTGAAGGACTGTGCGGCTTAGAAAAAGGGGGGGGGAATCGCAAGACTCGCAAGACGTTTTTGTCTTGCGAAGCAAGCCCATAGGGAAATTCGTCTTGCGAAGCGCATCGAAAAACAGGAAACCCTTTCGTCTAGAGGGTTTTTCGTCTTGCAAGGCATTCGTCTTGCGGGGCACCACTGTATAAAGCTTTCTGTGCATGAGAAACTGCATTATATTGAGCCAGACATTTGGTTCATAGAATCAGATGATTGTAGAGTTGGAAATGACCCCAAGGTTCATCTAGTCAAACCCACACAAATGCAGGCATCTCAACTAAAGCATCCATGATAGATATCCATCCAACCTCTGCTTATAAACCTTGAATGAAGGAGAGTCCACAACCTCCTGAGGGAGTCCATTCCACTGTCAAACAGCACTTGATGTCAGAAGGTTATTCCTGATGTCAGAATCTTCTTTCTTGAAACTTTCTTGAAACTTTCTTGAAACTTTCTTGAAACTTGAAACTTGAATCCATTGCTTTGGGACCTATTCTCCAAAGGAGGATACTAGCTTATTCCATCTTCCATGAGACAGCCCTTAAGAGACTTGAAGATGTCTATCATATCTCCAAGATATGATAGACAAGCAGGCCTTCTTAAACAAGTAATGCAAAGAAATAGAGGAAAACAATAGAATGGGAAAAACCAGAGATCTGTTCAAGAAAATTGGAGATATGAAAGGAACATTTCGTACAAAGATTACCATAATAAAAGACAAAAGTGGAAAGGACCTAACAGAAGCAGAAGACATCAAGAAGAGGTGGCAAGAATACACAGAGGAACTATACCAGAAAGAAATGGATGTCTCGTATACCCCAGGTAGTGTGGTTGCTGACCTTGAACCAGACATCCTGGAGAGTGAAGTCAAATGGGCCTTAGAAAGCACTGCTAATAACAAGGCCAGTGGAAGTGATGATATTCCAGCTGAACTATTTAAAATTTTTAATGATGATGCTGTTAAGGTGCTACACTCAATATGCCAGCAAATTTGGAAAACTCAGCAGTGGCCAGAGGATTGGAGAAGATCAGTCTACATCACAATCCCAAAGAAGGGCAGTGCCAAAGAATGCTCCAACTACCGCACAATTGCACTCATTTCACACGCTAGCAAGGTTATGCTTAAAATTCTACAAGGCAGGCTTAAGCAGTATGTGGACCGAGAACTTCCAGAAGTACAAGCTGGATTTCGAAGGGGCAGAGGAACCAGAGACCAAATTGCAAACATGCGCTGGATTATGGAGAAAGCTAGAGAGTTCCAGAAAGACATCTACTTCTGCTTCATTGACTATGCAAAAGCCTTTGACTGTGTCGACCACAGCAAACTATGGCAAGTTCTCAAATAAATGGGAGTTCCTGATCACCTCATCTGTCTCCTGAGAAATCTCTATGTGGGACAAGAAGCTACAGTTAGAACTGGATATGGAACAACTGCTTGGTTCCAAATTGGGAAAGGAGTACGGCAAGGCTGTATATTGTCTCCCTGGTTATTTAACTTATATGCAAAATTCATCATGCGAAAGGCTGGACTGGATGAATCCCAAGCCGGAATTAAGATCGCCGGAAGAAACATCAACATCCTCAGATATGCAGATGACACAACCTTGATGGCAGAAAGTGAGGAGGAATTAAAGAACCTTTTAATGAGGGTGAAAGAGGAGAGTGCAAAATATGGTCTGAAGCTCAACATCAAAAAAACGAAGATCATGGCCACTAGTCCCTTCACCTCCTGGCAAATAGAAGGGGAAGAAATGGAGGCAGTGAGAGATTTTACTTTCTTGGGCTCCATGTTCACTGCAGATAGTGACAGCAGTCACAAAATTAAAAGACGCTTGCTCCTTGGGAGAAAGGCGATGGCAAACCTAGACAGTATCTTAAAAAGCAGAGACATCACCTTGCCAACAAAGGTCCGTATAGTTAAAGCCATGGTTTTCTCAGTAGTGATGTATGGAAGTGAGAGCTAGACCATAAAGAAGGCTGATCGCCGAAGAATTGATGCTTTTGAATTATGGTGCTGGAGGAGACTCTTGAGAGTCCCATGCACTGCAAGAAGATCAAACCTCTCCATTCTTAAGGAGATCAGCCCTGAGTGCTCACTGGAAGGACAGATCGTGAAGCTGAGGCTCCAATACTTTGGCCACCTCATGAGAAGAGAAGACTCCCTGGAAAAGACCCTGATGTTGGGAAAGATGGAGGGCACAAGAAGAAGGGGACCACAGAGGACGAGATGGTTGGACAGTGTTCTCGAAGCTACAAACATGAGTCTGACCAAACAGCGGGAGGCAGTAGAAGACAGGAGTGCCTGGCGTGCTCTGGTCCATGGGGTCACAAAGAGTCGGACACGACTAAACGACTAAACAACAACAACAATCATATTTCCTCTCAGTTTCCTCTTTTCCAGGCTAAATAAGCCCAACTCCTCAACCATTCCTCATAAGCTTTGGTTCCCAGACCCTTGAACATCTTGGTTCTCCTCCTCTGCAAATGTTCCAGCTTGTCAACATTCTTCTTGAATTGTGGTGCCCTGAACTGGACACGGTATTCCAGAATAGAGAGGAACCATTACTGCCCTTGATCTGCACTCTATACTTGTTGATGCAGCCTAGATTAGAATTAGCTTGTTTTACTGCTGTATCACACTATTGGCTCATGTTAAGCTTGTGATTTACTAAGACCCCTAGATCCTTTTCACAAGCCAGGTGTTTTCCATCTTATATTTGTGCAGCTGTCTATTCCTACCTAAGTGCAGAACCTTACATTTGTCCCTATTGAATTTCATTTTGTTAGTTTGGGCCCAGTTCTCCAATCTGCTAAGGTCATTTTGAATCCTGATTCTGTCTTCTGAGGCATTGGCCACCCCTCCCAGTTTGGTATTATCTGCAAATTTGATTAACATCCCCTCAATACCTTCATCCAAGTCATTTATAAACACATTGAACCAGGCCCAGGACAAAACCCTGTGGCACTTAGCTTGTCACTTTTCCCCAGGATAATGAGGAATAATTAACAAGTACTCTTTAGGTTTGGTCAGTCAATGAGCTACAAATCCAGCTAACAGTTACCTCATCCAGCCCACATTTTACCAATTTCCCCACAAGGAGATCATGGGAAACTTCATCAAAAGCCTTAATGAAATCAAAGTACACTACATAGACAGCATTTCCCTTATCCCCAAACTTGTAACCATCAAAATAAAAAATGAGATTCATCTGGCATGACTTGTTTTTGAGAAAACCATGCTGGGTCTTAGGAATCACAGCATCCTTTTCTAAGTGCTCACAGACCAACTGTTTAATTATCTGTTCTAGGCCTTTGCTGATAATTGATGTCAAAGTGACCAGTCGGTAGTTGTCTGGGTCTTCTTCCCCCCCCACACACACACTTTTTGAAGATGAGAACAGCATTTGCCCACCACCAGTCCACAGGGACCTCACCCACTCACCAAGAATTCATAAAGGTTATAGACAGAGTCTCTGGGATTAAATCTGCAACCTCCTTTAGTACCCTTGGGTGTAGCTCATCAGGCCCTGGAAATCTGAATTCTGAGTTTAGTGTTCCCTTCGCTTTGAGAATTTCATCTCAGTCCAGCAACACAGGTTCCTCATCTATGGTCTACCCTGGCTGGTAATAGCCCTTCAGGGTTTCAGATGGGATTCTTTCCAGCCCTGTCTGGAGGTGCTGGGGACTGAACCTGAGGCCTTCTGCATGCAGAGCATATGTTCTGCCACTAAGCTATGGCTTGCAAGTTAACCAGGGCTGCATAAATTTTATTTGCACATTCAATATTAGTTGTGCATTAATTATTATTATTATTATTATTATTATTATTATTATTATTATTATTATTATTTGTTTGCAGCATGAAAGTAGCATCCTAATATTTTCTGTGTGTCTGCTTTTAAATGCCTAACAGAATATGTTGGAACATTAGCAGCTTGATGAAGATTTGCATGTGATGAGGGGAGAAAGTCATCATTTTCTAGTTGAACTGATCTGAACTAGTGCCAAGCACAACAAGGGAACTGTGAGGAAGATCTGGGGCATGCATAATCCATATGGATACATGTGTGCAGCAGTTAATCATCAAAGATCTGATCTGAGTAGTTAATATAGTGATGATGTCTAATTATTGACATAACTACTCTTCTGCCTTAGCAGGTCAAGGCTGAGCAGACTACAGGCTTCTCAGGAGAAGCCATTCTTGCCAAACATTCCCCTAAGATACACATATTACCCTTTGTCACACACTGCTGCTTCCAATGGGCCTATTCCAGTCAATATTTCTGTTTTTGTGACTTGCCCACAGACAGCTTTCCAGGTCATTTGGCCAGCATGACTAAACTGCTTCTGGTGCAATGGAACACCATGACAGAAACTAGAGCACACGTTTACCTTCCTGCCACAGTGGTACCTATTTATCTACTTGCACTGGTGCGCTTTAGAACTTCCAGATTGGCAGAAGCTGGGACAGAGCAATGGGAGCTCACCCCGTCACATGAATTTGAACTGCCAACCTTCTGATCAGCAAGCCCAAGAGGCTCAGTGGTTTAGACCACAGCGCCACCTGCGTCCCACATTCTTCTGTGTAGTGACAATGGAAGTTCACAGAAACCAAAACTTTTTAAAAGTGGGATGACAACATGGAAAGCAGGGGAATGTGATTGTTTTCCAGCTGTGTGGAGTAACGGAAGTAACACAGACATCAAATACTGGGGGGGAAAGGCCAATGCAAAAGCAACAACAAACACTTGCCAGTGAAACAGATATTGCAATATCCCAGCTAGAGATTAGGTCACATGTAAATCATCCTAAAGACCACAGTTTTTTTTAAAAAAAACAACAACAGATTTACTTCTTAACTGAAATCAATGAATGGAGAATTGCACAAGCACACACAGAGGGTGTGTGTGTGTGTGTGTGTGTGTGTGAGAGAGAGAGAGAGAGAGAGAGAAATAAATACTCCACAATATTGGAATTATGGATCTCCACAGTACAAAATGTATCCATCATCCAGAAAAAGAAAACCCATTAAAAAGAGGGCAAAGGAAGACTTTATTAATCAAAAGCAGATCCCTTTAAAGAAATAAATTCCTTATTTAGATCTTAAAGAGCTTTGCAAGCACATAAGGGACCTATTTGGCAATACGCTAGCAGTTTTATAGCACAGAACACCAACAGTATGTGTTAAATTTATTGAGTCTTTTATTGTGAATGGTGAAAATGAAGTCAATGTACAAATCGAGTTCCTTAACTGTACCTTTAACTTGGCAGAAAAAGAGATACTTCAAGCCAGGTCGCCAGTAATATAGGAAAGCATTTGACAAATGGTCACAGATCCCGGCTGAACATTTCTGTTTGCCTTAGCAGATATCAATCGTTAGAACTCTTCTGGATTTACCACCGCCACCTTCTTTTAAATGCCCCACGTCCGTATTGTAGAAGCAGTAAAGGATACAGGCAAATTGTGAGCATGTAACTAATTTAAGTCTCATGCGAGTGAAGGTCCCGGCTGGCTTTGCTCTGTGAATCGGAGCCGGGGAGCCTCTGCAATCACTCGAAGCAGCGGCATTTCCCAGAAAGCTCTGGGAAACCTGACACAATTGCCGATCAATACCCTCTCCAGATAATTGATGGCCCACTGAAGGGGGAGAAGAGAAAGGAGGAAGGAAAGAAAAGGGGAAAGGGTCATCAATACACAATCTTAATTAGGAAACGGAGGACTGGAGAGAGGTGTTTTCTACGGTTTAGGAATAATAGCCAGGCTTAAGAAGAAAAATGAGAAACGAAAAGAAGAAGAGTACTTTCAGATAGATGTGTCACTGGGAAGATAAGAGGTCGAGAAGAAGCTGGTTGAAGATACTGACGGAGAAACTAGTGGGGAAACCAGAAGGACTTTTGAGCAAGGACTGAATGCCAGTGGTCCTAAAGCATTTTTTCACATCCCAAACCACCATTACCACACCAGCAGGGAACCCCAAGAGAAATAGTATATCCCAGGGGCCAAATCTCAACATATCTAGGACCTGCTTACAAACTTCTGCTTTTTAGTGTGAAAAGAGAGGCTGTCATTAGAGGCAATGGGGCTGATCAAGAACCAGGCCAGGACCAAATTTGGTTGCTGCCACACCAGCCCTTCGTCTAGCCTTTGTCTACTGGGGAATCCAGAGGATGATGCTTCCCAGTTGTTGCATTCCTGTGTTTTCAGGGTCTCCCTGCTGCATCCAGACCTAATTTGTGGTGATTTGGGGAGGGGGAGGTAAGAAAACATAACTTGCAGCACCAGCCTGCCTGGCATCAACAGGCAAAGTACTCTATTGCCCTCTGTGCCTTTATTTCAGGGGTGGAGGACCTCAGGCCTGGGAGCCAAATGTGGCCTCCAGGCCTCTGTCTAGTCCTAAAGCCACTCCCCAGGCAATGCTTCACCCCAGGCCACACCCCCTTTCCCCAGGCCCTGCCCCTGCTAGCCCTGATCCACATCCTCCTTGCATCCTTTTGCCTGACTGGAATATGCTCTTGAACTGTAATACGCCACTTGCTTGCCAGGATGGAGAGATGAGTGTGTAGAAATCTCTGGTTTTCGAATGGTTGGAATGTATCCTACTATCCAAGGGTAAGAGTGGCACCTGTTGCTCCACCCACTTTCACCTCTGCCCCCCACCCACCACTAGCATGCAGTCCCTGAGATGGCTGCCCATGACACAATGTGGCCCTCAGGTTGGGGGGGGGACCCAGTCCTGCTTTAATGAAACGCTTTTCATTTGCAGGTTCAGCCCATTTTATGGCTTTCTGATGGGTTTAGGTCAAGGATTTGCAATAAATGGCCCATTAACTGATCAATGGATGGCTTCTCTTAATTGCTGTGGTGGTAGCTAGGGATGGGGAGATTTTTTAACTAGGGATGCTTGAGGAATTAAAAACCATATACAAAATGACTTGATTGGTACCTTTCAGAGGATCAGAATGTAGCTATGCACTAGAGCTATGTATCTGAGTGAATATTTCAAGAGAAAATATGCACAGCTAGACACCTGTGGGTTTTTGGGGGTGGACTCATCCACACTTCTGTTTGTTGCGTGATTTCCAGGCACAGGTCCAAGAGGCTTGTCTTTTGTCTTGTCACTTTCCTCTGGAAAACCCACTAATTACTGTTGAATCAGAACAAATGTCAATCTCGCAGATTGACATTTGTTCCGATTCTGCAGTAAATGGCAGGTTTTCCTGGGGAAATTGGTCAGAAAAAGGGAAAACCTCTTAGAACCATGCACAGAACAAACAGAAGAAAATGTGGGACAAATGGGAGTGTGGATGAGCTCCGTGTGTGAGAGAGAGATGGAATATAGCAGAAGACATTGTGACCGTTTAAGGCTGAAGTCCTCCGTGCCTTTTCCTGGGACTAAATTCCAGCGGATTCAGTGGGACTTACTTCTGAATAAATAAGCTTAGGGACGTGCTGTTAACTCCTTCTCATGCTTCCCTTTGATCTGGAGTTAAGGCATATGTCTGCGCATCGTCTCACAGAGACACACAGAATATTTCATCGCTTTGATAAGTCTGTGCCTCACAGGCAAGATTTCAAAGGGAATATCCAATCACACACACAAGCCTCCCTTTGCTCAGCAACTTTGCAGGGGGAAAGAGGCCCGGGTGTCAACTGTGGAAGATGCAGATGTGATCGCAATCAAAGGCAAGGAGGTTGCTCTTGGCACAACCGCCAGACCGAGAAGGGACTGACAGGGTCTTCTCCTCCCTCCCCACCTCCAGGAGGCTTAAGAGCCCCATTTCATTTCCATCGCAGTATGGCCAGCTGTTCAAATTAGTGCTCTCCAAGGTAGGATGAATTATTACATCTTATTCCAGCATTTGCCACAGATTCATTGCTATGGGCATGTAAATCAGACCCCACCGGTGAACTGCTGAAACCACATCTGTATTCCTGTCCCTTGAGGGAGCCTGTAAATTAGAGCGGGGTCTAGTGCCTTCATAGAAGGGCACTTCAGGAATATTTGTGGCAATGGGCCAGATGGACCTCTTTCCGCCTCCCGTGTGCTGCAACTTCAACTAAATGCATTTAGAATGATGAAGGAGGGTCAGCTCACCCAAGAATAAACTCCTGATCGGTATCAGGTAAACCATGAAGTCTAGTCTCCGCAAGCAGTCATGTATCATCATCAGCCATTGCGCAACCTGAGATAATTGCCTGAATAAAAGTAGAAGTGTCCAGCTAGGCTGCAGCAGAGTCCCCGTCTCACTCTAAGCTCTGTGCCAAACGTCAGCAGAAAGTTGTTTCACAAAACCTCTGCTTGACTCATCTCTGTTTCCTCTTGGCATGATCATGTTCTCACACATTCTGTGCACTGGGATTGACACCCAGCCTGAAGCATGAGCAGAGGCACCACCTTGGAGGGCTATTGGGAGGGGTCAGTGTCTCATATGTGACATCATGCATGACATGGTGTCAAGACGTTGGGAGGAGCTGGGGGCAAGGCTGGACACAGTGGTCCCTTACCTTTCTCGCCCTGATGTGGCCACAGCCATCCATGTGATGGTCACCTCCAGGCTTGATTATTGTAACTTGCTCTACGTGGGGCTGCCCTTGAAGCTGACCCAGAAACTCCAGCGGGTGCAGGTTTTATTGGAAATTTATTAGTGTTAACGACCCTGAGCCCAGTTCTGACTGGGGAGGGCGTGGTATAACTTTTTTTTTTTTAAAGGCCAGTGTCTCCTCTGCCTTTTCCTCCTCCTGGCACCACACCACCCTCCCCCTCCATGGCACGAGAAGGAGGAGCCAGCCCCTGGAGCCGCACTGTGCCCAGCTCCACCCTTGGCTCTGCATTCAGCCTCCTTTGCCCCCTCAATATTGGGTGTCCCTGGCCCCCTCCCAAAAGATATTGAGGGGGCTCAAAACAGTTCAGCCTCCAGGAGCTGGCACCTCTGAACTTGATGGTGCTCATGACAGCAAAACATCATACTGTGTTATGTCTGAATGCAGCTATGGAACTTTCTCTGAGCACCCCTATGGGAAAGTCAGTGCTCACCAACTCTACTTTGAGATGATGACTGAAGCTAACCAAGGGGGCTTTGAAAGAGCCAGGATTAAAAGTGAGGTCCTTGCTATTAATATGAGCCCAGAGGTTGGGTTCTTAACCCAAAGGCTGTTCTTCCTCAGAGCCATTCAAATGCTGTTCCAGTTCACTCCAGTGGGAGCTCAGATTCTTGGTTCCTGATCACTCAGCTCTGAGCCCTTGGGGACATCCAAAAACTAGCCAGTTTGGCTTCTGATGTGATGTTGTTTCCAGGCCAACACAGTTCACAGAAGCCACTTTTGAACCGAGCCAAATCTCTGACCCTTTTGAAGCCTGCCTGCTGCTCATCTTTACAGCTCACTGCTCCAATCAAAAGGGAGCATATGACAGCCAGGCAGACCCCTAAAAAAAGAATGAAAGAAGAAAGGCTTAGAAAGACACCCTGCCGCTTTCCGTGTACTAAATCTCTCCTAGCCCCTTTTCCTTCCTTCGTTTCTGTCTCTTTTATATAATTTATGGTGTATAAATAAATTATATCTGAATCAATGTTGAGATGCTGTTTTTCTCCCAGTTATACATTAGAGGGCCATATATAATATTGTCTTTCAGTGAGTTACAGCTCAGATGAGATTTTATCTCAGGATTTTGTGGTTTAAAAAGGCCCTGATGATAAAGGATGGAGAAATGTGTGGTGGTGGATGTTTTTGCAATGAAGCCCGACCTGAGAAATGATGGATCGTTCGCTCCCCATATAGAACCTAACCCCACGTTCTTCCTGTAATCAGCATGTTCTGTTGCAATGATGGGGGTTTTAGCAGTGGAGGGAGGGAGAGATCGCATCTCTGGCCCACTTGTCTATCCCTCCTCTTGGCATACCTTGGTGAAGCACATCTGTTGCTTCAGCTGTTCTCAAAGCCTTTGGCATCTCGCAGTCCTTAGCTTGGCGTTGCCAGGCTGATTTGCATCCCAGATCCATTCCAACTGAAAGACCAAGGCTGACTCGCACATGTGGCTGCACTTATTAGCAAGACTTGCTAACTATCTTCGCCTCCAGCAGCTCCATTGCACCTCCAACCCGATATCGCCACCCCCTTTCTGTTCCCTTGGCTTCTCCTCTGTGGAAGTGGGCTTCCAAATTCATTAGTTCTGCTGTAATCCCTCTGTAAGGCTCTCAGCAGAAGCATGCACTGGCATCCACCCCTCAGCCAGTGTTCCCTTCCTGAAGACCGACTGGCTTAGTGGGTCCATTCAGATGCTGCACTGCCAACCACCATCGTACAAGATAAATAGGTGGCAAAGCAACAGGAGTAGAGTTGCTTTGTTTGAAATATGGCAACCCTAAGCAGGAGGATTGACTGACACATTTGGGAGAAGAGCCTCTGCAGTTGGATCATTAATGTAGCACAGCAGCTGCAGACTAGAGGGAGCCTTGTTCCTGGTATCCACAACTAGGTTGTCCAGATGCCAGAGAGAAAAGCCCCCCCCCCCCGAACCGTTAATGGTCATGTCAAAGAGGGAATTCCAGACTGGTGACAGGGAGCGGCTGGTGGGACCATGTAACACCAGTCCTAAAGGATCTATGTTGGCTCCAAGTATGCTTCCGAGCACAATTCATAGTGTTTGCGCTGACCTTTAAAGCCCTAAACAGCCTTGCCCCTGTATACCCGAAGGAGCGTCCCCACCCCCATCATCCGGCCCAGACACTGAGGTCCAGCTCTGAGGGCCTTCTGGCAGTTCCCTCACTGCGAGAAGTGAGGTTCCAGGGAAGCAGGCAAAGGGCATTCTTGGTAGTGGTGCCAGCCCTATGGAACAGCCTCGCTTTTGGAAGACACCTGAAAGCAGCCCTGTATATCAAAAAAATTAATGTTTCTTTTACTGCGTGGTGTTTAATTTGTTGGAAGCCACCCAGAGTGGCTGGGGCAACCCAGTCAGATGGGTGGCTTATCATCATCATCATCATCATCGAGGTGGGTGAAGCTGTACTGCAGCCTGGCTATCAGCAATATGTCAATATTGAGTCCTTCCATGCCACACTATTGGTTCTTCTACAGCAGGGGTGCAGCACCTTTTTCAGTCCAAAGCCCACATTGCCTCATGGGCAACTTTCGGGAGGAGGTCGCATGTGATTTTCACCTTTGTATGGTAGGCTGCAATCCAGCCATGCAAGAGCCAGAGGTTTCTGCTTGCACATCTCTCCATCTAGGCAAGCAAGAGGCACAGTCACAGTTCAAGGACACAGGCAAAAGCACTCAAAGGGAACACTGAGAGGGATGATAAAGGCTATGGCCTAAGTGAAAGGAGTGTGGCCTGGGGAGGGCCTGACATCCCCCACCCTGTTCTAGAGCAGCGGTTCTCAACCTGTGGGTCCCCAGATGTTGTTGGACTACAATTCCCATCATCCCTGAGCTCTGGCCTTGCTAGCTAGGGGTGATGGGAGTTGTTGTCCAACAACATCTGGGGACCCACAGGTTGAGAACCGCTGCTCTAGAGTATCTTGTTGTGAACACCTCCTTTGGTTTTAAACTGGAGAGGCAGCAATGAGAAACACAAACACAATCTAATATCCAATGTAATTCCCCCTCCGCTTCTTGCCCCCACTCCACAGCTCCCAGGACTGAAGGCAACTTCCAAGAGCATACACACACACACACACACACACACACACACACACACGACTGTAGCACAATTGTTACAACCTGCCATGGGCATAGGTCAGTTTTTGCATTTGGCTGCCATTTGCAAGGTGACTAGGGGACAAAGAAAGCCCATAGATCTTCTTGCTCTGACAAATGATCTCACCCAACGCAGGGTCCTGGTGTTGAGCTTTAAAGGCAGGTAAATCTTTTGCTTTTTAAAATCGAAACCTACAGAGCCCATTACTTGGTGTCTTACTTGCAGTGAACCATCGGCTCTAATTTGACACATATTTTATGGATTGCTCTACCCCCTCGGTTCATAAAAATGATCTGACTTCTCCTCGCCTCACTGGCCAAAGCTACTTTCCAAATGCCTGTCCATACTCTCAAATGAAAAATGATAGCCCTCAAAAGGTGATGTGTCGGATAGGTATGAGACAAGCCCACACATGCACAGCGTAGGGATCTGGTGGCTTAAAATTATAAAGATAAGGAGAATGATGAACTCTCTCATTACCTCAGTTTATCACTCTGACAACTTAGGAGAGTAAATAAAACAAACCAATAGCTAAGGAGCAGTACAAATTAAGCCACAGATGGAAGCAATAAGGTTCTGGGAATTCACAGGATATTTAACCTATCAGGCACTGCTGATTTCACTGCCCTATCCATGTGCAACAGTGTCCTCCTCTTACTATTGAAAACACATCGCATGATACGTTGTCTAAAATTCTGTCCATTAACAGAAGAACAGGTGAAATGCAAAATTCCTCCAAGATGGAATTGTGTGGTGAAATTGGTGGTGGGTCAACAGTGCCTGCCTTGCTTCTGTCTGTTCCAGAGATATCTACTCTGTTCTGTAATACTTGGCATTCTGCAGGAACTGCATGGGATTTTTGCGCATGCATTCTTTGCTCAGAGTAACAGTGTAGTACATGTTGCACTGAAACTGCAATCAAAGTATGGATGCATGGTAAAGGTAAAGGTAAAGGGACCCTGGACCATTAGGTCCAGTCGTGGCCAACTCTGGGGTTGCGGCGCTCATTTCGCTTTATTGGCTGAGGGGGCTGGAGTACAGCTTCCGGGTCATGTGGCCAGCATGACTAAGCCGCTTCTGGCGAACCAGAGCAGCACACGGAAACACCGTTTACCTTGCTGCCGGAGTGGTACCTATTTATCTACTTGCATTTTGACGTGCTTTCGAACTGCTAGGTTGGCAGGAGCAGGGACCAACAATGGAAGCTCACCCCGTCGCGGGGATTCAAACCACCGACCTTCTGATCGGCAAGTCCTAGGCTCTGTGATTTAACCCACAGCACCACCAGTGTGGCAGGTGACATGAAAACAGGCTAAATGGATTCCCACCCCCCGCAGACATCCATGGCTCTGTCCAGGATAAAAAGGCTTCAGTGTGGAATTCTGCTCAAGTAGTTCACTCTTCCCAAATTTCAAGTCATGTTCAATTTTATTTTCCAAAAAGCGTATTTGACACAGTACTTTAATGTCCACCAATGAGTGGCACATGCACATTGTGGGGAAGAAGAGATATTGTGCTGGAGAGAAGAGAGACTTCACTTTATCTGTAATGCAAGGCACGAATGGTGGCCTTAATACAGCAGCAAATATTTCATAGCTTGATTTTATGGGATTATTCCATTGACAGACTAATAATTCCCAGAGTTCCTTGGGAAGACAACTTGGTTTTTAAACCACTCTGGGAATTGTAGCTCTGTGAGGGGGAATAGAGATCTCCTAACAACTTTCTCAGCATCCTTAAGAAACTACAGTTCCCAGGATTCTCTTGGGGAAGTCATGGGTGTTTAAAGAGCCAGTATGGTGTAGTGGTTAAGAGCAGTAGTCTCGTAATCTGGGGAACCGGGTTCGCGTCTCTGCTCCTCCACATGCAGCTGCTGGGTGACCTTGGGCCAGTCACACTTCTTTGAAGTCTCTCAGCCCCACTCACCTCACAGAGTGTTTGTTGTGGGGGAGGAAGGGAAAGGAGAATGTTAGCCGCTTTGAGACTCCTTAAAAGGGAGTGAAAGGCAGGATATCAAATCCAAACTCTATCTTCTTCTTCTTCTTCTTCTTCTTCTTCTTCTTCTTCTTCTTCTTCTTCTTCTTCTTCGATACTGCTTTAAATGCACAGTGAAGGTGGGGCCTTAGTCATCTGAGTCCATTGGTTTGAGTGCTGCCCTCTGGAGCAACAAAATACAAATTTGAGCCATTTTCTATATGGTAGCCCTTCAAATATTTAAGAGAGCTACCATATTGCCTCTTGATTGCCTCTTCCCTTGGCTAAACATACCCAGCTCCTTCCTTCTTCCATCATCAGCCTTGGTCTCCAGCCCCGCTCACTATTTGTGTCTTCCTTCTCTGGGCATGATCCAGAGGCAATACATGGAAAAGTAACTCCACTGCACTATGTCTTCTGTGAGCAATCATTGCTTGTTGCTGCAATATGTTTGCTTTCTCTCTCTCTTTGAATGACTACTTATGAACTGACAAAAAGGGGGAAAACACAGCACCAAAAATGAGAAAAGAAGATACAAATTTGCGTAAAAAATTAATATGGTAATTTATATGTATAGATGCAAATTGAGAAAGATTGTCTATGGTTTAAATAGAACTACAATGCATCTCTCCATAGTGGGGAAGAATGTGACCAGGTTAACTGTGTGATTGCTCAATATGCAGTCCAGGCCCTCACTGTAGATGAGCCATCTCAAAGCCCCTGCTTTCTTTTCCAATGATGACTTTATCTTTTAACTGAACTTGAACTAGACAACTCTTCACATAGAAGATGCCTTCAGGTAGAGGACTGCCCTCTGCAAAGCAGCATGAATGATCACCCTTCCCTTTCTCCCTCCCTCCCTCCCTCCCTCCCTCCCTGTGTGTGTGTGTGTGTGTGTGTGTGAGAGAGAGAGAGAGAGAGAGAGAGAGAGAGAGAGAATTTCCTATACTTACTACTATCTCTGCCACGAAAATATATTTTCCCTCCTGTAGCATTTAATCTGATCCCTTACATTTCTCCTCCACGTATTCCAGGGGAAGAGGTGCTAGCTAAATCCTGAATGCCATTTTGTGACAATTTATGAACAAACAAGCTTCCCATCAAACCAATTCTCAGAAATGTCACTCCAGGCTGTCTCTGAGCAGAGATTAAACGATGGATTGTCAACCTCCCCCCCTCCTTCCCTTTTTTCATTTGATGCTTTGAATTTAACTATTCCTCTCTCTTTCATTAAAAATGAACTAGGGAGGGGTGGGAAGTGGAATAAGATAGAAAAGCTTTTATATCTAAAAGTCAAGGTAATTATCTCTTACATCCCAGCCCACCCTTCCAAGGTGCCAAATGAAGCCATCATTAAAATCTGTGTCCATCTGCCGACTTTCACCACATCTAATTAGGTGAAGAAGCCAGTTAACATATCTATAGGCAACTTAAATCACTCTTTCTCATAGATGTGCTGTATATACTCCCCTCCCCCGAAGTGTCTCATGCACAGCCTAGACGCTGCTTTTTCCTCCCTCGCTTTCTTCTCACAGATTCCTCAAGAATGTATAAGAAAAGAAATCAGGAGAGGAACTTCCCTTTATGACCAGCACAGCAAAGAATCTTGGTGCAAGATATATGCGGGTGGGGAATAAAGAGCTGACGGTCCAAGGCTGTGTTAACATTTTAAATGGGCAGCAGGAGGGATTGTGTGACCCGCAACACAATGATGTGAAGACACAGCGCAACAGGGGACAGCTCTAAGCTCCTCCAGCAGATTTGGCTTTCCACAGTTTGAGAAGACCTTTTAAAAGTAGCTGAAAGTTATATTTGGAGTATCAACTTCCTACAGATACTTTGAATGGCTTATAAAACATTCATAACACTATTGCTCAGGGTCACACAGCAACACTAACGTGCAGTAGCCTCAGGACACATAAAAGAACATCCCTGCTTTGGAGAGTGCATAAGAAGAGGTTTGGTATTGTTATGAGTTTGTGGGTGCCTTGACTCCCCAAAATTCCTGGTGCCAGGAATTCCTGGGTCTAGTGGGTGTTGGAGTAATGACACTGAATTTAGCAGTGTCAGACTAGAGGCCAAACCAGTTTTTCTGCACTCAGGAAACCACTTGGGAGAAGAGCCATTACGGAGAACAAAAGAAAGGTAATGGGCAATTAGTAAAGCAGATACTCTGTGCCTGATGGTGTAGTGACCCCCTCCTTCCACTGAGAGATAGTTAGCAGAGACAAAGCAGAGTTGGCTGGGAGTGGGAGAAATGTAAAGTATTGCACTTGGGCAAAAAAAATGAGAGGCACAAATACAAGATGGGTGACACCTGGCTTGAGAGCAGTACATGTGAAAAGGATCTAGGAGTCTTGGTTGACCACAAACTTGACATGAGCCAACAGTGTGACGCGGCAGCTAAAAAAGCCAATGCAATTCTGGGCTGCATTAATAGGAGTATAGCATCTAGATCAAGGGAAGTAATAGTGCCACTGTATTCTGCTCTGGTCAGACCTCACCTGGAGTACTGTGTCCAGTTCTGGGCACCACAATTCAAGAAGGACCCTGACAAACTGGAACGTGTCCAGAGGAGGGCAACCAAAATGGTCAAAGGCCTGGAAACGATGCCTTATGAGGAACGGCTAAGGGAGCTGGGCATGTTTAGCCTGGAGAAGAGGAGGTTAAGGGGTGATATGATAGCCATGTTCAAATATATAAAAGGATGTCACATAGAGGAGGGAGAAAGGTTGTTTTCTGCTTCTCCAGAGAAGCGGACACGGAGCAATGGATCCAAACTACAAGAAAGAAGATTCCACCTAAACATTAGGAAGAACTTCCTGACAGTAAGAGCTGTTCGACAGTGGAATTTGCTGCCAAGGAGTGTGGTGGAGTCTCCTACTTTGGAGGTCTTTAAGCAGAGGCTTGACAACCATATGTCAGGAGTGCTCTGATGGTGTTTCCTGCTTGGCAGGGGGTTGGACTCGATGGCCCTTGTGGTCTCTTCCAACTCTATGATTCTATGATTGTTGGGCTAGAGAGAAGTATCAGTCTGTTAAATGTAGCAAGCTGAGCCAAGGGACAGAGAACCATGTTTGATTTATTTTTGGATCCAAGGCTGCCACAATGGGGTGGGGGGGAATAGGGCCATCTTGGAGTGTAATGCCTTGAACCCCTCCATTGTAGCTCAGGTTTTGTGTGTGTGTGTGTGTGTGTAAATATGTATGTATATATATATGAATGACACCACAGTCTCTGCTGTGCCTCGTTTCTAAAGGAAACACAAACCCTGATTAAATGCCTAGATCTTGGGAATTTGCAACACTTGGAGATTGGGGTGGTGTGCAACACTATGTTGGCTGCTGACATCACAGAAATGTTCAGCCATGTGATCAGGGCAGAGTGCAGAGGAAGTGAGCTGGCATTCAGTCTTCAGGAAGGGTTTGTTCTGTATTTGATGGACCATTTTGATGGTCCGTCTCTTTTTGGTGAAAGGTCCCCGGTCCCCTGAACTCCGTAGCTTGCTTCTCCACTGCCTTATGGTACTTCTTCCACTCGAAGCGCTGAAATGATCAGGAAGAGTGGAGAGACAGAGCTGGATGCATGTAGACATCTATAAAAAGACCATGTCTATATAGTTCTTTGTTGTGGTTGGTAGGCTTGTGGTTAACACCACCCCATTTTAATGGCCATTTCAAAGTTCATGCAGTTATCATTACAGCTAGAGGTGAGAGAGACCAAAGAAAATAAGCCCTGCATGGACACTGGGCTAAAAGAGAGCTTGGTTGGGGATGTATCCTGAGAGAAATTAGAGGCCATCAGAAGGAAAGAAGAACTTTGTGATACAATCCGAGATCAGATCATGTTTGTGCCATGCTTTAGAAACTGTCCTTGTTTCTGTCTCACCACTCATGGGCCTACTAGAGAAATCTGTACCCATCAGTCAAACAGATCAAAGCTCCATTCTCCTTTAGTGGCACAACTTCTGGGACACCTTGGCTATATCAAGACCATACAAAAGAAGTAGTGGTGCCTAGTAAGGTATTTCTTCATATCTTAAAATCGCTTTAAAATTCCATCTGGTCAGAATTAAGCATACATTCAACCCAAATACAATATCCCCTCTACTACTTTTAGTTTATTTAATTTTGCCCTGCCTGGAAGGTAAAGATAATTAATAGGTTGCAGCTGAGCTCAGTCTGGTGAAAATCCAAGTCAGCCCTGGGAATGTAATATTTTTCAAGCAAATGGTTCAGGACCTTAATATTTGGGCATATGGTGAGCCGTTTCCATCCCTGACCCTGTCCTGAAAAAGGTCAGTGGTGAGGAAAAGAGATATTCAGAGCATTCCTTGAGTCATCATTTCTGCACACTATTGCAGATGACCTTAGATAATTGACATACAGATTATGGTACCTCTTCCATTGTGCGAGGTACATTTCAGTGTGAATTGTCTTAATTGCCTTTCCTGTGGTTTTGGCAGTGCATAGGCTTATTCTTTCTTGGGGAGAAAAATGGCACATGGCAGCCACAGTTCAATTGGCCTTGTTTCAGAAAAACACTTAAGCTGCACACACCTCCGTTAAGTGGAATGGTCTGCTGAATCAGGACCTACGAACATGAACCTGCCTTCTACAGAGGTCGAGCATTGATTAAGCTAGAATGGCACTATCTTGTCTCATTGACAACAATTCCTCAGCATCTCAGTTTGGCTTCTGAGAATTAGAGTTGTAAGAAAGCACCAATTTCAGTTCTGACCTGTATTCGTCGCCATCTGCGTCGTTTCTGTTCTGCTGCAGTTTGGTTTCTGCCAACTACTATGTTTTTTTGTCTCATCATTCTCAAGTTTCTTAAATAGCTTGTTTTAATACTGTATTGACATGCAAAACTTTGGAATCCATCTTTTGAATGAAGGCACGGTTTAGACCAGCCTTCACCAAACTGGTGCCCTTCAAATGTTGCTGAACTACAGTGGTGCCCCGCAAGACAAATGCCTAGCAAGACGGAAAACTCACTAGACGAAAGGCTTTTCCGTTTTTGAGCTGCTTCGCAAGATGAATTTCCCTATGGGCTTGCTTCACAAGACGAAAACGTCTTGCAAGTTTGTTTCCTTTTTCTTAACACCATTAATACAGTTGCGACTTGACTTCGAGGAGCAACTCATAGAATGCAGTGTACATAATAGCCTTTTTTGAGGTTTTTAAAGACTTTGGTGATTTTTGAAGCTTTTCCAAAACTTCTTTTGCAGCCATTTGGTAAGTTAAGCTTTTAAAACTTTTTTGGGGGGTTTTGGATTTTGGGTTGGGGTGTTTGGAATTCAAGGACTTGGTGTTGGGAAGGGGTTTGCAAGAATCTGGAAGCTTGTGTGTTTTTTTCTACATTTTTATGATTTTCTGTGACCATTGGGCCACTCTGCTGTTTTTTTTAAAAAAAATCTGGGTTTGAATTTTGAAATGCTCTTTACAGTATGTGTGACTTTAAAGAGCACTTAATAAACTCTTGTTGTACCAAATTTGGCTTTGTTTGGACTTTTTTTGACCATAGGAACGCATTAATTGATTTTCAATGCATTCCTATGGGAAACCGTGCTTCGCAAGACGAAAAATTCGCTAGACGAAAAAATTCGTGGAACGAATTAATTTCGTCTTGCGAGGCACCACTGTACAACTCCCAGCAGTTCCAGCATGCTGGCTAGGACTGATAGGAGTTGTAGTCTAACAACATCTGGAGGTTACCAGAAGGCTGATTTAGATTATTTCAAAAGAAATACAAAGAATGAGCTTGGTAAGCTTTTCATATTTCCCTTATAATGAGCAACCTACTGTCCTTTACTTCAGTCCTTCGCAAAACAGCAACAAGTTTCTTCCCCTGCCCTTGGCAGTTCAAATAACAGAACATTTGCGATGGAACATACATATTTAATACTATTTTATCTCAATGTACCCACTTCTAAAGACATTTTCCCCCAAAATACATATTTTGTGTAATGTATGTTTTTGAGCCAATTAACAAGTTCTGAGAAGTGTGAAATCTGAGGAATCATTACATACTTATTAAGTTTTAGTTTAGGAGGTGCCATGTAAATTGGTTCACTTTAAAAGGTGGACTTGATGACCTTCTCTTCCATTCCCGAAACTTAGGTTGCAAGCAGGTATGAACCCCACAATCAGTATTTGGGAGATGCTGAGGTAAGGAAAGCTGAGGACAAGAGCAAAGTGTAGACAGTGTTCAAAGAGCTGATCTTGAGAAGTGGAAAGCAGTGAGGGATCACAGTAAGCAGGATCTTAGAGCACAAGGCCAGTGGATCGCTTCTGAAACAAACACTAATGCTTGACCTGGAAGTATATTTATAACCTGGCCAGTGCAGCATAAATCAGTGGTCTACCTCTGGGGATAGAGAGCAATAGGACTCCATATTTTCTCCACTCTGCTCTTTTTAAAAGTGCCTCACCACAGGGAGCTCAAACACAATAATGATAGAATCTCCTTAATTCTTCACAGCCCAATCAATCCTGACCATTGGACATGATCAACAACAGTCAGAAGGGGTTTTTTGTTTTGTTTTTTGTTTACAAAAAAATCTACTAATGGATGCACACAGTGTTCCCTACATGGGGAATGTAAACCCTAACTGACCGCAGTTCACATCTGTGTGGAAGAAATACATCCATATTATCAGCAGCGTTGGCATCAGCATACCAAAGTAGACCAAGGCAGCAAATAAATAATAAAGCAAACATTTATGAAGTTTCAGAACACGCCAAACATCCTCACAATGAATAACTATGAAGTTGCAGAACAATACATTTAAAGCACCTTCAGCCTTATGATGATTATGCATAGGCCAAGCAAGTGCAGTCACTCATGCCTGAGAGACCCTCTGTGCATTCTTATGAACAGGGCTCCAGTAAACTGGCTCTAAATGGAGCCTGTACAGTGGTACCTCGGGTTAAGAACTTAATTCATTCTGGAGGTCTGTTCTTAACCTGAAACTGTTCTTAACCTGAAGCACCACTTTAGCTAATGGGGCCTCCCGCTGCCGTCGTGCCACCGTAGCACAATTTCTGTTCCCATCCTGAAGCACAGTTCTTAACCTGAGGTACTATTTCTGGGTTAGTGGAGTCTGTAACCTGAAGCGTCTGTAACCTGTAGTGTATGTAACCCGAGGTACCACTGTATATGTCATTGTATGAAATACACAGACCAAAATGCATAGGGCCATCATTGCCTACTTCAGAGTTAGTCAATAGGATTCCCTACAGATGTTGTAGACTGAAACTCCCATTATCCTTGACCATTGGCCATGCTGAGTTGTGGTCCACAAGACTTGGAGAGCAGAACATTGACCATCCTGGGTCTTCTTGAATGGAACAAATTTCTGTAACTGTAACCCCACTTCAAAGTGATGTTCTGAATATGATCAGGATAGGGATAGAGGGCAGCATTCAATCAAGTTTTATTCAGAATAGACCCACTGAAATTTATGAGCATGCCTAAGTTAGGCCCATTAATGTACGTTGGTCTTCTCTGAGTAAAATATAGTTGAATACCAACCAATGGATGCAATGCAGTTTCCAAAAAGGACTCATCCTCTATATATGCTATTTCTGCTGCCAATGTGGGTTGGCACGCTCCCATTGAAATCAATGAAACTAATGTGCACAGTGAAATGTTTGTCACATTCAGTCGACAGGACTCAGTTGCAATGAACGTCTGCTGGACTGCATTATGCTGGAACACAAAAGAGCCATGTGCTAAGGCAGGCAGTCCAATGAATCTGCAAGCCAACTTAGCTTATGGTGTTGGATTTCAGCCAGTTTACTCCTCTAATGGTCTCAGATCAGGTTTCATTGAGGTACTCTGATAAAAGAAGTTTTGGGAACCAGGTTAATTCTGAGCTAATGGCCTTGCACTGCTGACACATTTCTTTGCTAATGCCCAGATCTAACCCCCAGGATCAGACATACATGGAATCCTGAAGATATGATTATGAGAAGGATCTGTGTCTTACTATTAAAACCACCTCATTTTACATCTCATAGTTACAGATGCTCATTAGATGCATTTTATTGCGATTAGGCTCTTTCAGGCAGTCCAGTTCATTCAGTAACATTACAATGCAAAAATGTCACCTAACTGTGTTTAGGTTATTGCAGTTCATACTCCAACATTTGATACAAAGACACACTGTGACTCTCTTGAATGAGTCAGGCACAAGGGAAATGGGGTGCAAGAAGACAGCCAGGTGTGTTGGAAAGGTCATCGCTTTCTGTAGCGGCAAAACAAAAAGGAGCATTCTGAGACAATGAAAAGAGGTGCCAGGAACAAGGCAGAAGGGATGACTCCCAGATCAAAGAGAACGGCACATCAGTGAAACCGAGGCATAAAAACACAAAGCAATTCTGACAAATGTGAGAATGAATTTGTAAATGATATGAAAGGAAATGTACACACACACACACATATCTCCAAACATTTGAAGGAGATGCGCACAGGCATTTCAAAAGAATCTTTCCAGTTCATGCTTTGACAGATCTGGAAGCTGATGTTCGCTTGTGCTACTCACAAAAGGGCATCTTATTGCGTCTCATGTACTGTGGCTTTTGCAGCAGACCCCTTGGGAGGAACAATTGGGCCCCAGGAAAACCAGTGGCCATGTGCTTCTCTCTTCCTCACCTTAACCTTCAGTCTCTTCATGAGGAATCCCTTAGAGACAGCGGCGTAGCATGGGTTGTCAGCACCCGGGGCAAGGCAAGTAATTTGCGCCCCCTAACCCGGGGCAAGGCAAGTAATTTGCGCCCCCTACCCACTAACCTGCCGCCGCTGCCAGCTTCTTCTTGCTGCTGCCTGGTCTGGTCTGGTGTGGTTCTCTCCCACGCTCTGCGCTGCGCTGGGCGGCCACTGCACTGGCCCTCCCCCAGATAGTCCCTTGCTCTCTCTCCGCACCGCACGCCTGGCACCCACCCCCTCCACAGTGGGCGGCGACCCAGCGGCTCGGATTGGATTCGCACAGCCAGCACTGCAGTGAGAGAGAGTGAGTGAGCCAGGTAGGGGCAGAGAGCTGCGAGTGCGAGTGCGCCCCCCAGATGTTGCGCCCGGTGCGGCCGGCCCCCCCCTGCACCCCCACGCTACGCCACTACTTAGAGACACACCTCCCTGTCACCTCTTTGCACATTTCTTTCTCCTGCTTAGGGTTTGGGTGATTCTGATGAAAGAGGTCCCCTTACTTATAAAGGCTTCAGCCCCAAATGGAGATGAACCATAGCTCAGCCACAGAGCACATGCTTTGTGTGCAGGGTGGCCCCAGGTTGAGCCCCTGGCATCCTCTAGTCTAGTTCAAGCAGCAGCAGGAGCTATGAAACACCTCTCTGCCAAAGACCCAGCATACCTGCTGCCACTCATTTGTAGACAATGGTGAGCTAGAGGGGCAATGCTTTCACTGATAAGGCAGCTGTCCTTGTTCCTTTTAATCAGGATAGAGTGAAGCGGACAATACTAGCTGGGGCTGATGGGAGCAGTGGCAGAGCTTCATGCTACAGCACTAGGGGGGTGGAGAGCAGGCGGGGTGGGGCTGGCACGCATCCCGGGGGCGCGGCGCACTGTCCGCAGGGGCATGGCATGTGTCCTGGGGTGTGGCACGCCGCCTGCAGGGGCGTGGCACCCAGCGCAGGTGGGAGGCAGCTGCAACGGCACCGCACTGGGATTGCACTGCCAGGGGAGGTGCGCTCCCCCCCACTCCTCTTCCTCCACCAGTGGATGGGAGTTGTAGTCTGGCAAAATCTGGAGGGCCACATGTCCCATCTCTTAATTTACCGGTAAATAAACCTTTGCTTGACTAAAATGGTGCCTCAAATACTCAGGCAGAATATTTTCATTCATATGCACACAAACAAACAAACAAACAAACAAACAAACAAACACACACATATTTATAATCTTTTAATGCTGCAGATGGAAAACACCATCTTAAAAGAGGTATTTCATCAGGGCCAGCCCTACCACTGGGCAAAATTAGGCAGCCAGGTGGTGGCAGATGCTGAAGAGTGGAGAGGAGACAGAACTGTCTGAGGCACATGGCTTGCCCTGCATCCCATTAGCTGCCCTGCTGCCCTCAGGTGTGATGGAAGACTCTAGCCCATCACCAGCTTTAGTACATGGAATAGGGAGATACCACCTTGTCCTTTGCCTTAGGCAGCAAAATGCCTTGGGTCAGTGCTGTATTCCACCTTCTCTCTCAAACAGGAGGAAGTACTCTAATGCATGCATACAATCATCTGCATGTAAAGGAGCTGCAGATTTGTAACTGCCTGATCCATCAAATTTGTTGATTTGGGCTGCAATCCTAAAACTGGGAGTAAGCTTCACTGAATAGAATAGGCTTAAATTCTATGGTTAGGCTTGTACACTGTAATGCTCATATGATTAATTGTCTCAGATTGCTTTTATCTTGGGTGACAACCCACATGATAAGGCATGTGGTGAGTTGTGGGTGCACAACAAAAATCAGAACATAGATACCCCTTGATGTTTTATGCCAGTCTGTGCTGATTTCTATTGCTGGCAAGCACTTCCAGGGGGCTCCAGAATATGCATTTCCTATCCTCCTCCCCCTGCCATCAGACTTGGCAGATGAATGAAATATTTTATATTGCAACTAGCAGCCTTTTATCAGAAATCACTTAAAAGCTTTTCAGTTTCTGCAAACTTTTAGATCAATATGTCAGATTTCCCTGTGCAGAGCACTATATATAGTGCATATAGCAAATTGCTTCCTATATTGGTTCAAAATCCATTATAAAAGGACACTGGCTTAAATCCCAAGATGACATAAAAAGATCATTGGGCCTACAGAAGTCAATGGAACTGAAAATTTCTCTGCCTAATTTCAGGATTGCAAGAACTGAAACTCAGCTAATAGAAACTGCATACAGTTTCTATACAATCGTAATCATATTTTCATTGTTACTTGTTCTGATTAATTAGGCATTACAAGAAACATTATCCACAGTGCTTGTTGAATTAAGAAAAGGAGATTATTTAATCAACATCTTGTAATGACAGGGACAATACAATAGATGACAGATATTTTAAGCACAGTGGTCATGTGGAATACAGATAGCACTTTTGGAAAAGCCTACTAGTCAGCCTCAATGGGAGCAGTGCAAGGCAACCTGTGCAGCACAGCAAAGGGCATATTTGTGTAAGAGAGACTGTGACGGGCACTTTGATGACACCACACTCCATTTAAGCAACCTTCATTTTAGAAAGTACTGCTCTACGTACTTTCTCCTTCAGAGGTGAGATGCATATCTCTACTATGGAGTGGCCTCTTCCCGGATCTTTCAATTTTCAATTTTTATATACCAAAGGTGCATTCGGACGTGTGGATTCTTACGTTAGTTTTCCTGTTTATAAAGCTAGCACTTCTATCCCAGATTCTTATGTTCCATTATGGAACTGGGGCTTTTTTTCATTAGTGTTGCCATGTTGTGCTAAATTTTAAGTGATGAGAAAGAACTATGCTGGAATACTGCCCCAAATTTTGTCACGTGAAATTAGAGTGCATAAATCCTATGATTTTCTGCATTAACATGGGGGCAAATAGAAATTTTCCTGGAAGCAAATAACACAGAGTTGAGCACTCAATTTCCACTAGATTCTGCTAGTTTTCCAGAAGTTACTTTACTCTGTCTGTGTACAAGATCACATAAAATATGGAAATTACCAGGTAAGGAATCATTGTGAAAATGGAATAAAGTGCTCTCTGAATGCAGCCAAAGTCAAGGCCATTATGATTCACAAAGCCTTTGGATGGTTATAATTCTGGATAGACTTTTTCATTATACCTGCTATGGTATAGGGAGACATTGGTAGTGGGGTGTCCCAGGGAGCTCAAGCCCCCCACAACTTTTTAAAAATGCTTATAGTTATTGGCTTCTTTATACTTACATGGTGACTTGGCATGCTACATAGTACAGTACTGCCAGGGGTGCCAACTTGAATAAAATGGGGGGGGGGAGCCAGGTAAGCACCACCCCACATAATCAATCACATGATGCAATGCATGCACCCCATTGGAATGGCAATACACATCAAATTTGCACCCCCCCCCCAGCAAAGACACTTTGGCCCCTAGGAGTTGGCTCCTATGAGCACTGCTGAGAGCATTAAAATCACCCAGCAACATGCCCTGCAGTGTTTGTATTATTTTCAATATGCACATAAGCAACAGCTCTTCCCAACAGCCTATGGGTAGGACAGAGGGCCCAATCCACCAACACTGTTCTGGCCTACAGGGTACTGGCTCCAGAAAATCCTGTTGGACTCCCAGTTGACAATGCTGAAAGTCAGGGCTTGTTTCCCCCTTCTGATAATCAGCCTAAGGAAACACACACACACACACACACACAGAGAGAGAGAGAGAGAGAGAGAGAGAGAGAGAGAGAGAGAGAGTCTATACTGGAGTGGAGGACAAGTCTGGAGGAAAATGAGGAGGTGGAAATGCAGATCAAAGGACAGTGTGCTCTTTTAATATACACTCAGGTTATTGGTTGGCATTTACTTTTTAAATACATTTTTATTAGTTTTTTTAATATATTAATTCCAACATTCATACAACATAACTTCTCATCTTATACAATATTTTTGGACTTCCGTCAACACCGCTGATGATTTTCTGTTCTTTATCACTTATTATGCATTTCTTAATTTCATATTACCTTTAATTATTCTTAACTAATAATTCTCCTCATTATTATTTTTGCAATATTTCAAATAATACACCTTACAAAACTTCTTGCAAACCTACTAGCGTAATTCGTTCATCACAATTGCTTTTCAAATAGTCTGTAAATTTACTCCAGTCTTCGCAGAATCTCTGGTCTTGCAGGTTTTGAATCCTTATTGGATGGCATTTACAGATTCTGAGCATAGGGTAGTATCAGTAAAATGTGAGGCAACATATTCGAAAAGCTTTGAGGCGTGCCAAGCCTGATGGAGAAGATGCGTCTCTACGAAGGGTTTGCTGTTTTACCTGCATCTGAGACTCTATTACACCCCAGATCGCCTTGAGATCTTCAGCCAATCGAATATGTACTTTGCAGGTGTCCAACAGCTGGATATATACCCCAGCTATGGCAAACACTACCTTTGGGACTCAATATAGCAAAATCCCCCACACCTAAGATTTGTGATTTGCTATAGGTGGTTTTAGAGGTCAACTCTAGTGGCAGGAATAGAGGCATTTGGGTTTAAAAAGATAAATAAAGGGGAAATGAGACATATCACATCAGGCACTGAGCAGGTAAAGTAGTGGCTGCCTAGGAACAACAAGGAGCTCAAGCTAAGGCTTTGCAGTGGCCTTGCATTTGGTACTGTTTAAACGTGGTGCCAAGTGCAAGCTTCGCTACAATGGGCCAAAAACAGGAAAAATGTATCTCAGCTGCAGGGACAGCAACTAGTTTTGAATGCCTCACTGATGTAGGTGGGTTGTTTTTTCCCCAGTCCCCGAATAACAATTCTGAGACAATAACTTCAGAATCTTTATTGTGCAAACAGGCACTTGGTAACACAATTGCCACCAACTCCGATGAAATGAAAATGTAACTGGCTGAACAAATGTTTCCTTCATCTCCTTTAGAAACCTTTTGTCCATTAAGCAAGCAATTCTTGTCAGTCCCTTGAACAATCACTTGAGTGCTTTGTGCGTGTGTATCAATCTCTCATTCTCTCTCTTTCTCTAGATATATATTCCTCCCTTTTTTCCTTTTCTTTTTTGAAGAATTTGGGTCTCATAAGTGTCAAAGGCTGATCTACAGCACCCGGGAGAGTCCAGACAGGTATGCGGCTACAAAAAAATTCCCCATCCAGCTCCATCAAGGCATCTCAAAATTTGACAGGCAGCACCTCCTGCTCTGCCAATCTTGCTTCCTGGAAAAATTCTGTCAGAGAGCCTCCCATCTTGATACACACACAGCCTCTCTGTGTGATTATGATAGGCTGAATGAAGGAAAAACCAAGAAACACATTTCATGAGTGGATTAAAAAAAGAAAAAAAGAAAAAACATTTGAAGTTGAATCTCCAGACGGAAAAGTCTGGTATATTGATGTCTTACTTGGTTGAATGAGATTTCCTGTAGAATCACTGGGAGGTAAGTCCCATTCTCTCCTGTGTCCTGGTCACTGCTGAGCAGTCTTCATAAATCTTATCAGGTGGTGACTGTTTATGCACCAATAAAATAACAGAGAGAGAGAGAGAGAGAGAGAGAGAGAGAGAGAGAGAGAGCGCAATGACTGACAAATGAATAGGATTTGCAGATTTGCAAGGAATTGAAGTTCAGTGTGTGTAGAAAGTCTCCCAGCCATTCCAGAGGAAATCTCATTCAAATGTGCCTTTGAATGTAACACTGTTAAGTTAAATACACCTTTGCAATGCAGCTCCTAGGCTGCATCAGTTCTGCCCCCTCTCTACCCCCAGAATGCCTCACTTAGGGGCTTTGCATCATGGTACCTGGGATTGTTTCACAACAGAGCCAGCAAGGCATCATGGTTGGAGTGCTGGGCTAGGATCTGGGAGACCAGGGTTCAAATCCCCACTCAGCCATGAAGCTCACTGGTTGACCTTGGGCTTGTCCCAGTCTCTCAGCCTAACCTACCTCAGAGGGTTGTTGTGAAGATAAAAATGGGGAAGACCAGGAACTCCACCTTTAGCTCCTTGGAGGAAAGGTGGACTATGAATGTACTATTAAAGAAAGAACTAATACACGACGAGTTAAAAACATTTGTAAATAAATACAATTTGTGCAGGATTACAGCCTCCCTCCATAAGGGAGAAAGCTTTCTCCCTTATGGAGAAAGCTAGAGAGCTCCAGAAAGACATCTACTTCTGCTTCATTGACTATGCAAAAGCCTTTGACTGTGTCGACCACAGCAAACTATGGCAAGTTCTTAAAGAAATGGGAGTGCCTGATCACCTCATCTGTCTCCTGAGAAATCTCTATGTGGGACAAGAAGCTACAGTTAGAACTGGATATGGAACAACTGACTGGTTCAAAATTGGGAAAGGAGTACGGCAAGGCTGTATATTGTCTCCCTGGTTATTTAACTTATATGCAGAATTCATCATGCGAAAGGCTGGACTGGATGAATCCCAAGCCGGAATTAAGATCGCCGGAAGAAATATCAACAACCTCAGATAGGCAGATGACACAACCTTGATGGCAGAAAGTGGGGAGGAATTAAAGAACCTTTTAATGAGGGTGAAAGAGGAGAGCGCAAAATATGGTCTGAAGCTCAACATCAAAAAAACGAAGATCATGGCCACTGGTCCCATCACCTCCTGGCAAATAGAAGGGGAAGGAATGGAGGCAGTGAGAGATTTTACTTTTTTGGGCTCCATGATCACTGCAGATGGTGACAGCAGTCACGAAATTAAAAGATGCCTGCTCCTTGGTAGAAAGGCGATGACAAACCTCGACAGTATCTTAAAAAGCAGAGACATCACCTTGCTGACAAAGGTCCGTATAGTTAAAGCCATGGTTTTCCCAGTAGTGATGTATGGAAGTGAGAGCTGAACCATAAAGAAGGCTGATCGCCAAAGAATTGAATCAGCCCTGAGTGCTCACTGGAAGTACAGATCATGAAGTTGAGGCTCCAATACTTTGGCCACCTCATGAGAAGAGAAGACTCCCTGGAAAAGACCCTGATGTTGGGAAAGATGGAGGGCACAAGGAGAAGGGGACGACAGAGGACGAGATGGTTGGACAGTGTTCTTGAAGCTACAAACATGAGCCTGACCAAACTGCCGGAGGCGGTGGAAGACAGGAGTGCCTGGCGTGCTCTGGTCCATGGGGTCACGAAGAGTCGGACACTACTAAACGACTAAACAACAACAACAGCCTCCCCGTGTAATCCTATGCAAGTAAGTCCTTTTGAGTTCAATGGTACTTTGTTCAGTGAAGCAATTCTCAAAGTTTTTTTCTCTGGGTCATACGTTCAGAATAAAAATTTGCTTGTGTCACACTGATATTTTTATTGACAAGAAATACATTGGAAACACATCTATCAGTATCACTCAATGCCATTGCTCTCGTTTTGAAAGAATAGCTATCCATATTCTGCAAAGAAAAAGTACTACTTTGATACTGCACTGCAATGTTTAAACGTTTCTTTGATTGAGCTTGATTCTCCCTGCTGCACTTGCTATCCTCTCCTGCCACACCCTTGGAGAACAGCTGCTCTGGAGGATTGCAGCTTTAGTTGTCTATGGACACTGGAAGTGAAAAAAGAAAGGAAAAGACGAGGGCTATTGTGAGGCTTGGCAGCGAAAAAATATTTTCTCTCTCTTTGATTTATTTGCTTTACAAGGGTTCTAAATCCCATCAGCAAGACAGTCACAACTATCTGAACCCTGATGAAATGAATTTTTCCTGGCTGCCCTATGTGACTGAACCGCATTTTCCAATTGAAAGGGTCAGCATGAGTGTGTGGGTGTGCAACTGTGTGGGTGTGCATACGGTGAACATTTTCCTCTTCCATTTTCTTTTCTTTCTTAAGGAATGGAACAGACTTGAGGGTGAACATATATGAAGTGAAACAGACAGGAGCAGATGGCACTACTCCACCGAAATCGCAAACTGGTGGCAATGGAAGCATGTGAGTTTGTATACGACTCCGATGTTCCCCATTGATCTGTTTCTTTCCTGGGAAAGCAGGAGAGTTGTCATCATCAGCTCTGAGCCTTATAGTATATACTGTATGCTGTTCAGAATTTAGAAATTTGGCCAGACACATCTAGTTCAGCTCTGGTTTATATGAAATCGAACATCCCATCACTATGATGGCGTAGATGAAGCAGAGATTTCCCTGTAGCTTCTTTCTCATCAAAAAGAGAGGATCCCTGCGAGGGTAGGAAATCTGAATTGTAAACAGGTTTTTAGGATTATTGATGCATGGTTTGGAAACACAAAATGAAGGAACAAATCTTCTCACAGAACCATCATTGCAAATGGGCAGATATCAGAGCGCACTATTTCTGGGCTGCCTGCGTCACTTGCGCAGAATTTTGTCTCCGGGTCAGTGGGAATGTTAATTAGAAGAATGAAATGTTTTGTGACAATTTGAGGATTCTTTCTCTCCTTGCTTCTGATGAATTTGTAAGTGACAGCGTGAGTTGATTGGGGAATGGGGGTGGGGTGGGGGTGGGATGGCAGGTGGAAAATTTATGTGTATGGAGCTCAGCCTATCAGAGCTTCCGAAATGGTTCACGTTGCAAATATAAGATAAATGTGACATTAAAAGCAACTCCACAATTAAAGCCACAAAGGCAGCAAAACGGCAATAGCAATGAAAAGAGCTACGAACAACAACAAAATAGCAGCATTGAGATAGTTAGCAAGCACCACCCAAAAAATTTTGAAAACACATCTGCATTGGCTCAGAGATTAGTGGGATCAGCCTGAGATCTTCTGGTGCCTGAGGCAAAAGGATAGGATGGCATTCCTACCATGGCACCAAAAAACCCCCTCACTGGATTGAATCTTACTTTGAAACTAGCAATAAGACAGCATTCTCCACCATGCCTGAGGGAAGCTAGCTGGTGCAGAGGGTGCAATGCAAGCCATGTGATAGGTACACATGGCTCTGTCTTCCAACAGAAGGGAATGGCCAGGGATTGCTTCCATTATTTCCCTAACTACTGCTGTTGCTTTGGTGCAGTGCCATTTGCTGCCTTCCCCTTGGAGACCCAGACGTACTTCATCAATGGACAGGCAGCAGCATGTTTTTTGTTTTTTTAAAAATAATATTTATTAAAAGTTTAAGAATTAAAGAAATAAATAAAAAAGAGAAAAAATAAACAATACAAATCAACACATTACAATACATATAAAAAAGCAAAAGACACAATACATCAAAACAAAAACAAAAGCAAAAACAATTAAAAACACATCCAATATTTCCATATCTTTATCTTTCATTAACTTGTTTCATCGACCTCCTCACACCTCCCTTTTTGTGTTCTAGTTATGAATTATTTCGGCAAATCCTTTCCATCTTTCAATGTTTTCTGTCATTTACCGTATTTTTCGGACTATTGGACGCACCGGTCCATAGGACGCACCTAGATTTAGGGGGGGGGGAAATAAAGGCAAAAAAAATTTATCCCCCCCCCGCCAGGCGCGGGGCTGGGGCGGGGAAGCCCGAGCTTCCCCCTCCCCCAGAACGGGACCCAGAGCCATGCCGAAGCTGCGCGCAGCTTTGGCATCGCTCTGGGAACTTGCGGGGCTGGGGGAGGAGGAAGCCTTCCGCCAGCCTCCAAACCATGTCGGGAGACAGCGGGATGGCGCGCTGCGCCTCTCCCGCTGTTCCCCGAGTTTGCAGGGCTGGCGACGGGGAGGAGCAGGCTTCTTCCCCCGCCAGCCTTCTAGACAAGTCGGGGGACAGCGGCAAAGGCGCGCTGCGCCTCTCCCGCTGTCCCCCGAGTTTGCGGGGCTGGCGACGGGGAGGAGCAGGCTTCTCCCCCCGCCAGCCTTCTAGACAAGTCAGGGACAGCGGGAAGGGCGCGCTGCGCCTCTCCCGCTGTCCCCCGAGCTTGTGGGGCTGGCGGTGGGGCTCTCCTGAAGCCTGGAGGCTCCCCCCCCAGCCTCCAGATCAGGTCGGGGAATAGCGGGATGGCGGAGCGCCGCCACCCCGCTTTTCCCCGACCTGATCTGGAGGTTGTGGGGATGGTGGGGGGGAGAAGCAGGCTTGCTTCTCCCTCCCCCAGCCTCCAGATCAGGTCGGGGAATAGCGGGATGGCGGAGCGCCGCCATCCCGCTTTTCCCCGACCTGATCTGGAGGTTGTGGGGATGGTGGGGGGGAGAAGCAGGCTTGCTTCTCCCTCCCCCAGCCTCCAGATCAGGTCGGGGAATAGCGGGATGGCGGAGCGCCGCCATCCCGCTTTTCCCCGACCTGATCTGGAGGTTGTGGGGATGGTGGGGGGGAGAAGCAGGCTTGCTTCTCCCTCCCCCAGCCTCCAGATCAGGTCGGGGAATAGCGGGATGGCGGAGCGCCGCCATCCCGCTTTTCCCCGACCTGATCTGGAGGTTGTGGGGATGGTGGGGGGGAGAAGCAGGCTTGCTTCTCCCTCCCCCAGCCTCCAGATCAGGTCGGGGAATAGCGGGATGGCGGAGCGCCGCCATCCCGCTTTTCCCCGACCTGATCTGGAGGTTGTGGGGATGGTGGGGGGGGAGAAGCAGGCTTGCTTCTCCCCCCGCCAGCCTCCAGATCAGGTCGGGGAATAGCGGGGTGGCGGCTCTGCGCCTCCCCGCTGTCCCCAGGTTTTGGGTGCAGGCTGCTGCCCGCAAGCCTTGCGAGCCCGCGGGACATCCCGCCGGGCTTGCAAGACTTGGGATAGCTTCCTGAAGCCTGGAGAGCGAGAGGGGTCGGTGCGCACGGACCCCTCTCGCTCTCCAGGCTTCAGCAAAAGCCTGCATTCGCACCATAGGACGCACACACATTTCCCCTTCATTTTTGGAGGGGAAAAAGTGCGTCCTATAGTGCGAAAAATACGGTAATTATCTTAATTTATTTTAACCTTATCTTACCATTAAAACCCTAAAACTTATTTATACTTAACTCCTTATAACATTTCTATTAAAGCCATATAATTTCATTCCAACATTTTTCTAATGGTCTCAGATTCTGTCAGTCCTTTCTATCAATTCTATATGGTCCATCAACCTGGTGCCCTTCTGTCCGAGGCTCTTAACTCTTTTCCATGTCCCTTCTGCAGATCTTCTTCATATTTATACATGCACTTTACTTTATCTTCTGCTGATCTTGTTCTTAATTTCTTTCCTTTGGCACTGAGGAGTAGATCTCGGGGAAAATCCAACCTAACAATGTCCTTATTCCTTCTCGACAGGTCAGCCCATTCTCCATAGTCAGAACTAAAGTCCAAAAGGTATTTCAGAGCGCCAATCTCCCCCTGATCCAAATCCAGATCCCAAACCCAAAACATCCCTGCATAAAGGGATCTATCCAATTTTCCTTCTCCAATCCAAGCAGGGCTCCATCCCACCAAATCTGACTTTCTCTAGATTCGATCATAAAAGGCAACAGCTTATGTTCATCAAATTGCCCCTGTAAAAAAAAAAAAAACAAATTGCCCCTGTGAGGCCAGGGCCCTCTCCACTTGAATTACTTGAGGTTCAACAACAACTTTCTCCTTTGTCTTCTCCACAGCTTGCATGTCAAAACAGATTCCTGAGTCAATTCCTGAGTAGTTTCTGTATAGGTATTGACTTTTTGTCCCAAATCAGTCATTTTTTGTCCCAAATTGTCAATTTTAATAATCATCACATCCGTCTTCTCATGAAGCTGCTCCAATAAAGCACTTGTCTTGCAAAATGCAATCACTAAGGCTTCTTCTGTCAACATTTTTGTCCAAGGTCAATCTCTGATTCTCACGGTCTTTAATCTCTGCAGCTGGAAAATTCCCCAGCTCCACTCCTGCAACAGTTTCAAAGGCTCCCTCTAGGGGAAACAATTTCTATTTGTATCCATCCTTTTAAGCACAGATCCAGCAACAAAGTTATTTTCAGTTACTTTTTTGCTCCTTTTTAAGTGCAAAAGGAGACAATGGAAACAATATACTTCTCTTATTTAACTATCTGTCAACATACGTTTTATTCACAGTCAATGAACTTTCCCAAAACATCAATCTTACTAGCAGCCCGTTCCCAGGTTCGAAACGGTGGTAATTTATCTTTCTTCACTCTCTCTCCTGCAGGCTTAAACAATCTAAAATTTCCCCCCTCTTCTCCTGCTTCCAAGGGGGGTTTAGTATTTTTAACCAATGGAGATTTAATCCTTTACAAAAGACTTTCCAGGCTTTAGCTTGCAACGTCTTTGCTTCAATCTATTTACAAAAGAGGAAGGCGGACTTCTTGTTTGAAACCTTCCCGTTTCGATGCCAAATTAAGATGTTTAGAGATCCAATTTTCCGTTCTACTCACGGGTAGTTGTTTAGAGTCCAATTGTCCACAGGAAAAAGTCAACGCTCTCTGGCAACAGCAATGCGGCTTCACTCCGTGAAAGAAGCAGTCGATTCGAAGCACCGTGCTGCTCACCCCACGTCGCTCCAGATCCCCGAAACCAGGTTTCCCCACGAGTAGGGGAGGCACAAAAGGTGCCAGCCAAATCCCACGTCCACAGGCTTCTCCCGCCTGTGGTTTTTAATGGGTCTCCGCCTCGCCTTGGTGGTTCAGACCCTAAATTCCACGGAGCGGATTCCTCCCGATCAGAGGAAATCTGCCATTGCCGGAGGCGCTAACCCGGAAGTAGGCAGCAGCATGTTTTAATGGGAGCTAAGGTAAGCTCCTCCCCACGGTGGCCACCCACCATCTTAACTACCCCAAATGCAATTTCCTAGATCTATAGTCCTACTCAGATTATAGATAATACTCAGATTATAAATAAACGTCAAAGATATATGGGACGTTACATTTTGGGTGAATTGAAATGATGGGGGGGCACCACACATAGGAGCTTGCCTCTCATTAAAAAGTGGCACCACTGCCCACTGTAGAAAGTCATCTGGGGAGGCCTGGTTGGGGAGGGCAATGAATAGCAGCACAACTTAGTCCAGTTAGCAAACGACTTTTCCAAGATCATGGTGCCCCATCTAGCTGTGCCCAACCAGTGCCCAACCTAGCTGACCACTAGGAGGGTTGAATTCACTGCAAATGAGCCAAGCCTCGAGCTGGTCTATAGTTCACTTTTCTGCTCTCTTTGTGAAGTGGTCTTGTTGCAGAGACTTTCTGAGGATTTCCCCAGAACTGTTTTTCAAAAAGATTTTTTCAGATATGATGTCATTTGTCCTGATAGGATTTAGTCAGCCACTGTCATCATCAGTCTTTGATCTTAACTCTTTGCTAACTGGGGTGCTGCTGAAATGTGTATTTACTTTAACTTCTGTCTCATTGATTCACTGTTGAGGTGATTATGTTAGTCATTAACCACTATTAACAGTCATTGTTTTATTGTTAACCTTTCTCTCATTTTTTTGCCCCCACAACTTAGCCAAACAAAAGCGCAGTCATTGCCTTATCATCTTAATGTGAATCTATGATATTTAGTAATGTGACCAAAAACAAATGGCCTTTACTGGTATTTTGTGAGGATTGAAATGTTAGTCTGATGCATATATTTTCGTTACAACATGATTACATTGATTGTTACAAGATAATAACATGCTTATGGTTTTTCATTATTAATGCATGCAAAAATACAAAGCATTTTATTGTTCTTCTTCTTTCTGGGCAAAGTGCATGGGTAGTTTGGGAAAGGGAATCATAACCACACCTTGCAAGCTATGCCTTGAACAATATGAACTGGGTTTTGGGGGTGGAATCATAAACATACAGTGCCCTGAAATCTATCTTTCTCAAGGAGGTGTCAGTCTCTGAACTGGGGGAAGACGTAGATGTGTTTCACTTTGCAAAATCCAGACCAAGAATCAATGGAATGGGTCACGCATTTGCTTGACAATACAAGTAGTTAATATGCTAGCCAGCTGACAGGAAAATAAAAATGACAAGGAACAGTATTATTAATTTTTTGGTGGGGGCGTCCAGCACCTTCTCATTATTACTTGAACAGACAATAACCCTGAGGCAAGATGCATATTTCAATGGGCAATTACTGGCATATTGAGTTTTCAGCCAGCTCTGAAACTGTCATAAAAATGTAAACAATAATGGTATTTTCGAAAAGCTAAAGGACCACATCGGGAATAGTTAAAAATAGAGAAGTGAGAGCTGAAGTGAAATGGTACGTGTGATGAGTCCATTGAATTGTTGTCTAAATCAGTAGCAAGACTGCTGACCACTGAAGCAGGGGCACCGACTTGGGTACCAGGTTATGGGTGCCCAGTGCACGTGATGCAATATCATGACGTCACCTGACCCACATCCTCAGAACCTTACTTCTGATGACACCAGAAGTCAGGTTCCGAGGTCTTGCAAGGCCTCGGGCAGCATCTCTGAGCTCTTACGAGGCCTCAGACGTGACTTCCAGTGCTTCACAAGGCACCAGACATTGCGTTGTGGGCTCTGTGGTGTAGGTGCTAAGCACGCACAGCAATTTTTTAGTGGGCGCTCAGGCCCTAGTGCTCAGGTCATAGTTGACATATTGGCTTAGGCATTGGACCTATCCAACTATATCTGACTCCAGCCCGTCTGCTGGAAGTCCAAGAAGGGTTAACCACCAGTAGGGGGAGTCCTGCTGATGCACATCAACTAGGAGCTCCCCCGGGGTCATCGATAGGGGGCGTGCCTTAGGTCTTTTTGTAATGAAAATCAGGCACGTGTAATCTTTGGAGGTATGTGTGTAAGTGAATATGTAGTAAGTGGGCAATATGCTGGAAATTGGAATAAGTGTACAAAACCTGCAGGATATATGTGGATGTAGGGATCAAGGAAAGGGGCAGTTTGGAGGTAATACTAGGGAGTTTTCTCTTTTCTCTGTGAAATGTGACACAACATTGTTCTGAGTTTGTGGGGGACAGACACCCCCATGATCTCTACATCAAACAAAGGATTAGAATTTGAGCAAATTCATAAATTCATGAATTTAGCAAGGGCTGGGGGTAGGTCATCAAGGAAACAAAAGGCTGATAATGGCCTGCTTTGTTTGATAATGGTAAGCCACCGGGTGGAACGTAAGACTCTCTGTCCAGTAGCTTTTGGGATTGGACTACCATTGGCCTGGTGTTAGCTACAGGAAAAAATGTATTCTGCAATGGCTTTGAGAAACAGTGGTTGTCAGAGTGGCCAATGGGGGGCAGGATGCTGGAAGTGGAAGAGGTGGAATGGTTTTCTGCAAGTACTTCTGGGAAGAAGGCGGAGGATGTGAGCAGAACTCCATGTGGAGATTGAAGGGCAGCAGCCATGCTGGCTGGCTAGAGAAGAAGAAGAAGAAGAGTTTGGACTTGATATCCCACCTTTCAGTCTCCTTACGGAGTCTCAAAGAGGCTAACAATCTCCTTTACCTTCCTCTCCCACAACAAACACTCTGTGTGTGAGGTGTGTGAGGCTGAGAGACTTCAGAGAAGTGTGACTAGCCCAAGGTCACCCAGTAGCTGCATGTGGAGGAGCAGGGAAGCGAACTTGTTTCACCAGATTACGAGTCCACCGCTCTTAACCACTACACCACGCTGGCTCTTACAGAGAGATATAGTGATGGCACTTAGGATGCCATCCAAAGCTACACTACTGGGAAGGACAAGCTCCCCTTGGGAGATAAATTCTGTGAACTCTTTATCCCCATCTAAAATCAGGTTCAAATATGTGTAAATAAACTGTATCTCAAAGACACTGCAGATTCCACTGTGCCTCATTTAGAATCATAGAATCATAGAGGGCTGCTGTGTTGCTGGGGATGTTGCTTTTGTTTCAAACATTGCAAGCTTTGGATGGGATGGATTGTTTCAGGAGGTGGCAGAGGGATGTTTCTAGAGTTGTTTGGCAGCGCAGGAAGCCTTGAGTAAAACTTAAGATATTGATGGATGCCAAAGAAGGAGGTGGACCTGCCCTGCCAGACCTTTAAATTTCGTTGTGAACCATCTGCTTTTTGCTGGTTGAGAGAATGGCTGCTTCTTGAAAGCACTGAAGTGTTGGACAATGGCAGACGAAGTTGATGGACTATATGGAATTGGCGGAAATGACTGGCAAGATCCGAGACCAGGGAGATGAGTCGGTGGAAGAAGATTGGAAAAAGTTTAAAGACTATTTATAGAAATATTGTAAAATTAAGGAATGTTAGAAAAATGTTGGAATGAAGTTATATGGCTTTAGAAGAAATGTCATAAGGAATTAAATATAAATAGATTAATAGAAAATTAAAGGAAAAATAAGGCAAGAATGTGTTAAGATAATTATAGGATAGAAAACAGAGTAAGATGGAAAGGAATTGCTGAAACAATTAATAGATGTGGAATACAAAAAGGGAGGTGTGAGGAGGTCGCTGGAAATAAGTGAATGAAATATAAGATATTGAAAATGAGGTGTTTTTAAATTGTTTTTGTTTGTTTTTGCTTTGTTTTGTTAGTCCATGTAGTGTTTTTGTATTGTATTTGTATTGTTTTTTCTCTTTTCTTTTTTGTTTGTAGTGTTGTGTTGAAAATGTTGAAAAAGTAATAAATATCATTTTTTTTAAAAAAATAGAATCATAGAATCATAGAGTTGGAATAGACCACAAGGGCCATCGAGTCCAACCCCCTGCCAAGCAGGAAACACCATCAGAGCACTCCTGACATATGGTTGTCAAGCCTCTGCTTAAAGACCTCCAAAGTAGGAGACTCCACCACACTCCTTGGCAGCAAATTCCACTGTCGAACAGCTCTTACTGTCAGGAAGTTCTTCCTAATGTTTAGGTGGAATCTTCTTTCTTGTAGTTTGGATCCATTGCTCCGTGTCCGCTTCTCTGGAGCAGCAGAAAACAACCTTTCTCCCTCCTCTATATGACATCCTTTTATATATTTGAACATGGCTATCATATCACCCCTTAACCTCCTCTTCTCCCAAAGGAAACACAAACCCTGGTTAAGTGCCAAGCCCCCTGAAATCTCCCACTGCTGAACGGAGATTGGGGTGGCCTGTAACCATATCCTTGGCTGGCTCCTTGCTGCTGAACCACCTCCTACCTTTATATGGAGCAGTAGACCCCCATTTCCTTGTGGCAGAAACAATGGCCTGTGATATAGACAGACCTGCTGGAAATATTGGGTAATTGGGCATGTACTCCATTAATGAGGGTAAGGACAGGAGGCCCAACATTTGACCTTGGGAATCAGGCCGCTGAGCCCTAAGATTCAATCCCTGGACACATCTCTAAGCTAAGAAGATAAAATTCATTTCTTAGACATTATGGTCAATAAACAAAATGATCAATAAAAGAGCACAATATTAGGGACCATGGAAGTAAGTTCAGTTGTGTGTTTTAAATACAGGAAGGCCTTTTTATTGATTTGTTTAGAGCAAAGGGGTGTTAACGATGCTTGGATGTTAACCGCAGTTCTATTGCACTTTATGTTTTAGACTGCTATGCAGCAGCTAAATAAAAGCTGGAATTGATTTTTATGCTAACTCCAAGCTTGTGTTTCTGAAGTATTATAGCATGCATTAAGCATTCAATTTATGTCTTGCAGCTTACCAAAAATACAAATGTAGCCTTTTTATATTAAATAAACCTCTTATAGGATCTATCCCTCTCTTGCTTTTTCTCACTCACCCAACTAAATAGAAAATGTGTTTGTTGTATGGTTGCAGTTTCCTTTGCAGTTTTTCTTTGCCAGCTGGAATGGAACATGGTTGAGGAGCGAGATTTCCTCCCCTCCCCTTTCGTTCAAGGTGAATTATGAAGTAGAAGAGCTGCTTCTACTCTCATTCTTACTCTTCCATAACTCAATTTGATTCTGGTGAAATGATTCACAATTTTTACTGGTTGAAATAGCTACCTTCTTTTTCACTGCAGGGAACTATAAGAGGGGTGGGAAGACTTCAGGCTTGTGGGATCTCCTCCTCCCCTTCCCCTCTTCTCCTTTTTTCTCTTGAATTTTATTCTTCAATGGGAGCCAGGTAGGGATGGAGGAACCTTCTGGTTTCTGTTTCTCTCTGTTTATTTGTTTTCTGAATCTTAAGCCTAGTTCTCTGTATTTTCACATCAGTTTGCAATTTTTCTAAAAAAGTTGTCCTCATGAAAATTCATCAGTTTCCTCTCCTAATATACAATCATATTTATGCCCAATTTTGCCCAACGCAGGTATCTGCCCCCTTACATGGGGGTTACATTCTGGGGCCCCACATGCATTAGAGCAATCCTATAGAAGTCATGTAGCTGTTAATATGAAAACACCACCATGTCAAAGAGCCACCACAATGGCTATCATTGCTATTGACACACAGCCACCACAAGTTTGTCTCTAAGCACACCCTACAGGAGTAGAAAATGAATATAAAATTCTTTGTCCTAATTAGCATCAACAATTGGCCAATAAGGCCAGCTGGTCTTGATTGCATGCACTGCCATTTAATACGATTGTCAGTAGTGGCCCACCACACAATGACAAGCAAATGTGAAAGTTTGGCAAAATAGTGTGACATCACTGACAAAAACCACATGTCACAACAACCAGTAGGAATCCATAACAGTGTGGACAAAGAAAAAGAAGGAAAGCAGCAGCCAAAGGAAGCAATATCAAAGCATGGTTAGTTTCTTGTTTTGTCGCAACTACTTTAAATGTTAACTTGCTTCTATTTATGCACGTATTATGAAAGCCATGTATAAATACTGGAATTTGTATTCAATGTCAGAATAAATGAAATAACACTCATTTGGATCCCAGTTACATAAGTCACCTCACAGTGATTTCAGCTTCTTATGTCTCCTCTGGACAAGGAAGGGTATTGTGACCTGGTAGCGGCAGAGTATTCAGCCCTGGTGGTATGAAAAAGAGCTCCAATTTCCCAGGACCAGAGGCACAATCTAAGTACAATTTTGAATAAGGGACTCTTGATATTTGCTTACAATTTCATGCAGGGAACAGAGCCTTATTTGTAGTTATGTCTCTGTTAGAGAATCACAACCACTGCAATGCTAGGGGCAGCTGGAATGGCTGCTTTGCTCTTCTGTCTTCCCAGTGCTGTGTGCCACTGCTGGTTACCAAGGAGGAGAGGGGTAAGGCAGCAGCAAGCTCAGCAGTGCAGGCGCAGCCTCGGGAGCACTGGATTGACCCTGCTGGGGTGTTCACACCGCGCTGAACTCTTAGCTGCCTTGCCCCTCCCCAGGGCCGGATTTAGGTTTGATGAGGCCCTAAGCTACTGTAGGTAACGGGGCCCTTTATATGTCCAGCTGTCCTTGGTCAGCAACAAATTATTGCTATTTTTTGTGTTGAATATATGCTATATGGTCATTTATGGACCTAATACAGTGGTGCCCCGAAGACGAATGCCTCACAAGACGAAAAACTCGCTAGACGAAACAGTTTTGCGGTTTTCGAGCTGCTTCGCAAGACGAATTTCCCTATGGGCTTGCTTCGCAGGACGAAAACGTCTTGCAAGTTTGTTTCCTTTTTCTTAACACCGTTAACACAGTTGCGACTTGACTTCGAGGAGCAACTCATAGAACGCGGTGTGGTAGCCTTTTTTGAGGTTTTTGGTGATTTTTGAAGCTTTCCCAAAACTTTTCCGACATCGTGCTTCGCAAGACGAAAAATTCGCTAGACGAGAAAACTCACGGAACGAATTGATTTCGTCTTGCGAGGCACCACTGTAGGTATCTAAAGCCACTTGAACATAACAAAATATGTATTTTATCAAAGTAATTGTTGAACTGAAATACAATTAAGAAGTAGTATATTAACAGTGGAAAAAAATTGAGGGGCCCAAGAGAGTAGGGCCCTAAACTATAGCTTGTTTAGCTTATACAGTGGTACCTGGGTTTGCAACCATTTTGGATTACAACCACATTAAATCCTGAAGTGTGTGTCCCCCCTTTTTTATTACAAAAAGGCCCCACTGGCGAAAGCGCACCTTGGGTTACAACCTGTTTTGGTTTACAACCGGACCTCCGGAATAGATTATGGTTGTAAACCAAGGTATCACTGTATGCAAATCCAGCACTGCCCCTCCCCCCTAAGCAACTAGCAGCAGCTCACGGCATTGGGAAGACTGGAGAGCAACAAAGCCCCACCCACTCAGACCACCATTAAAAATACACTCCCTATGTGTTCAGGTTTCCAAAACACACTGAGTCCTTATGTTTATACCACTTTTGGCCCCTAAGGACCCTTCTATATGCAGAGCAGCTAGCTAAAGGAGGGTCAGGGGCCAGGCCAGTAGAGGGTAGTAAAGTTGGGAGCAATTCCATTCCACCCCCTCTTCCCTCAATACATTTACTCCTCTCATTGCCACACCATGATATCTATGCTCCACCTCCACAGGTGGAGATACCAGTGCTTCTGAATGCCGGTAATACTGTGTCCAGTTCTGGGTGCCACAGTTTCAGAAGGAGATTGACAAGCTAGAACGTGTGTGGAGGAGGGTGACCATGATGACCAAGGGTCTGGAAACCATGCCTTATGAGGAACGGTTGAAGGAGCTGAGTATGTTTAGTCTGGTTAAGGCTGAGTAGAGATATGATAGCCATCTTCAGATATCTAAAGGGCTGTCACATGGAAGATAGAGCAGGCTTGTTTTCTTCTGCTCAGGAGGGTAGGATTCGAACCAATGGCTTCAAGCTACAAGAAAGGAGATTCTGACTGAACATCAGGAAGAACCATCTGATAGTAAGAGCTGTTTGACAGTGGAATGGACTTCCTTGTAATATGGTGGGCTCTTCTTCCCTGGAGGTTTTTAAGCAGAGGTTGGATGGCCATCAGTCATGGATGCGTTAGTTGAAATACCTGCATTGCAGGAGGTTGGACTAAATGACCCTCAGAGTCTCTTCCAACTCTACAACTCCACAATACTACGATTCTGTGCTGGAGGGGACCACAGGAGGGGAGAGTGCTCTTGTGATTGGGTCCTGCTTGTAGTTTCCCCCAGGTAACTTGTTGGCCCCTGTGAGAAGATGGGGCCCTAGATTGGCCTGATCCAGCAGACTCTGCTTACGTTCTTCAGCATGGCGGCAATTCCTAAAAGGATCATGCTGGGCTTCCACCCCTCTGTTCTTCTTTCCATCCATCCCATCTCTGCCTCTTTCATGGGGAGGGAGAGAGCTGAGAACATAAACAACTGAGGGGGGAAGAGAGAAAAGGGAAGAGCGAAGAAAACCAGGAGACCTTTCAATTTTCTTCCCCTACATAAACCATCATAGCAGAAGTTTACCGGCTTGCCTGAGTTATGTCAGAACTATTCAATAAAGGGAAATGAAACAAAGACTAATAATCTCCATTAGGCTGTATAAATCAGAAAAGCCATCTAGCTCGCTCCGAGGATTTACTCAGTGAGCTACCTGAACTGAATGTAATGTATGATCCGGTTCCTTATATATTTGAGAATTCTAGTCAGCTTGTTCACCATTGTTGCTCATAACCTGCCTGGACTGGGTGTGGCCTGAGGGAACTGAATCTCTGCCACAGGTTGATCTTCCTCACTGATGCTGCTAGATTGCCACAGGGAAGGTAAAGCAAAGGAACAGGTGTGTTGCAAAGGGGCTGATGCAATGAAGGGGGGGAAGCTTTCCCTTTCTTTAAGTTTAAACTCACAGAAAGTTTAATGTGTTCTCAGCTCCTGCTTAGCCCTCTGGTGAATCGTTCTGTAAAAATGGCACCTTGGTGTTGCATATATATTGTCCCTATATGACTTTCCTGGCATATTTATTCAGTTTACTAGTCAAAGCTAGTTTCATGGTACACTAAGCCCAGCAGGGTCAACACCTAAGCTATGAAAATCAAGCTGTCTCTTTTCTCTCTGCTTCATACATCATCATCAGCCCAAGCCAGATAATGGAAAGCAAGGATTCTGACCCGGAATGATGATTATTGCTTCTGCTTTCAAAATGCAGGAGGCAGGATGAGTTGAAATAAAATGAAATAAAATCCCGTGTTGTTTTCTTGCCCCAAAATTAGCTATGCAAAAGGAACGGATTGTAACATGGAGGCGGAATTCCAGGTCTGGGGGGCCAAATGTGGCCTTCTAGGCCTCTGTATCAGCCCCTGAAACTCACGCCAGACTGCAACCCCTCCCTTGCCACACCTCCTCTCTCCAGACCACACCCCTTACCAATCCTACTTTGCATTCTCCTTGAGTGTTTTGGCATAGCTGGGTAGCTCCATTGGTAGAGCAGAAGACTCTTAATCTCAGAGTCATGAGTTTGAGTCCCACATTGAGCAAAAGATTCTTGCATTGCAGGGGATTGGGTGATATGATCCCGGTGGTCCCTTCTGTGGTGATCACACAGGGTCCCCGGACATTTAATGATCTATTGATCCCTGTGCCGCCACTGTGCTCGCTTCGCCGCTGCCACCAACCAGTTACTCTCTGGTAAAACACTGAGTCCAGACAGTTGTTAAAAGTGAGCCAAAAAACCCCACAAGTTTATTTTACAAACATTAACAAGTTTATGTTTTTTCCGATAATATTCCTGTCAGTACCTTAACTTTAGTTTCTTTACCGGCCTATACCTTCCTAATACCTTCTGACTGATTATCTCAACTGTTTGACTGACTCCTCTTAACAAATTCTCTCACTCTCTCACCCCAGACTAGCTCAACCCACAGACTTATCTTATCTGTCTCTTCTAACTCCAGACTGTCTTCTCAACCACCCTAACTCTAACTCCCCCCCCCCTGAAAAAACCTCTGTGCTTAAACCTTATACAGTGGTACCTCTGGTTACGTACTTACCAGTAATTTGTTCTGGAGGTCCATTCTTAACCTGAAACTGTTCTTAACCTGAAGCACCACTTTAGCTAATGGGGCCTCCCACTGCTGCCATGCCGCCACTGCCCGATTTCTGTTCTCATCCTGAAGCAAAGTTCTTAACCCAAGGTACTATTTCTGGGTTAGCAGTGTCTGTAACCCAAAGCGTATGTAACCCGAGGTACCACTGCACACAGTTAACTCTGCCCCCTGGGTTCCCATAGGTTAGTCATTTTACAATTAGTTAACCCTTTCCCTATGAACCCAGTATGATGTCACACACCTGGGAGGGCAAACGCCACACCTTACAGTTCTATGATTCTATGAAATACGACTTTGAACTTTGATAATATGGTTTCTGCTTGCCAGCACAGAAGACAGAGAGGTGTGTCTGTGTAGAAACTAGCCAACTATGCTAAGGTAACATTTACATTCAATTCTCCACCTGCTTTTGCCTCTGCCGCCCCCCACCTCCAATGGCATGTGGTTGTTCAGAATGGAATGCAGCCCTCAGGCTGAAAACAGCTATCTGTTTCTGCATTATAGGGCCATTGTGCTAGGCGATGTAGTGAAGCTCTCCAATGAGAAGAAAATGAAGGTTAGGAAGAAGACACCTTAGACTGCAAGGCGAACTTCCTCCTGCACCTGTTGGGTAACAGTACTACTGCCACTCCTCACAATGATGGCAGAAGGTAGGGAAAGCCTGCCTGATCCAGGCCTGTTCACCACACCAGCTCAAAGCTGGCCCAGAGAATGGCCAATATCAGGTTTGGTGCTTGCCAGCACTGGCTGTGAGAGACAGAGAGCATTGAGTGGATCCCAGACCCGTTCAGTCCAACCTTGGAGCACCACATTTTAGGACTGTCTGCTGGGCTTGTTCAGTGGGTGGAAGCGGGAGCTCTGTGCCAGTGGAGGAGAGATGGAAGCATCACCATTGTCAGCTAGTGGGTGGCCAGCTGAGTTGGCAGAAGCAAGCAGAGGGATGTCTCCATTCAATCCAAACCTCCACGGTCTGGTGTAAGCATGTGTGTGTGTGTGTGGATTGCAGCCTTAGTTTGAAATTATATGAAAGCAAAAGCATGAGATCGAATGGGGAACCAAGATTTGAATTAGAGGAGCCTGGCTGAAAACAAGAAAGCTTTGTGAAGTCACCAAGCAAAGGTCATGGAAGAAGTGGTGAAGTGTGCAAATATGGGGATGTTACCAAAGATTGCACTTCCTTGGCTGAATGAGGAACCTCAGCAACTCATCATGTTTGACTTCAATATAAGTTGGTAGATAGTTCTTGCAATGAGTCAGAGGCCATGGTTGGCACCAATGATATGGGGCAATGTGCTTATGACATCCTAGAAGCTCTGGGCTGCTCTTAGGCATCTGGTTGGCCGCTGTGAGACCAGGATGTAGGCTAGATAGGCTATTGGCCTGAACCAGCAGACTCATCTTATGCTCTTATTTTCTCAAACATTACACACACTCCATCTGAGCTCTTCCTCAGCTTGGATTTTACAGCAGCACCAGCAGCAGCAGCAACAACAGCAACAACAATTTTATTTTATTATGTGAGACTATGGAAAATGAGCGAGGTCCCAACTAAAGAAGAATGGCAACTTAAACTGATGGAATATGCGCAGCTTGCGGACCTAACATATAGAATAAGAAAAGAAGAAGAACATACATTTTAAGAAGATTGGAAAATGTATATTGAATATATGGGGGGAAATTGTGTGCACTTGAAATCGTTGGCAGCAGTAAGATAAATTCAACACTGTAAATAAGTTTAGATGGATGTGATAATGGAATACTGAATGGTTTAGTTTATGTAAAATATGCAGGGATTTATGTTATGCAAAATGAACCCTGGAAAGAGAAGAAGGGGAGTCATTGATATTTTAAGGTTCTTTAAATGAATATTCTAAAATGTAAAACAGAAAATATATTAAAAATTATGGGGGGGATGAAAGACTCTTTAACTATCCCAGCTGCCAGCATCTTTGGTACAGCATTTGGTGCAGCAAAATTTACAAATTAGGTAAACAGGATATTTCAAATCTTATTGGCACTGTATATAATTTCCTGCCAAAATGTCCATCAAGGGTGGATAAATACTTGTATTTCTTCCCATTTATAATATAATCCACTTTTTTTTTTACCATCTCCCTTATATTTGATATGTCTCAGTCCACCTCCAGAGCTGATTGGGGGGGAGAGAGAGAGAGAGGAAGACAAAGTTCTATTGCATAGGCAGAAGTACTTGCACTAATGGGACAACTTTGTTGGCTACAACCCTAAGCGCTACACATGGAATACACTAACCTGTGTTATGCCTGTACACACAAGCACATTAGCATATCTGATGCCAGCATTTTTGTTTTGATCCCGTGCAGAACAAAACTAGGAAGAAAGCTGCTATGCAACAAAGGGAGGGTCCTCCATGTGAGTGTGCTTACCATGAAACCTGAAATTTGTGATAACTATGGGTAACTCAGATGACCCGTTAACCACTTGCCCAATGCAACCTGACCTTGAGAATAAAAGATCAACGATATGTAAATTGCCCTTTGCTCCCTCTATGTTCAAAGTGCCCAACCCTAAACTGCAATGAACATTTCACCTAAAGCTGTTTGGCATGATGGATCAGCTCATTCTGCACCTTGCTAGTCCCCATGTTTTGCTGGGTAATGCCATAAAAATGCTAAAAATGTAATTAAGAGCCCAACTGAATATTATGTGGCATGTTGAGCAGTGCCTCCAGCTTCCTACAGCCTCTTGCTTAATATGCTTCCCTTGCTGAAAAGCACATCTCCTAAAAGCTTCATTGCAAATTTTCCATTTTCGCTTATTGTTATGTTTAGCATGCAATTGGCAATCGGCACCTGCATTTGAATGGAACTCAGCGTGGCCTCCGCTATTGATTAATTTGTGCTAATTAAAAACAGCAGTGATTCTGCAGAAAAAGAAATATGTGTAAGTGTCAATAAATTACAGGAAATTTCTTAGATTAAAGTTGGCCAATTTCTGCTTGAAAATAACTAAACAAATGTTAATGGCCTTTCCCAAGGAGCTGGATGCATCCACAGGGATTCTGGAAAGGCTGCAAAACCATTTGTCAAAGCCTCTTATTGAGTTATGTAGGGCAAGTTCATGCCAGCTTTTTTTTCCTCCCTAAGATACATCCCAGGAAAACTGGAGCTTTTCACAGGAAATCAGAAGTACAGTCACTCATTAGTACTCTCCTCATGGGCTCAATGCTTGAATATATATTTGGTGGCTTCTCAATTTCAGGTATTTCAAAAAGATCCAGATTATGAAGATCCATTTCATTCTGGTTTCTGGCCCAGTTTTGGTATGGAAACAGTCTAGTTCTTTGCCAGGAACTAAACCGGAGTTTCATTGACTATGCAAAAGCCTTTGACTGTGTTGACCACAGCAAACTATGGCAAATTCTTAAAGAAATGGGAGTGCCTGATCACCTCATCTGTCTCCTGAGAAATCTCTATGTGGGACAAGAAGCTACAGTTAGAACTGGATATGGAACAACTGATTGGTTCCAAATTGGGAAAGGAGTACGGCAAGGTTGTATATTGTCTCCCTGCTTATTTAACTTATATGCAGAATTCATCATGCGAAAGGCTGGGCTGGATGAATCCCAAGCCGGAATTAAGATTGCCGGAAGAAATATCAACAACCTCAGATATGCAGATGACACAACCTTGATGGCAGAAAGTGAAGAGGAATTAAAGAACCTTTTAATGAGGGTGAAAGAGGAAAGCGCAAAATATGGTCTGAAGCTCAACATCAAAAAAACGAAGATCATGGCCACTGGGCCCATCACCTCCTGGCAAATAGAAGGGGAAGAAATGGAGGCAGTGAGAGATTTTACTTTCTTGGGCTCCATGATCAGTGCAGATGGTGACAGCAGTCACGAAATTAAAAGACGCCTGCTCCTTGGGAGAAAGGTGATGGCAAACCTAGACAACATCTTAAAAAGCAGAGACATCACCTTGCCAACAAAGGTCCGTATAGTAAAAGCCATGGTTTTCCCAGTAGTGATGTATGGAAGTGAGAGCTGGACCATAAAGAAGGCTGATCGCCGAAGAATTGATGCTTTTGAATTATGGTGCTGGAGGAGACTCTTGAGAGTCCCATGGACTGCAAGGAGATCAAACCTCTCCATTCTGAAGGAAATCAGCCCTGAGCGCTCACTGGAAGGACAGATCGTGAAGCTGAGGCTCCAATACTTTGGCCACCTCATGAGAAGAGAAGACTCCCTGGAAAAGACCCTGATGTTGGGAAAGATGGAGGGCACAAGGAGAAGGGGACGACAGAGAATGAGATGGTTGGATGGTGTTCTTGAAGCTACCAGCATGAGTTTGATCAAACTGCAGGAGGCAGTGGAGGACAGGAGTGCCTGGCGTGCTCTGGTCCATTGGGTCACGAAGAGTCGGACACGACTAAACGACTAAACAACAACAACAACAAACCGGAGGAATGGTTTTGTTGGTTCTGCATAGTAGCTTTCAGTAGCTTTGATCATTGTTTTATCTTCGACTTCCTGGCCAGTACAGGACTTGAGGACACTGTCCTACAGTGGATCTGGTCCTTCCTGGAGGGAGAAACCTTGGAAGCTAGCAGGGCTTTTTTCCAGCAGGAACTCACTGGATCTCACTTCTGGCACCTCTCAGGTGGGCACCACTGACATAATAAGAGAACAAGGGAGGCGTTCATGGTGAGTTTGGGTACCTCTTTTCCTAGAAAAATAGCACTGAAAGGTGGCATTAGAGACTCTTGCTCATCATCATAGCCATTGGCTTGTGGTACCTGTCAGGGTTCTATTCTGTTCCCCATACATCTATGTAAAACTGCTGGAGAAGGCCATCGGGGAATGTAGGGTGGAGTGGCAAATGGCACTGAGCTCTATCTCTCCTTCAGTTGCAGTCCAGGGAAGTTGCTGACGGCCCAGGGTATGTGCACAGTACCACCTGAAATGAGTAGCTCAGCAACATTCCTGGTAAGTCAAGCTGCTTCTCTGGGAACAGGAATTTGTCCAGTATAGGATAGGGTGAAACTCCATGGGTTTTGACACTATCACTGGATGCTCAGTTGGCCAGTTGTGCCCTTGCCCAGAGTGCAGATGTGGTCATGGTATCACATGTCTTATTAGGACTACTGCAATGTGCTGTATGCCTTTGAAAAGTGGCTGCAAACTTCTGTTGGCCCAGAGTGCAGAAGCGAGGTTATTCACTGAAGTTGCCTTTTGGGATCATGTACCTTCACTGTTGAAACAGCTGCACCGGAGTCTGACTTGTTTCCAGGCTCAATAAAAAGTACTAATGATGACCTTTTTACAGCCCTTTATGGCTTGGGACCAAGTTATCCGAAGAACTGCCTTCTACTGCATAAACCTGCCTGCTTAAAACAAATGCTTTACAAATTATAGGAAAGTCCTGTTCACAACCTCAGCAGCACAGGACACCTTGAAAGCAAGATTCTAGCCTGGCTGCACTTCCTGATTCGACCATGTCGCCATGCAACTTCTTTCCAGGAACACTTGCCAGGCTAGAATCCCACTGCAAGTACAAATGGAGTACTGTAAATCTGGTTAAAGTGTGGGTGGGTGGGAATCTCTCAATCGCTTAATTATAGTCATAAAGAAACACAAGCACACACACCAGTCCCTCAAAACATCCTTTTAATGCAAAGTTATGCAGCTGCACCTGCTGCCCTTTCCTGACGCATACCGCCAATGTGGCCATGCAGTAGTTCTTCTGCCTCTGATGCCGTGTCAATCACGAGATTGACCAGTCACCACGAGACCCTTGGGCAACTGGGATGGGGGCAGTGCTACTTTTGAAGGAGAGTCTTGCTTAGCTCCTGTCCACAATGGCTGCCCACCTTTTGAATTTACCTAAAATGCAGTGCTCCAGCCTACATATCTGTAAAATCTACAGTATAGGCTAGAACATCACATTTCTGATAAATTAAGATGGCTGCCAGACACTGTGGATGGGAGCCGGGCCTGGCTCCCCTTCAAAATCAACACTGCTGCCTGCATCACTCCTAAATGGTCATCCAGGGGCCTGCAACATAGCTGGATGGGTCTGGCAAGGAGCCCTTCTGAGTCCCTGAGAGTTTGGGCAAGTGCCTGACGTCTGGGCTTGGAGGACAGGAAGTGGATAGCTGCCAGAGAAGGGCTGGCGTTTGGGTCTTTTGAGTACTGGAAGCCTCCTTGAGACTTTTTTGAGCTGTCACCATTAACACCTGCAAATGCATTTTTGGGACGAGCACAAGGCTCTTCACCCATCTCTGAACAATTGCAGGGGGGTTATCCTCTCCCCCCCAAAACCCTTTATCAACTCAATACAGCTCACCTGCCCTACCAGTGAAGTTTCAACTGAGAGATAAAAAATGATGCATGAAAATGGGTGTAGAGGGGTTACCCTGCACAGCGCATGGGAGTGAACACCAAAAGGTAATAGGGGAGGGAAAATGATGTGGGTTTAGGTGGGACGGCAGGGGTGGTGGTGGAAGAATTTGAAAGCACATAAACATAGAAGAATATGAAATGGTCTAAGACGGTCTTCAGATGCAGATATGTATATAATCCATATTTGAAGTTTCCTTCCGCCTTAGTTATTACAGACAGCTGGGGAAGGGGGAGGGGTGGCAGGGGGCTGCTTTGAAAAACGTTTCACCCCTGTGTCCCTTTCACTGATTATATTTCAAAGCCTTTTCAGAGAGGGAGGAGGGGAGGACAAGTGATGTGCAAAGACTAAAAAGCCAAGATCAGCAGTAATTCTGTTGGCACAGTATTTCATTGGCTGCTGGCAATCGCCGCTCTGTTGCCTTGTCTCGGAGAGTAAGGAATTAATGATCACATTTCCAATCATTGACTGCTGTATATCAGATACTTGGCGGCTTCTCCTCTGACTCAGTGAGGCTGTCACCATCTAGAAAGATTAGATTTAAAGAATAGCCAGATGTAACACTGGGGCCATGGGAGAAAGAACCAGAAACGGTTCAATGCAAGGGGTAGAACTGTGCTGCTTTAACTGTGCTGCTTTCTTGCCAAAGCTCCAGTCCCAATACGATCTACTCAGAAGCAAATCCCATTGACTCAGTGTGATATACATCCAAGTGAAAATGGGTCGGACTGGGTTGAAGGAAATGAAAGTGATTATATTGTTCTTTTTGTGTGTATTGCATCATCTCTCAAAACACACAATGCCCTTGGTCCTCTGATCTGCATAGAGACACAGGCAGGCCCACACAGCCCGTGTGGACACATCTATGTCACAGTGCTCACCTAGACCTAAGGATAGTTCACGTTTAAAGGCAGCTGGATAGCTCAGTTGGTTAGAGCATGGTCTTATAATGCCAAGGTTGCAGGTTCCAGAGGGTTGGACTTAGATGGTCCCCAGGGTCCTTCCAACTCTACAATTCTATGATTCTACCTGATTCACACTTTCCAAAACTCAGGGATTCCAGCACATACCATAAAGCGAGGTTTGCATACTGAAAGTAGGTTGAAGCGCTCTGTTGCTCTAGCTAGCACAATAAATTCACTTTCATTTTTGCAGTTAGGAAAGTGAGGAGAAAATGCACTGAAAGAGCTGAGCTGAATGGATAGTCATTGGGAAAGCATATGAACCCAACAAGCAAATCAGGATAAAGTCTCACTGTTGTATAACTGCCCCTGCAAACAAATCTGAACTAATGCTCAATAAAGACTGGACACAGTCTAACCTCCATGTAGGCAGAACAGAAGAAGAAGAAGAATTTGGATTTGATATACTGCTTTATCACTACCCGAAGGAGTCTCAAAGCGGCTAACATTCTCCTTTCCCTTCCTACAAACACTCTGTGAGGTGAGTGGGGCTGAGAGACATCAGAGAAGTGTGACTGGCTCAAGGTCACCCAGCAGCTGCATGTGGAGGAGCGGAGACGCGAACCCGGTTCCCCAGATTACGAGTCTACTGCTCTTAACCACTACACCACACTGGCTGAATGCTGGCCGTCACACTCACATTCTTTGTACATGCTCCTGATTTAATGGCATTGCCTCAGTACTACTGTCTATACACATACAGTGGAACCTCAGTTTTTGAATGTAAGGTAATCCGTTCCGGAAGATGGTTCGACTTCCAAAACGTTTGAAAACCAAGGCGTAAAGGGCTGTTGGCAAATTCAATTGAGAATATGGAAAAACATGCAGTGGAAGCTGTTCAACTTCTGAGGTGCATTTGAAAATGGAAGCATTTACCTACTTCTGGGTTTTCGGCTCGGCATTTGGGTTCTGAAACGTTCGGCTTCCGAGACGCTCAAAAACCGAGGTTCCACTGTATCAGCTTGTATAAATATATATGGTCTATGTTAGTGTGGGGACATGTTGACAAGAAAGAGAGACAGAAATCCTTTATGTGTCAGTCTTGGGCTCCTAGCACAGACCATGATGCTGCTGGCATCTTTTTCTGTGTGAAGGAGAAGCCAATTTGAGCTCCCCAGTCGCTGTCAGCGGCTGCTGTTTCTACCATTCTGTTTCTTTTCTCCTATTACTGTAATTACCGAAACCCAATTAGTGCAACACTTAATAATGATATAAAAACCTTGATAGTTCAGGGAGTGGCCTCCAAAAAAACCTATACAGGACGAGTAAACCAAATTGCTTGGTAATTATTGATGTGAATGGCATTGTAAGCAGTAGGATTCTTCGGTTTGTGACAATACTGTTAGCTGATTTTCGAGTGGGAGGAACGAATCCCCAGGAAAGAGAAGTGTTACGATACCTGACACACTGCCTGAGAATATAATACACAGGCTTTGCCGCAAAGCGATCTATTTATGTCACTTATTGCAGGGTTCAGTGTCATGTCTGTATTTCACCCCTTGCGCAGTGCAAAGCATCATGGGAAGAACAAGGGCTTAAAATGTCAGCTTAGCATTAAAGGCCTGAACTTCCCGGCATTAGAATCAGGTGACCAAGAGGAAATCCGATCCAGGACATAGTATCCATCTCCTCAGAGGTATGCGCCAGATCAAAAAGAATTGTTATAGGCTTCTATTTTTCATTAGGTCAGACAGTAGCCGTTCCCTGATTCCTTGGTCACACTAGTTATCTGTCCAGGAATGGAAAGCATAAATCACTTTTTTAAAAAAGTGTGGCTTTATCAGTACATTGATCTATAAGTTCATATATAATTTCTGGATCAGGCCAGTGGCCCATCTAATCCAGTACCCTGTTCCCAAAGTTTTCAGCCAGATGCCTATAGGAAGTCCATTTATATATTGGTAACATTTTATGTCAACGTATTATTAATATTTGCACTTACGGGAGTTTTAAAATGAATATTATAGATAGTTAGCTGCAAATCTCTTGAAGGTTTTATGTTTATAAATTTTAAATTTTAAAAACGCATATGCTAAATAAAAATAACTTTTTCTAACAGCACCCCCAGACTGCTGTGGCCAAAATAGGGTCATTGAGTAGGCTTGCCATACGTCCAGAAAATTCTGGACATACCAGGAAATCGGATGCCAAAAATGGCGTCCTGGGGGAAAATTTTGAATTTTAAGAGATGTCCAGAATTTCCCATATGTATGGCAACCCGGGTTTCTTCGGTTTTCTTTCCCGCTGAGTAGCAGAAGAATTGCCCCCCCCCTTACGTGGGAGACCCAAAGTGCGCTCGTGCCCCCTGCCTTCCCACACACTGTGTTGTTTCCATTTTCAATTATTGTGATGTTGTGAAGCCTATAATGCACCACAGCAGCTAGCAACCTTGAGCCTGAAAGGAGGGGCCTTTAGTACTTAGCATAGTTACCCATGAAAGAATTACAGCCCAATCCTATGCCATCCACTACGAAGCAATTCCTGTTCAGTGGGAGATCAATGGCAGACACAGCCATCTTCTGGAATTCACATTTATTCAAATTTCACAATGCTGTTCTCCAACCGAGCAATGTGTACAAAAAATGCATATACAAAAATGTGCATTAAAATTAATATACTGGTGAGAAAAACACACACACGTGTATTATATTAGGGGAAATTGCAAAATGTATATACAATAAAAGTCAAAAATGCATACAAAATGTATATATTAGGAGAAATTCATGATGAATTTTCATGAGGGCTTTTTTTAATGGCACAAGTTAATTGGGAAATGTGGAGAAACAGAGTGGAAAAACGAGAAATGGAGAGAAGCCAAAATTGACAGACTTGCCCATCAGTAGCAGCAGGGTCACAAGAGTTAGTATAAGAAGTTCCATAAAAGAATAGTGTCCTTCACGATTACTCCCATAGGAGTGTTATACTCACTCACAACAATAATATTTTAAAAACCACAGAATGGGAGAGACATGCCAGCAGAACAAAGGCAGTTCCATTTTGCACAACCTGCCGGCTGTCCTTTATTACCATCTCATCTGGATTCATATCAGGAGTGAGAACATCTCTAACAAAAAGCAGCAAATATTAGTTGTTAAATATGAAATGTTAAGCTGTTATTGGCTGGAGTGGATTTCAAGGTTCATTTGAGTGACCTCCACAGGGTGAAATAATGGGCTACAGACAAAACAATGGCTCAGCAGCAGTAGGTAAGAAGGATAATGCACAGACTTGTATCTTAACTTGCATCTAATTTGCCTTTCACAAACTACATTGACTTCAAGGCCATCGACTCGCTTTGACTTTACAGAGGCACAGGGTGGTTTCTATGGCTCCATTTCCAAAGTCTCCTGAGAGAGGAAGCTCAGAAGAGAATATGAATTATTCACAATGGAATAGCACAGAAATACATAACCTTTTACTAAAGGATCAGATTCAGGACCAATGGGATGCTGAGTGGTTAATTTAGGCCACAGACTCACAAGAGTCATTTGAAGTAGGCCTCATTGAAAGCATTGAGTATAAAGGCATACCATTTTATTCTGGTTTCAGTAATCTATAAAAAATAACACCCTCTCACAACCACTAACATGATTTCCACTCCATACATAGAAGGGTTGGGGAGGCTCCATGTGTGAATATGAAACGGTGATGATTTTGCCTAAGATATATACTTGTGGATATTAATTTAGTAGTTTTGTGGAACTTCAAATTGCTATTGAGATGTCCTTCCAGCTGTGAGGAAGCCACCCATTGATCAAGAGCTTTTTCATGGTGGGAAGTAGGTTTCAATGGCCTAACCGCCTGATCCATGAAACCTTATCGTGATTAAACTAGCAGCCCTTACCCCAGACCCACCAGGTGTCCCTTTTTCCAGGGACACCCCTGATTTAGAGAAGCTGTCCTGGTTTCTGATTTGATCCTGGAATGTCCCACTTTTCCTTAGGATGTCCCTATTTCCATTGGAGAAATGTTGGATGATGTGGAGTTCTCTAACCCCCAAGCCATCTGAAGGCAATCCTGTATAGGGAAGGTTTTGGGTTGTTTTTTTTAAAAAAATGTTTAATGTTTTAATGGGACGCGGGTGGCGCTGTGGTTTAAACCACTGAGCGTAGGGCTTGCCGATTGGAAGGTCGGCGGTTCAAATCCCCGTGACGGGTTGAGCTCCCGTTGCTTGGTCCCAGCTCCTGCCAACCTAGCCATTCAAAAGCACATCAAAGTGCAAGTAGATAAATAGGTACTGCTCCGACGGGAAGGTAAATGGCGTTTCCGTGTGCTGCTCTGGTTTCTCCAGAAGCGGCTTAGTCATGCTGGCCACATGACCTGGAAAAACTGTCTGCGGACAAACATCAGCTCCCTTGGCCAGTAAAGCAAGATGAGCGCTGCAACCCCAGAGTCGTTCACGACTGGACTTAACTGTCAGGGGTCCTTTACCTTTACCTTTTAATGTTTTAATATATGTTGGAAGCTGCCCTGAGTGGCTAGGGCAACCCAGTAAGATGTGTGGGGTATAAAATTATCATTATGGAACGGGAGATCCCTATTTTCATCAGAGAAATGTTGGAGGGTAATGTCTGATCTTTTATCACTTTTTTATTATTATCATTAATTCTGTTGGGAGCCACCCAGAGTGGCTGGGAAAACCCAGCCAGATAGGCGGGGTATAAATAATAAATTAATTAATTATTATTATTATTATTATTATTATTATTATTATTATTATTATTATTATTATTTATTACTACTGCTGCTGCTGCTGCTGCTGCTGCTGCTGCTGCTACTACTACTATTATTACTCCTGGCATGGAACCATATCTGTAAGAAAGACCCACAAAATCAGTCTCCACCCATTTGGGTCATTTAAATGTTCTCCTCACCCCACAGTGATGTTTCTGAATAGAAGTATGTCTAGTCAGTGTTTCAGCACTAAATTTTCATAATAGGCTTGTTTTCCCCCTCCATGTTATACAAAATAGGAAGCACAGTTATTGGGTACTTGAGTTTGGGGGCTGCCAAATACCTGGAGGGATTGCCACTTGTCTGGGAGCCACTGGTGGAGGAAGAGGAGTGCGGGGGGAGCGTACCACCTCTGGTAGAGTGAGCCCAGTGGGGTGCCATTGCGGCTGCCCCCCTGCCCGCGCTGGGCACCACGCCACCGTATGTGGTGTGCCACGCCCCCAGGACATGTGCCACATCCCTGTGGGCGGCACACCGTGCCCCCAGGACCCACACCACGCCCCTGTGGGCAGCACGTTACACCCCCGGGATGTGCGCCACCCCCGTCCTCACCTGCTCTCCGCCCCCCGGTACCGGAGCATAAAGCTCCGCCACTACCGGGAGCTTTAAAGTCAGGAGACGCACAGGATTGGCTCTCTGGAGTCACCTGATTCTGAGGACCCGCTCAAATGGCTTATGTTTCGTCTTCCAACCAGTGGTCCTAAAAGCTGAGGAAACAAGATGTCCTCATTGCCTCATGAGTTTCTCCTTTGTTCTCCCTCTAGCATCCTCCTCCTCCCCTTTCAGCATAATCCAGACCTACTCAGTCAGGGCACTTTCATGCAACTCATACCTTTTTAAACAACCTCCGCACCTCAGAAACCCAGCCCACTAAACATTTTCTATTTCAAAACAGATTTCATCTTCCATAGAAAGTAATACTGCCTCCAGCCATGTGTAACTTATTTTTTATCCAACGGAGTATATGGGCTTATAACTAGATCCTGATAGGAACCCGGGTTTAAAACATTATTCACAGCAGGTTATTTGATCTTTATTTGCTGAATGCACTCAGCTGAATCCCTAACTCCAAACAATATGAGAAATAAAATGCCAGGCATGCTTCATTGGCCAGCTAGCTCATCTTGATTTGCAGAGACGATTACATCCCTCTCAGCAGTTTCACACACAGGCCACATTCCAGGAGCCGAGGTACTGCTCCTTATTCCTCTGCTCGCAAAGCCCTGCCCGGAGGCAAAAGGAACACAGTGGATCACAAACAGCAGTGAATGGTGCCTCTCAAAAGTGGGTGGGTGCCAACAGTATTGCCCCACTCTGCCACCCTACCTTCCTTCAGCACCACCCACCCAGGGATCCTCCTACCTGCTTGACGCCACTATTCTGGAAGCTCATTTTATCAGTCATGGTAGCTAAAAATGGCCTCTTCATATCTGAGGGGAAGTGCACTTCTGAATACCAGATGCTGAGGATGAGAAACATTTCCCTGGTGAAGTTGCTCTCATGCTGATTAGGGCCCCACCTGCAATATACATGTAAAGCATACCGTTTTAAACAATCACATTCCTTAATATACAAACCCCAACCAGTGTGGTGTAGTGGTTAAGAGCGGTAGTCTTGCAATCTGGGGAACTGGGTTCGCGTCTCCGCTCCTCCACATGCAGCTGCTGGGTGGCCTTGGGCTAATCACACTTCTTTGAAGTCTCTCAGCCCCACTTACCTCATAGAGTGTTTGTCATGGGGGAGGAAGGGAAAGGAGAATGTTAGCCGCTTTGAGACTCCTTAAAGGGAGTGAAAGGCGGGATATCAAATCCTCTTCTTCTTCTTCAAAACAAAACCCATCTATCAACCAATTGCAAAACATTATTTCCCTTTCTGCCGTTTTCGTTTCTTCCTTCACGACCTTCTTTCCTTCACAAAACCCCAGTCCTATTTTCCTCTTGCCCTACATCAGAGACACAAGATAAACCTACAGCAAGCAAGCAGGCAAACAAATTCTGTGAAGCAGGGGTGGAAAAACTGTGGCCCTCCAGATGCTGTGGGACTACAACTCCCACCATCCCATATCATTCACCATGCCGGCTATGAAAGCTGGACTCCAACCACATCTGAAGGGCCACTGGTGGGATTCAATGGCATGTCAGTGAATTCAGGTTGTACACTTAAAGTGGATCTGGATCTCTTGAGCAGAAATGCACATACACACTTTTTACTTTTTGCAGCAAGGAAAGTGACAAGAAAATGCACCGGGAAAATGTGGGATAACACTTTCTTAATACAATGTTGTATAACCTCTACACAAATAGATCAGAATGGATGCTTAAAATCCAACCTGCATCACAGAACTTCCCCACAAACTGAGAGCCAGTGTGGTGTAGTGGTTAAGAGTGGTGGACTCATAATCTGGTGAACCGGGTTTGCGTCCCCACTCCTCCACATGCAGCTGCTGGGTGACCTTGGGCCAGTCACACTTCTCTGAAGTCTCTCAGCCTCACTCACCTCACAGAGTGTTTTTTGTGGGGGAGGAAAGGAAAGGAGATTGTTAGTTGCTTTGAGACTCCTTAAGGGGAGTGAAAGGCGGGATATCAAGTCCAAACTACTCCTCCTCCTCCTCTTCATCTTCTTCTTCTTCTTTTTCTTCTTCTGCTGCTGCTTCTGCTGCTTCTGCAAGCAGATCCGCTCAATAATCATATTGTCTGGAAGTGACCTTAGCTTCCAAGTGCTATCTTGAAGGCAAAAAAGAAACAATGACATCACCATCACCACCATTCCATAAAAATAAATATCTATTGATTTTCTTTACTAGGGTTGTTGTTGTTTTTTTACTTGTGGAATGGCAGTTTGGTGTGCTGTTAGTCTTATTGAAGGAGTCACATGTGTTCAGAATGATTTGTGTGTGTGGAGAGAGAGACGGGCTGGATTAGGAAAGGAGCTGTAGGGGAAGCAGGAAGTGCCTGATTTGAGAAGCAGCAAGGGGAATTGCCCTAGGGAGGTATATTAGCGCCAACCATGGGGAGCTTTTGACTTGACGGGTGTGGGTGTGCACCCTGAAATGGCATGCTCCTGAAAAATCTGTACGATCTGATTTTTCTGAGTCAGACATAAGGGAAAGTCAAGTCACCTTAGACAGATTTGGCTGTCATACCATGAGGTGTCTTGTGCTGGGAATTTAATTCTGCTACTGAATTTATTTATTTATTTATTTATTTATTTATTTATTTATTTATTTATTTATTTATTTATTGGAAATCTGGTTTTGGCATTTTCATTTGATTTCCTCTCTTCTTGCCCCAGGGGAACCTCTTTCCGCAAGGTAATTGCAGGGTGATTTAACACAGGAATGTTCATCAACTGATGATTACAACGCTGGGTGAGATGACTGACAGATGTGAAACTGTGTAACAGATCAAACACCACAGAGAGGGTTCAACTTTGTACCACAAGCCTGCAACCTGAACAGCCCTCTTCACATGTGCAGGGCGTCTCTTGATTGAGCTCCTGATGCAGCGTCCATGGGGTTGCATTCTCTCACTCCTCTCCAACCTCTGTGCATTCAGCTGATGGTGCGGTGGAGGCCCTGCACCCTTAAAAAGAAATATTATTCCAACTTTCATTGTGCTTTATGCTGTTTCTAGCAGCCGATGTTTTAAAATGTGTCTCTTATTGCTTAGGGTTTTTAAATAGACAAGGCTGTTCTGTTTCATTATTTTTATAAGTGGCCTTGAAGTAGGTAAGACAATGCAGCGTTTAAAAATTATAAATGTATCAATGCATATATGCACATTGCTCCCTTTCACACTGTCAGCTGAATACATGGAGATCAGGGACAGCAGGGCCACATATTCAAGGAGCAATGAAGACTAATATGTTTCAGTGGCAGATATATGTGTGTTCAGTTGCAGGACAAAAAGGGGTGTATTATCAGATGATATACAGCCCCCTGCTTTCCACGCAGAAGGTCCCAGCTACAAGGCTGTCTGAAATCACACAGCCGCTGCCAATCAGTGTAGACAATACTGGGTGAGGTGGACCAATGGTTTGCCTCAGTATAAGGCAGTTTCCTGTGTTCCTGCATACGTGAAGTAGCCCTTTGCTGTGGGAATGTTGGTGGAGACAGGTGCTAGAACAGTCAAGAAGGGGTGAATTGGTATAAAGTACCACATGATTATTTTAAATGAAAAATTAAAATGTGGAGCAAACCAACCCTTTCCTGACAGATTTTAGCACTTCTCGTAGCCAAGTATAAAAAAGCCGAGGATTGCTGCCGAAGACAGCTAAAACGGACCTTCTTGGCCGCATGCTTCGTGCTGGTTTTCCCACAATTCATTTCAGCACTCGGTCATCCAATCCTTAGGCAACTTTACAGACAAGTAAACCTGGCATCGCTTACATCCGCAGTCTAAAACGCACACACTTGGAGAGAGGCTGTCATTCGTTTGTTTTGTTTGTACGCTGAAAAATCTCCGGCTGAAACTTTTATTTTCCTAGAAGCTTCCAGAATTCTCTTCAGGAGTTTGCTTAGCCGTAGGCAGCTGTCAGTTATTTGTTTCTTGTTGGCGTCTAAGCCAGTGGACCCCCTGCTTAGTTGGTGACAGACCCCTCCTGGTTTGTGAAGCCTGTTTGGAAAGACAAGCTGTCATCTAAATTGTGTAGGAATGGGTGTAGGGAGGGGTGGAAGGAGAGGGGAGAAGATGGAGTAGATCACCTCACTTCTTAGAAGGCTGAGGTGTTGAGAGCGCAGTGCTGCCCAGGGAAATACTGTCAATCAGGTTTAGGCTACACATGGCTTGCTTTTGTGGCGCGGCAAAAACTCAAAGGTCTAGGAACATATATGCATAATTAGGTGCCCAACACTTGCACAGCTAGCACCATGGTGTTTTATTTTATTAAAGAAGACTGAAAATGAAAATAAATAAAATGGTTACAGTTCGAAAACATTCAAGTGGCAGTAACAAGTATGGAGGAGACAAAAGGTGCTTCTAGACTGTCCCTTTTTGGGGTGGGATCCCATAATATACTGGCAAATTCAGGATGTGCCTATGAAGCTGATTTGGTGTTCTTGCATGACAAACTTGCTCCCCTCCCAAGACACCCTCCCATAATTTTTGCAATAAGGATAGTGAAATACACTGGAAGGTGTGGGATAGCAATTGCGTGGCAACAAAGTCTTCTAGCCTCCTCACAGTCAAATAAGAATGGATGCTTAGTTATTAGCAGTCATCCTCTAACCTCACCACAAACTTTGTGTAAACAAATCAGGATGAATAATTAATAAATAGCCATCATCCAAAAAACACACCACAAAAACCTTTGGGCAATCAATCAATCAATCAATCAATCAGAATGCTCAAGAAACAGGGCATCTGGAAGGAACCAGACAGAAAAGGGCTGGGAGGCCAGGATCACGAGTAAAGAAACAGGCAGATTCCAGGTGCATATTGAAGTCTATTGCAGGAAAGATTAAAGAGGGGAGGGAGCCTTCAACAAATGCTAGGAAAATAAGCTCAGCACATCTGAGGTGTAAATGCTTCCTTCTTCAGGGTTAATCATACAAAACAAGCATATCATAAACAGTAATTCAGAGATTTTAAAGATATGCATTTTAACTTTGACAACTTATATTTGCCTCGCTCTCGACGCTTTTCAGGATTCTCATTATGCATCCCCCCCCCTCACTTTAGAAGTTGGTGAATAGGTTTGATTTCATAAATAAGTATTTTAACATTCTCTAGTAATATCCATATTGACTGTTTAGGGTGCTCTAGACATTCATAATCCAAGGTGTGAAAGTTAAATGAGGCAGCTCACAAGGTATTATATCACAAGGTATGTGTTGGTTTTATTTATTCTCACAATAATCTTTAAGATCTTTGTAGGGAAGATAAAATATTAATACTAATAATAACCAGGGCTGTTGTCAATCTGTCTGGGGAGAAAGTGCTTTTCCTAACCCCAAAATGAGGATCAGTTAGATCATGATTATGAGCAAAGCTTATTCACCATGACATACCAAGGGAGGGAGGAGTGGATCTTAGTGTATTGACAGTCTAGTAAAAGTTCAATGTGTAACACTGACTGTTGCTGTCATCAAGCTTTTATTAATATTTCAACATAAAGTTTATTATGGAAACTGAAAAGTGTTTTGAAAATCTCTAACAAAACTGGCATGTACAGTCATACCTCGGGTTGAAGTTGCTTCAGGTTGAGCGCTTTCAGGTTGCGCTCCACAGCGACCTGGAAGTAACGGAACACGTTACTTCTGGGTTTTGCTGCCCACGCATGCGCAGACGTTCAAAATGATGTCACACGCATGCACGGAAGTGGCGAATCGCAACCTGCAGACGTGCAGACGTGGGTTGCGTTCGCTTCAGGATGCAAGCAGGGCTCTGGAACGGATCCCATTCGTATCCAGAGATACCACTGTAGTCATTATTTTGGGGTAACTGGTAAACCTGAACTAAACCATTTCAAATTGTAGGAAAGTAGATACAAATGAAGAGGGGCAGTGCAGCGCAGTCTTTTTTTTTTTTTTGCAGATAGATTTTTATTAATTTTCCAGAAGAAAAGAAAAAAGTAAAATAAGCAAAAAATAAAGAAAAAGAATATTAGCAAACCACATAACAGATACACCGTATATACAATAAAAGATTATCACCTATCAAATTAACATTGTCGTCTCTTTCTGGACTTCCTTCAGCCCGCCCGTAAATCTTCCACAATAAAACTCTAAGATACACATTGCCTAGTTTGTATTGCCGTTGAACCTTCTTCTACCTCTATTTTCCTTGAACAATACCTCTTAATCTTTCACAGTGCTTCTCTGAATCCCCTTAACGTTATTTGACCTTTACTAATATGTTCCAAGTAATCTACATATTTCCCCCAGTCCTTGATAAACTTTTGGTCTCTTAGATGTCTAATCTTTCCCGTCAGTCTGTCCAAATTCGCGTAGTCTAGTACCTTCGATCTCCACTCCTCTATTGTTGGCATTTCCTTTTTTTTCCACTTCTGAGCAAGAACTATCCTTGCTGCTGTGACTGCATAGTAAACAAATTTATGGTCTTTCTTTTTTATTTCATTCCCTAGTATCCCTAACAGGAAAATTTCAGGTTTTTTAGTAAACGTATACTTTAACACCTTCTTTAATTCAATATATACTTCTTCCCAAAATTCTCTCACTCTCCCACACTCCCACCACATGTGATAAAAGACACCCTCCTTCTCTTCACATTTCCAACATTTACTGTCTACTTTGTACATTTTTGATAGTTTCACAGGTGTTATATACCACCTGTAAAACATCTTCATGACGTTCTCTTTCACGGTCATACACGCAGTAAAGTCCAGGCCTTCTTTCCATAAGTTCTCCCACTCCTCAAACTGTATAGCATGGCCCACATCACTAGCCCATCGAATCATCACTGTCTTGACTTCTTCATCTGCTAAATTCCAGTCCAACAACATCTTATACATTCTAGATATTATTTTCACCTCGTTGTTTATAATTTCTGTCTGAAATTTTGATTCTTTATCTGCATACCCTCTGTCTTTGGTCTCTTTTCTGAACATCTCATTAACTTGGAAATGGTGCAACCAGTCATAGACATACTCCTTAATCTGCTCATACGGTTTTAATTTCCATTTCCCATCCTCTTTCATTAGCAGTTGTTCATATGTTGCCCAGTCACCTCTCATATTGATTTTCTTAAGGCTCATCACTTCAAGAGGTGAGAGCCAGTGAGGAATTTTGGGTTCTAGTATATTCTTGTATCTTTCCCATATTTCAATGAGTGGGCCTCTAAAGATATGGTCCTCAAACCCCTTATGTACTTTCCTCTTACCGCACCAAAGGTAGGCATGCCAGCCGAATCTGTTGTTGAAGCCCTCTAAGTCGAGTAGCTCCTTATTCTCTAGCTTAATCCAGTCTTTTATCCAGCAGAGGCATACTGCCTCATAGTAAAGTCCCAAATCCGGTAGGGCAAAACCTCCCCTTTCCCTTCTATCTGTCAACAGTTTATATTTTATACGAGGTTTTTTGCCCTGCCAGATGAATCTTGATAGTACTCTCTGCCATTCTTTAAACGTTCGGCTCCCCTTAATTATGGGAATGGTCTGGAATAGAAATAGTACCCTCGGTAATATATTCATCTTAATAGTATTAATCCTTCCCCAAAGGGACAGTTTCAATCCTCCCCATACGTCCAGGTCTTTTCTAATTTCTCTCCACACTGGCTCATAGTTGTTTTTAAATAAATCTATATTTTTAGGTGTGAGCCAGATACCCAAATACTTCACTTTCTTAACCGCCTGTATCTGTGACTGGTTTTGGATTATTTCTATTGTACTTTGATCCATATTCTTTACCATCATCTTTGTTTTCCCTTTATTTAATTTAAAGCCTGCTATTTCTCCAAATTGGTCTATTTCCTTTAGAATTTCTTCTATTGTGGTTATTGGGTCTTCCGTCATTATAACTAAGTCATCTGCAAATGCTTTGGTCTTATAGGCATGTTGTCCGATCGTTATTCCTTTAATTTTCCCATTTTGTCTAATTGAATTCAAAAGTACTTCCAATACCATTATGAACAGCAGCGGGGAGAGTGGACATCCCTGTCTCGTACCCTTCTGTATCTTTATCTCTTCTGTCATAATATTATTTATAATCAATTTAGCTTTTTGTTCTCTATATATTGCGTTCACCCCATTAAAGAAATATCTACCCACGTCCAGGTGTTCTAGATTCTTCATCATAAAATCCCACGCCACATTATCAAACGCTTTTCCCGCGTCTACAAACATCAACATCGCTTGCTTGTCAATCTTGACCGATAGGAATTCTAGCATATTAATTATATTTCTTATATTGTCCCTCATATTCCTGCCTGGGAGAAACCCGGCCTGATCTTTATGGATAGTTTCTACCAATTGGAACTTCAGTCTTCTTGCCAGAATTCCTGCAAAAATTTTGTAGTCCGTGTTCAACAACGAGATTGGTCTATAGTTTTTGACCTGGAGTGCAGCGCAGTCTTTAGCATATGTGCCGCAGGGGTGCAAAGATCCGTCCAGCACCCCCAAATTTAGTTTAGCCCCCAAATTAACTTTCATTATGCTTATGTCAGACACCACGCTTATGCCTTATCTCTTGTTTACGAAAGAAGGGAGGAAAAAGAAACAGACTTTTTTATTTGCTCATTTATTTACAATACACTTATACTTAAGTATACAACACCACCACACTTAAACTTATAAGTATTGTTTAGGCACCACTGACCCCGCTGCCGCATAGCAATGCAGCTCAATGCAATACGTAACATAATATTTAGATGTAAGAGTTAATTTCGCTTGCACGGCGCCTTTGAGAATGACAAGCGCCATCATTGAGTCAAGCGCTGCCGCTGGAATGGTGTGTCTTTGGTAAATGAGCACACGAAGTCAAAAGTCCTTTAGTGAAAGAGTAGGTGTACATTTCGGTAATACCTAGGTATATATGTATTCTGTTTTTCTAGCTTGATCAAAATTATTTCTTATTTCGTAACAGGTAGATAGTTAAGAGCTTAGGGGGATTCAGCGGCGGGCACCCGGCACCCCCCAGAATTCGGCACCCGGGTGCCCCGCACCCCTTGCACCCCCAGGTAAAGATGGCCCTGGGGCACTGTCTGCCTTTTTATTATTCCCCCACCATGCTAGTTTTCCATGTGCATGGATGCATGCATACCGGTACCTATTTATATAGAAGAGCATTCAGACAAATGAACCCCCTGCCCCACCTGGGTGGGGTGAAGTGATGCAGACCAGAAACACATTTGGCATTTCAGGTGGCCTAGCAGAGAACTGGACCCAGATCTTGTCTGTCAAACTAGACTGTGAGTTTCCTGGGCAGGGTGATTGTCCTTTCTTCCTACTATGCAGCAAAAGCACATAAAAATGTACTAGGAGTCGACATTAAATTCTGCCCACTGTTACGTTGCATTGAATGTACAACTAGCGTTTCACACACCAGAAAATAATAGTTGATATTTGCTCTGTCTCCCTCCTTGCAGGCTATTCAAGATTGGCGAGTAATGGAAGCTTTCTGTTAGCACTGTTCTCATGCTGGAGCAGAATCCCTATCTCCAGTGGCAACTCCTGTTATACACACAAACACAAATGCGCACACACGTGTGTGTGTGTGTGGCCTTTGGAAAGCTGCCATAATGGGACTCACCACATTGCCATTATGACCAGCAGCCATTCATTCTCTCTGTTGGGTACAGTCTGCACTGCCACCCAGAGAGAGAGAGGGAGGGAGGGAGAGAGAGAGAGATTGAGAGAGAGAGAATGCGAGTGGAAGCTGCAGCTCCTTCTCTTTGGTCTTGTCACTGCTCAGCACTTCCGTGTTTTAAGAGAGCAAGTGAACAGGCAGTAACAACAAGGAGCAAGAAATCCAGAGGGTTTGGGGGGCTGCCAAAAGTGAGGAGACTTCTGGAGTGTTGCCCAGTGATGCCAAACCCTTGATGTTGGCCCTGTCCACTCCAACCAAGGTGGGTTATCACTTCTCCTTGCTTCAGGAGAAGGTAGAGGTGATAAATTTACATCAGGGATGAGGAACCTTTGCCTTTCCAGATGTTGGCTGGACAGCAGCTCCCATCATTCCTGACCATTGGGCCTGCTCGCTGGGGCTAGTGAGGGCTAGAATTCAACAGTGTTTGGGGGGCCACAGGTTCCCCTGATTCCCTGATTTTTAGGAAGGAGCACTGTAGAGGGCAATTGTGCAAGCCATCCAAAGAGTAGGGGAAAGGGAGTAAACAAAAGGGTGTAAATTGTTTTCAAATGGGCAGGTGTTCAAAATGGAGCAGGTTGGCAGAGGGGGAGATAGTGATGGGCCTGTTGCTTCCCACACCATCTAATAGCTGCCTCTATTACCTTTCTCACTATAAAGGATGAGGCGGAAGTCTCATTTGTTTGGCGCCAAAGCTAATCTTTTTCCAGCAACAATGACTAGCCCTCTGCATACGGGTAAGAAGAAGAAGAGTTTGGATTTGATATCCCGCTTTATCACAATCCGAAGGAGTCTCAAAGAGGCTAACATTTTCCTTTCCCTTCCTCCACCACAACAAACACTCTGTGAGGTGAGTGGGGCTGAGAGACTTCAGAGAAATGTGACTGGCCCAAGGTCACCCAGCAGCTGCATGTGGAGGAGCGGGGAAGCGAATCCAGTTCCCCAGATTACGAGTCTCTCGCTCTTAACCACTATACCACACTGGCTCTCAAACCAAATGATTCCCTCCGTAATGGAAACACTGCTTGATGGAGCATGGTTGGGCTTCTGCAGTCAGATTGTGCAGTCTTCCAAGGATAACCACAATGTATTGAAAACCATCTCTCTTCACTTGCTCTTACTCATATGTGAGTATGGGTGATGTAAGAGTAAGTGTTGGTACTCAGCACTAGGGCCCTTCACACCTTCTGTCTACCAGGTTTGTTTACCTCGACAATGCCTATGTCGATTAAAAAGGAAATAAAAGCAAAGCAAAAGCACACCAGAAGCCTGAAACAGATTATTTCCCCAACACAAACTCCATCGGTGTGCAGTAAAGAGAATGAGTGCAGTTCCAGTGACAGCGCTGATAAGGGTGTTAACAGGCGCATTAACTAGGAAAGGCCAGTCAAAACAGCGCGTGTAAAACCCCACCCAGACTGCCCTTTAAATGTGCTGTGACATGGAGTGGAAGATTTGAAAGCATATTTCTGGGTAATTAATTCAAAGAGTGATTCTAATGGCTAACGCTGTCATTTGTGACTGTGAGGTCTGGGGCTGGAGCAATCAGTGAAGGGGAAAGGAAAGTGCTTGGAGGTCAGAAGTGGATGTTAAAATATTTTGACAACCCACATCCAAAAGGCTGGCTTAATGAAATGCGTTGGCCAGCACCTTCCAAGAGGGCTGAAATGGAATCTATTCATTTCTCTCCAGTGTGCCACTCAGTAGCTATTGGCTTGAACGCTGGACTGGCCATTAATCACCATGGCCCATCTGTTGAATGAAGCCATCCATCAAACTCAATGGCCAGCAATCTACATTCTGCATCCCAGCCAACCAGCATTAGGAGGGAGCTGGCCTCACTTTAAAACAATACAAAAAAGGTCATAGAGTGGGCACATGGGAGTGGGCCTCAACTTCAACTCTACCTCCCTTTCTCACTCAAAGCCAGAAGGCCCAGAGGAGAATACCCCTTACCCAAACCTTTGAAGTTGCAATTACACCTCCTGGGCACTTTCCGATGGAGAATTTACACAGAAATAGACATTCAACAGAATGTCTTCTCACCAGCACAGTAGTAAATAACATCTCCCAATTTCAGCCACTTACCATTTGTTTTTTCTTTCTGAACCCCAAAAAACCAAACTTCTATGGTGGGATATGAAATATCTCGAGAAAATTACTGGGATTTTACATGTGGGGTACAAAAAGACTGTCCCAGCCAATGTAACATGTTGAGTTATGTTCTTGTTGTTTTTAACCTAACCAACAAAAACTGCCCCAACACCACAAGTCCTGCAAGAATGAAGCTTTGGTAGGTACAGGAAAAGAAGGGGTGCTCATACAGATTGTCCAAAAGGTTCCTTGGCCAAAGGTATCCCCATATTCTTAGTAACTGATTCTCCCACACCCCAACTAGGATACTTTCCCCCCTTCCCCTATCAGTGTTAATGCACTAGAGTAAAACATGCCCACTCCCATGTGCCTCACATTTTCCAAACAAAAACTGATCCAGGGAATTAGACATCTTCTAACACCATATCTTCTATTTGGTTTGGGGCCAAATAGTACCCAAGAAACATTGGAATTTTGTTTGGGTTAGAAAAGCACCCCTAAAAAAACAATTATTAATGGCTCCAGGTTACTGGTAGCTGCTAAAAACCTAGGGCTAGGCAGATCGGCAGGTCCTTGTGAAACCACCAAGATGTTATGGCAACAAAGGCACACAGTTTGAATCTTAACATCTGCAGTATATATAGATGATCAGATCTCAAAATAGTTTCTTCCTTTGGATCTCCCCCCCCCCTCAACTCACTCACTTTTGTTAGGAACATCAATGCTGTTACACACTGTAATCACAAGCAGTTTCTAAATTGTTATTGAAGATGTAGCTATATTACAGTGGTACCTCAGGTTAAGAACTTAATTCGCTCTGGAGGTCCGTACTTAACCTGAAACTGTTCTTAACCTGAAGCACCACTTTAGCTAATGGGGCCTCCCACTGCTGCCATGCTGCCGGAGCACGATTTCTGTTCTCATCCTGAAGCAAAGTTATTAACCCGAGACACTATTTCTGGGTTAGCGGAGTCTGTAACCTGAAGCGTCTGTAACCCGAGGTACCACTGTATATACTTACCGAGTCCATGTGATAGTGAACTTGAAATGGAGTTGGGCAGGGTATGGATTGCATGCAAGTCTGACGGCTTCTGAATCTGTTGTGTCATTTGCTGAGATCTATAGTATAGTAGATGAAAGTTTCCAAAACACAGCACACTGATAAATAGGGCAGAACACTCTTCATTTCCTGTTTCGAAGTCTTTGAATACTATTGTGGGGAAACAAAGAACTGTTGCTGTAGTCTGTCTCATTTCACCTGAGTGATGGATGGCTTGATTTCACCCACAGAGGGGGAAAGTGATCCATGCATATGTGTAATTATCAGGAAGAGTCGACATGACCAGCACTGTCACTATATGTAAATGATCCGTAGATAGAGTCAAGTAACTCAGAAGTTTCAAAAATCTAAAAAGGTGATGCACACTTTTGGAAATATATACCTTAAAACCATGCTTGACAACTTAATGTCTCTAGCGTTAAGTGTCCCCTGAGATATCCTACCTATATATATCTATATATCTATAGAGATAGATATCACATGAAAATGTGCTTTACACTGCAGGTGCTATTGCATGCCTAATTAGCATCTAGCCCAAGATAGGATAATAAGGTGGCTTGGGAGTCCCTAGACTTTCTAAATGAATTGAAGTTTTCATTGCCTGACAAACTGCCTCCAACGGTACTAAAGGAACTTGAAGATGTGATCCCAGAGCCTCTGCCTGAATTTTTGCAAGCTCTCAGAGAATGGGGGAAGGGCTACCAGACTGGAAGCAGGCAAATGTTGAAATTTTGCTTGCTTCTAGGACTAGTAAACCACTGACAGGTCGGCCTAACATTGGTAATAATAATAATAATAATAATAATAATAATAATAATAATAATAATTTATTATTTATACCCCATCCATCCGGCTGGCACCTTGAAAGGTTCTAGAACACAGGTTGCCAAACTGTGCTCCGTGGTCCACGAGCCTCCTTCAGGGGGTCTGTGGCATGCCCCCCATTAAATATCCCTATAGATTTTATAATTAAATGCTATTGCTTCTTTTATTGCTTCACGTGGTATTTTACTGTATGACAGTTTGAATTTGCACATTCGAGGCAGCTCAGAAAGCCGACTCTGCCCGAACAAACTTGACAATTGCACGGCCTTATTTATTTATTTATTTATTTCGCGAGAAGGCAAAATGTACATAAAAACAATCTGTCTCCGCCAACACATTTTCCCGTCAGCTGTTCTCCAGCAAAGCCAAACAGACGAATGTGTGGAATATACATGTACAATTAAGCCTTTGCTCGCCCAGTCTAACATATCCCTCCTGGAACGTGCCGTGTGTGTGTGGAATCAATAAGGAATATTCCCTGGTCAGCAGCGGTCGTCAATCCCCTTTTTGCAATCCGTAAATATAATCTCGCCTTCCTCCGCCCCCGACCTCTGCCGCCACCCCCGCCCCAGCCCCAGCCAAAGGACAGAGTCGACAGATGCATCCCTTTTATTCCCTTCAGAGCGTTTGACAACCCACCCCCTCTCCCCTCATGTGATAATAATGGAGCTGACTGTACTGTCAGGGGTGTGCCAGAGCTTTATGCCTGGCTGACCCAGAGTGCTGGGCTGCTCTCCCTTCATGCTCGGCTGCCTTTCAACTCCGTGCAGAGGTTGCCTCAAGCAGCTCTCTTGCCAGCCCCCTTGATATTTTGGACACAGAGTTCTGAATGAGCAATAAGTCGGCAGCCTCTGTGGGTAGAACTGTTTAACCCCCCCCCTTTCCTCTTTCTTTTTTCTTGGGCTAAAAAAAATATGGAGGGATGAGTGGATAAGTGGGACCAGAGTCGACGGAAGGGCAGGTGTGTGCAATCATAGAACTGTAGGGACCACAATAGTCATCCAGGCTTTGTTGTTGTTTAGTCGTTTAGTCGTGTCCGACTCTTTGTGACCCCATGGACCAGAGCACACCAGGCACTCCTGTCTTCCACTGCCTCCCACAGCTTGGTCAAACTCATGCTGGTAGCTTCGAGAACATTATCCAACCATCACATCCTCTGTCGTCCCCTTCTCCTTGTGCCCTCCATCTTTCCCAACATCAGGGGCTTTTCCAGGGAGTCTTCACTTCTCATGAGGTGGCCAAAGTATTGGAGCCTCAGCTTCACGATCTGTCCTTCCAGGGCTGATTTCCTTAAGAATGGATAGGTTTGATCTTCTTGCAGTCCATGGGACTCTCAAGAGTCTCCTCCAGCACCATAATTCAAAAGCATCAATTCTTCGGCGATCAGCCTTCTTAGGAGGCACATGGATGGTTAGGATTCATGAAAGCTGGACTTGCCCAGCTCTGTTTTGCTTCTTTTGCAGAGAGATCCTCTTAGAGCACTTCTCCGTTTTTGCACATGACACTTGCCCTCCTTTGGAAACAAAATGCATAGAGGAAGCTGCCAATCAGGCCATTGGTCCATTTAGCCCAGTGTAGACAACTACACTGACTGGCAGTAGCTCTTCACGGTTTCAAATGTGGGTTCTCTCCCAGCTCTACCCAGAGATGCCAAGGATTGAAATGACAGGCTTCTGGATGCGAAGCAGATAACCTGCCACTGAGCTACCCAGCTGGTAGGCACTCAGACAGTGGTTCATTTCAGAGCCAATCCCCAGAAAACAAAGTTTCCACCGGACTGTCTAACCATCAGCTTCGGCCCGTAGCCCAGCTACCCCCCTATCTGGACAGGGATAGCCTAACTACTGTTGTCTATGCTCTGATAACCTCAAGGTTAGATTACTGCAATGTTTTATATGTAGGGCTGCCTCTGGAGACGGCTCAGAAACGAGCTAGTGCAGAATTCAGCGGCCAGGTTGCTCAACGGAGCAAGACGGTTTGAGCATATTACACCGATCCTGGTCCGACTGCACTGGCTACCAGTTACTTTCCGGGCCCAATTTAAAGAGCTGGTTTTGACCTACAAAGCCTTAAATGGTTCAGGACTGCAATATCTCAAGGACTGCCTCTTTCCATATGAACCTACCCGGACCCTGAGATCATCTTCTGAGGTCGTTTTTCATGTGCCCCCTCCTTGAGAGGTCCGGAGGGTGACAACACTAGAACGGGCCTTCTTTGCAGTGGCTCCCCTTCTGTGGAATGCTCTCCCCAGGGAAGTTTGCCTGGCGCCTTCATTATACACCTTTAGGTACCAGGCAAAAATGTTCCTTTTAACCAGCCTTTGGTTGTTCTGATTGACATCCTATGCCCTTTTAAAATGTGGCTCTTTTGGGGGGGATGTTATTGGGTTGTTGTTTTTATTTTGATTATATATATATTGTGGTTTTTATGTTGATGTTTTCTGTGAACCGCCCTGAGACCTCTGGGAATAGGGCGTAATATAAATTCAATAAATAATAATAATAATAGTAAATATTAACCCAGCAAGGTAAAGCAATACTTTGGAGTGGCAGCAGATCTCCAGAGCAGGCAGTTCTACACAGTTATCATGGATCCACTTAGCCACAGTTGCCCAATTCCTACATCCAGGTCATTTATAAAGACTTTGAACAACAATGGGCCCAGGACAGAACCTTGCAATTTGTCATTATTTTCCTGGATAATTAAGAACCACCAATGAGCACTCCTTGGGTGTGATCAGTCAACCACCAACAAATCCACCTAACAAGTAACTCGTCCAGCACACATTTTATCAGCTTCTCCATGAAGAAGATTATGGGGAACTTTGTCAAAGCCTTATTGAAATCAAGATACACTACGTCCACAGCATTCCCCTGATCCACCCACCTTGTAACTCTTTCAATTACAGAAATGAGATCCGTCTGGCATGACTTGTTTTTGAGAAACCCATACTGGGTCTTGGTAATCACAGCATTCTTTTCTTGGTGCTCACAGACTGATTGTTTAATTATCTGTTCTAGAGGGGTTTTTTTCTTATCAGTGTCAAGCTCACTGGTAGGTAGTTACCCAGGTCTTCTCTGCCCCGCCCCCCTTTGAAGATGGGGACAACATTTGCCCACCTCCAGTCTACAGGGAACTCACTTGTTCTCAAAAATTCTCAAAGATTATAGACAGAGGCTCTGATATTATATCTGCAAGCTCCTCTAGTACCCTTAGGTACAGTCTGCTGTGTGCTTGCTTTGTTTAGTGGGGCGGGGGACACCTTTGGGTGAGTGTAAGTCTAAGGAGAGAATCATCAGGGGAGTTCCATAACCTTTACCTCTTTGGCTATTTTTTCTGCTCCATATCCTCTACATATGCGGGCTTTCCCATAACAGGAAAAACAGCTGGGGGGAGGGGAATTGGAGTGGGGGAAATAGTGGCAGGGAATGGCTGGAGCAGCTCCTTTCCCTTAGTGCTCCTCTGCACAAATACACCCCTCCCAATGCTGATTTTCATCTTTAAAAACTTCCAGCCCCTGCAAATGCTTGTATACTATGTAGTTTGCCCTCTAGAAGATGCTATTAGGTCTCTCCAAAATGTACACAGCTTAATAAAAGCTATGCTGAAGTTTCCGTGGACTTTTTTCCTATGATGGAAAAGACAAGATATTAGTTATCGGATTTCTAGCCAGATTGAATCTCTGGAGAAGACAGATCAAATGCATTTTCTATCACTTGAATATAAATACTTTAAAAAGTGAGGGTTCCCCCCCCCCTTACTAGACGTTAGAGATCTGGAAGAGGCAGGGAAGCTCTGAAAGTTGTAGCTTTGAACATTGGGCTGACCTCCTCTCTTTACTCCAGGCTCAGCTTCCTGCCTCAGAGCACCATCTATTGACATTGCAGCTCCAGTAGCGGCAGAGGGTGGGTGGAACCAGCCCCAGAGCTCTTGTAGCCATCCCCAAAGCTTTTACAACAAGGGTGGGGAACCTTTCTCAGCCTGAGGGCTGACTGCAGATCCACTGACAAGAAGTATTATTTTGAGGAAATATAGATACCAGCATCCTTGTGGTCTGCCAGCCCACCTGTCCTTCCTTCTTTTGTTTACAGATCATTAAAAAGACCCCTGCAAAGCCGTGTCAGATTTGGACCATTCTTCCTATTCGCTTACCACTCAGGTATGCAATTTGTGCTTCCAATACGACTTTCAAAAACTGCTAGGCTTCTGGAATCCCTTGTTCATAAAGCTGCTTCTTTTTTTCATTCTTTCAACGCAGGACTTACTCAGTTTGCCACAACCCACTTGTCAGAAGAAGGGAAAAAAATTGAATGTCTCTACTTGGCTGCACTTTCACTTTTCTTTTCATAAAGGTCTCGAATTCTATCATTTAATCTTCCCCATCTCCCAAGGCACCTGAGCACTTCCACCGTTCTTCTTTGTTGGTCAGGAGAACCAAGCCTGAACCGACGAGCTCTCACTGTTTCTTCAGCCTTCTCAAAGAAGAGAGTTTTTCCCAGCTGTGCCTGGAGCTTTCTCCCATCTCCCTCCCATCTCTACCTCTTGAACAGCATATTATATCTATATATTTTCCACCTTACAACAAAAATTAGGGCAGGTGACGTCTCCCTTTATTACCATTTTGGGATCTTTTGATACTTTTGCTATCTTCACGGGGAAAGCTTTTTTCTACTTCCTCCGATTGCTCTATAGAAGACTCCTACAGTGATGTTTTTATTTATTTCTCCCTTCAAATCAGGTAAATCCCCAGAATTTGCCATCAGTCTTATTGATTTGAGATGCTAAATCAATCCTCCAGTGTTCCAAATCAAACAAGAGATCCCAGAAGGTGGGGCTGCTGCAAGAATGATGCTTGGGCAACGAGCCTTCCTAGTCCTGCTGTGGTTTAACCCACAGCGCCACCCGCGTCCCAATAGGCACCCTTAAGAAGAAGAAGAGTTTGGATTTGATATCCCGCCTTTCACCCCCTTTAAGGAGTCTCAAAGCGGCTAACATTCTCCTTTCCCTTCCTCCCCCACAACAAACACTCTGTGAGGTGAACATCAACTCATGATTTAAAAAGCTGGCCTTGGATAGGACTTCTCTGACAGAGGTGTACCAGAATTAGGCATTTCTATGTAAATGCCTGAGTCCTCTATGATTCTGTGATAAGCAAAGGTGCAGTACTGAGTCAGACTATCGGTCCACTTAGCTCAGTTAAGGTTGCCATATGTCCGAAATACTGCAGTCAGAAACAGTATCCGGAGGAAATCATGGAAATGTCTGGGGAAATCTGGACATATTGCAACCAATGTCAGAAGTAAGGATTTTGGTGAATTTCCTTAAAAATAGCCCAAAAACTTCATTTTTAATTTTTTTTAAAAAGAGGAACAATTTTGGGCAAAACCGAAAAAAGGTCTCCAGACTTCAGCCTAGGACCTTCTGCATGGCATGTAAGACAGATGCTCTACCAATGAGCTACACAGCTCTTCCTTTACATAGTGGTACAGGTAGAAGTCCACTGCCTGCAATGGTTGCTTCTCCTCCATAACCCATCAGTTTCCATGTAAATATATAGAGAGAGATAGGAGCCCCTCAGACCTGTTCTGGCAACCAACCAGTATAAAAACAAAGACAAGCGAGGAGATTCATTGTTAGAACATCCAGGGAGTTATTTTAAAAATACTGCACCAGCTCCTTCTTTCCCCCCAAAAGCTGAACTGGCTGAAAACATACATGCATAGAGATGGGAAAAGGCATTAAATCTGCTGTAAGAATAAAAAGAATTCTCTATGGTGGAAAAAAAGGACCATTTACATTTTGGTTGGCTTTTCTAATAATAACGTTTCAATGGAAGGTATATTCCTGGCATTGTTTGCACATTTCTGTTTCTGTTTGTATTTTTCTCAGGCTATCTGAAATTTAAGGAGTGGAGAGAAAGGAAAGTGAAGGGAAGAAATAAATAAAATAAAATAAAATAAGGAACCATATTCCGCCTATCCGAAAGAAATGCAACGCAATCTGATTTCACCTCTTTCTCTCTGGGCTGAATGTGTTCATTTTTTGCTTACAAAGGAAAGACACAAAAGAACGGCAAGAAAAGGATTCAGATGGTGCTGCCTGATACACTTTTGCAGGGAAAATGTGAAAACAAAACCCGGCTGCTGTTGACAGTCTTTCGGTCTGAAAAGTAACTTATTCATTTGAAAATAAGAGGAGGGGGAAATAAAAAATATGCTCATAAGAAAAAATATGGAACATCGTTTGTTGTAATTTCACAAAGCAGAACGAGAGCAGCTGAAGAACCTCAAAACCAGACAGTGCTGAAAAGCTACAGAAAGGGCCGTTCTTGTCAGTGGCAGAGGAAGGGGGTGCGATAGGGGCAGTCCGCCCCGGGTGTCACCACTGACGGGGTGACAAAATGCTGGGCGGCACTCACGCCAGAGCCACACATCTCTCCTGGGAGAGACACAGCTGCCCAAATTGTCTGCCCACTGCCTCCCCCTCAGCTGTAGGGCGGCTGGGTGAGAGGAGGCAGACAGACACCTCGGAGCATCCTGCCTTGGCTCGCCCTGCCCCAGACACTCGATTGGCTTGCTCCGCCACTGATTCTTGTAGAGCTGGGGCCAGCACCCAGCTTCACTGAGCCATAGTAGGGCCCATCTGCCTTTGGATAGGGTAGAGATGGAGAAACTGTCGCCCTCCAGAGGGTGCTGGGCTCTGCTGTCACCATCCCTGGCCATTGGTCATGCTGGCTGGGGCTGATGCTAACTGATGTGCAACATCTCCAGGTCTTGAGTTCCGACCCTCACCGATGTTCCCTGCCTCAAATTTGCTTCACAGCAGTGGTGGGTCCTTGACAAGCCATTCTGACAATCTCAGAGTGGCTCATGCTATACTGGAGCATTGTGGGAATGTCAAAGCAAGGGGCAGCTTGTGGGAGCCTCCTGCAGATTATGGTAATGCTGCTGCCATTTGTTGCTGTGGATAAGCCCACTGGAGGCTATACTTTTCTGTGAGCTGCCTCAAGCTTGTCACCAGCCTTAGGTTTTGGACAACATCTTGTTGCAGCCTAGTTTGATACATGCTGACATAGAAGCAGGGATAGGCTAAGGCTAGAGGTTAGGGGCATAGCTGTCAACTTTTCCCTTTTCTTGCGAGGAATCCTATTTGGAATAAGGGAATTTCCCTTAAAAAAAGGAAAATGTTGACAGCTATGGTTAGGGGTTAGGGGAGTAGAGGAGGCCACGCAGAAGCCATACAATGCTGAGGTATCCCCATCGGTCTATACAACCCAATATTGCATACATTGATGGGCAGGAGCTCTCCAAGGTTGTGGGCAAGGGACATTCACAGCCCAACCTGAAGATACTGAGGAGTGAACCTGGGACCTTTCGTTTGCAAGGTAGATGTTCTGTCCCTGAGCCATAGCTACATATGTTCAGTGTTAAGTCTCTCCTGCCTTGTTTCCATGTAGATTTTTCAAGACAAAATCCTTGAAAATCTCCACACTTTTAGTGAATTATAAAATATTTAAAAGTGATTTATGAGGTGGTCTGAGGACTGCTTTCTATTTGTCTTTTTCAATTTTTCTGACAGTCTTCTAGCTGCTGACCACTTTGAAGATGCATCTAAAATGACCTGTTGTTGTTGTTTAGTCATTTAGTCATGCCCAACTCTTCGTGACCCCACGGACCAGAGCCACAATATATACAGTGGTGCCTCAGGTTAAGTACTGAATTCGTTCTGGAGGTCTGTTCTTAAGCTGAAACTGTTCTTAACCTGGGGTACCACTTTAGCTAATGGGGCCTCCCGCTGCTGCAGCCGCACCACCGCCACGTGATTTCTGTTCTCATCCTAAAGCAAAGTTCTTAACCCGAGGTACTATTTCTGGGTTAGCAGAGTCTGTAACCTGAAGTGTCTGTAACCCGAGGTACCACTGTATAGGGCAGGAAAAGATAAATTTGTTCTGGTTTCTTTCACTTATTTTTCTAGTCTTAGGTTCACCATATTTCCACATAAGTCTACAATTTCTGTAAAAAAAAAGAAAGAAATGTCCTCATCTAAGTGCTTGTTTCTCCTAACATACACAATTTTTCTTATGTCTCTAAATAGTTCAACAACATCTGGAGGGCCATCAGTTCTTCATTTCGTGCCAATGAACCCATCCAGAGAGGGCAAAGCCTCTTATGTTATTTAACATTTCCCTTTTAATTTATGACCCACATGCAGAGCCTGAGCAAAAGCAGGGGTAGAATGCCCACAGTTTTATGCCTTCCCTACCCATCATGGGTCGAAGTGATGGAGTATTAAAGTAGCTAATCAATAGAATGCTAGTGGAAAGCAGTTCAGAGAGGAGAAGTTTGCCCTGAAGTTCAGGAGAGTTTAAGTAATTACAGGGATTCGACAACTCAGATAGGGGTTTGAACATAAATCTCAAAAGCATTTCTCTCACATTATTACCATGGGTATTATGTTTTCTTTATTTCATTTAATATTCCCATATGATGGACATACAATGCAGTTCTTTGTACTTCTGTTCCCCTTTATTCTCTGCATTTTCTCATTTGATGCAGTTCACCATCCATGACTTATCAGCAGTTGATGGCACTTTAATTACAGGGTCTATATTATCATTGTTAGATTTTTTTAAAAGAAAGAAAGAAAAGAAAATGTAATACATTTTCCCCCAATAAAACACACTGGAAACAATCATTCCTTTTCCATCAGCTAGAGAGGAAGGTGGACTTTCTTAATGGGGAAGAGAATACTGAGATATGTATATTTAATAATGATAATACAATGGCACTTAGCACTTCTATCTTAGGGTGTCAATGGTTTAACAAACATTAATAATACTTCATTCTTCTGGACAGCATTTAATCCACCTGTCTGAGACTCCTGTGTGAAGGGGGCTACAGATCCCTAATTACTGAAGCGGGCAAAGGAGACATGATGGAACTATTTATTGGGCAATGTCATTCCTGTCCCTGCCAGGGGTACAAATTTGCCCCATCCCGTAGAGGAAGTCTTTAGGGTTCTCCTCCCAAATGGTGGTGAACAAGAAGTTTCTTGGCTCAGTGGGCCAATCAGCTCAGGACCAGCCTTTTCTTTAGAAGGCTGGCACCGCAAAGCATTTACAGCCCTGCATGATGTCTCATTTTCTGGAAGGGAGAGTCCAGAAAATCCCTTGAGAGCAGCACTTTTGGATATGTGGTAGACCCTGGGAAGAGGACACCGCACACCATATGCTGTCCTGTAAAGTATATGAAACACTTAGGCAAAATATTTAGAGAAATCTTTAGCAGTGGTTGCTACGCGCTGTGATATGGGTAAGATCTGTTGCCTGGTTCCAACAGGTTTGTAATGTTCAGTACAGCTAAATTTGCAGTGAAGGGTGCTCACCCTAGAGAAGGCCAGGACGCCTCCTCCGACATCTAAGATTCTATTTTTTATGTGTGTTTTATCTAATTTATGGGTCAGGTTTTTAATCTGCAACTATGGTGTGTATGTATAATTTATGCTCATACGTCTTTGTTTGGCTACAACCTGTATTGGGTTGCCTTATTAATAAATTTGAATTTATTAAGGTTGGAAGCGCTCCGATTGCTTGCTCTTCTCTGAAGCTCTTCTCTGTCCTCCCAGTCACCCTTGAGCAAAGTGGCCTTTGCTAGTTGCCCTTCCAAGAGTCGACTAGTATTTTTTTTTTGGGGGGTAGTCCTGCAACTAGCCCTTTGGAAAACTTTATTTTGCCTCCTCCCCACTGCCCCTTTTATGATTAGATTGTGGTGGGTTTCAGCTTGTTGATTTGGCAGCTTCATTCTTGATGTCAGTTGGCATTTAGTGTGGGCAGGTGACTGTGTGAGGATGAATGCCAGCTGTAAGTGCTTTGGGGTGAAGGGCACTTTTCCAGCCACCTTCCATTGCTCCCCTATACGAGGAGACAGAAAGATTTACTTCTGATCACACACATTATAGGGACTTTGCCCAGAGTTGTAGACAGGATACCTTTCCTCCTCTGCCTACACAGGTTCCACCTGGCCACACTACAATAGTTTGCTGCATGTATCTGTTATATGTGAAGAAATTAAACCTTATACCAAAGTCCTACCTGTGCAGTCTTCATTCTGGGCATATGAGCATGCTTGGAAGGCTGGGAACCTCTGGGTGGGATGTGCCAAGCTGGCCGGCATTCGCAGGAGCCTCCTTACCTGGCCTTTGCCCTTTGCCCCCTTGGCAACTGCCAACTGGCTAATTCAAACGAGGGTCAGGTGGGAGCCCTACAGCCTCGTTGGCCAGGCCAGGGGGTGGAGCAAGGGCCCAGGCAGCTATGGCATGGCTCAGGGGGCTGGGGAGCCCATGCCGGGCTGCAAAAGCCACTCACCATCGTGACTGGTGAGCGGTCACTTCTGCATCTTAGGTGCAGGCACAGACGCTTCAGCCATGCTGGATATGCCACAACACACCAAACCCCCTGTATGTTTTTAGCAGTTGTTTTTATCTGCCAGCTGCCCTGAATCCTGTCAGGGGGGGAAGCGAGGTATAAAATTATAATTATTATTTTTTTAAAAAAACACATTGTGAAATACAGGGATCTACTTTGCTTACCTGAATTGGAGGGAAGGGGCCTCGAGAGAGCCAGTGTGGTGTAGTGGTTAAGAGCGGTGGACTTGAAATCTGGTGAACCGGGTTCCCTGCTCCTCCACATGCAGCTGCTGGGTGACCTTGGGGTAGTCACACTTCTCTGAAATCTCTCAGCCTCACTCACCTCACAGAGTGTTTGTTGTGGGGGAGGAAGGGAAAAGGAGATTGTTAGTCACTTTGAGACCCCTTAGGGTAGTGATAAAGAGGTATCAAATCCAAACTCCTCTTCTTCTTCTGCTCATGTGCTCAGCATGAGAAGCAGCAACTATGAGCTGGGCATCTGATAAGCTATGTGAGGGCAAGGGAGATAGAGGAAAAGGTCCTTCTTGTTCCTATGGTATGGGTAGCCTTTGTACCCTGCCCTCTGCACACTGAAAGGAAGATTGCCCTGTAAGGATTGTGTAAGCCATGCTAGTCTGACTCAGAGCACACCCATTAAATTCATGAACATCATTAAGTTGGGTTTATTCATTTCAGTGGGTCTACTTTGAGTAGGACTGGCACTGGATGTGGCCCTAAGTCAAGTGGCATTTCAATGAGAACATCTCTTTAATTGTTTGAGCACTGCTGCTTAAACAATAAATGGCGTTTTATGTGGTGCTGATTTTCCATCACAAGGCTAAAACAAGCCGAGAACACCGCAGACAGCAAATATATAATCCACCGCACACTGCAGACTCAGACTATTAACTCTTAACAACCATAAATCATATAAAATTGCATCAAAAATATATTTTGATGCTTCGCTATTTACTGTCAGAAACAGCAAATTGAATGGCACGTAAACAGATACAAGATAAGGATAAAAGAGACATCAAAACTCACAAATGTGATCTTGCACAGCTCCCGTTTCTGACTTGAACAGAAGTTCTTGATGGATTTTGCTCAAAATGCTTATGAGCATCAGCAGAAATAACACAATAAATGTTTTCCAGGCAGCCCAGTCCCAACCAGATTCTTTTCTGTAGTGCCAAAGCAGTGCTAGGCAGATCTAGCGCTAGTAGGGAAATACCATTTCCTCATGAAGTGGATTTGGGGAGGAGGGAAGGGATTGGCCACATATCTTTTTAAGAGACAAAAGTGCTCTGCTAGAGAGAGAGTATAACATCAATGGGAATGTTTTTTTTTTAAAAAAAAAGAGCATGTAGCATTCCACTTCAAAATACAACCATTAAAAAAATAAAATAAAGGGAAGCGGCAGGGAAACCTCTTTGGCCACATTCCCTTGTGGGAAACTTTCTGGGGGGTCACATGTAAGTGGTGGGGAGGACCGGTGGGAAACTAGGTGGGGCAACAAATTGAGCCGTGAGCTACTTTCTGCACATGCTCAGACACCCTTCTCTAACCTCTTCTCCATCCACACAAGCAAGAGGGGTTAACAGGGTTCCAGGACACATTCCAGCCAGCCAAAATCACTCAGGTTGCAAAGTTTTGAGGGCCAGATTGAGTCATATTTGGCCCCCAGGCTCAAAGATTCCCACTCTGGTAAAGGGCATAGCAAAAATCTAAATAAATCACAGAAAATAAAAGAAACACAATATATTTTATGACCAAACTATATGAGGCACTAGACACACAGCTCTATCCTTCATTTCAGGTACAAAGGGCAGACAACTCTAACTCCAAGTTTTATCAATTTTGTCCATTGTGTGGGAAATTTCTTCAGTGGCCCTAAACTCTCAACAGGGCAGCCAGTGCCAGATGAGAGGCAAGTGATGCAGCACAGATTCACTAGCACCTTGTATTACTATTTCCTGTGGGCTTTAGTTCAGGTTGTGTGGACTCCCACCCGTCCCCCACAAGATTTTGCTACTAAAATAAATAAATAATCTTGCCTCATTCAGATTCTTTGGATGTGTCTTCTTCTTCTTCTTCTTCTCCTCCTTCTTTGATCACTCGTAGCCGAGTGAGATTGTCTTCCATAAACACGGTTTTAACAATGAGTCTGTAAGCCAATTCTGGATCCACACGTCCTTCCACAGTGGGGACATTGGTTTCCGGGTGGGAGTTGATCATGGTGTGGATTTGCCAAGCGTGCCTTCCTCCTAGCACTTTTCTCCCTTGTGTCCTGAGTTTGAGTGTCTTCAAAGCCCATGACTCCTTTGGTAAAGACTGTTCTCCAACTGGAGTGCTTGCAGACAAGTGATTCCCAGTTGTTGGTGTTTATACTACATTTTTAAAAATTTGCCTTGAGACAGTCTTTAAACCTCTTTCATTGACCACCAGCATTACGCTTTCCATTTTTAAGTTCGGGATAGAGTAGTTGTTTTGGAAGATGATAATCAGGCATCCGCACAACATGACCAGTCCAACGAAGTTAATGTTGAAGAATCTTTGCTTCTTCCAGTACACTGGTATTAGTTCACCTGTCTTCCCAAGTGACACCATTGGAGACACCATTGATGGAATCTTTCGAGGAGTTGAAGATGGCATTTATAAGTGGTCCATGTTTCACAAGCATACATTAAGGTTGGTAGTACAGCAGCTTTGTAAACAAGCATTTTGGTTTCTCTGTGAATGTCCTGGCCCTCAAACACTCTGCACTAAAATGGGGAGAAAGCTGCACTCGCAGAGCTCAGGCGCTGCTGGATTTCGGCATCAATGGATGAGTAATCTTACCAGGAACCTACAGATTTACTTGGCTTTAAGAGCAATAATTCAGTGGCAGCTTAAGAGATGTGAGGTCCTTCCCTTGAGAAATGGTACTAGTCTTATGAAAACTACATGCACACAAATAGCAGTCTCCGTTTTCTCTGTTTCTGAGGTTTGGGTAAGGGCCAACTTGTATGCAGCCACAATGTCACCATCCATGTATGAGACAGAGGAAATGAGAGGCTTTGCAGAATCCCAGGCTTGCAGATATACAGTACATGGGGGGTGGGAGGAGAGAGACCTAAGGGGGGGAGGATTTCCACAACAGCCCAAAAAGGACTGGGCATACTCAGGGGGCATGAAATACTGTTAGTGTGTTGGAAATATAGGACCTCTGCAAATGCAGCCATGCTACATCTCCTGGCTACAGTACCAGCTACAAAGCCGAGACAGAGCTTTTGCTACAATTGTTTTTAAGTGTGGCAGTTTTGTTGCTGTTTGTTTGTTTCTATTTGGGGAGGGCAGATGTGTCTGAGAAGAGAGGATCTGCAGGGAGTGTGCGGGGGGGGGGCAATCACAGTGGTACAGCGTAGGAGGAGGTTGATCAGAGTCGTAAACCCAAAACATCTGGAGGCACCCAGGGGCAGACGGCTTCTACACTTCCCTCAAAATTCCTCAGACATGTCACCTGAGCAGGAAGGAACCCTTGATTTTGCCTCAGGATTTTGTTTCAGGCAAAATTCTTCTGATTGGTTAAGTATTAAGTAGCACAATGCACCAGTCATTTCTGCAGATCAGAGGTTTTTTATTGTCTTTTTTTGAAAGTTCATAAACATTTCTCAAGTGCATGAAAAAACTGAGTTGGGAAATGGCATTGCTAAGGGAAGAAAAACGAAAGCACCCAAATATTTTCTCTCCCGAGTTTATAAAACAGTTTGAGGGAAATTGTGCAAAAATAACTAAGAAGACACTTATAGAATTGGCATGTATCTAGCATATTTTTTGTCTTTATTGCCATGGCATTATTGTATCTGTGAGCCAAAACAACAGTACTCCCTGATGCCAGCTCCAGCTGTTCCACTCTTGTAAAATTTATGATCTGTTTTCAAAAGCTTGAACAGAGCTTGTGATGGAACTTAAGTGTAGCAGCTAAGATATTTTTAATTGTTGCAATGTTGTCAGTTTTCCCTGTGACACAAAGCACCCAGTTAGTTGGTTGATTAGACATCACAGTGCTTCAGACACAGATGCCTGTCTGCTAGGCCAGGAAGCCAAAGACAAGAAAAGACACTTTTTACTTTCTTGAGATTGAAAAAATATGCTGGAAATGAAAGAAGAAGAAGAAGGGGGTTTGGCAATTTAGACTGTTATGCTAACCCACTTTACCTGGTATTAAGCACCACTGAATTCTATAGGGCTTAGAGCTGAGCAGACATGGTTAGGATTGCATTGCAAGTCTATTTCTGATCATTTCTGTTTTTGCATATCTGCACTCATAAATCTACTCTGTCCTCATTCTGCACTGATCTATGTTTTTTTCTTTAAAAAAAAGAAAATCTGCACAATATATTGATACAGATCCAACTTTCTTTTCTTTTCTTTTTACAGATTTTGTGCAGAGACTGCAGATGCATATACAGGAAGCGAATAGAACTGAGGATCATGTCAGTCATAGTGGAATTTGCCATGACTGAATTCCTCACGCTCGCCTGAATCAAAAACAGGATGCTGGAAAGGCAGTTCCATAGCTTCCTTATCGTTTTGACTCAAAAGGACTGCATGCCTGGCTTTGCCAGCTTGTGATGTGCTTTCTTGCTCTTTCATTCACCAGATACAAAGTAGACAGAAGGCAAGATGCCATCGTTCATTAGCCCAGCTTCTGTAGCTGCGAGTTTGCAATTCTGCAAGCACAGCACTGACAGGCAGCTCTCCTCCAACACAAGGTGCTGTCCTCCTCCTCCTCCTCCTCCTCCTCCTCCTCCTCCTCTCTCTCTCTCTCTCTCTCCCCCCCCCCTTTGCATTTTCTCAACATCTAGACCCTCCCCAGTCCAAAGATTCAGTAATTATCGGATTTTCCAAAGGAAAGGCAGCCTGCACCAGTTTTGGAGTGGAAAACACTGTGATTTCCTTCTCTGTGTTTCCGGCCCTCCTTGATGCCTCAATTAAGGTTATTGTCTTCATCCTCTCCTTTAAATCCCATTGTCTGCTGTCACCACACTATGAAGGGTTGTGCACAGCTTGTCTTATTGTGAAGCTTCCCCTTGGAATTGGCTAATACTGCGCAGTAGTAATCTGGCTCCTCATTATGCAAGAGCCGGCTGCTAGAAAGGAATGAAACCTCCCTGGTGTAGAGCTCTAACTTAAGTTCCCTGACATCTGATAAATTAGGTGATCATTTGCTAAATACTCAGCCAGCTTTCCACAACCCTGCTTAAGTACTTATTCCATTTCTGTTGTCTCCCTGTGGCTCGAGAAGGCTCCAGACTTTTGGCATGTGTGTCTTTGAGCTTGTATTAGCATGCACATTTGGTTAACCTGTGCATCATGCCTGGAGTTGTCTATTAGGGTTCAGTGTTCTCTTGTAAGATATCTGGGGCTAGGTCAATGTTTTGAAGGGGCTTTGGGCAAGACGTCTCCCACCCTGAGTTGACCCTTGTACCTGCTGCCCATTCTCTTGCCCTCTTCCTCTGGACCCCACCAGTCCAAGCTCCAAAGCTCTGAAACTGCCTGGTGGGATGTGCACAGGTCAGCTGTGAATAGCTGGCAGCAGGTTGACTCTGAGGCTGATTTAAACTATATTTATCTTGCAGCCACCAGAGGGGGGTAGAAAGCAACATCTTCAAATGGTAGCGAGCAGCAGAGCAAACCGAGGAAATATTATGTGGTTACTAATGATGCAAAGGATACACCGTTGTGAAGCCTGCTAACAATTTTCAAAGGCATAATGCAGCTCTACAGAAAAATCTAGGCCAGTAAGAACATTTACCAAGACATAAACGGAGGAAAGGACAATCGGTTTTCAGTATCTGGCAGGGATGGAAAATCAGAAACAAAAAAATATTGTAATGGGTAACAAAGATTTAAAAGATACTTAGCTATATATTATTTTCATTTACGCAAAGTAGCCTTTGATCCCTCTGCTCTAGGAAAGTATAGCTAAGCAGTAATTTTCCCCCGCAGGTAAAAGTGCTGCGATAGCAAAACAATTGTGTGGGGTTGTTTATTTCCTGCAGCCTGGAAATACATCCACTGTGGCCCAAATTATGACTGATAATTTGGAAGGAAGTGAAAAATGGGCATTTCCCTTGAGAAACGTCCTGTCATCAGTTCTCTGGAAGAAGGCATCTTTTCAGTGGTATCTCACAACAACAGCTGCATGTTCACCCCACTGAACAAAAATGACAGGTGCTATCCCCTTACTTCTCGTTATTCTTAGTGGTAAGACCTGCCATTTTATACACCCACTTTCTTGACATTGCATTAACACATGAGCAAATGGGTGCACTGGTATTTCCAGGCTCTTCCAGATCACAACAGATTCCATGCCTTCGAAATGCTGATATATATACACAGAAGAACATGGAATGTGCTGTGGCTAAAATCTGTGAGCTGCCATTTCACATGTTCATTACACAGATATTACACTTCCCAAAGAGCAGGCATTAGATGCTAATTACATTAAGTGACCCTTAATTAAGATTCAGTTTCTAACATAAGTTGATCCATACACACACACGCAGCAAAAAGCAAACTCAGTAGACTTACACAAATGTAATTATGTATTCAATTCCATCATACATATTATTATTGTTATTTGATTTATTTCCCCCCAGGTAGGGATAGATGAATTTACCAGCTCCTCTCAGTTTCTTACTTTATCCATTCTTAATTACAGTTTTCTGCATGAGTGAGTGATTAAAAATGGGGGAGGGATTCATGAAAATTCACCAGCATTTCAGTGCATTTCCCCCCCCTGATAAATCTGTATATGCACATCCCCCAATATAATGCATTTTTGTATGTATTCTTGACTAATATGTGCACACTTTCTCCTTAATATACACATTTTTGTATACATTATTTGTTCGGAGAACTGCATCACAAAATTCAGGTTCACATATTGTTTCAAGGGAAGTGTGAATGAAGTAGGTTCACATTAAAATGCAAACTGAACCATGTTTCTCCCCCATCCCTAATACCAAGAATGATATATTTAGAGTTTGAGACAGGAAAATTAAGTTTATTTAGACTCTTTCCTTCTCCAATTAAGCCTTGTAAGTGAGGAGCAATCTATTTTGTGGACAATATTCTTTCATTCGCCAAGAACCCTTTAGATCCCTCCAGAAATAGCTGCCCATATCATGCCTTGATGATTCCTCAGCACTGTGTTTGTCATCTTATCTCTAGAATATGGAGTGTGCTGGAGGCTTTGCCAAAGTATTGTTGATGCCCTGATATCCCCAGAGAACCAGCTTTCCTAGTGAATGATAACAATGTGCCTAATTAAAAGCCACCCTCAGGCTGTTCTCTGAGTAGCATATTTGGGTGAACAGAATTCTTATTCCAGTTTCAAATCCGAGTCTGTGTGCAACACATTTTCCCCCCACCTTCCCTTCCCTCTCATAAGTTCTGAATGGAACAAAGTCTGTCTAGAGTCAAAGATACACTAGATAATGTATCATATCACTTCATGTGCTCCAAAACAATTATTAATCTGCTTAAGAATGATGCATACTTTGTCTAGTGACTCTACTCTTCTACAGGCGCTATTTCAGCAGTGCCCTGTGATTTGACAGCCTCTCCTTAACGGTGTAAAACACATAATATTTTACAACGATCCTAGTTAAATGAACCCATCCGCACAAATGAAAAATGATTTCCCAACATTTATCTCAAAAGCCTGATTCACAGATCATTTTAAATCAAAGTACTTGGACTGCAAGCGATGCAAGAGTACAATCTTCCTAAACATGATTATGCAGATGTGTGCTTTGAGTTTTGGCATTTATACTTTTGAGTGCTGGTACTCTCTTGTGCACCTCTCTCCTGCTTATAGGGCTTATTCTGTATAAAGATACGGTAAGTATTTCTTCCTAATGCAGTTTTACATTACTACACCTATATTCTTTCTCTTCTGAGCTCGGAGCACATCATTTGCAGGAGGTCCCACATCTGGATCGTTTGTGGAGTCAAACCCACTTAGCATCAGCAGCTGAAACGCTTAACTTGAAAAGGTCAGAGCATCCTTGGTGTTAGCATTATCATCTGACCATAAGAGTGGCATCGTGTGACTTCAGACCAATCTCTGGGTTATTTGATTGTCTACCAGCTGCAAATTTCGGGGTTCTATCAGAAGCAGCTTAATTAACGGGCTGGAGGCAGAGCAATGGCTCCCTGGAGAGGCCTTCCAAGGAGAGGGAAGAGTGAGACATTGGCAAGGTTGGGGCTATGAAGATGCACTGCCAGAACTAATCTGGTCTCCTGCCTGTGTGTAACCCCAACCTTACTACCACTTTGCTCCTTCTAGGAAGTGGCAACAGCACTGCTGCAGGGAGCCTATCACTCCCGCTTCATCCCATCAGGCAAGTCACTCCTGAGTTGTGTAGAAATAGCACCGATTATCGTTCAGCTGCAACAGACTAATCTGCTCCAGCCATTCTAATCATCATTATCATCCTTTTTCATTGGTTATATACGCTTACATCTTGCCTTGCTTCTATGGCAGAGCTCAAGAAAGCATACACCAGAAAGCTCCTAAGTGGTGAAGCAGCATCCTGCATGATCAAACTCTCTTCTCATCGGCTGGTAAGTTCAATCCTGCTCACTGCAGTGCCGTTCTTGGAAGTGGGGAGGAAGATGCAACACTCCTCTTTCCCCCTGCCCTGCTCCTGGCCAAATGTTTCATTGGGGTTTCACAAGCCCTGATTAAACATCAAGGCTGGCATCTGCATCACTTTGGGGCCTGGATCTTGGTTGGGTCAGTCACAGATCAGACCTGGGCAAATCTGAAGGTTGGTATCCAGAGTGAGAGGAGTTTTGCACAACCTTAGTGCACACAGCTGTAGAGGTTGGCTTCTGAAAAACACTCAGGGCAGGCAAGGGGAGGCGGAGAGATCCAGCTTTGCTTTCCCTTCCTATTTTTATTTACCATATTTTTCTGTGCATAAGATGCCCCCATGTATAAGATGACCTCCCTTTTTTCAACCCAAAATTAAGAAATTAAGTTGTTTAGCTTTGGGGGTGGGGGTGGGAAGGTCACTTCCGCCAATCTCTCACCTGCCTGCCCGCCACTGCTGATCGCTTGCCCCAGCCACTGCTGATTGCACACCTTGACGTAGCCGCCAATTGTCTGCCCGCTTGTCGCCACCAACAGTCCACCCGCCTACTTGCCACAGCCGCCAATCACCTGCCCAATTGCTGCAGCCGCAGCCAATCACCAGCAAGCCTTGCCACAGCCACCAATTACCCACCCAATCACTGCTGCCAATCTTCTGCTTGCTGCTGCCATTAATTGCATGTCCCTCCCCCGCATTCACTATCCGTGTATAAGACGACACCCAATTTTTGCCTTTTTTAATAGCAAAAAACATTGTCTTATACACGGAAAAATGTGGTATTTATTTGTTCTTCTGCCCACTTTTGTAGTTGGGACTTTTTCCCTCTTGAAATTGTTTTCTGGCTATTTATCTCTTTGTTTTCTTTCTTGGCTTGTCCCCTCTCCATTCCAGGCCCCCTTTTGCCTTTTCCCCTAACTCCATCTTCTCTTTCTCCCCATTTTCTCTTCCACCTCTCTCCACCCTCCGCCATGCTTGCTACTGATCTTTCCCTTCCTTCCCTTTCCATTTATCCGCACAGCCCAACACTTAGGAATTCTTCCCAAGCAGGCGTAGACTGTGTGAGTGAGAGTGAAGTTGTGGGGGATGTGCAAGCCAATTAACAAGACCCAGATAAGTATGACTAGAATTACAGCCTTAGAAAGGAAGGAGAGAGAAAATCTATGGAAGTAGGAACTGGATTAACCGTGTGACAGGTGTAATAAGACTTTTTAGACTGTTGCCCAAAGGTGGGGTGGAGGGGCCAATCATCATACCTTGTAGAAGGTCTGGAAAAATCCCTTTGGCATCCCCAGTTACAGTTTTATCTGGTGTTCCATCTCCACTAATATGTGACAGATCCTGAACCTCAGAATTGAAGAGCCAATATTGAATAACCAAAGCAGAATGTTTCAACTGTTGAGAGGAATATACACACAGACACTGAAACTCCAGAACAATGTTGAAACCACTTACATCGGAAATTAGATAGCAGCTTGCAAATTTGTGAATCAACATCAAGCATTCTGTGGTGCCGACAATTATATTAATGTGTAGTCTTCCTTTCAAGAACCTCAATGAAATCATCAACTTGATGTGTGATGGCATAGAAAATTCAAACCCCACAACATCATTACCTTGTTATTTCAACCCAGAAGAAACACAGCATATGTAAGGAATAAACAAAGGAGTTATTATGAATGACTCTACTGACTGAATATTTCACAATAATCATTACCTTGCTGTTATTCTACAGTACAGGTGGTTATTTATACTTTCTGAATCTGCAATTCAGAATTCCATTCAGCATCTCCATTGAAATGAATGGACACAGGATGGGCTTTATACCAGAGGATCAATGCAGTTTTTAATTAAAAAGTCCCAAAGATGTGCACAGATTGATGAAAATCTTAGAATCTATTTAAATCAATGGGAGCTTTTCAGTGATTGACTGGATTATGGCTATTTAGTGTCTAGTTTCAGATCCCAAATCTATTCATGTTGTTTAGACTTTAATATTGACTTAGGGTTTTGTAAACATCTCATGAATGCTTCTGTGCCTGCAACAAGGATTTGAGTCAATATGTTGAAAATGTAGCCTCATGTTGGGTGTTTTGACATTTTTTTACTGTTTAGAAATGTGCTCAGAATCCTCCACCCTATTTGTGGATGGAGACAAGTTGGGGGACTGTTTTACTGACTTTCCCCAACAGTTTCTCAGAGGTAAGTATAAGCTATTCTGTCCACTCTGGTTTCTCTCAGCTGCACCCCCTCCCCTTCCTGGCTGTAAAAAAATACATTACTAAAGGAAAATAACTAACTGTAATGCCAGCTGGGACAGGCCAGGAATGGCTGGTTCTGTCAGAGGAGGAGGAAGTGGGTCCAAAGGTTGATAATGGGGGCAGCTCATAGAGTGACTCAGAAGGTGGTTCTGCCCCCTTCATAGCCAGATGTCACAGAAAGGGAGGGGAAGCCATCTGGGTCAGTTTCTATCCTCCATCCTGAGAGCAAAGCTCCCTTGTTAGCCGAGGAGGTGGCTGGCCAATCAGCAGACCTGGCTAAACCAGAACTGGGAAGTTAAAAGGCTAGACTTGGGTCCTGTTGCCATGCATGTGGTGTCATCTGCAGTGGCACAAAGAGACCTGGTCTTGCCCCTGCCCCCTCCCCCGTAGGAATGTGCACTTGCAAGCACAGTTTTCTTGCTTGAAATGAGAATTGCGCAAATGACTGGTCTTGCCCTGCTCTTTAACACTAGGGTAAGAGGGACGTACCACTAATGCCCAGTCAAGAGCCTGGTTCATACATTTTTGAACTGTGCATCCATCAGGTATGCAGCAGCTCTCATCCCCATCACCTGCTACTGCAGCGGTGCATGTGCACATATGCATACATGACCATGTGCTAGCCATAGAGGGGCGGGAGGGAAGAAGGTTTATTGAGTTGCATGCCAACCTCCCATCACCGCAAATGAAGCTGCAACTTCATGCATGGACTGCAAGAGCCACATTCTTGCATGCGTGCACTGCAATGCATTCTGCATGTACAGGCTGCAAGAACTGCATTCTCAATAACTGCTAGGAAAATCCTGGGCAAAACTGGTAATGGGCAATGCTTTGTCTTCAACTAGTCTCCGGTCCCCCCTGAAATTGTCAACCTTTTCAGAAACTCTGTTGCTGTTGGGGAAATGAAGGATCGGTTACAAACTAATATGTTAGCTGAAGAGATTCCCTGGTGGTGGCCTAGCAAGTGGTTAGCATGTGTTTGAAGAGCCCATAATCCTCTGTTTAAACAACACTCCTTAATGACTCATTCAGCGCCATTGGAAAGCACCAAGTAAACACTGTGGCTAGAAAAGTCTGCTACTCTATATTTACTCACTAGACTGGTTGTTAAGGAAATTAGGAAATGCTCTACAGACAGCAAGGATGTTAAACACTCTGCAGCATATGCTCGGCCCCAAGTTAATGCTCTCACTTCCCGACGGTGGAACCCAAGAGCTGTCCATTCACAAAGAGGAGTGCCAAAGTCATGAAAAACTAAAACTCGCCAAGATTGAGTGTCTTCTAAACAATCATTTTCAGTCTTTTGAGCTCAGGCACCTTTTGTAAATCTTCGTGACCTTATTGCCGCTCAGAAAATAGCTTCGAAAACAGAAGTCATGGCTGCCTGTGATCCTTTTGTGCTTCAGTTTTGGGTAGTGACTTCAGGGTTGAGAAAGGTCTGCTCTGTAAGATCTACCATAATTGGGTAAAAGATCATGGTGAGAGATGGGTTGGAACCAAACAGTAATTTTTACTGGCCATCAATCTCTCTCCCCGACCTCCCAGCATGGACTGGACTAGAAACCACCACCAACTTGAGTCGGATTGCAGATGTGCAGCAGCTGTATTATACATTGGTAGTATAATAAATCCAATGGCTGCACCAAGATCCTATATGTTGTTCGTATATTGAGCATATATAATTATGCATGTATTTGTTTGATTTCTAGCCCACCTTCCAGTGTAAAAATAATCACAGAGTGGATGATAAGATTCTTTAAAATATGCATTGGCTACCTCTGTTCTAATCCTTCAGGATTCAAGTTGAGATTCAAATTTATTAGCAATTTGTTTATACGCTTGGTATCAAAATCACACTACAACTTCACATATTTCCATAAGTCAGAGAACTGCCTATCCTGAATCAGCCTAGGGGTACATCTAGTCTAAGGAATTCAGTGTCAGCCCTGACCCTCCAGAACGTATATGGGGAAGGGAAAGGGGGCATATAGGGGGAAGAGTGGAGGTAAGCCCCAATGAACTCTTTTGCTAGTGCACTGGGTGGTTGAATCTGGGCCTATGTCTCCAACAGTGGAATGTGGAATCTGAATGTGTATCATGGATACCTATTGGGCAGTGCCTGTGACAAACAAAGCTTTGTCCTTTGAACTACCCATGAGTTGGGGGAGGGTATCCGTGAGTTGGCCACCCCCACCCATTTATCTTGCACAGAGCCCCTTGCCTTTGTTTCCCTTAAAGGCTCATCACCCAGGCAATCGCCTCACCAGGAAGATAGCTTGACTTGTATTTCAACACCAGGGGAATCAAATAATCCAGGGGTCAGAAGGGTCTTGGCATACAGCCTGCTCTCCCACCCAAAGTCGTAACAATACTTTGCTTTTAGAAGAGCTTTACATTTTCAAATGATGTGTCCACAGCATTAACTAATCAAGCATCAGACCTCCAGTGAGACGAAGGCAAGTGTTGCGTTTGAGTTGGATAATAGCTAATCTCTTGTTCAAGCAATGTCATTCTTATTAACTGTTCATGAATGTCCGCTAAACGATTGCCAAATTAGCAATGGCAATTATTATTTAAAATTATTCATCACCATTTATTTCTTCAAACAGCCCTTCTTTCCCAGTGTGCTTTCATTCTGTGCAGATTTGGAGTCTGTGCCAACATGGCAACGCTGCAGGCAGGAGAATCAGAAGGTCTTTTCTCCATTTCCTGATTGGTAGTTTATGGGGTTGCCCTAACGGAGGATGAAGCGTTCACGGCCAATTTTTCATAACTAAAACTAAATAAATACAGAAATAAATCAACGAGATAGCATATATGCTGCTTATCCTTGATAAACATAAGAATTATAGAGCTGGAAGGGACCACACGGGTCACCTAGTCCAACTCCCTGCAATGCAGGAATCTTTTGCCCAATGTGAGGCTCCAGGTCACGACCCTGAGATTAAGAGTCTCATGCACAACTAACTGAGCTCTCTCTCTCTCTCTCTCTCTCTCTCTCTCTCTCTCTCTCTCTCTCTCTCGGAATGCACAATCCTTCCCCAAGCTGCTGTCCTCCAGGTGTTTTGGACTACAAAACCCATCAGCCTCAGAAAGCATATTCTGAACTTAAAAATGGAAAGCGTAATGCTGGTGGTCAACAAAAGAGGTTTAAAGACTGTCTCAAGGGATATCTAAAAAAATGTAGTCTACACACTGACAACTGGGAAACACTGGCCTGTGAGCGCTCCAGTTGGAGAACAGCCTTTACCAAAGGTGTCATGGGTTTTGAAGATACTCAAACTCAGGATGCAAGGGAGAAAAGTGCTAGGAGGAAGGCACGCTTGGCAAATCCACACTGTGATCAATTCCCACCCGGAAACCAATGTCCCCACTGTGGAAGGACGTGTGGATCCAGAATTGGCCTCCACAGTCATTTACGGACTCACTGTTAAAACCGTGTTTATGGAAGACAATCTTACTCGGCTACAAGTGATTGCCGAAGGAGGAGGAGGAGGAGAAGGCATGATGGGAATTGTAGTTCAAAATACATGCTGTGTCCCAGTTGGGCAAGACTGCAATATATCTTTCTATACTATATTGTTATGAGTTTGGGGGTGTATGGGCTGTATGACTGAGCTCTCTTCTCATTCCTGGAACTGGCAAGGGTTAAAATTTAAGCAAAGGATTCAAGTAACTGAAACAGCAAGAAATAAAGATATCGCCAGCCTGCAGAGGCAGGCAGGCAGGCAGATTACCGCAGGGCAGCCTTTGCAAGCCTTCCTGCTCTGTTGCTGCTACTGGCTACTTTGGGAGATGGGGCATGAGTGAGCATGCCGGCAGAGGGAACAGGGCAGGTGGCCAAGGGAGGCTTTGTATGCCCCCTACAATTTCCCCTTCATCAGTGGATAAGTACAGCAGCATCACCCAAGCATTGTGGTGGTACGTGGGGTAGAGAAGACTCAAGAGGTAGACACTTCACTCCAGGTAGGGGGCAGACCAGGCTTGTCAAATCTGCTTTGTTGGGTGTGCATGTTTTTACTAGAACTCCATCGTCTACCAACCAGTGCCAAGTTCAAAAGACATAAGAGTTAGATTTTAAGAAAAGGGGGTTGTGCTCAGCTCATAGTTCTTCCACCCCAAAATTCACTCCAAGCTTTCTTCACTTCAGCAACCTTATTTAAGGAGGAGAAAGCACTTCTGCATTGTTGCCACCGTTAAAGATTTAGGAATCAGAAAGCACAGCCTTGCCAATCCACTGCAAAATAACACTCAGAGGTCCACCAGTAGATCCCAATCTACATTCTTCCTGCCATGCTTGACACATATGAAACCCCACCACAATCTGACCATGCAGCTTTTTTCTGAGGATCGACTGACCAAAAGCAATGCAGATGTCTTAATTTTGCCTCTGCAAATCTGCACACATTTCCTACAATGTGATTGCTGCATTTCTCTACATCACTTACAGTGCAAGAAAATTAAAAGCCCCATTAAACATTGATGGCAGCTATTCCGCAGTAGTAATATTTGACAGCAACCATTAGTGGGGGGTTTTAATTAAACAAAAGCTCCAGAGATGACTGTACACTTTGACCTCCCTGTAACGATATTGCCCATTTATAATCAAATGGAATAGCTCAAATACTTCTTAAATCAAGTAGAAGCCAATTCTCAAGGATGCCAAGTAGACTAAAACTTGCAAGCAGGCGACCATATGCTGCCATATGCATGTGCTCCAAAGCTTTTCCCAATAGGAATAACAGTTTCCATCTCCTAGGCAGCAGCAGGATGAATGTAACCAATAGCAATGCAACAGGGATACCTATTGATAAAGACTTGGCACAATTTCCATGTGACATTTTGCAATGTAGAAATATGGTACAGCCAGTGATACTTTTTGGGAGGCATGGCGATTCCTTATGCTGCCTGCCCCACCCCCGATGTTTTATTATTTTAGGAAGTGATTCTGAGATAGCATCCATCTCCATCCCAGTAACAAGCTCCTCTTAATTCCTTTGACATCGTGCCAGCACTGTCTCGCTTTCCTTTACAAAGGTCTTCTCTACGTTACAGTTTATCACATGCTGACTTCAGGCAAGTGTGCATGAAGGCTTTTCATGGGTGGCATCTCAGCTGTGGAATAAGCAGTGTGGCACAGTGGCTAGTGTGTCAGACTAGGTCCTGGAAGACCAAGGTTCAAATCCTAGCTCAGCCAAGAAGTTCACTGGGGGACTTTGGGTCAGTTGTTGTCTCTCAGCCTGATCTACCACACAGGGTTTTTGTGGGCATTAAATGAGGAGGGGTGAACCATGTAAGATACCTTAGACTCCTTGGAGAAAAAGGTAGGATATAAATGCAATCAATCAACCAATCAGTCAGTCAGTCAAAGTTCTCCATAAAGAGACCCTCCAGTGCTCACATTGAAATTCTTTTGACACGAGGCTGAAACATTTTATTTATGCAGCTATTTAAAACATCTAAGGTGGGGTTGTGAAAGCGGCCCTCCAGATGGTTGTTGCACTCTAATTCCCATTAGCTCCAGTCAGCATGGCTAATGCTCAGGGATGATAAAAGTTTTAGTCTCAATAACATTTGGATGGCCACATGATTACCATCTCTGGTCTATGTTTGAGGCTGAGTAATGGTTTTGATTGCTGTCTTCTAGCATCATCATCATCTAAACAACTTATTCCGTATGTCTTTTCTTGTTGGACACTTTTTTGATATTGAGCTTGGTGGATCAGGGAAATGCTGAGGATGTAGTATATCTTGATTTCAGTCTTGTTGCTGAGCAACAACATGCAGAGCTCAGTGGAGTGGGAGACCAGCCAACCAGAAGAATCTCTGAGGAGTACTTGCCTGGAGGCAGAGGCAGTATCTAAAGTCGGGTCCAGTCCTAGGATCAGGCAAACAGCAATCCACATGGGTCAGGGAATCTGATGATCAAGGGTCAAGACGAGCAGGAAGCAGCAAAGTAGGACCAGGAACTACAAGCATTGTTTCCTGAAGCATTTTATTTGTTCGGAGAACAAGGGAAATGTCAGGAAGGGGAAGTGCTCTAGTGCTCAAAGAAAGTGCTCTTGTGGTCCCTGGTTTCCCACAGGCATCTGGTTGGCCACTGTGAAAACAGGATGCTGAGCTAGATAAGCCATTGGCCTGACCCAACAGGCTCATCTTATGTTCTTATGACTAGGGCTGGCTAAAGAACTGTGGTAGTCTTTTGAGCCCAGCCTGAATTTGAGTGAGTCTCTAAATAGAGAGGGTCTTGTTGAATTGGTTGGGGGAGTGTTGATCCCCAGTTCTTCTTGTGCCCTGAAGAAGGCAATGCCAGGCATGAAATAGACGACAGTAGGACTTTCTAGTCTGCAGGCTTACTGCTCACTTACCTCCACCTGAAGTGACGTTATGAAGGAACGACTGATGGCCTAAAGGCAATCCCAAATTTTCCAGATGACGCTGAATTTGATTTTCCTTGTCTGCAGAGGTCGAGGTCAGATCATTTTGTTCCCACTCGAGTACATTTTACGTCACTGAACTTTTAAAAGGCATTTAATTAATGCCTCAGAATGGCTGTAAGCGAATGTTAAACAAATTAATATGAACATGCTGAAGTGGATTTTTAGTGCTGGTGAGACTGTTGGTTTCTGCTCTCTTCACTGTGCAGCAAAGTGCTTGTCACAAGACAATGTTTACATTCCACAGTCAGAGCACTGTTGGGTTTTCACACGGGAATGGGAAGCTGGATGTGACGTACACTGGTTTCCTGTTTTTCACTGTTCTCTCTTGTTCGTTAGTCCGAGGAGAAGGAAGGTTGCTTCTCTGCTCCAGCAGAGGCAAGATGCAAGTTTGTAATTTCTCTACAATGAACTGTAAATAAAGCAACAAAAAGCATGTGGCACGTACTATTCATCATTCCGTTGTGCAAATGGACTCTGCTATATCAACATTTTGGTTCCGGGCCCAGAAAGACGTAAATCAAACTGAGGAATGCCGGCAGAGGTACAGAGGAACGGATCGCGTTATCTGCTCTGCGCGTCAAGTTTGATTGATGAAGGTATGTGCTCATTCTCCCGGAGCAGCCTGGCAGCCTGCCAGCTACTAGTTTATGGTTTTATTGCTGGACTTTGAACTTTTAAAGCCGTTTTGCCGTGTTACAGGCAAGGCTCCAAAAGGCACAAGCTAACAGGCTTGGATGGCTGGGGAAATCGAAAGTACTTTTACAAGTGCTTTTGGCTGAAGCTGCAGGACTGTGACGCAGCTTGTTTTAAGCAGCAGAAAATGGCAAACGCAAAGCTGGTTGATGCTTTTGGGATTCCTAAGCTCAATAAGAATAATTACACAGAGTGGGTGTTATATGCAGAGGCAGTTCTGCGGAAAGAAGGTCTGTTTAATGTGATTACAGACAACCCCCCAGCTCCAATTACAGCTGATTGGAATGCTAAGGATTCCAAAGCAAGGGGAACGCTTACGTTGATAGTATCCCCAGAAGAGCTCTGTCTGTTGCGTGGAAAGACCACAGCCAGAGAAATTTGGGACTCTTTAAGACAGGCTCACTTGAGGACAGAGGCTGGTTCCTCAATGTACTACTATGCCAAGCTGCATGATATGGCTCTTGCTGAAGGTGGAGATGTGCGTAAACACCTGATGGAGATGCAAAATCTGAGACATGAGTTGCAGCAGAGAGGACTCAACTTTCCAGAGGCTGTGTATTCCTTCATGATACTTCATTCTTTGGGTCCAAGTTGGGAGTCCGTTGCCACTCAGATTGCTGTTCAACCAACTGCTCAGCTCACAGTAGCCTATGTTACTGCCGTGGTCCAGAATGAAGCAGATCGCCGGGGTGCTAGCTGCATGGGTAAGGGGGAGTCTTCACAGACGTCATCCCAGAGTGCAGTGGAACCACCAGAGGGCGCCAAAGCTTTGAAGGCAGTGAAATGCTACTCGTGTGGACGTCTAGGCCATATGAAGAGGGAATGCAAATATCCCAGGGCCAAGACAGAGCAGCGCAGCGGAAGCTCATCGCGTGGAAAAGGCCAAAGCAAAGGCAAAGGTCCGGTCTCCAGGACAACGCAGCACAAGGCAATGGTCTCACGCTTCACTCCAAAGGTTGCAAAGGTCCAGAAGACGTCTAGATCTTTCTTCGTTGTTGATTCAGCAGCTACCCACCACATGTGCAACGACAAGAGACTGTTCGTGTCTTTTACACCGCAGGAAGGTGCGATTCACCAGGCGGATGACCACACGATCCCCAGTCAAGGCTACGGAACTGTTGTTCTTCACAGTTTGGACTTAGAGATACATGATGTACTTTATGTTCCAGATGCCACACACAATCTTCTAAGTGTGATGCAGCTGAATGAACGGAACATTGACGTGTCCTTCAAGAACAAGAAGTGCACCATCACAAAGAAAAACGATTATGTGTTGCATGCTGAATGTGTTGATCGTTTGTTTGTTTTGTATTATGATGATGTTGTGCAGAATGACACTTGTTGCATTGCAGGTTCTAACAAAAGTTTGCATGCAGAATGTATTCATGATTTTCACCGAAAATTTGGTCATTTGCATTTTGAGGCAGTATCTAAAATGCCTACCTTGGTTGAAGGTATGACTATTAAACCCTGCAGGTACCACATGAAGTGCAAGGCATGCGCAGCAAACAAGGTGAAAATGGCTGCGAAAGGTAAGGTGTCTAGTAGGCAAGCTACAGAACCATACCAGATTGTTCATGCTGATTTAGTTGGTCCACTATCGCCCTCTATAGGTGGCAATAAGTTCTTCATGGTTCTCATTGATGCATTTTCCAGGTATATTTATGTGTACAATCTCAAGCAGAAATCAGAGGCTTTTCCAAGGTTTAAGGAATTCTGTGCTTGGTTAGAAAATGTGCATGGTAAGAAGATAAAAACTCTTTTCACTGATCGCGGGGGAGAATTCACTTCTCAGCAGTTTGAAGCTTTTCTGACTGAGAAAGGAATTCAACACGATTTGTCCAGTCCTCGCTCGCCATGGCAGAATGGGCTTTGCGAAAGGGCAAATCAAACATTGCTTCAAGGGTTAAAGACCTTGCTGCATGATGCCAATCTTCCAGAGAGTTATTGGGCCGAAGCTCTCTCGTGTTTTCTTTACAGTTACAATCGCAGGTTATCTTCAGCGATTGGTTGTACCCCCTATGAGAAGATGTTTGGTAAGAAACCATACATCAAACACATGAGAATTTTTGGTTCTGATATGTGGATTCACTCACCACAAAGCTCCAAATTAGGCAAACGTGGATTGCATGGTATCTTTCTAGGTTATCAGAAAGGTTCTTACAGAATAATGATGTCTGACTCCAAGACAATTAGGCTCACAAGAAGTGTTGAGTACAATGCCAAGTGGGGGGAGAACGTGGGAATTTTTCAATGTTATCCTGATGACAGTGATGAGACTGAGGATAAGCAACAGCAACCCACACCCACTGATGAAGGTTCTGATTCTGAGTCTGAAACTGATTCGGATAAGTCAGAGGATTTCAAGAGTGCGAAAGCCTCTATGCGACCCTCTGAAAGCTCTGATCAGGAATTGGAAGAACCATTGTTCACAATAGGTCACTTTTCTCCTAAGAAGGAAGAGGAAAGTGTTGAAGACCAAAGGCTAATTCGCAGGTCACAAAGAGCCACAAAAGGCAGACCTCCAAAGAGATTTGCTGATGAATTTGCTAAGACAGCAGTAGCAGCTGTTAAAAGCTCCAAGAAGGTATTTGAACCTTCAAGTTTCCAAGAAATCCAGGATTTGGATTCTAAGGAAGCTGAGCCATGGTTAAATGCCATGAAGGCTGAGCTTGATTCCTTAGAAAGGAACAAAACTTGGGAACTAGTTCCAGTAGTTCCAGGAATGAAACTGCTTGGAAGCAAATGGGTCTTCAAAGCGAAGACTGATCAAAATGGCAAGATAGTCAGACACAAAGCCAGATTGGTAGCCAGAGGTTTTGCACAGGTACCAGGTGAAGACTATCACGAGACCTACTCACCCACGGTGAGATATGAGAGCATTAGGCTTATGCTCAAGCTAGCTGCAGAGGAGAATCTACACATTAGTCACCACGATGTAAATACAGCGTTTTTGTACGGATCTCTAGGTGAATCACTTTATATGCTTCCACCTGATGGCGTACAGGTAAAACAGGGATTTGTTTGTGCTCTGAAAAAGTCCCTTTATGGTCTCAAACAAAGTGCACGGTGTTGGCACACAAAACTCACTGAAGCATTGTTTTCTCTAGGTTTTAAGCAAGGGAAAGCTGATCCATGTGTATTTGTCAAAGAGGAGGGGCAAAAGAAGCTGTATTGTTTGTTTTATGTTGATGATATTTTATTCTTTTGGAAAGATGTCACAATGTACAATAATGCCCTAGCTCAACTGAAAGAGCACTTTGACATGAAAGATCTTGGTGAGGTAAACAACTACCTATCTCTGGAAATAGAGAAAGATCAAAGTGGTAACATTCTAGTACACCAGTCAAGGAAAATTGCTGATGTGTTAAGCAAACTGAACCTGATGGATGCTAACCCTGTAGACACACCAATGACAACAGGTTATCAGGTAGAAGACACTGAAGAAGCATTTTCTGACACTACACTGTACAGAAGTGTGCTAGGCAAGCTAAACTTCATTGCCAGATGTTCAAGACCTGACATTGCTGTTAGCTGTAATTTGCTAAGCAGACAAGTTAACAATCCTACTGTTAAGGATTGGAAAGCTCTGAAACGCATAGCACGCTATTTGAAAGGCACTATGCATTACAGACTGAGATTTAACAATCAGAAGTCTGGTGGTCTTGAGATTTTTGCAGATGCAAGTTTTGGAAGTGACACTACAGACAGGAAAAGTACGTCTGGAGTTTGCTACATGTACAATCAGGGTCTATTTGATTGGTCATGCAAGAAGCAAACAACAATTAGCTTAAGTACTTGTGAAGCTGAACTGAATGCACTGTCTTATTCACTTAAGGATTGTGAATGGTTGTTACAATTGTGCAAAGACATGAAAATTCCTGTCAAATGTCCAATCCAGGTTTACCAGGACAACAAAGCATGTTTGGCTTTGCTGAATTCGGAAGGTTGTAAGCAAAGCACGAAGCACTTGCAGTTGAAGGTGCAACATGCTAGGGAACATATTCAGAAGGGACTCGTAACGGTGTCCTATATGCCAGGTAATGAAATTCCTGCTGATGTATTGTCCAAGATTGTATCAAGGGATCAACACTGTACCTATGTACAGAAGTTGGGTTTGTACTGATATTGTACGAACACGCTGCCCAGTGATGTTCACAGAAAGGGGGAGGATGTTGGTTTCTGCTCTCTTCACTGTGCAGCAAAGTGCTTGTCACAAGACAATGTTTACATTCCACAGTCAGAGCACTGTTGGGTTTTCACACGGGAATGGGAAGCTGGATGTGACGTACACTGGTTTCCTGTTTTTCACTGTTCTCTCTTGTTCGTTAGTCCGAGGAGAAGGAAGGTTGCTTCTCTGCTCCAGCAGAGGCAAGATGCAAGTTTGTAATTTCTCTACAATGAACTGTAAATAAAGCAACAAAAAGCATGTGGCACGTACTATTCATCATTCCGTTGTGCAAATGGACTCTGCTATATCAACAGAGACGTGTTGGCATGACAGCTCTGCACATGCAAGACTGGGACAGAAAATGAGCATGGCAGGTGCCCCATCATGTTGAAAATAATTCTCAGGCCCATGGGGGCATGTCAGCAAAAGGTAGCGGTGACCAATAACATAACTAAATGTGGTCTTCTCATCAGCTGATTTGCAGACAGACCCACAAACTTCTACCCATGTGTGTGGTCTACCCACATAAGCCATATGTCTGATCAGGATTCCATGAATGGGTCATGGAGGGAGGATTGTGGGTTGCTTATATTCATAGTGTGTAGAAAGTGCAGATAATTTGTTTCCCCTCTCTCATAACATTAGAACTTGGAGCTCTCCAATGAAACTGAATTTTGGGAGATTAAAGAATTTCTTTAATGCTTGAAGTCTTGGCAATGCATTCAATTATTCAGTTATTTAGTAGTGTTCTTGCTCCGTTTTCTTTCTTATATGTGACAGACGTGTGCATTTAACAATTTACAGGTATTGTTGATCTTTGCATAAATGATCAAGCTGTCTGAAAGGCCTCCTTAGCAGGACATGCAAGAGTGCAATTGATTGAAATGGGACTAATTTTTGTTAGCAACAATGCTTTTGGTCTTGATTGTTTGATTCTAATCAACCTATGGAAACACTGATACACATATAGACCAGTCTGGCTCCTGAGACCCTTAATTTCAGGGCATAAGAAGAGCATGGTAAATGCCCCCCTTTTAATTCTTTTTATTTTCATATGTCTGCAGTGCTGAACATTTCGATCTATAGGAATCAATTCCCTAACCTAGGAATATACTCTGTATTGGTGCTTATGTGACCTTCTGGCTGTCCATACAGGGAGAATGAGAATGGTAATCTATGCACTAATTGATGCCAGAAAGGATTCCATATTGGATTTGTGGAAGTGGAACTAGCTCACCATATTCAGTTACTGTTCTGAGCTATAAGCACTTGATCTTTGTCAATAGCATATATGAAGTGTCCTGGTTTTCTAGTACCTCTCATAAAAGTACTAGGCAGAGCTCTAAATAGTACTGAGGCTAGTTAGAACAGAAAAGTATCTTTCCTGCAGTGTAAAGGTAACCATGCCTTTCATCCTGGCCTTTCCCCAGTCTAGACTCATACTTCCCAAGACTCAGAACCTTTTCCCCACCATCCTTTTAATGTTATTCTTTTCATACAATGACATCTACTTTTCTATCTGGTGGGGCTGACCAACCCATGAGGCAAGGTCAGGCGACTGCCTTGGACAGCAGAACCCACAGGGGCACTAGATCCTAATACAGATCCTTATTCCCCACTTGTTCCTGATGTAGATATTCACTCAGCCCTTCTTCCCAGGTGGGGAGGAGGATGCCATTTTGTGGTTTTCCTCAGGTACTAAAAGTTCTTGGGCCGGCCCTGCCATCTAGCCATATTGCCAAGCCACTCTGTGCTTTATTCAAGTTTAACCTAATTGGCAGGAGGAATCTTCTTCATCTCTGATAAACCAGAATCCTTAGGCAGAAGATGTTGGGCCTGGGTATGTAGATACTGCTTGGATTCATCCACTGAGCGATGGCTAGTTGAGTTGCATCTATAACCCACTTCATGGGACCATGGGAAGCTGTTTTATACCAAGTCAAACCATTGGTCCATCTAGCTCCCTATTGTTGACACTGACTGACAACAGCTTTCCAGGGCATCAGGCAGGGTTCTCCCCGCCCCCCAGCCCTGCCTGGAGATGGTAGAGATCAAACCTTGGAACTTTTGCATGCAAAGCATGTGCTCTGACACCAAGATACAACCCTTTTCCCAATCATCTAGATTCTTTTTTTTCCCTGTTCAGAAATCAGTATCACTGCTTTCTTTCCATCTCTTTATATTCACACCATTATGTCATGATTTGTCGTTGCCTTGCTCCACATCATTGATATTTTTTCTGCATTATATGCATCAAGATGGATGTGAGCTCTTCATAATAATCAGGAACATCATCTAATGACGGCACTTTTAAGTCTGACTCGTGTTCTTGTGAAGTTTGCTTGAAAGTTGATTGCTTTCCCCCTTCCTCTTTTCTCCATCCATTTTATTGTCTCGGGCCCCTCCCACCACTGGCCTGTGGCCTCCAAAAAGTTGCTCAGAAAGGGAATGCAGCCCTGAGACTGAGAAAGGCCTATTCCCGTGGCATCTTGGCATGTGGCAGATGTGGGTTTCTGTCAGCACATGCTGACCTACACTTGCGCTGCTCTGCAACGAGATGGTCGTGGATTGGCCTTTTGAGCTTCACCGTGAGTGCTGCAAAAGCCGTTCCCATGACAACATGCCAGAGCTGATCCATGAGTACACCTTGCCGACATTCACACAACTGCTTCAGCCCAGCGCATGGGAGCTCTGGGGGATGGAAGTCAGCATGGTCTGACTGAAAACAATGACTTCCATGCGCTGCGAGGGTCGTTAAAATAAGTCCCAAGTGTCTTCTTTTCAAAGGCTTTGCTAAGTTGCAAGGCAAAAGCCATTTGTTTAAAAGCTAGCTTTCATCTTTAACTCAGTCACAGCAGAAAAGGCAACCATGTTTTGGACATGTTGCCAGTAGACCGCAGAACGGTTAATAAAAAAATCCACTCCAATGTGTGTGAATTAAAAAAAAAAAGCTGAACGGCTTAACGCTCCCAGTTAATATCAAATAATAATAATAAGAGACAATTCAAGTGTGATTAGATAATCAAATGATTTTATTATTTTTTTGCTCCCAGTTTATTTTTAATTCCTGGTAGGCGTGAAAAAGGAAATGAACAAAAAAACCCACCCTATCTTTTGACGCTCGAATGACTTGGATCTTGAGAACCGACAAGATGAAGTGACAGTTACAGGCCTGGGGTTTTTAAATTCTCCCTCCATCATTATCACAGTTAATAAGAAAAGCCAGGGAGGTTGCCCAGCACCGAAGGCTGGCCTGGCACACCACTTCATGTGCCCCATGAGATAATGTAATAATTCTCCAGAAAGCTCAAAATCATTTATAGAGGGAAGGGGCTTGGAATGCTGGGTAAGGGAAGATAGCAACAAAATGTCCTTGGGAAGGAATGGGGCTGGCTTAATGATTTAAGCATCCGATTTCAAATGCTTTAGGCTCCTTTCAAAGGGAGGTTCACATCCCAGCAGGATTGGCTTGATCCTTCTTTATTCCAAGGCCCAAGAGATAAATTGAGTTCCATTCAGTCCCCCCTGTATGGGTCTTTCAGATAAGGTCTTAAACCCCAAGCACCTCTCGGCTTTGCGAGGACATTAAAAGTCCTAGGAGGCATTCCAGTAAGAACTGCTCAATGTATTCATCTTTCTTCACTCTCTGAGAGTGCAGGGGAAATGACACAGGCCTTGAACGCAAGTTGCTTTTAACAGAACGTTATTATTGGGCGTGGGCGTGTTACTCACTTTGCAGGTTCTTCTTCACCTAGAGTCACTGGGATTGTTATTGTCTAGGAGGAGGGGAAATGAGTTTAGCGTGGTCTTAGATTTCGTATACGGAATTTTATATTTATTAATTTACAAAAGTGTTTTTATACCACCCTCTTAGAAAACATCAGAGTGGTGTACAGCAACATTAAAACTCCTTTTTTTTAACCAGAAACAACACAGAACAATCCTTTAAAAACTCCGGAAGTTTAACCAACTGCATAGGCCCATTTGCAACACTAAATGTCCAACTTTTGGCTGAGAACACAAGGAACAACTAACAGTACTCCTTTGGATGATCCCGGTGATCGGACTCGGACATAAGAGCTTAGGAGGTCCTTAAGCTATCCTGGATCCAAATGGTTCACAATGATCTTTTTTAAAAAACAAAAACCCAAACCATCCAACCCAGGATATATCCTGAACGCAGAAAAATCAGCAAAATACAGTGCCATTTAAATCACAGGAGCAAAAAATTACCACCAAATTCAGGAACTGAAACCACCAAACCTATGTATCACAGGGAACAAAATAATGAGATCTTGAAAGGGAGATCAACAATAACAAACGTCTATGGCATATGGGCTGGTTGAGACTCATTCTTCTGAGTTTTTTTCTTTCGGATTGTTGGTTGGTTTTATTTTGTAAAGAAAGAGCAACACTGGGCATTAAACTGCTCTATCAGCAGGAATCTGTGTCTGCCATGTTCCAGATAAATGTCTGGAAAAGGAGCAGGGCCACAGGAGCAAGTCAAAATATGATTCTTTCTCAACCAGCCACCATCTGTTTTGATAATGGCTCCCTCGCTTGCCATACTCAAGGAGACAGCACTTCCAATGCATCATGGGAGCCACTGGGCATGACTTATGGGTAAGAGGGGGATGGGGTGGCTGTTTTTTATTTCTCAACAAAGTGACTGAGTGATTAGAGGTGTTTGTGTGTGTGTGTTAAATGTGTATGCATGCAGTTTGTTGGTCTCTTTGAGAAGTTTCCCTTGGAAGGTGATGATTGCAATTATTCGGAAGCTATGCAGTCCCCATTCTTATGCTAGGCCAAGTAAATGAATGGATGCATTTCTTTAGGAAAATGGACCGACAGAAGCCCTTCCAACAGATGCTGAACTCTGTTGTGTCTGAAGGATTAGGGTAGGGCATGTGTGTGTAAGGAACATTGACTGCCATAATAACTCATGTGCCTGGCAGGCAGAGGAGCAAGGCTGGTAAATGAATTCCACAATAGTAGGGTAGGTATTAAATATTTGCCTGTACTCGAACAGGAGGTCCTTTGTTGCTAATTACCGAACAATGTTAAAGGAGTTGGAATGTATTTAAACTCCATTGTTTGCCATTAACAACGGAGGGGGGTTCTTTTCTTCTTCTTTTTCCACGCTCATTAGTTTAATACATTTCAACCGAAAGCAGAAGGGCTCGGTGGATTAATCACTGTCCACGAGAAATAAAAAAAGTGATTAATTTTAATGCATGCAAAGGTAGGGGAAAGGAAGAAGCAAGTTGGCCACCAGCTCACCGGACAGATTGAATGCGGGGAAGAAGGGGGTGGGTCGTACAAAGTCTGTTCATTATAACGAGCTATTCAGGAGCAAATTGACTTGGATGCACCCGGGAGAGTGAAGGCCACGGGAGTGCCAGGGCTTAGTCTCACAAATCTCCATAATCCCTGATCTGCCTCATCAAAGACATTCACAGATGCTTCGCGGGACACCTGCCAGTCATGTTAAGTTTGTTATCCCTGCCAAAAGAATGCGTCACTTCCTCCGGGCTGAAGAAGTGCGGCGGAATTAGCAAGCAGCATCTCCAGCCACTTAGGCCCATGCCTTTTCTTTTAACTTCAGGGAGCTAAAGGCAATTTAAGAAAATATTAATCCTTTGCTGCCCTTGATTCCTCCACACACCTGCTGAGGATAACCACGCACGGCTGAGTGCCGACCGGCAAAAGAAATTACTGGCCATGGGAGGTAAGAGCATTATGAGGGAAGGCCCGTTCTCAGACAGCCCACGTCGTAACTCTATCTGGATGATTCAAGCAAATCCTTATTAACCCCCCCTTTCCTCCTCCCTCCCTCCCTGTTTTACTGGTATTATGGTAGTTTTCTGCTTTAGGTGAGTCTTGAATCACAGCTACGTTCAGATATGGCTAAGCAAGTGCAGAAGGTACCCCCTCAATAAGAACAAAATGTTTTTTTAATTAACCCCCCCAGAAAACTGCTGATTTCAACGTTAGAGTGGAACAGTGCTCTATGGCCACAATCCAGCACAGAGTTATGTGCTCTGAGACCCATTGAGATTAATGGGTTTATGCACATCAAACTCTTGTGTTGGATCATGGCCATTATTTCCAGTCAGCAGCGATTGGATAATTCTACATTTCCGGGACAAGAGCATGAGTTTAATGCATTAGGATTATTCACCTCTCCCCCCTAAAACACACACACACACACACACACACACACACACACACACGAATGAATCATATGACTTTTGAGGCATTCAAAGAAAGGTGCATTTTTTTTTCTTAATGACAAAATGAAAGCCAATATTCTTTGTAAGAAGGAAATAACTGCAATATTTTTCTAGTCACACTAGGAATACGAATGAAAGAATATCCCCTTTACAGAGTCAGTATGGTTTCCAAAGCTAAGAAAATCCTTGTCTCGTTTGTAAACCTCAGGAACCAACTGCAGAACAGCACTTGTTGCTCTTATGACTAAAACACATTCTTTTTGGTTTCAGTATCAAATGACCACCTAACTTTAGATAAAAAAGGAGGCATGTTTTAGTAGTCTCTCTGCCCTCATTAGATTTGGCACATGGAGGGAATTGCAAAAAGAAGTTCCCTCAATCTCCCCCCTCCCTGGATTAATTGCAGGGGATTTGACTCTGCAATTAAAGTTTTAGTTGACTAATCTATTTACCAAATCAACCCACAAAGTAATTTCCTTTCTTTATCACACCTGTGAGGAAAGTTATTGCTAGTACAATTTTCAGATGGAAAACTGAGGACAGGAAATTGTATGTGCACACTCCTTCCCCAGGGATTCCATGGCTGTGACAGAACATGACCAGGCATTTCAGCCTGACCAGATAAAACAGATTCCCTGTTTCTAGGACCTTTATAGAGCTAAAGTCTGTCATGTGTCCATACCCAACCAATCAGAACCTTCAGTCATGCTGCGGGTCTAATTTATAATACACTGAGGCATATTGGGATCCTTGAAGGAGTCATTCTTTATAACTCCCAATTATGAGCTGACTTGATCCATACCTCCCTGACTAACGTGCAGATCCGAATCCAGTTATCCTTCAGCGTTCTTGTTTTCCAAATACTGCAGTGCAACCCTCAGCTAAAAAACCGTTTATATTTTAAAAGTTTGTATTTACAAATGCATTTTATAAACAATTTGGTACTTTCCCCTTTTTTAGCTGAGGGTTGCACTTCAATATTTGGAAGAACAAATATATATATATGATTAATGCAGAAATTGGCAGAAATGAAATATCTAAAACTGACATGGACCAAAACCAGAATCCATCCCTGGGGGCATAAAATACCTTCATTCGGATATTGTGCTGGGCAATTCAAAATGTATTTGTTATCAGATTATCAAGTACTTTTCAGGATGAGTTCATGCAGTCTGCTAAAGTGATAGCAAATACAAGATAGATTTATCACCTCTCATCTTGCCTTTGTTAGGTAATTACCTGAAGTGATGAGAGAAAATCATCTATTACAGCAACAGCCAGAACAGATGGAACAATGAGCCTCTGATGGACCATTCTTCAGCTAACTGTTTCTGCTCATTTTGGGTGTGGCAGAGGGGACTGTATGGTGGCAGGGATACAAGAAGGGGAAAGTATAGAAGTATATATATACATCCCTCAGAGTTCTCTTTTTAATGGGTGGCCTTGCCATGGTGAGGATATGAAACCCACATTTGCAGCAGTCAAGATTTTCAATAAGGAGTCTCTATCCATTGAATTATATGGGACACGGGTGGTGCTGTGGGTTAAACTGAGCCTAGGATTTGCCGATCAGAAGGTTGGCAGTTCAAATCCCCACAACAGGGTGAGCTCCCGTTGCTCGGTCCCTGCTCCTGCCAACCTAGCAGTTTGAAAGCACGTCAAAGTGCAAGTAGTTAAATAGGTACCACTCTGGCGGGAAGGTAAACGGCGTTTCCATGCACTGCTCTGGATTGCCAGAAGCAGCTTAGTCATGCTGACCACATGACCCGGAAGCTGTCTGCGGACAAATGCCGGCTCCCTTGGCCAATAAAGCGAGATGAGTGCCACAACCCCAGAGTGGGTCACGACTGAACCTAATAGTCAGGGGTCCCTTTACCTTTACCCATTGAATCAAATGGCAGCCAAGCAGTAAGAAGTAAATGGCAGCCTCTCTCAGCAGGAAACCTTGCTTGGCATCTATTACAACATCACAGTTATCTTTGTCGCTGAAAGGAGACGTTTCAATGAGCAACGACAGACTAATTAAGGTTTACAGTTCCTGCTAGCTGCAATGAACACTTTGGGAATTTTGATGTAATTTAAAATGGCTACTTAAAGTCTTGTCCTCCTACCCCACATCTTTCAGTCATAGAATCATAGAATCATAGAGTTGGAATAGACCACAAGGGCCATCGAGTCCAACCCCCTGCCAAGCAGGAAATACCATCAGAGCACTCCTGACATATGGTTGTCAAGCCTCTGCTTAAAGTCCTCCAAAGAAGGAGACTCCACCACACTCCTTGGTAGCAAATACCACTGTCGAACAGCTCTTACTGTCAGGAAGTTCTTCCTAATGTTTAGGTGGAATCTTCTTTCTTGTAGCTTGAATACATTGCTCCGTGTCCACTTCTCTGGAGCAGCAGAAAACAACCTTTCTCCCTCCTCTATATGACATCCTTTTATATATTTGAACATGGCTATCATATCACCCCTTAACCTCCTCTTCTCCAGGCTAAACATGCCCAGCTCCCTCAGCCATTCCTCATAAGGCATCGTTTCCAGGCCTTTGACCATTTTGGTTGCCCTCCTCTGGACACGCTCCAGTTTGTCAGTGTCCTTCTTGAACTGTGGTGCCCAGAACTGGACACAGTACTCCATGTGAGGTCTGACCAGCGCAGAATACAGTGGCACTATTACTTCCCTTGATCTAGATGCTATACTCCTATTGATGCAGCCCAGAATTGCATTGGCTTTTTTAGCTGCCGCGTCACACTGTTGGCTCATGTCAAGTTTGTGGTCAACCAAGACTCCTAGATCCTTTTCACATGTACTGCTCTCAAGCCAGGTGTCACCCATCTTGTATTTGTGCCTCTCATTTGTTTTGCCCAAGTGCAATACTTTACATTTCTCCCTGTTAAAATTCATCTTGTTTGTTTTGGCCCAGTTCTCTAATCTGTCAAGGTTGTTTTGAAGTGTGATCCTGTCCTCTGGAGTGTTAGCCACCCCTCCCAGTTTGGTGTCATCTGCAGATTTGATCAGGATGCCCTTGAGTTCATCATCCAAGTCGTTGATAAAGATGTTGAATAAGACCGGGCCCAAGACAGAACCCTGTGGCACCCCACTAGTCACTCTTCTCCAGGATGAAGAGGAACCATTGATGAGCACCCTTTGGGTTCGTTCGGTCAGTCAGCCAGTTACAGATCCACTGAGTGGTAGCATAGTCAAGACCGCATTTTACCAGCTTCTTTACAAGAATATCATGGGGCACCCTGTCAAATGCCTTGCTGAAATCAAGGTAGGCTACATCCACTGCGTTCCCTTCATCTACCAGGCTTGTAATTCTGTCAAAAAACGAGATCAGATTAGTCTGACATGACTTATTTTTCAGAAATCCATGCTGACTATTGGTGATCACAGCATTCCTTTCTAGGTGCTCACAGACTGTTTGCTTAATGATCTGCTCCAGAATCTTCCCTGGTATTGATGTCAGACTGACTGGGTGGTAATTATTTGGGTCCTCTCTTTCCCCCTTTTTGAAAATAGGGACAACATTTGCCCTCCTCCAGTCTGCCGGGACTTCGCCTGTTCTCCAGGATTTCTCAAAGATGACTGCCAGTGGTTCTGAGATCACATCTGCCAGTTCTTTTAATACTCTTGGATGCAGTTCATCTGGCCCTGGGGACTTGAATACATCTAAACTAGCCAAGTATTCTTGTACTATCTCCTTAGTTATTCTGGGCTGTGTTTCCTCTGCTGAATCATTTGCTCCAAATTCTTCAGGTTGGGCATTGTTTTCTTTATCGGAGAAGACTGAGGCAAAGAAGGCATTGAGGAGTTCAGTCCTTTCTGTGTCCCCTGTTTGCATTTCTCCATCTTCTCCTCTGAGTGACCCCACTGTTTCTTTGTTCTTCCTTTTGCTACGAACATACCCATAAAAGCCTTTTTTGTTGCTTTTAACCTCTCTAGCAAGCCTGAGTTCATTCTGTGCTTTAGCTTTTCTGACTTTGTATCTACATGTGCTGGCTATTTGTTTGAATTCCTCTTTGGTGGTTTCTCCCCTTTTCCATTTTTTGTACACATCCTTTTTTAATCTTAACTCAGTTAAAAGTTCTTTAGATAGCCACCCTGGCTTCTTTAGGCACCTTCCATGTTTCCGTCTCATTGGAAACCCAGCCAAAGGGGCAGGGTATGAATATTGTTGTTGTTGTTGTTAGCCCCGTCCCATGCTTTTCCTTACCTCACAGAATGCTGGGAAACTATCAAAGGTCTTGTGGTTTCCAATAGAGATTCTCTAGCCATGTTGAGGTCATCAAATCAGCACTGGACTTTCCTGCAGGAGGGATGATTTGGGCTTTAGATAAGCACATGAAGCAGAGAAGAAATGGTCTATGAAGGAAGCAGTAACAAGGATAGGAATAGTGTTTCATGAAAAGCATAGGTGGCTCTAAGATCCCCAATACCTATTCAGAGCAACCAAAATGTCACAAAGTAGTACTGACAATAGAGGTGGAGGTACACAGAGTATTTACTCCATCTGGCATGTAACATTTTGCCTGAGTTCTGGAGAATTCATCAGTTTGTCACTATTTGATGACATTCAGTTGGTCTGAAAAAAGGTACTGTCCAACATGGTTCCTACTGAAAGGAATGGATGACATTTCCCATCCTAAAAAAATCACTGTGATTCTGCAATCCCACCAGCAGCCTTTGCAAATTTTGCCCTTTTTAATTCTTCTAGTTGCATGGGGGAAAAATAAGATTCCATACAGCTAATGAACACAGAGTTTTAGTAAAAAGAATCCCCGCAGAAGTGTCGCTGACATCCACATTAATACCAAATGAGTTAGCTGTGATTGATGTAATTCGAGTGAACACCAAAGGAATTAATAATGATTAGGGCCATTATTTTAAAGCACTACCAAAAAGAGCGAGCGAGAGAGGAAAACAATTAGAGGTCTTCAGTGCTTATCTTTCACGGTATACTTCCTGCAATGATCATCGATGATATTATGCTTATTAATCAACTAAGGGATGGGGAAATGTACATAACGAGCATGTCTCCATGCAACGATTAATAAAGGCCCGCCTTTATTTGCTGAGAGATGCTGCTGTTTTTGTTGCTGCCTTTTTAAGAGCTACAGAACTTTCACTTTTAACATTCCACCAGCTAGAAGAGATCATTCATTAAAAAAAAAATATGAGCCAAAATAACCATAGTTACAGAGTCTTGATTTTAGAAGCATTAATGACCCTAGAATCATAGAATCATAGAGTTGGAAGAGACCACAAGGGCCATCGAGTCCAACCCCCTGCCAAGCAGGAAACACCATCAGAGCACTCCTGACATATGGTTGTCAAGCCTCTGCTTAAAGACCTCCAAAGTAGGAGACTCCACCACACTCCTTGGCAGCAAATTCCACTGTCGAACAGCTCTTACTGTCAGGAAGTTCTTCCGAATGTTTAGGTGGAATCTTCTTTCTTGTAGTTTGGATCCATTGCTCCGTGTCCGCTTCTCTGGAGCAGCAGAAAACAACCTTTCTCCCTCCTCTATGTGACATCCTTTTATATATTTGAACATGGCTATCATATCACCCCTTAACCTCCTCTTATCCAGGCTAAACATGCCCAGCTCCCTTAGCCGTTCCTCATAAGGCATCGTTTCCAGGCCTTTGACCATTTTGGTTGCCCTCCTCTGGACACGTTCCAGTTTGTCAGTGTCCTTCTTGAATTGTGGTGCCCAGAACTGGACACAGTACTCCAGGTGTGGTCTGACCAGAGCAGAATACAGTGGCACTATTACTTCCCTTGATCTAGATGCTATACTCCTATTGATGCAGCCCAGAATTGCATTGGCTTTTTTAGCTGCCACGTCACACTGTTGGCTCATGTCAAGTTTGTGGTCAACCAAGACTCCTAGATCCTTTTCACATGTGCTGCTCTCA